>NC_054755.1:8884998-9575623 GCF_018143015.1 Lytechinus variegatus | reverse complement strand
AGTAGTAGTAGTAGTAGAGTAGTAGTAGTAGTAGTAGTAGTAGTAGTAGTAGTAGTAGTAGTAGTAGTAGTAGTCGTAGTAGTAGTAGTAGTAGTAGTAGTAGTAGAGTAGTAGTAGTAGTAGAGTAGTAGTAGTAGTAGTAGTAGTAGTAGTAGTAGTAGTAGTAGTCGTAGTAGTAGTAGTAGTAGTAGTAGTAGTAGTAGTAGTAGTAGTAGTAGTAGTAGTAGTAGTAGTAGTAGTAGTCGTAGTCGTAGTAGTAGTAGTAGTAGTAGTAGTAGTAGTAGTAGTAGTAGTAGTAGTAGTAGTAGTAGTAGTAGTAGTAGTAGCAGTAGCAGTAGTAGTAGTAGTAGTAGTAGTAGTAGTAGTAGTAGTAGTAGTAGTAGTAGTAGTAGTAGTAGTAGTAGTAGTAGTAGTAGTAGTAGTAGTAATAATATGCAACACTTGGATGGAGAGTGGCAAATGTAGATAAACGTAGTAGTGGTAGTAGTAGTAGCAGCAAAAGTAGTAGTAGCAGCAGTGACTTACATAATTCTGACTAAAGTAACTTAATAATTTTGAATGATCCAAGGTAATAATCATACCTTTTTAATAATTTTTCCAAGTGAATTTCTTCTATATATACTTCCCACTTTCGCTGCACACCAGGAAAAAAGAGAGCCCCAATTATTTTCAGACTAATTCTCTCACATTACTGGCTCCAAATAAATTTATCTGTAAATATCACAGAGGTGAAGCTTCACTCCCCTAGTAAATCTTATTTATCACTTTTGGAACAGCCACCACAAACAAACGTGGTCAGATATCAAACCTTAAAAAACCAGCCCAGATTCTTCGTTATCCCGAAATAAACTTTTAAGATGTGAAACTATCACAGCACTGTAACCAACATGGACAAAAAAAGGTAGTTTAGAAATGTCACAAATCCCATGGGTAACTGGGTGACTTCTGATAACATCGTCGTCTTCTGTTCGACCCCAATCTTCACACGTTCTGCTGGCGTGGGGTTTGTTTTAAAGATTCATGAAAATAGGGGAAATAGATCTATATTTTAAGCTCGTTTGCGCATCATTTATTCATCTTCTTGAAATACACCAATCTGATTTCCTGGATAGAACCACAAACGAGAATCACAAATAGAAACAACGCATGCATGATTTCTTTTAAAAGAATGCTAAATCAGTTCTGTGACATTTGCTCTGGCGACAATTGCTCTGCTCTAAATTCCACTCACTAAAATCAAATGACCAACTTCAACCCTGGGTCTAACATCATTACAGTAGGGTGTGATATCCTACCCTAAACCTAATATAAAACCCTATTGCAACCCTAACCCTACATCTTAGACGAAATTAAGCCCGGAGCAATTGTCGCAAATGTTGTGTCACCGCTAAATCACACAATTTTTCCATTCTTTTGAAGACCACCCAATCACATATCAAATTTTGGTGTATTTGAACCAGGTTAGCTATGGGTCAAAGGTCAACCGCAGAGTTTATGCAGTATCTGTCCAAATCGGAGGAAGGCCCATTGTAGAATCTTGATCAAATCTTTGCGTTAAATTGAACTTTATCATCTGCGGTTCTGATGTGCCAATATGTGATGCTCCAATATGCACATATATCTGCATTTCAGGTAAGCATTTTGAAAGACGTTTGCTACTAGAGTTTGAAAACCTCTTTGAAAAAAATAATTCTTGGGTGAAAATGCATTGTTAATCTCTCTAAACGCTTCTCCATTCAACATGCATCTCTATCTCCCTTCCTTACATTCGGTCTATTTCTCCATCTCTAACTAACTACCAAACTAGTGAACTTGAAAAAAAAAACGATCAAACAAACTAACTTGATTACTTATTATGTAAGTATCTTTTCATCTATCTATTTATCTGACTGTCTCTCTCTCTCTGTCTGTAGTCTGCTGGGCAAACCCTTCGATCGAGTTAAGGGTCTGAATGTGCAGCCTACTCATGCCTTGTGTACTGAAGGCTATAGCAAGTTTTGCATGTGCTAGTCTTTGCATGGAGGCACACTTGTTGATCAAAGTTCCAATGAGGGTCTGTGCCTGCAGACTACTCTTTCTGTATGTCTATCCATCCATCTGCCTGCCTATCTACCTATATATCTATCCATCCAATATCCATCTATCTATCTATTTGTCTGACTGTCTGTCTGTCTGTCTCTCTCTGTCTGTATGTCTATCAGTCCATCTGTCTACCCGCTTATCTATCTATCTATCTATCACTCCTTCTTTGTCTGTAGTCTCTCTTTCACATCCTAGCATCATGGTTACGCAGTACCACCATGCTTGACTGGTTACCACCACCAATCATCACCGCACCCGTAATCATCCTCACCGCTTGCCGACCAAGAGCCACAGCGACAAACATCCACCCACTGTTCACACTCAACACATTCATCCCAAAGGTACATGACCACTCGAGATTCCCCAGATTTCTTTATAGAACCAACTAAAATCCACCCTGGTTCAGACTCACAAGTTTCACAAGATAGAGTAACAATAATTTCCCCTGTTCAGACTGATAAAATTAACTGTGTAGCAATGAAATCATCATTCGCTCCCTGTTCAGACTCACAATATAGCCATACAACGTGGCAAACATATCTGCCGTTCAGACACATACGAAATATAGCAGCAATTTTTTTCACCCTATTCACTCTGAAATTTAAAAGGTATACGAATTGTGTAATGATCATTAAGTTTGTGACCAATGAATGCAGCTTTAATGTCAAAACTGGTCAAAAATGCTGATTGAAAAAGTATGCGGTTGACCAAAGTTATATAGAAGTTGGTAAATCTGACTTGGTATACCATTTTCTTTAAAATCTGAAGGGATCACATGACATGCATGATGGACGAGCTTCGCCACAGTCATTGCACAACATGCATCAATCAACCGATGAAGGGGGCGTCCTTCCAATGAATCTTGTATGAGCCCTCGTCCACAGGTGCCACGTGGGCAGAAAGAACAGTGTCGAGATTTTCAAACCCAGCATCATCAATGCCCCGCCTTAGGGATGTGGGACCATCACGAGAAGGACCGGTGCCAAGATTTCAGGGTACAACTTTACAGACTAGAGTCAAGTCTACAGATAGTAGTTGGAATATCTAGTGTAAAGATGATTTTACACCAAAGTGTGGCACACCAAGTGTTTTACAATGTCTTTCATGTCACAGCATTTATCACAATGTATGATTATATGAGGTATAAGGGGGATACTTTTGAGTCTCTTTGATGTTGAGGAAATGAACACTGTAAAAATTCTGTTTAGTGTAACTCCTCATGGGTGTCAATGTATGGACATTGCATTCAATCAACACCATTTTGTGTTGTTCACTCACTCAACTGACTTGAATGTAAGGACAAGGTGTATGTAACACCCAAAAGGGGAATGGTGCTTTATTGAAGATTCAACACCATGCGAGGCCACTGAAAATAAAGGTTTGCATTTCATCATAGAATTACATAGACCAATCATGATCATTGATGCATAGATATTTAGTTCAACTATACACTATCTACCAATAAGAAAGAATGCTTAAAATTGGTGATTGATTGCATAGCTCTGTGTCTCTAGGTGCTAGGTGTATCGTCAAACTCCAAAGGGAACCTAAAGATAACATGAAAAGGTCAAGTGTCATACACCTAACTGCTTTACTCACTCAAATCAGTCAAATCTATGGAACCATTCGAGCAGGAAACTTTCCACCCATCCGATTTAATCACTAGGTATTAAACCCTTCCCCCAAAAGTCAAGTTCTTCATCTTCTGATCCTTTTATATCACCTCTTAAACAATACCAAAAACGGCTTGACCCTGGCATTTCAGAATTGACTTTGAGCAGCCTTTTAATTTTCTCAGCACTCAACAACACTGTTGACCTAGACGATCAGGTTTCAGGTTTAAGCAAGTGCTTTCATTTACCAAAGCTCAAGGCTATTCTCTTACCCTCCCCCTCAATTTCTATCTAAATTCCATTCTATTTCTTTCCCCATCTCTATCTATTTCTTCCTACCCCACTCTCCCAAGTTCACATTTTCAGGGGGGGGCGGAACAAAGCGTTTAAGGGGAGGGGGCTGAGTAGACATAAGCTAGCAACAGAAACAGACTTTTTGAAATAAAAATATAATTTAGTGATAGATTTAAAAATGGTAAAATGGTGGAGACTATTAACCTTATTGCTAAGAAAGCATGGATGCGTTCTTAGCAATGTAACAGGCTTCAATTCCTCTCCAAAGGACCTGGAATTGAGAATAAATGTCTTACCAAAGGACACTCGCACACTGTAAAGTGGAAATCGAACCCTGGTCATTGGAATATATAAAATGCCTACCAACTGAGTGATCATGTCATAATTCATCCTTCTCATTTTTACTCTATTTTTCCTCTTTTTATTATATTTTTTCTCAGTCATGGAACATCTAAGTTACCCCCCCCCCATCTCTACATCAGTGTCCTCCTCACTTCATCTCTCCTATTTCCATTTATTTTCATCACATGGCTACAACATTCTACCCCTTGCCCCTAGCTTTTTCTCTTGTTAATCTTTTCTTACCCTCTCTTCTTCTTCCCTCTCCCTCTTTCTTCCTCTCTCTCTCTCTCTCTTCTATCTTACGCTCTAACTCTCCACCCCTTTCTCTCACTTTTCTTTTTTGATCATCTCTCTCTCTCTAGATATATATATACATATATCCATCCTAAATAAAGAGCCAAAATGAAAGACAGCGTAGAAATAGAGAATGGAACAAGACATTCTACAGAGAACAATGCAATCGGCAACCTTAAAAGGCGGAAGAATCAATACGTGTGCATTATAATGAACAGGTTTCTCAAATCATTTTAATGAGGAATATTCCCCTTGAAATTCCAAATCAAAGCCAAACCATCAACATCACACTTTAGGCCTGGTAACATTGAGATGTAGAATAGAGCAGCTTTTTTAAGGTTAACCGGCAAACAGCAATACTTTGTAGGATGTAATGTCCTTATCGCTTGAAAAATAAGATTGAGATGGAAATAGAGCATAATTCTTCAAGGTAAACCTGCAATTTGCATTATTTTGTCGGTTTGATAATCCTTTTTACCATGGAAAATAAGCTTTACAGAATGTTTAATGAAGATGATATTGAATTAGAGCAACATTTGACGGTCAACCTGTAATTTGCAAGAATCTGTACACTGGCTTTTTCTTCTAGCTTTGAAATATAATATGCAGAATGACAAATAAAAAAAATCTAAAAAGAGTAATTTTTTTAAGGTTAACCTATAATTTGCATTGCTCATTAGGTTGGATTTGTGTTGGATTTTCAGCTTGGAATATAAGTGATGCAGAACTTCCAATGCAGGTAACACTGAGATCAAAATAGCAACACTTTAAGGTTAATCTGCAATACTCCTTTTTAGTTTGGATTTTCTATTTTGCTTGGAAAATAAGTGATGCAGAACTTCCAATCACCTGTGTACGTGAGAAGAGTTGCCCTCAGGAAAACATTGCAGATTCACCTAAAGGAAAACATGGCACAATAATGAGAATGGAACACAATCTGCTTGAGGGAGACTAGAACCTCAGGAAGAACAAAATGAAAAGAAGACACTCTTGAAGATCACCCCTATGACATCAACACGCTTTCCTCGCCGATGAGGAGAGATTGCGATCTCAAAGGACGCAAGCCGCAGAAAAAATGGTTAAGAACAAAAAAAAACTGGACACCAGAGAGGCAAGAGAGAGAGAAAAAAATGGTGGAAAGAAAATCACGAGTTGCAGCGTTCACCTCCGGGATTTCACTGACAAGTGGTTCGGTGAATAAAATTTGGGTCAGATTCCCAATAAATGGGAAATCGCGACGATGAGAGCACATTTCCGCGGCGGCTGTGCCCTATCAAAGGTGGTGATGCAGCACCTTTGGGGAATGGTGGCGTGGGGTATCAACAGCGCTCACTCGGTCGTGGCGAGTACAAAGAGATGGCGAGGAAAGTGGTGCGGTTTTTCACAGCGTGGCTTCGTAGCAGGTCATGCGATGTGCGGAAATCCCAGGAACTAATCCAAACAGATAGCAACAGAGAAATACGATACACGAAAAATTGCAGAGAAATAAGGGGAAAAGATCCTTGAAGTGTATCCTAATTAGTTTGAAACAAAAACTTTCATAAGCAACAAAGTTTGTCGGGGATTTTTTCTTTCAGTCGTGAAATGTAGCTATGAAACCATCAAAGATTTGCAATATATTTACATGTATCATAGTCTTTGTTTAAGTAAGGTGGAAAAAGAGGAGGGGAGTAATCAAAAGAGAGAGGAGGGTGCAAGAAAGAAGAATAAACAAGCAAAAAAAGAAGAAGAAGAAGGAGGAGGGGAGAAGTAGAAACAGGAGGAGAGGAGGACAAATGAAGAGGAGAAGAAAAGGAAAAGGAAGAATAAGAAGAAAGAGAAGAAGTAGAAATAGAAATATAAGAAGGGGAATGGGGGGGAAGAAGAATTAAGAAGTTCAAGGGTTGAAATTGATGAAATAGTAGATTTTGAACTAACAATAATCTGAGTTGACTTAGATTGTCAAGAGCTTAAAAAAAAGGAATTTTTCACTTGTTGAAATATCCACTCTCATAAATGCTTCATTCAAATAAATATACTTTAAAATTTGATTCCTCCTAATAAACACCATATTATACTTTTCCCTAAACAAAACAAAGTATACACATATGAAAAGTGAAGTAGGATGAAAAGGATTTACATTTCATTCTGCATTGAGCCAGTGGGAACATGTAAAAGTACATGACCTTTTCTTTCACTGTGCATGAACTGAATTTGAACTCGGGCTCATCAGTCATCTGCTATTTCATCTTCCATCATTTTATTTCTCTTCCCAACTCCATCCCATCGTTCTATTTCATTTCCCTCCACACATCACCCATCCCTCTCTTTTTTCTCTCTCTGTCTGACTCTCTCTCTCTCTCTTGCTCTCCCCCTTCTTTCTAACTCATATTCTAAGTTCACTGACCTTGAACTACTTTAACTATCACTGCATCCCTTATATCCAATCTCGATACCACTCTCTGCCTTTTAATCCATAACCTAGCATGTCAGTTAAACTTCATCTGAACGATGCTTGTTTTCTTATTGATCTTTATATTTCTCCCCGATAACATGGAGCGTGTGCCCTTTAGCTGCCGTTCCCCTTTTTCTACATTCATTTTTGTTCCCCTCTCTCTCTCCACCTCACCCCTTTCTTCTACCTTTCAACTTTATCACCCTTTCCCTCTCATCTCCACCCACCCTCTCTTGTCTCCAATCCATCCCCACTGTTTCTTTAACTCCAAACTCCCCCCTTCTCTCTCGCCCCCCCCCCCCCACCATTTCTCTCTTTCCCTCTCTCCATCCTTCTTTCATATTGTCAGCCCGTCACATTGAACTTCCCTTTGCCCATTTCAACGTGTTCTTGGGAGCATTTTATCAGGACTCTTCTGCAAGAAGTTATCAGATCTGGTGTTTTTCCTTCATTTTGATTGACCGAGAAGCACAGCTGCTATGGTTATTGTAAGATAAAATAGGTCATGTCAGATTTAACTGTTGACAAGCCCTTTCATGAAAGCATGCGCCCCTGATGTTGAATCTTTCCTAAAATTCAAAATATATATTGATCTAATGAAGATCTGAAACTATTCATTTCATCTACTCCTCATTGTCATCTGTCCAACTCTCCTCATAGAGGAGGCAGACTGCCCCCCCCCTGACGAGTCACAACCCATGCAAGGGACGTATCCCTGCCCCCCCCCCCTCTCTCTCTCTCTTCTATCTCTATCCCTTTCCTTGTTCAAAGCTCTATCTTCAATGACTGAACATCATTACAAATATTTTTCTGGTACAAAATCCGTTATTTGTGGTTGAAGACCTTTTTCTGGGGGGGGGCCTTGTCAAAATTTTGGCGGATGAATTTGCCCCCCCCCCCTTTGGAAAATCCTAGTTACGCTACTGTCTTGGCCCCACCTATCTCCTCCTTAACTCCCTCACTCCTTTCCCTTCCCCTCCTCCCCTTCCCTCTACCCCTCCTCCCCCTTTCTCTCTCTTCACTCTTTCAATGTTATAAGCTTTGTAAGATGACAGAACACTTTTCAGTTCTTTCATTTCCCTGCCCAACTCTAATCCACTCTTCGAAACCTATCCCTAGCACCCTCTCTCTCTCACTCTCTATCCCTTTCCCTCGTTCAAAGCTATCTTCAATGACTGAACATCATTTCAAAGTTTGATTGAAGCATCCCATCAGCCTGCCATAATTCACAGCCTGCAAATGAGCATTCCATACAACCATCCGTAATTGAATAGAAACATCTGGTTGGCCAACATTGTATCATAATGGGAATACCCGAACAGAAAAAAATGGATATACAATGCGGCAGACTAATCAAATATTCAGAAATATATCTCAATCATGATAATATAACCATTAAAATTGATTACTTTCGTTTGATCATAGAAAGATGGCAAGATATAACCATTAGGAGCTACTTGCACAATGGGGGTGAACTCTCAATGAACTGGATGATGACAAAAGGTAATTCCCTATGTGGTTCAGTCTGGATAGAGCTAAATTCATGATGAGAAGGTTGCGGGAACTCTCTATCTTCAGCATTTGAAATAGAATGCCAGTGCGATGTTCTTCAGAATTAACCCAGGTTTAACCCATTGGAGAGTAAGACGATTACGCCATTTGAGTATTTTGTTTGAAAACTTTGAAAATATAATGATTGTCATGTAACTTTAGATATTCCATATACACCCATTGGTATTTTCTTCCTTTCCCTGCTTCTTCTCTCTTTCGTTACCTTCCCTCTTCTTTTATATTTCCTCTTCTTTGCATCTCTATATTTATTTACAGATTATTTTCCCTTCTGATCCTATATTCATGTACAGAGTATATTGTTATGGTACCCCCACTCACTGTCTAAGTATTTTTATTTTTAATGTCCTATTTTCAATTTCATTTTGTCAATAATCCAACAAACATGGTTGCAATAAATAAACAAATAAAGCACAAATTTCCCAACTCCCAAGCTATACATGTTGCAGAACTTTTCTTTATGTTCACAGAATTTTAGAAAATGACATGTGCCCTTAATGAAATATGCCCCTTTTACACCTTCACGGATGCAACACGGATCATCAAGGATCTCAGTCCGTGATGATCCGGGGTGCCAAATTTGTATTTTCCTAGCATTCCCGGAGTGAGTACAGAGTTAACTGGTTATTAACACGGATATGTACGGAAAAGTACGGAGTCTACAAGGATAGGCAAGGTAGCAATAGGGATCCTGTTTTATATGCTCCCGGAGCCAACACGGAATACCCGGATGATCACGGGTGTTACTGGGTCTTTACACGGACCTTCACGGTTGCTCACATTTTCGTCCCTTTTTGCAGCATCTGGAGCATGCTCGTGCTTGGTTATGAATACGGACTATTGTTCATGTACGCAAACAATACAAACATTTGACCCCGGATAAAGCCGGTATCAACAAGGATCACCCGGTTCTTACAAGGAGCCTCCCGGATGCATTCGGTAGCTACACGGATGTACAAGGAGGCTACAAGGATGAACACGGATGATTATCAGTCCGTGTACTCCGGGATGAAAAATTGAACATGTTCAATTTTTCTCCCGGACATGCCGGTACATCAAGGATGGCGCCGGATGAGTAGCCGGAGTGTACACGGTAGTCCCGGACTGTACACGGATGACCCCGGATTGACAATCCGGGATGATCCGTGTTGCTTCCGTGAAGGTGTAAAAGGGGCTATACTAGTTTTCACCTCCCTCTTTTCATATTCATGACAAAGGTATTGTACAAATTATTTATTGAAAAACTAAAACTTTCAATATTTTATATATATTAATTTTCACATTATTAAAACATTATGTACATGGTGAAATGGTTAAGAAACCAGCATTCTATGAAGTGTGGTTTCAGTGTACCTTCGGTCAACTTATCATTTCAAGTAAATATTTAAAACTAATACCCACATACACATTTCTCTTGAACCAAATTCTTTATTTGAAACAATATTGCTCACTAACAAGAACAACTCCTGAAGATGATCTGAGTTTAAAAGACTAACATTGTAACTTTAATCAGAGCTCTAATTACATATTACTCACTATGTTTTTGTATGTCTTTGAAAAAAAAATCTCAATCTTGCCCTGAAATGTTTCTTGAATCGTTCTGCTTTTATGAAGCAAAGTTAACATCGGGATCGCCTTCCCCTTCAAGTCAATGCCCCTGCAGCCCATGCATTGCTTAAACTTAAAGATCGTTTTCATTCTATTATCTCTGTCTGCTTCAATTACACATGAAAAGCATTCATTATAGGAGCAAATATTTTCTAAGCAGAAATCCATCCATGGACATCCAAACTCCCCATGGAAATCAATTCCAAGATTTTGTATTCAGCTCGTGACTTACCCAGGGTTGTGTTCAAACAAGTCAT
This sequence comes from Lytechinus variegatus, assembly GCF_018143015.1. Taxonomy (NCBI): domain Eukaryota; kingdom Metazoa; phylum Echinodermata; class Echinoidea; order Temnopleuroida; family Toxopneustidae; genus Lytechinus; species Lytechinus variegatus. The sequence goes on along the minus strand of NC_054755.1, from coordinate 9,565,130 downwards.
GGGGATGAGATATTAATGGCATGTTATAGATCACGGATGAAGGCCAGTATGTGTAATTCAGTACATGGTTGTCTTCAATAAGATATCTGCTTATAATTTCTGAATCGGAAATTTTACCTTATCAGCATGCCCCCGGTCAGTAGATTTATTCTTCTCTTCTACTTTGTTTAATTCAAGAATTTATCTCTTTCTCCACTTCTTTTCTCTCTGTATTTCTTACTCTCTCATTCTCTTGAAACTTTCAGTTAATAATTTACAGGCTACAGGCAATCTTTTCCTCGCAACTTGATAATGACATTAAAAAATCATACTCTCTACTCATTTATGTCCGACTCTTTCCTATTAAAGAAATACATCAATAAAGAGGAAAAACTCAACTTAATAATTAATGATGTTATTGTTAAAAGTCAAGTCCACCTCAGAAAAATGTTGATTTGAATCAATAGAGAAAAATCAGACAATCACAATGCTGAAAATTTCATCAAACTCGGATGTAAAATAAGAAAGTTATGACATTTCAAAGTTTCGCTTTTTTTTCAACAAAATAGTTATATGAACGAGCCAGTTACATCCAAATGAGAGAGTCGATGATGTCACCCACTCACTATTTCTTTTTTTTATTGTTTGAATTATAAAATATTTCCATTTTTGCGAATTTGACGATTAGGACCTCTTTGCCTGAAGCACAAAATGTTAAAATAATGGAATTCCACGTGTTCTGGGAGGAATGAAACTTCATTTCACATGACAATGATGAGAAAATAAAAATATTTCATATTTCATATGATAAAATACAAAAGAAATAGTGAGTGAGTGATGTCATCAACTCTCTCATTTGGATGTAACTGGATCGTTCATAAAACTATTTTGTTGAAAATAGACGAAACTTTGAAATGCAATAACTTTCTTATTTTACATTCAATTTTGATGATATTTTCAGTGTTATGCTTGTTGAATTTTTCTCTTTTTATTCAAATCAAGTTTTTGTTGGGGTGGACTTGTCCTTTAACAATCTGTCACAGATAATTTGGTCTATGCTGAATAATTATCACAGAGAATCTGTTGTTGTTTGTTTACTACGCTATTTCGTGAGAATAAAAATAATGATTTTCACTGACAATATTGCTATGAGCCAATCAGATGCAGGGATTTCATTAGCTTTGAACAATAGATTCTTTTGTAAAACAGCCTCCCGGTCCAATTGCACTTTAAAAAAAAACTTCATGAAGGTAAAATTGCTTAAATCACAAAGGTGAATTTTTATGAATGCTTTAGGAAAAAAACACCTGGGGGGTGTTTCACAAAGATTTAAGTATGACTTAGAGTCGCACTTAAATGTCTAGTTGCACGCAGTATAAAAGGCATGACAGCTAGCATTGGTCAGATCATGCCAGGACGCGCACTACTGCGTATTGATCAATAAGATTGCGCGTTGCATATCATGTACGCGTCGACATTTAAGTGCGACCTAAGTCATACTTAAATCTTTGTGAAACACCCCCCTGGGGTGGTATTCGGAACATTGTCTTTTCTCCATATTTTATCTTATCTCAGAGATATGACAAAATCGGTATGCTGGTGGATGTCTTAACTTTTGTCACAAAAATTGTCATAAATTTTGTCTCTTCTCTTTAGCGCGTAGCAAAAATACGCTTTAAATGCGCGTAATCCTTTTAAACAAGCAAAAGATATGACAAAAGTTATGACAGGGGGGTAGCAGTCACAAATTTTGTCTTATCTTTTAATACCAAATATCCCGATACCCTGCCGACTGAATGTCAAGCAAATGATTATATTATTTAGATAAGATTGTGGTATTAGTTTCACTCATCTTCAATTTTCACAATTATTTTTTCATGCTACAATTAGTTAGGCATTACATATTTATTCCTCCGTTTTTCTCTGTTTTCCTTACTTTTCTATTTCTCCTCTAAAATCCTTCACAGCTCCCTGTCTCTCTTTGTAATTAAGCACATCAATATACGCGTAGTTGCGCGATGCCAGCAACTGTTTTGGGGATACGCCCTACCTGCCATGGGGCTTTACTATTGGCTAGAAGGGCTCCCACTGGGAACTAACAATGATTTTGATTGGTTTGCTTCCGAAAAGATGGGCGGGAACTTATAGAGATGACAGGGAAAAGACAATGTTCAGAATACCGATTTGTGACAATCATAGAGGTGTCACATCTCGGAGAGAAATGACAATATTTATGACAAAAGTTATGACAGTGTTCCAGAATACCACACCCAAGGGTATTATCCTCAGATTCATCATTTATGCCTCAGGAAATTGGAGTTCATATCTTTATGAAAAAAAGAGAGGAAAAAACATCTCCCTACAAATTACAAGATTTCAAATGCATCAAAATACTCTTGCCAGGTACCTACTCCAATGCATTTTTTAAGGAGTTCAGGGTAGTATTTTCCAGGACATGGAATAGCTGATTGCTATTATCTTCCAAGACTAAGGGCTTCTTAGTAGATGAGCTATGAATAAATAATGCAGCTGGATTTGTTTTGAATGTTCAACAACGTATAAGCTGCTTTTGTTAACTTATGTTGATCAACTGCATGAGGTATTCCTTGTCTGCACAATAAAAGCACGATACATGAATAGGGATGTAGAAAGAAATGAGAGAGAGGTAAAGAAAGAAAGACATAAGGGAGGGGCAATTGACCCATATTGATATCTCTCTATCTCTGTTTCTTGTTATTTGATCGTAAAAGCATGGGGTAAATAAGGTACATGTAAATATAAAAACCTTTACAAAAAAATTCTTTGGACTCCGATTCCCAATATCAAAACTTTATAATCTACTCCCAAATCAACATCCTTATTCCATCATACCACCTACACCCCCTACACCGCAAACACGACTCAATATATCATTTTGTGGAGGAGCCATGATGTAGTGGTTCTGACTCTTGCCTTGTAAAAAGAGGGTCTTGTGTTCTAATCACACCACGGTCTGGCGTCCTTTGGCAAGGCGTTAATCCACACTTTGCCACTCTCGACCCAGGTGCCAAACGGGTACCCGGTAGGATGTGAAAGTCATTGCAGCTTGTCCAGTACTGTGAGCGCCTTACCGGCGAGTGACTGGAATACTCCCCAGGGAGTGGAGGATGTGCACACAATGTGTGTGGGAATGACTGATTGAATCCAATGACCGGGGTAGTAATATATCTGTAAAGCGCTTAGACACGTTGTTCCGATGTATTAAGCGCTATATGAAAGCGGATTATTATTATTATTATAAAAGCCCCCATAAGAAGTCTGGGCAGCATCTTTCTTAAGCAGGAATCCCACTATTAGGATGCTATATGCAGCTTTTCCATTGCAGCTTTCCCCCATTGTTTCATCTCTGGGCCCCATGTTACGAAGAGTTGTGATTGATCCGATCAATCGCAACTATGGAAAGCCAGCAAAGTCAACATATCCATCTTTATTTTTTAAATTTTTTTAGATATGAATGTATATCCATAAATTTATTGATTTCTCGACAATTTGGTGTGATCTCCTTTGTTTACAAGGGCCATTTTGCAAATTTCTGGTATAAAAAAATTATGACACTGATGGATTTCCATAGAGTTACGAATGATTGGATCAATCGTAACTCTTTGTAAGACGGGTCCCTGGTGTCGTGATAATTTAAAATGAAAAGCTACTTGCAGGATACCTGCGGGACAGATATGGCTATGACCTTTTACAAGTTGCCTAACCCAGCAATCATCCGAATATGGAAAAAATAGTCCATAAGAATAAACTTGATTTCGACCCTGCCCGCCCCCCCCCCCCCCACTTGTACTCTCCATGCCCTTGCCCTCCCAGAATTAGAGGTGAATGGGTTTATATTAAGCTCCCAGTCTGTCAGTCTGAAGCTATTTTCAGAGGGGTTCCTGATCCTCTGGCTGTCATGCCTGTTTGTACTACGCGTTGCCAATCTGAGCAAATTAATTGCGATGACAGACGATGGCACTGGATCAAAGTCTATGTCTGTCTGTCTGCGTTTATGCCTCTCTCTTCCTCTCTCTCCCTCCCCCTGTTCCTTCTCTCTCTCTCTCTTCCCCACCACCCCCCTCCCCTCTCGCTCTCCCCTTCTCTCTCTGTCTCTGATCCCCTCTCATCTTTACATTAATACATGCAGATAAATACAGTTAAATAATTTGGTATTCATACCCAGGTATACCAATTTTCCGCTACAGATTCTATACACAGATTCACATAATTATCAAATTTGACTATTTCTCATACAAATCCTTTGTATATACAGTCTCTGTGAGAGAAACATGTCAAAGAAAGTAAATCAATATAACATACTGTGTCATATAATCTTTCCATGTAAAATCAGTAAAAAAAAATTAAAACAATATTTCCCTTTGAAAATGTATCAAGAATATATTCATATCTACCTAAGAAAGCCAGTAGTGCAGCAATAATGCAGTAAATTAAGTAACATGGGTGTAGGTGTGGCTCAGTGGAAATGTTTCTAGACTCTGAACCACAAGGTTCAGGGTTCAAATCCCACTGCAGCACCCATGTCCTTTGGCAAGGAATTTATCTACATTTGCCATCCTCCAACCAGAGGTGTTGTAGTAATTCCGCGAAAGCTTGAACACCTCATCAGGTTAGCTTTGCAGCAACAGTGAAAGATCCAATTTTCCCACAAATCCCATTCAATATATCAAAAGAAATCTTTCAAAATTTCTACTCGGAAAATGTCTTTAATAGCAAGATCTGAACTTTCCAAATTCCATCTGCATCTTTTGATAATTGCGTGGGACATGACAGTTTAATCTTGGCAAACACACTTTAAACTTTGTCCTCTTTCCATCCCACGTCGCCCATCTCTTCTCAAATATTGTGTTGCAGTAAATAGAATGGACCTCTTTCCCACTGCCAACTATTTCCGCATACACCCAAGCTGGGGTGCAGAGCTGCAATAACCTCTACTACCACAAGCAAGCTGCAGACTCAAAATGCCATTCAGACTATCCTCCAACCCAAGAGAATCCCCCTCCCATATCTTGAAGCTTAAAGATAAATGAAGGTAGTTGCAGTAAACAATGATTTCACGAGAAAGTCTGTAAAGCCAGGCTTAATTGTCGTTATATCATCGAGGATCTAGATCTGGTAGTTACATAAACCGAACTTTGTGAAATCTTGAAATCTACGCTGAAAAATGTTCACACTGAAGATCATCAACACAGATAAGTGCACATGGGACAGTGTATTATTATTGCTTTGAATGTCGGCCCGACGCTTGACCCAAATCCCGTGCTTATTTGCTAATTTCTCAGCAATTACACAATTTCTTCCAAAATCCTTTATACAAACAGACACTTTGGTGGTCATTTCATTGGATTCTGTACGAACTCATTTTGAAATCGTTACCACAACTGGCATTTATCTTAAAAGTTCTTTCTTCCCTTCTCAATAATGAGTGTCAATGTCGAGATGATGTCGGACTTTACAAGTTGGAGCAGCTCCAGGGACCTATTGCATAAATTTGCCATCGAATGGTAAATTCCATGGTAATGCTGCCCAGCAAAATCAAGGAACCTATGCACGTTACCATTGGATGACAAAGCTATCATAATTGTAACTTTCATGCAACAGGACACTGACCCATATTGATTTTGTCCATAAACTAATCATGTAGACTAAATAGGGTTCAAGTCTAGACCAGGTGGATATTAGTTACATCATAAAAAAGGGTATACTTTAACTAGATTGTAAAAAGGTCATGGGTTTAAATGGCAATCAGACAAAAATGGTAGAAGACAGATAGGTTGCAGACAAACACGGAATAGACAGAAGAAGGCAGACAAAGTTGTAGACCCACTGGAAATTTACCTCCTCAACATGTAATAATAATAATATTAATAACAATAATAATAATAATAATATATATGTTTACCCAGGGTAGCTACTTCAGTTCTGGAAACTGTTCTCCCAGCAGGCCCTGCTATCATTATTACCCGGCTAAGCTAAGCTACCGATTCAGGTGCACACAGCTTTTTGAGGAATTGTTTCCTGGCGGTACCCATTTACCTCAACTGGGTTGAGTGCAGCACAGTTTGGATAAATTTCTTGCTGAAGGAAAACACGTAAGAAAGAGGATCATCTTGATAACTGAGAGTGTTTTCAGTGGGAACAGACCCTCCATGTTTTCATCCAGCTCTTCCTTGAGAGCGTGGTGTTTAATCACAACTGGTCGGGAAAGGGGCTACGAATCCAATAAATACTGGGAGGCGGGTCTGCAGCAAACTTTGCACATGCCTTTCCCCATTGACGCTGATCAAACAAAACCAATCCTCCATTTTACTTTCCGTCAATTTCATTTCATCAGCAAGCCACACTTACTCTTCCATTTTATGTCTACAGATTTGGTTATATTTAGTACAATATATTACAATATATCATTAATTATTCACATCAAATTGGGTTACTTGATTTATAGTATATATTGAACATAATTATGTCTTGATATAAATTATAAGATTCATCTTCAATATAATGCTGGAGCCAGTTTTGAAAACTTCTCTTTATTCAACAATTCAATGATATCAAACAACATACTCCGTGATCAAGTTTCCAATAAAATTCTATTCATAATTTCAATATTCAATCCAAAATAAATATATGCACAACCTAGTTTACTTTCTTTCATTATTAGGAAAATTGTACTGTCAATGAAATAGTGCATGTTTAAATTCAAGGGAAATACAGTTTTATACATCTCTCAATACAGCTTATTCATGTCAAATTTTCCATCAGGCCTTATAAAAGCTATCATCTGTCATCGAGAATTCCCTCTGAAGACTTGCAAATGAAGTTTCTGTTATTACCGGTAATGAGAGTAGGTCTTTCTTTGAAGCTGGCATGAACACAATTTACCAACTCGGTTAGCATAACAGAAGAGAGAAAAACGGCAGCATTTTCCACGAAGTTTACAACATCCTTGCAGGTTCTTTTTCGAAATAAAAAAAACCTGACGACTTTAGGACGATTCTGCAACCCCAGCAGCTCTAGGTGGTGACTTCCGCTCATTAAATGCTAACAATGAGTAATTTTTCAAGACCTTTCATAGCTTTGGGCTTTAATATGGACTGCCCTCATTTGAAACACGGCTCTAGATATTTTCGTTAGTGATGTTTCAATGTTTCAGACATCCTTCCTCTATCTCTCGCTTTTCTCTCTCTCTTTCTCTTTATCTACCCCTCTCTCTTTATCTTCCTACCATTTCATATTCTATATCGTCCTTCCTTCATTTCCTCATTCCTTTCTCCCTTCTTCTTCTTCTCCAGTGGCTCATTCTCCTCCTCCTTCTACTTCCCCCTCCTCCTCTTACTTCTCCTCCCCTTTTTCTTTCTCCTCTTATCATGCCTCTTCCTCCTCTCTTTCTCCTTCTTCCTCATCCTTCTTCCTCTCTATAAATGCAATAGACGTCACTGATCACACTCTTCTCAGAGTGATGCAAGGGATCAATCCCTTTGGAGTGAATATCCTTACACTATACAGATCACATGATAGCTCCTGCTTGTGTGAACTCTGTGTGTGTCTAGACATTTTCACTCCAAAAAGGTGTAAAATAAATTCTCAACAGATGTCAATTCCACTCCAAAAGGGCTGGTCCCCACATCTCACTCCAAGAGGAGAGTGATTAAGGAATATCTCTTTTGCATTTTGAGGACTCCTCCTCCTTCTTCTCCACTCCATTACCTCCCTCCTTCACTATTTTCTTTCCCCTTCTCCAGTCTCCCTCCCCCATCACCAAGTGTTATCCCCATCCCACTCCATCCCGCTCCATGAACGCAGAAAGTCGTCACAATCCTTTAGTATTTCAACTTTCATGAACGGTTTCATCTTTCTATATCTTATCTCATCATTCAAATTTAATCACTTCCCACTTCCTCCTCTAAATCACCCTATTCATTCATTTCCTTAATACCATTTCTTCTCAGGTAAATGAACTCCATCTCAATTCTTAGAAAAGCATCCACATCACTTCCTTTATTACTACAGCCTTGACAGGCCGTTTCCATGGTTACTATAATGATTCCTCCACTCAACCCCTCCAGAGTAACTGTCCTTAAGCAAATGCTTTCAGAAGAAGTTCATTTCCTTTTCATCTTGAAATTGGGTCATTAAAAGGGGCCCACTATTAAATCTAGAATAGATATAGTGTCTGCTTTACCTTTTAGAACCGATCTGAAAGCTCTTTGAGGTTTTGTGGAAAGCATATAACCAGCATGTTTTCTTTCTTTTGATAAAGACAGGATAAAGAGATGTACATGAAGGCAGATTTCATGGTGTGATTTGATTTAGGATTTGATTTGTTTGTAATCCCATCCTACCCCCCCCCAAAAAAAAGGAATGAATAAAATGAATAAATCAATTAATAAATATTTCTGAAATTACATTACAGTCTATACAGAGAAATCATGAAGCTATAATTCTTTTTTTTTTAGGGGGAAGCCCCTCCTTTAAAGATAAATTCCAGTTTTGGTAACGATCTCAAAATGACTTTTTACAGAATCTAATATAATGACCACCCAAGTGTCTGTTTGTATGAATAAAAAATATGTGCCAAAGGATTCTGGAAGAAGTTGTGTAATTGCTGAGAAATAAGCAAAATAAGCGCGGATTCGGTCACTTCCGTCGGGTCTTTATTCCAGCAATAATAATACACTGTCCCACGTGTGCCTATCTGTGTTGGTGATCTTCAGTGTGAACAATTTTCAGCGTAGATTTTAAGATGTCACAAAGTTCAGTTTATGTAACTGTACCAGATCTAGATCCTCGATGATATACTGACAATTAAGCCTGGTTTTACAGACTTTCTCATGAAATCAGTGTTTACTGCAACTACTGGCATTTCTCTTTAACCTCTTCTACATTCCAGGAAAGGAGAAAAAATTAGACGTCAGTATTACCCTAATGGAATAAAGTACATACCTTGCATGTTCAATGCTCTCAAAACAAATGTTTAAATTGTGAATTAAAACATTTGGAGGAAGAGGGGAGGTCTAGCGGGGCAATAAATAGGGGGACAGCGAACTTCGATATTAGCATGTTATTGTCAGGTCGATCCATTTTCATTTTCCTACGCATCACACATTCTGTTTTTGCTTTCCTTTCTGTTACATATTCCCCACGGCAATGGGATAGGAAAAAAAACACTACTTCAAGCACATGGGGAAGAAAAGATAGTGAGCATGAAACGCTTTCCAGGTGCAACAAGTGCCTGGATAAATTGACCCTATGGGGTCGGTTTCACCAACGTGTGAGATTAATTGGAATCTTCCTATTGTAAGGAAGTACATGTACATCAATGCTACTAATTTACTTTAATGAAATTACCACTGCATTTTTGTTAACACTTTGATAAAAACTTTAACAGAGGGTTGGGGGTGGTGACAAAAATATAGTACACAGGCGATGAGAATGAACCAACTCCCCCCTCCCCACAAAAATAACAAAAAAAAAAACTTTTGCCATTAACTTTTAGCGTAATTCAAAACTGCCTCAATCCATTACAGGAATGGCTATAAAAACTTCAGTTCCGGATCTACTAAGTGAGGATCTGCAAATGTAAGTCGGCATTAAAATTCTTCCAAATTGGCAATTTGGGAACCATTACTGCCCATCTTCATCCCGATAACTGTTTGATTTAGCTATATAGCGAGCTCTCATTAATATGCTAATACAGCTTTATGATACTGGGATTTTGCAATGTGCAATTACTGTTGTATCCTAATAGGATATTGCATGAGGATAGAGAATAATAAAAAAAAGTTAAGAATCGTAACCACAATCTTTCTTCTTCTTTGCCTGTATATTTTTCCAAATTGCGTTTTTCAAAGTGATATTGAGAAAATCTTGATGAACGGATAGTATAAGAAAAATCCACATGTATAGTAAAAGCGAGACTGGGGATTGAAACATATGCCAAAAGTAAACTTCGTCAATCATGAGTATGATTTCAAAATCCTGATGAATTTCCTCTTAAAAACAATTTCCTTTGAAAATACTGACAAGTACGATCCGATTATGCAATATGTAACGAACTGCAAACTGGGATGGAGTAAGTGGTGGCAATTCTGAATTCTTTGGGGAAAAAAAAGGTATACAAAAATTAATGATATGACTCCCTCCCCACCCCCACTCCTTCAATTTTTAACCAACAATAAGTCATCCAAATTGATTTTTACTTTTTATATAGTTTGAAAATGCAGATCAAAAATGTTAAATTGGCATATTCTATAAAGTGTAAGTAGAAAAATGAAATTGGGCAGTTCATCAATATCTTTTAGACCTCTGCGAAAAAAAACAATGCTTAAAATACATGTAGGGGCTTCAAGAATATGGGTGCATGAGGCTCTAACCAAGTATTGATTTCATTGAGTCATTATTAATGTTCAGAAGTTGATAGTCGTTTGCTTTATTGTTCAAAAAACAAAATTATTTTCAACCATCATATGGGTGTAGCCATTTTAACTTCAAGTTTGTTCAGTCGTAATAAGAGAACTAAAACTATTGAAACTTGAATACTTTCTTGAAAAGTACACCTGAACACTACACTATCGATGAGATAAAGTGGTTTGGAACAGAGCACACTTTTTGCATAAACACCATCCGAAGTAATTGCAAACTTACGAGCCTTGGACGGCTCTTAACTCTGACATTTATTTCTCACTCGACGAGCCCATCATCGTGGGCTGTGGGGGCGGTATTGACACGGCAGGCACCCTAACATTTACAAAATTGATTACTGAGCTTTGACAGGCAATCGTTGCGGAGCAGGTCCCTTTCGCTTGCCAGCTAGGGCCACCGTTCAGAATTTGCTTGTCGAATTAAAGCAAGCATGGATTCTCCCATAAATATAAAGGGTAATTGAATTTGTCTTCTCAGACAAAACGGAAGCAAATCAGAGAAATTTGGAAATGTCAAATTAATTCAAATCAGACAAAGCTTAGCAAAGCCACAATGTCTTTTTCTTTCATGAACAATGTCAGTTCATGATATTAAGCTACACAGTCCACAAAATAAAACTAAATTATAATGTTTCTGGATGACAGAGAGATAAATAGGCATTCCTTATTATTATGTAGCTATCATGAAGTTTGGGAATTAAAATTGTATTCATATTGGTGCACAAACAGAGTGCATTTCTGAGATTTGAAATCTGTCTAAAATTGTTTTATCAACAAGTCTTATAAGATCACAATCCTGAATAATATTGCATATGTGAAATCCGAATAATTCAAATATCAATCATAAAAATCAAGCGTACAATCACTCGCATACCATTGTGTTACACGCACAAGGGTACGATTAATTGTACGCTTGAGTTTGATGATTGATTGTACATTGTAGTCAATGCAATCAATTGTAATAAAAATGTTCCATGATGATTGCTAAGCTTTGCGTAACAGGCCCCGATTGCACTAATATTTATGTGAGAACAAGGACAAACAACTCACCTGAATTTCATAGACGTCCATGAGAATAGTTGGGTGACATGACAGGCAGATACATGAGAAGTTGCCAATTTAATCGTTGATGACGAATAGAGATCAGCCAAGACGATTAGCACCCAGAAGCATGAAGATGTCGAGAGGAAATAAGTCAAGAGAGAAAACAGAAAACTTAGGATTAAAATCAAATTAATAGGATGGCATCCCATTACAGCATCTTAAAGAATGAATATCGACAAGAGGCAGGATCATGCACATCTTTCAATCATTGCATTCTAGCAACCAAAGTGAATTAAAACATTTTCATTAATATTTAAAAAAGGTGTTAAATTTTAGTTGTGTTTATGAGACTTCATATGAAATTCTTTTGTTAAATTTTGATTTAAACTCTCCAAATAAAATCCAGTATCTTCTCATATATCAACAATTTACAACTTTTGATTCTCTTACAATTCCCCGCTAGTATCCATACAAGGGCATTTTAAACAAATTAAACTGAATTTTGGAAATATTTGTAACACTTGTCAATTTCATTCGAAAGTACGGAAACACCCGCACCAGAAAAAGAAGTTTCCTCCTGAGGTGCAACATCTACTCAAAGTTTGCAATGGGATGAAGTTCCTTCTATTTGAAGCCCATTATATAGGATTTTTCACGGCAGATTTTCCCCCCCAGGATATTTTAGCGTAGATTAACTGATTTGAAGCCGGTAAGCAGAAAAATAAGTAAATATCAGATTGGAATTTACTCCAAGAGAGAATATGAGAATACATTCCATAAATTAGATTTCAGATGTAATCAATCGGTTAAGCATGTACTAATATTGGAAGGGATGGTTATAAATATTAATGATTTGATAAGCGCTTAATACACCCTGGCCTGGGCAAAATGGAAAAAGAGATATCAACAAATTTCTTGTTAATATGAATGAATTCTAACTATATGATAAATTTTATTCAAAATCCCCCAGCACTGTATACATTCTAACACACATGCCATGCATACTCAACTTAAGACGGTTAATTATTCATTGATTACAAATAAGGGAAAATATAAGAGAAAAACCCTTTGAATGATGAAAAACATTAAAAGCGAACAATAATCCCTATTAAATTGTGAAGCTTAGAAAATACTTCTTTCTACTTTTTTCATGGTGAAAACGTAGAAAAGGTTTCACATCTCTCGTGAAACTAAAAGTGCACCAAAAATGTCCTTATGATCTAAAAGGTTCAATCACCTCCAACTCTTTGAAGTGATGTTTCTATAATATTTGTTCAGCATTCTTTTCATGAAAAGAAATATTGTCAATTGTATCAACAATAATTTTCTTTTACATTCTCAGGTATTGAATTCATTATCCCAATAGTTATGATTCTGGTATGAAATAAAACTTAGAAGAATGTTAACAAGTGCAACAGCATATCATCTCTTTAAAGGTCAAGTCCACCTCAGAAAATTGCTGATTTAAATCAATAGAGAAAAATCAGACAAGCACAATGCTGAAAATTTCATCAAAATCGGATGTAAAATAAGAAAGTTATGACATTTCAAAGTTTCGCTTATTTTCAACAAAATAGTTATATGAACGAGCCAGTTACATCCAAATGAGAGAATCGATGACGTCACTCACTCACTATTTCTTTTGTTTTTTATTGTTCGAATTATACAATATTTCAATTTTTACGAATTTGATGATTAGGACCTCATTGCCTGAAGCACAAAATGTTAAAATAATGGAATTCCACATGTTCAGGGAGGAATTAAACTTCATTTCACATGACAATGACGAGAAAATAAAAATATTTCATATTTCATATAATAAAATACAAAAGAAATAGTGAGTGAGTGATGTCATCAACTCTCTCATTTGGATGTAACTGGCTCGTTCATATAACTATTTTGTTGAAAATAAGCGAAACTTTAAAATGCCATAACTTTCTTATTTTACATCCGATTTTGATGAAATTTTCAGTGTTATGCTTGTTGAATTTTTCTCTTTTTATTCAAATCAAGTTTTTGTTGGGCTGGACTTGTCCTTTAATGAATAATCGTTATATATTGTTTAACTCTTATCAAGACATTTTCCATTGAAAATTCATGTTTTTTCATACACAAGCAGCACTGTATTGATATTAAAACAAGGAAGAAGCGATTTTGTGTCTCGCCCACTTACAAAAATAACCAGAAATATCATTGCGGGGGCATGCAACAGAATTGTATCGAAACTTCATTGTGAAATAACTGAGATGGAATAACATTTGTCATAAGAGTATTGCACATAAACTTTAACGTGACCTAAAAATGACCTTTGACCATACCAAGTGACCTCCAACTGTAGAATTACATGGATGTCCTTAAAGTACATCTACCATCTAAGTTTGGTTGAAAAGTGACTTACGGTTGCATAGTATGTGTCATAATGTTTGTGACGGACGGACGAACCACATTTGAATCCCCTAGTCTCGCCTTCACCTCTAGTGAGCAAGACCAAAACATACAAAAATCTGGATACATTCTTAATTCCAAAGCTTCGTTATTCCGAAAGTTCGGATATTCCGAAGGTTCGTAAGTTCGAAAACGAAATGAAGTTCGTAATTCCGAAGGTTCGTTAGTCCGAAAACAAAGTGAGGTCCGTAATTCCGAAGATTCGTTAATCTGAAAACGAAATGAGGTTCGTAATTCCGAAGGTACGTTAGTCCGAAAACGTAATGATTAACAAACCTTATTTCGTTTTCGGACTAACGAACCTTCGGAACAACCAACCTTATTTCGTTTTTGGATTAACGAACCTTCGGAACAATGAACCTTATTTCGTTTTTGGACTAACAAACCTACGGAACATCGAACCTTATTTCGTTTTTGGATTATCGAACCTTCGGAATAACGCCACAAACCTTCGGATTAACAAACCCTTTTACGTTTTCGGATAACGAACATCGAGGTTTTGGCAATTTACGTGTTTCTGAATTATGAACCTTCTGAATAAAGAACCTTCGGAATCAGATCAACAAAAGTTTGAGAAAATCAGACAAATGATTAGAAAGCTATGAGCATTTGAATATTGCAATCACTAATGCTATGGAGATCCTCAAATTGGCAATGCGACAAAGATGTGTGATGTCACTTGTGAACATCTCCCCCCATTACTTTAGTATATATTTCACTTAAACTGCCTTTTTTATCACATCTATCAGTAGATCATGTGTTATTTCTTTAGGGGGGGCATGTAATACAGATTTTTAAAGAATACATCATGAGTTTGTATCATAATAAGAAAAAGCAAAAAGATACATTTTGAGGTTATTTTATAGTCCATCAAAGGGAAAGTTGTTAATATGTGACATCACACATCCTTGTCGCATTGCCAATGGGAGGATCTCCATAGTATTAGTGATTGCAATATTCAAATGACAATAACTTTCTCATTATTTGTCAGATTTTTCTCAAAACTTCTTTGTTCTTATTCTTTGATTTTTCTGTTTTGACACAAGCCTACTTGTTCCAAAGGTTTCATTTCTCTTTAATGTATATTTGAAGCTCAAATTGGGCAAAGCCCACTGTCACTCAAGTATGATAATGATTCAAGATGATATTAAAATTCATGAAAAATTCATATTATGGTGAACAGAGGAAAACATTTAAGGATCAATTTTAACAACAAAATTCTCAGAATTGTCCTTAGGCAGCTAGGGGTTAATAATATTGTATTGAAAGTGTGCCAGCATACGAATCCATCAGCATAATGCTTGTTGCAAAACAATCTAAACTCTTTTCATACTGAAGACTGTGAAAAGAAAGGGATTTCTAATTTTCTAATTTTTCTTCTTATATATTCCTATGATTTTCATCCTCTTTACAATTATTACCCCACCCTCCTCTATCTCTTCTTTTCTCATCCGATCTCAGCAGCCAATCACAATAAAGGTTCCATAGATGTAAGTCTTTATCAAACAAGGACCAGGGATTTCCTTTAACCTATATAACCAGCTACCAACAAGCGTAAAGGTGGGGAGGGGGTTTGAGGAGCCATGTACCACCCCCCCCCAAAAATGTAAGTTTCATGACAACCCCCAAAAAAGAGGAAAAGAATTGAAAATGTAAAGCAGCAGTCATATTTCTCCTATGGCCGTCGTATACGGCGAGTTGAAAACAGTCGTTTTAACATTTTTTGTACCAGCTACATATACTGTGGGTTGTTTGAATAAAAATGAATAAAACAGCTGTTTTGACTCGCCCTATGGCCGAAGTACAGCAGATGTGACTGCAGCATAAAATATGACATTGATATTTTGTAAAAATCTATAACAAACTTTCTCTTTTTTTGTTGTAAAAAGGTCAACATTTTCGCTTCCTTGATTCACTCGCAGCTTTTTAGACATTTTATCCCCAATACCATGTATAACCCATTCAGACTTTTTTTATCATTACCCCACTGCAGCCACCTTACAAAAGCACACACCATACAAAAGATTATTGTATAATAAAGGCTTATGTCATGAGTGACAACTTAATTGTCTCTATTCCTCTTCCTCCCTAATAGTATTTTTGATTGACACCAACTGACCTTAAAGCACAAGTCCATCCCAACAAAAACTTGATTTGAATAAAAAGAGAAAAATTCAACAAGCGTAACACTGAAAGTTTCATCAAAATCGGATTTAAGATAAGAAAGTTATGACATTTTAAAATTTCGCTTATTTCCAACAAAATAGTTATATCAACGAGCCAATTACATCCAAATGAGAGAGTTGATGACATCATTCACTCACTATTTCTTTTGTATTTTATAACATGAAATATGAAATATTTTTATTTTCTCGTCATTGCCATGTGAAATGAAGTTTCATTCCTCCCTGAACACGTGGAATTCCATTATTTTAACATTTTGTGCTTCAGGCAAGGAGGTCCTAATCGTCAAATTCGTAAAAATTGAAATATTGTATAATTCAAACAATAAATCAATCAGGCTGGGGCAGCACCACCTTGTATGCTAGTAGATTTCAGTAGACTTGGGTTTTAGATGTTTTCTTTATTTTCTTTAAAGAGCTTACATTTAGATCTGTGGTGATATGATAAAACTTTAACTTTATTTTCTTGAGAAATATTGCCCACCATGACTAAAACTGCAAGTTGGCTTTCAAAGGAAAATCTCATACAACTTAATTTCCATTCAATAAGATATGCGCAGAACTCGCTCGAATCGAAGGGTTCTATTCATATACAAATCTAGGGCATCAGGCCTCAGGTGTGCTTAGAGAAATCAACCTACATGTACGTCACCAAACTATGTTTGTTTTCTAAACCATGATCCATTCCTCATTAAAAATGACCATCCTCATCCTCAATGACACATGAACGCTCTAATGGTCTGATCTGCAAGACAATGATGATCCAATATCGGTATTTCTGTATCCTCATTAAAATGGCCATCACCAGTGGCAAAAATCTTTTCTAATGATCTGACCGACTAAAATCCCCTCTAATGATTGACCAGATAGTAATGACCCACTGGACGCAGGGTGACGGAGTAGTGCAGGTGTTAAAATGTGAAATCAAATGTTTTTCCCATTTTTTTGTTTTAACACCAAATGTCTTTTGAAAACACCAGGGCCCCATGGCAGAAATAAATGCAATCAATTGTAATTCTTAGAATCAAACACATAAGACTTGTGTTTGATTTTTATGAGCTGAATTCAAATAAAAACTCTTCCAGCAACAGGTCCATGAACTTGCTGTCCAGTGCTATAACCACATGCATGGTGTCAGGAGGTGGTTTCACACCGCCTCAAAATTTGTCAGGACTTTCCAGGTATTTTCTGATCAGGAAATTTACCCCAATCAGAAAATACAGGGTAATATTGGCAGTGTGAAAGCAAATTACACGTAATCTCCTTGAAAGAATATACGCGGTAAAGAGAAGGTACTTGCAAAAATTACGAGAACTTTCGCAAGGATTCTTCCGAGGTCGCAGGTATTTTGGCAGTGTGAAAGCAAATTACAGGAACTTTTAGCCCAGCGTGTAGTTGGGCTAAAATAGTTGGTGGCTGCTGAGCTAGCGATTCTGAATCTTGCACTTTGCTTGCTTATCAGACAATACTGCGCCTGCTTGTTACTTCAGGAGCTTCTCCCGAAGGGTACATTTTGGGGCTTTGTGAATGTGGGAATAATTAACAGGTATTTTTTAGCCTGAAAAAGTTCTTGTAATTTAACAGGAATTCTTGTAAATCGAGGTGGTTTGAATATCCACCTACTAACAAGCTGCTACTGAATTCTATCAGATGCAAAACACACAAGGGAATCGAAGACCAGGACAATAGACATATAAGGTACCTATAATCGAATGATTGGGACTGAAGATGTATAAATATGGGTTAACATGGGAGTCTATGGATGGAACTGCGGAGGAAAAATCAACAGCCAATGAAATGAAGAAGTGTGTAAGCACGCAAACAGTAACGATTAATGACAACTACCACTATGGTGAGTCTGCTGAGTAGCTCATAAGTGCTGCAGATTGCGTTAAAAATAAAATTCATGGTAATAACCAGCAAGTCAAACCACTGGCTTTCATTTTCCATCGGAAACCCTATTTGTTGTGTTAACGCTATCATCCTCGAGACAGGCAACAATGGATTCCCACGGCCTGAGGACACGCATCCCTCTCTTGAGGGTTGTACACCCACAGAGCAATTAGCCAGCTTCCCAGGGCTGTGGTGTGATATAACGCAATGTGCTAATGAGCACTGATCAGCAGAGATTTGCAGCCGTTGCCCTATAAATGGCTGAACTAATTACCGACCTTTAGCGTGCCACAGACACATTTTTGTGCAATTGTACTCATTATCCATACAAAAATTCACAATCCACTTTTTCTTTGCTGCTGTCTGTAGAGGCTTTTCAAAACGATAATATCCCTTGTGTTGTGGATTGATTTCCAGTCACTCACATAATACAAAGCTTTTTCATATTGTCTTTGATTAAAAAAAATCATTTTATTTTTCAAAAATCAATTAGTGAGGCACATCTAAAACTGTGTACAATCTAATGAAGATATGAATGTAACAATTTCCCTATAAAAACAACAAATGATTTATTTTGACAGATTTCTTTTTTCAATTTTTCATAGACTTAACATATCATTCATCCAGCAATATAAACTATGTTTATAGTCCTAAAAAGAAGAATATTACTTTTTCAAAATGAAATTATACAATAACGAAGAAAAAATATACCACAGACATCTATTACAACAGGACTCGTGCACTAGACAATTTCAAGTACTCTGTGTATTGACTTGATAGTCCCACATATACAAAAATTGAATCTCTCTTGTCTCATAGTTCAAACACATTCATCTAAATCGAACCATCCTCTGATTCAGTGTACACCACTTCACGTCTCTCTCCTGAGTGGCTTCTTGCTTGAGATATACATATTTTTCTGGAGAGAGATGGACGTTTTCAACAGCTTTGGTTCACCGTATTACTGGAAAGTGCATCTACCTATCTCAATGGCGGTGAGAAGAAGTATGAAAGATTGAAATGTGAAATGATCTCAGCCTGGGAAAACACAAAAGTGCTTTGGGATTGCTAAAGAGAACTTTACTTTCACTTTCTTGTCAAATATGGTTCTTTGAAAAGCTTTATGAAAAAAGGCATTTCATGCTAAAGGAAAAAAAAATCTGTAACCGATTTCTATAAGCTAAGAGTTCATCAACACTTCGATCCCCCTTCTACAGCATGCATAAAATCCTTCTTTTTCTTCCAGAACTCGATAATTCCCATACATTTCTCTCATCTTGCTGCTTTTTATCAAAACCAACTTAAACTTCCCTATCTTGTTTCCAGACTTAAACCTGTGCCCTGTAACACAAAGGTTAGCAATTAATCGCTAAATGCAATGGCCTATCAAGAATGTTGTTGCATGCACATTTTGCTCAGTAGACTGACCAGGAACCAATCAGAATTGCTCTTTCAAATTATTGATTAATCGCTAACCTATCTGTTTCGGGGCCCTGGACAGGAAATCACCTCTTCTCATTCATTCAACTCTTCTCTCTCATTCAAAACCAAAACCCACTCTGCGGTCACTGTCCACTTAAACTGCAGAGCACCAGCACGCTAAATGAAATCAACAGAATCCTAGAGGGTAGAAGTAATTTCATGAAATCATCAAACACCCAGAGGCTTAAGAGAAAATGTGTTGTTGGGCTTGGGAAGTAGATCCTAAAAAAGATATGTATTGTTTTTCAATGTTTATCTTAAAGTGAAGACAATGTCTTTTCAGAGTACACACCATTTTCTTCCTATTTTATCTCTCTCTAGTTCATCTTTCTGCCATTTTCTAATCTTTATTTTATTAGTAGAAATATAATAAAAGAGGGGGGGAACTAAACTTTGGAGAAAAATAATTGAAAAAATGTAGTTTCTATTCATTTTGTCTACAAACAGATCTAAAGAGGTCTAAGTAAGTCTAATTCTCAATAATCTAATCTAGTGCCATCATAAAAACCCACTTGCTTTACTATTAATTTGACCTGATTATCATTTTCACAAATAGGCCTCAAGTGTGCTTTTGCTCTTTCGTCGCACGCACCACGAACCGTCCTCTCTGCACACTTCGATGCGAAAGTTAAGAGCACTGTATCTGTTCCACGAACCATCCTCTTTGTTACATTGCCCACTGTGGCGTTAATAATTAACTTCAAGAAAATATAAAGATACGGGGTGAAACTTTGGAACCTGAACTTTTTAACGAAGACACTGGTAAATAATTTGCTCTCCTTGTAGGTGCACTTACTGCTGGTTTAAAAAAACTTTTCTTTAAATGCTATTTCTGCAAAAGTAACTTTCGCATCGAAGTGCGCAGAGAGGACGGTTCGTGGCACGTGCGACGCTTTGTCAAATGCAAATTTTGCACATAAACAGTGGCGTTGGACAATGGTTATTACACAAAATTAGAACTTAGACACAGTGGTAAATGACCAAAATGGCAATTTTACCAAATGGTAAGTACATACACTGCAAAAACGCCAGTGTTGATTTAACACCAGCCCGGTATTTATATCGGAAAATACCAGGAAAGTGTTGAAAACAACACCAGTTAAGAATAAAACCGATATTGGTTTAACACTGATTATAGTGCTGTTTAAATGCTTAACTGGTGTCATCCTAATGCCAAAGTGGTGCTGTTTCAACATCTCTCTAGTGTATTCCTGTATAGATACTGAGCTGGTGTTAAATGAACACCGGTATATTTGCAGTGTACAAACTTTTAGAAATGTTACAGGGTTCCCAGCTTTTCAAGAAAACAGAATTCCCTGATTTTTCCCTGATTAATTATTTAAATCCATTCCCAGTTTCGCATGTTTTTTAAGTTCTTACAGTGAATTACATGTATTTCCAGTATAAAACAATGTCATACAAGTAAGTATTACCATAACCAGTCATTCGATGGATGTTGTTTTGATATGCAACAAAATATAACTGAGTCTGACTGACTAACATGCTTTCGACTTTTAGGCTGATCAAAATTTCTTTTTTTTTTCGTCATTGAGGCATTTCCCCCTGATTTGAGGTATTTTTTTTATCGAATTCCCTGATTTTTCCCTGACTGGAAAAAAGTAAAATAATTTTCCCTGATTTCCCTGATGGGCTAGGAACCCTGTGTTCGGATGAGACCAGATGGGATAAGACAAGATGGAAAGTAGACCAAGTGGTATTTTACTGACAGGTGTATACCTGAGCAGATTAAAAATATATATTTGTTGAAATGAGTGAACAATTCACTCCTCTGAGAAAGTTAATAAACTTTCACTAGATTAAGAGTGACTGTCAGTTGTGATAAAATAATTTCACCCACCCTTTATAGAGTGATAATTGTGTGAAACATTTATTCACTCTAAATTCACTCCAATGTGAGTGATCCTCGGCACGCTATACAAAGGGGAATGAAAAGTAAGCGACAACTCCCTCTTTTAGAGTACAATGCGATGTAGTGGAAAGAAAGACCGAGCGAAAGAAAACAATTGGCTGAAGCTGGATAAGGGGAAAAAATTAATGACAAAGAGAGGAAACGGTGATAGATGATGAGACTCTTTGAAGTGGAGGATTGTTTGAGA
Source organism: Lytechinus variegatus (assembly GCF_018143015.1). Classification (NCBI taxonomy): domain Eukaryota; kingdom Metazoa; phylum Echinodermata; class Echinoidea; order Temnopleuroida; family Toxopneustidae; genus Lytechinus; species Lytechinus variegatus. The sequence goes on along the minus strand of NC_054755.1, from coordinate 9,543,527 downwards.
TAATTTCCTGAACTTTCAATCACACTTGATATTGTCACAGGCGACTGACAAAGATCTACAAAAGTATAAATAGCTTTCGAAGAATAATGCACATGTAGCAATACTGCTCCATAGTAAATGCAGATACAAGTACAAGTACACCGATTCCGTCATTCATTTCAGTTTCTCATTTATTCGAAATCAAATAACATTTTTCGAAACTACTTGATTTCTGACAAATCATCAAACTAGTAGGGACAGTGATTTTCCGCGATCGCGGAAAACGGACGGAATTCACGGAATCGGCTGTTTGAAACGGAAAGTGGCTTTTCAAACGGAAAATCACGGAAAACATGTTTTTTCTCAAAATGCACAAAAAAGCAACAGAAATTAATCCCAAATCCTCAACAAAATACGAATATCAACTGAAAAAACACAATCTCACTTTGCAACAACAATCATCGTAACTACACTCGAGCCTCTCCATCACTCGATCGTATCCAAATTAGTTTACACTTACGTCCGCATAGAAGGCAGAATCCGGCCGTGTGTTGCTGCCCTCTACGTTCGGTCATAATAAAATGATCACGGTGATTCATCAAATCCAAAATGGCGGATATTCGGAAGTCGTCGACTGCTCAAAACGATGTCCGAAAAGTCCCCAAATCAGCGATAAAATCCCATTTAACAATAAAATAATGCTAATAATATGAAAGGTGAGAATATATTTATGTCGATTATGTTTCCCTTAATATTTTATGAGCTCGAATCTCTTCGATTAATATGGATTTTAAAGCGATGTTAGTACATTGGTAGATGCAAATTTTGAGCAGCGCTAGCATTTTGACATCGCTACTCGTTGCGTATTGGTTTTTTATGTAAACAGAATTGTCAATTTATCTTGTACACAAAGTCTATGGGGAAACGGAATTTCCGTTTTCAGACATGCTGAAACGGAATTTGAGATTTTCTGAAACGGAAAAGGCAATTTTTAGAAACGGAAAATCACTGTCCCTAAACTAGATTGGTTTGACTACAAGGGACATAGCAAGAACTGGAAGTTCCCTGTGAAAGCATTATCAATTAAAATGAAATTAACAAATAAAACTTGTCCATCAGATGCAAATTACTCATTAATATACCACAAATCCAATGGGTTCTTCTTGTTCAGAGGTAAGAAAGTACATACTCTGACCACAAACTCTACAGGCAGATGATGTTCGGCTGTTCTAATCTTAAAGGCGACATCCAAAGCAATGTCGAAGAGTATTAATATGAGTTATAGGGAGCATTTCATGAAGTTTTGTCAGTGGCTTTCACTGACTTTGTAACTGCTCTAAGCCAATCAGATGCAAGGATTTCACTAGCTTATAACATTTCTCAGTCAAAATTACTGACTTGTTGCTTCATGAAACACTCCCCAAATGTTTTCAATTGTGTTAAAGGGATGGTCCAGGCTGAAAATATTTATATCTCAATAAATAGTATAGAATTCACTGAGCAAAATGCCGAAAATTTCATCGAAATCGGATAACAAATAACGAAGTTATTGAATTTCAAAGTTTATCAATATTTTGTGAAAACAGATATATGCACATCGTCATGAATATTCATTAGGTGAGCTGATGATGTCACATCCCCACTTTCCTTTTACTTATGTTATTACATGAAATCACAAATTGTTCATATTTTCTTACACGTATAAATGGTGTGTCTCCATTATGATGAAATAAGTTTCGGCAATAAATAACTAATGCACTAAATCAGTTGTCAATTGTTTCAGTTCTCAGTAAAAAAAATTTGAATAAACCTAATTTCATATAATATTAAACTAAGAAAGAACAAGTGGGGATATGACATCATCAGCCCACCAAATGAATATTCATAAAGACATGCCTAGCACTGTTTCACCGGAATAATGCAAATCTTTAAAATTCAATAACTTTGTTAATCCGATTTTGATCGAATTTTCAGCATTTTGCCCTGTGAATTTTACTCTATTTATTGAGATATAAATATCTCCAGTCTGGACCATCCCTTTAACAACAGGTATAATATCATATCAATAAGAGGACCCCCACAGTGCAACTGACTTCATTGAAGAAGAGTCCTTGCTTATTAGGATCCTGTTAGGAATAAATACCAGGCATAGTGAACATAATCATATTAATTCAGAATTAGTCAGGGATACTGCTATAAAGTTCTGAAAATCTTTGTAAATGCATGAGAAAGCGACAGGCAATTTATCTAACCTCAAAGAGTTTGTTGAGGCATAATCATTGAGAGAGGTAGAGAAAAGGTAGAGAAAAGGAGGGAGAAAGGTAGCAGATGATCTGTGTAACTCTAGATGGTTTCACACCGTCTCGAAGTTGCCAGTTCCAGGTATTCTCTGATCAGGAAATTTACCCCGATCAGAATATACCAGGTATTTTGGTAATGTGAAAGCAAACTACGCGTAGTTTCCCCCCAAAAAAATACCCCCTAACTAGTAGGTACTGGGCAAAATTACGAAAACTTTCGCGGGGATTTTTCTAAGGTCGCAGGTATTTTGGCGATGTGAAAGCAATTTACGGGAACTTTTAGCCCAGCGTGTCGTTGGGCATGGGTGCCGTGGGTGGCTGCTGGGCTAGTGATTTTGAATCTCACGCCTTGCCTGCTTATACAGACCATACTGCGCATGCTCGTAACTTCAGGAACTTATCCCGAAAGGTATGTTTCGGGGCGGTGTGAATGCAGGAATAATTAATGGGTATTTTTTAGCCTAAAAAAGTTTCCGTAATTTAACGGAGATTCTTGTGATCGAGGCGGTTTGAAACCACCTTCTGTGATGATGCCTTAAAATCTCCACCTCTATAATTTAAAAATGCTGATTCTGACTCTAAAAACATTGACCAGTATTCATGCATGGGGCTCAGAAACGTTTTGCAAAGAACTTGGATGTCAACAAATTGCAAAGTCCAACATCTACATCATATAAGGCAAAAGTAACCAGCAAAATGTGAACTTAAGGTTTGGAAGCTTTGTGAAGTAGTTTCATCATTAATGAAACTACTTTCAAACAAAAAGCAACTCTAATAGAAAAAATAAGGCTGCTGCTTATGTCATGTCACAACTTCTAATTTCAGCTTTTTCCAAGCAATTCTTTTTTTATTTTGAGATATGAGGTTTTAACAACACAGCAACATCTATCATCCACTTGTATTTCATTTTTTACGTATATATATATCCATCAATTCATGAATCTCTTTACAGTACCTTCATGAACATAGACACCGTTCTCATTACGCTTCCTTAAACTAGTTTACTGAAAACCGGTTCAGGAAACCAGTTTGGAAGATCGCTTTGCTAGCGCATTCCCGTTTGATCATAATGAAAGTGGTTTTCAAAGTCACTTCATGTAAAACGAAACGATCTTGTTGCTATGGAAACACTCCCAGTCGGGTGACACGTTTTGCGTGAAATTGGAAACCGCAGCGTAAGCCTTTTACACCCGTCATGTGGAGTAGCGCACTCAAAATGTGCGAAGATCGCTTCCCAAAGGGGAGTCGTCCTCACGCTAAAACCAGTTGAACGAGGCAAAGCGATCTTCAAAACATCATCGCGAGGTGGTTTTATAAACCAGATCGCTTCGACCGTTCTCATTACACGTTAAACTAGTTTCCACTAAACTAGTTTCTTGTAAACTAGTTTTAGGAAGGTAGTGAGAACGGTGTAGGCCTACCTATAACATTCACATTTGCATCGATCACTCTCTATAAAGTCATATACGCCTCCTTTGAGCTACAGTGCACTATGATTCAGTTTTATAAATATATCCCTCACTATGCAGTCAAACAATTCATCAATTGGATCTAAATAAAACAAAATGATCAAAAGAATCTTCCATCTTTCAATCTATAAATTCATCAATCTATCCATATTTCATCATCCAAGCAATTCCTTCCATCAATTAGCTTACTCCCTTAACCATCCATCACGCAATCTACTTATTTCTATCTCTCGTTCTGTCATTCAATCCATTCCTGCTCCTCCATCTTTCCGCATGCATCCCTTGCAGCTGCACCCGTTCCACCATGTTTTATTCATCCTGCCCCAAAGACAATCAAGTAGCTTGTCGTTCATCAAAACCTAACAAAAAAAAACACACTGAAGGTCCTGATATTTAAATCTTGCAACTCAAGCATTGTAAAATATTTAACGCAATGGAAATGACTTACTCGGAAAAACAAGGGAAGGAAAACGATCAAGTTTGCACAAGATACAAACGGGTGAACTATGCATGATACTGTAGTCCCATCTGTTTGATTTCATGCATGTACGATTTGACAAATCTATTACATGTGTGACAAGGCGTGAACATCAAGTTTTACTTAGAAAAAGCAACAGTGCATAGGCACTTTCATACCTCCCTCAAAAGCGGTATTTTTAGGTCTGTTATCCTACCCTTTTATAGAATAAAAAAGGTTGATGTACATAATGTCATGCTGTCTGTAAGATTTCATGCATGTTGGGTTTACAAATCTATACATCTGTACGATTAAGTGTAAGAAACAAGTTTTATTTGGACACAGCAACTACAGTAAATGGGCACTTCCATTCCTCCCTGACAAGACAAAAAAAATACCTGGTAAATTTTATCAGAAAAGTCAGAAAAATGCCTGATATCATATTTTCAATGGATATCCTCCCATTTTATAAGATGCACAATGGTCTTGGGTGAGTTAGGGTTAACGACACAAATCTGGAGTACAAACTTTTTTACTATCCACATTCAGGTTTACAAATTTATTTCTGTGCAATAAACCACCCTCACCAGAAAAAAAAATCTGTTGTTTTTAGAGTATTTATTTTCCAGTTTAAAGCTAAGTAATTTTATCCACCAAAATACCAAGAGACACATGCTTACATGATTTGGGCAGCAGAGAAGCATCTTCCTATTTGAGGTTTTGTCCAATTTGTTTTCTTCCCTCAAACCACACATGAGGCAAATGTGCAAAGTGACCATCTACAGTCAACTTTACACCTAAAGAAGTTCCATTGATATGTCGTTGAAATTCAGGAACTAGCACATCAGTGATGCAATGTCCATCTCGCATTCAGCAAATAATTTCATACAAAGTTTAATTTCAACCAAGCAAACTCGATAATGAATTAACAATGTGTTTACCTGTATTAATATGAGGAAGTGATCATTACAAATCAGGTCAAATTATGCCATAAATAAGGCAATAACTGTTTCGCACAACACGCAGCTCTACCAAGTGAAACATAATTAAAATAAAACTTGGTTAAAAAATGAAAAAAAAATGAATTAATAGGCATACATAATATCGGCAAGAAATTTAAAAATCATGTGTAGCTGTTTGGTGTGCTAAAAAAAGAAGAAAAATGAACTTGGTTGAAAAAACGAAGGAGTAGAGGCATTTTGTGAGAATTTAAACAAAAGGGCTTAAATGATTTCAGAATTCAAAAATCAAAATTTTATTGCATGCAAGTTCCAAGTTCGGTACACTTTCATAGAGTTTTAAAACCATGTGAAAAATCAAAATTAAAAAATCAAAATTGGTTGACGCATGAAGGAGTATGTATTTTATAACTTTTGCATCAAGTACAAAAAATGGGGGACGTTTTAAAGAAATACATTTTGAAAGTAAAACAGACATTAAAGAAATTAGATGGTGAATATGATACTAAAAAAATGTATCACAGTAATTCATTTCAAAATTTCAAATTTTGATTTTTTTTCTCCATTTTTGAGGGGATGTAATTTTGAGGTGGAGGTGTTTTGACTTCACCTTCATCGGTGCTCTGTTGGGTGTTTCATAAAGCTGTTCATATTAAAGTTAAGAGCGACTTTAAGAACGACTGGTGATTGTTTCTTGTGGTAAATATGCACCATTCAATGTTCAATGGTGATAGCTTAGCGCGTAAGAAAGGTTCACCAGTCGTTCTTAAAGTCGCTCTTAACTTACGAACAGCTTTATGAAACAACATCCAGGTATGTTTGCATTGAACCCACATATTCTACCCCTGTTTTAGTAGTTAGAGCAGGTGGGTGTTTCATAAAGCTATTCGTAAGTTAGGAGCGATGTTAAGAATGACTGGTGATCCTGTCTTGTTGTAAATGGTATATTCATAGGCGATGGTTTAGCGCATAAGAAAGGATCACCAGACGTTCTTAAAGTCACTCTTAACTTACGAACAGCTTTATGAAACGGCCCCCAGGGATATATACCTGGTTAGAGTGGGGAGATTCCTGTGTTTCATAAGAAAGACCTCTCTGGGAATCAGAGGGTAAAGCATTGAAAATACTCCAATCTAGGAAACGATAAGACCTTATGAGGCGGTTCTGCACCATCCTGAGTTTGCTCTATCTCGAGATTTTAGCCCGATCAGCCCTCTTCACGATTAATCTCGAGATTCAAGAAACCCCGTCTCCACCATCGCAAGAAGAGCGATTCCTGCTTGAGTGAGGCATCAATGCATTATGGTCTGACACCCTGAATAAATAATCCCGAGTGCGTCTGCACCTACGAATTAGCGCGATAATATGTGAATAGCGCGCTATTTTGCAAATAATCCCAAGTTCACTTGGGATTGCAATCTCGAGATTAATCCTTCGAACTAGCGCGAAGATTGCGTCTCCATTGCAAATAATCTCGAGATTGTTCAGATCGGGATAATTTGCCGGATCAGAAATAGCGCACTAATTTGAAAACTCGGGATGGTGCAGACGGACCTATAATGTCAAAGAGATAATCCTTCTTCGTAAACATGGCAAATTATTGATGGGAAACTTCCTTTCTCCATCCCCTGTATTCCTCTCAACCCGACCCACTCTCTTTAACCATCAATCAGTTTGTGTGTCTCTCTCTTCTCTCATCCCACGAGTTTCCTTACTCAAAATCAGTTTTCGTTTTTTTTTTGGGGGGGGGTTGTTTCATGGATATTCTTTACTTGTGAGTTGCACTTTTCTCTGAATATATCCAAATTTATAGAATTGAATATCCTTCTGAATAACCACAAGTATGTATCTTACTGCATATACACGTACAGGTATGTTAGTTGAACTGTTAAATTTTATTAGATTGAATAGTAATTATGAACTAGCTCGTTATGTTATCTCTAAATCCATATTTACTCCTTTCTCTCTTATTCAGTCTCTCTCCCTCTCTTTATTCCCCTTTCTCTCTCCCTCTCACGTCCCTGCTCTCTCAATCCCCCTACAATCTCACTTTCTTACTCTCTCTCTCTAATCTTCTCCTTCTTGTTGTTGCTCTTTCTTTCTCTCTCTCTTTCTCTCTCTTCAGCGCTCCTAATCTGGAATCTCTCTTGGGGTAATCCAATGCTGCCACCTAATGGAGTGCAAAAATTGACACCTGCTTAAAAGGTATTTTTGACGGAGGGGGAAAAGAAAATGTGTTATCGGCGGCAAAAATCAAAGATGTACACCTCGTCTCTTCTCCATATTCTCGTTTCATACCCTTGTGGTCTTCGTGAGTCCCGAAGATGTCAAAAATGATGTACGTGGGAAATATCAGATGGCAATCTGGGATTGTTTTATGTATGATTACACACTGCCTACACCATGTGAACTTTTCAAGTGAGGTAAAAAGACATTTTCCAAGAAACGATATTTATAGATAGTAATAGAAAATTATATCAATATTTCACCTTGCGAAGCATCCAATTATCAGCAATCAAAACATCTTTGCAAATTGTCATTGTGGTATTTCAATCTCTAAAGCACCATAAAACTACCTAAAGCGTGATTACATAATTAAAAATGGTATTACGTCCCTTGGCCTAAACTTATATATGATATGATGAAAAATACAACTAAAAATACCCCCCCCCACACCTTCCGTCTATTCTAAAACCTTTAATGGCCTGAATCTGAGCATATATGACAAAACAAAAAATATGAAAAAAATTATATATCTGCCACCCTCCATCCCATGCTTGTGACAGCTTTCTGTCTCTCAACATATCATGATGACAAGATTTGAATGAAAGGATCTTTTCCTCTTTTCAACCAATGCTTGCAACAGCTATCTATCTCTAAACATGATATAATGATGATAAAATATGAGTAAAAGTATCCTTTTCTCCTTTAGCCCCATGCTTGTAACAGCTTTCTGTCTTTCACAATATTGTAATGACAAAATATGAATGAAAGGATATTTTCCTCTTTTCAACCAATGCTTGTAACAGCTTTCTGTCTCTCAACATGGTATTATGACAAACTATGAATGAATCTTTTCTACCTTCCCTCCCATGCTTGGTACAGCTTTCTGTCTCTCAACAAGATATTATGACAAAATATGAGTGAAAGCAGTTCCATCTCGTTCTTGTAATAACAGCTTTTTGTTTCTACACTGAAACCACGATGACAAAATATGAATGAATCAAATTTGACGCAGACAAGAGGAAAGAAAAGCTAATTGAATAAACAGGCAATTGGGGCAAAACTTCTGTCATGCATGTCATAATTGAGGGATGCGCATCTCTGATTTACCCAGTACATGTATCTATAAATATCACCACCATTCATGTATGAGCTATAAGATAGCTTATGAATGAGATGAAGGGAAGTGAGTTAAAAAATGAGTCAGTTTAAGGGGAAAAAATCCAAATGTGAGAAAAAAAGGAAAAGGGGAGAGGGAAGAAATAAGAAAGGGGTGGCATTCAGCCCATCAGGGGCCCGTTTCATAAAGGATTTGCAACTGTTGTAACTTTGCCATCATGGCAACTACCATGGAAACCTTGACTATGATTGGCTGCTGAGCCCTGTTACCATGGTAGTTGCCATTATGGCAAAGTTACAACAGTTGCAAGTCCTTTATGAAACGGGCCCCAGGTTTTAGAAATAAAATCTCAAAAATACATGGTCTTGTCGGGTTTCATATCATTGCAATGCATTATGGGATATATATTTTTATTAGTTGAGCCAAAAGAGAATGTGACTATTGAAATATGTGCAGTCCAATCAAAATTTGTATCACCATTTATTATAGATCTCTTCATATCACACATGATCATTTTAAAGCAAACAAGTCCATGCTTAAAAGTACAAAAATCTGATAAATATAATATTTAAAAAGAGAATATGATAGAATCAAATGAAGAACAACAATAAAAATTTAAAATTGATCAAACCAATCATCACGTGGCAGGTAGAAGGGCGTTAACCTCGCAATTGGCTCACTGGGGCAGCCGCAAATCTTACACGTACATACGATACGCCCATCTGCTGCTTAGCGTAACATCGGACAGCAAGTGCTTGTGCCCTTTTACAATGCGTGATTACATCGTTGTAGGCAATATTCAGTTATACCAAATGAAGGAGCTTTCAAAATTTCACAGCACTGAAAGCTCAAAAAAAAATTCAGTAGAAAAACGAGCTAACGCCCTTCTGCCCGCCGTGCGACGCAATGATCAAAAGCGCATAATTCATCGTAATCATCATTCCCTGTTTCCTTATTTGGGCATATCTACCTTCGACTGAAAACTTGTTTGTTCTGTCACTGAAAGTGCAATACATGTATATGCTCATTCATGTACGTGATGGAGAAAATGAGATAAGTGGTATTCTGGAAGAGTTCTCATCTCTTATCTTATTTCATCTACTCACTCCGTTCTTAGTAAAAACCACAAAGTAACTCCTAGTAGAATCCAACAAGTATATGAAGGTGTATTACATGCCAAACATACTCTGAAAGAAACTATTAAAGGGATTATCCAGGCTGGAGATATTGATATCTCAATAAATAGAGTAAAATTCAAAAAAGCAAAATGCTGAAAATTTGATCAAAATTGGACAATAACGAAATTATTGAATTGTAAAGATTTGCATTATTCTGGTGAAACAGTTCGAGGCATATCTTTATGAATATTTCGTAGGTGTGCTGATGATGACGAATCTCCACTTGTTTTTTTGCATTTTATTATATGAAATCAGGTTTATTCAAAAATTTTCTACCAAGAACTAAAACAATTGAATTGACAACTGATTAAGTGCATTAGTTATTTATTGCCGCAACTTATTTCATCATAATGGAGACACATCATTTACACAATGTATGAAAAACTAAACATTCATTATTTCATGCAATAACTTAAAAAAAACGGAAAGTGGGGATGTGACATCATCAGCCCACCTAATGAATATTCATGACAATTAGCATTTAACTGTTTTACAAAAAATAAACTTTCGAATTCAATAACTTCGTTATTTGTTATCCGAATTTGATGAAATTTTCAGCCATTTGCTCTGTGAATTTTCCTCTATTTATTTAGATATAAATATTTTCAGCCAAGACCATCCCTTCAAGGGTGTTCATATTCCCTTAGGTCAAGAGAAATAAATTACAGGTACTTAGAGGAAATAAATACCCTCTCAAAAATTCTTTTAACAATCCAGAGGTTGGTTCAAATATGGACCAACCCACCCACTGTTGGATTTAAAAAAAATCCAATATCTTTTTCATGCAATTTTGTTTTCACAAACAATGGGTAGGTTAATTTATTTAACCAAATATGGGGACAATGGGGTTAAAAAATTACTGAGATTGTGAAAAAAAGTTGACAAAATTGTCACAGACAATGAGACCAGCTTTTAGCTTAATGAGGATGAGAATGCATATTATAATTAATATGTACCATCATCGGCGGGTATATATCTTCTAATTCAGGGCCAATATTGAAAATTACAGCACAGCACAAAAGTGAAAATTGTCATCACGTACGGCCCAAGGCCAGCGTTTGCAATCAACTAATGTAAATATCACCAATTATACTTGCATCAGATATAACATACAATCAATCAGGTGAAACTGCAATTCCACCTGGAGTAGTGATACCCAATGCGCAGAGATTTGGATTTGACTTGTAGCTTCCGATCATCGCTCTTTCCGCTCCAGCAAAGTGGCATCGGGAAATGGTACGAAATATCAACTGCTTGATTAGTTATTAGCATCATGGTCATCAAAGGGGCATTGTTTGATGTTGCCAATTTGAGCTGCTTTCTCTTTGCTAAAAGGTTATTACTTGCTCTGTAACCTCTGGTAGAGCTATAAATATCAAAGTTAAGTAATTAATTGCAAGGTTTATTACAGTTCATTTTGGAGTTTTCATGATTCATTATATAAATAACGGTATAAAAATGTAATTTTTATACATGTTATGAATAAAGAGGAATTAGCAAATTTCATATTGATAATTATATTTGGTCTCATTAGAATGGCATCTCTAAGCCCTAGGATATATGCACATATTTTTTTTTTGGGGGGAGGGGGTTATCGCAAGAGCCTCATTCAGATGTGATGCGACAATACTTGAAACAACAAAAAGCCAGCCTATGTCAAGGTACATAGTCTACGGCAGGGTATTTCTTTATCCAATTTTGATATCAAGAATTGCTTCTGTGTTGTTAACAAAATATCAAGAATTAAAATTTTGACATTCTAGTGTAAGATACAAGATGAAAAACAGGCCCTCTCAAATACTGGAGCTAATCTTTTTCAAAAGTGCACGTTCCAACCTGCGATTTTTCCCAGAAACTTCAAATCAGTTTAACTTCTTACGCACTAGCTCTTTCGACCAAGTGGAAATGCTGTCACTATGAACGATGAGGCATTGAGGAGGCGTAAACAGAAACACCAGGGATGCAGAATTGCGGAAACTGGAGCGAATTTTATCCAGGGAAAGATGCCGACTCTGCATCCTTGCCAATGTTCCCGGGGGAAATTAGATTTGGGGTTTCAACATCCAGTAAGATGGAGAATCTGTACACAAGAGCATGGAGCCTTCACACAACAGGTAGAGAAGGTCATTTACACAGGGAGGATCATGCATTCTCACTACAATTCTCACCTTAGCTTGCTTCCATACAGGCTGTGAAGGGGGAACCCCCCTGTTTCAGTCCCAGGAACAAGTGGCTACGGCCCCTGGTTATGATTGGTTTGGGTTGACTCCCCATTCAATCTAAGTACTATTGTCATGATATTTAATCATGGTTTATTATGTGGCAGTCATGGGCCAATTTTCATCATTTTATGATGGCAACATTGGGCCCAAAGAATAATATTTTTAAAAAGTAAAAAAGGAAACAAAACAGAAAACAAAAGGGCTGTAGTCTATTCACATAACCCCAATGGTGTAATTATATCACATACATGTATATCTCTATTTTCTTCCACTTTTTTCCCTTTCTCTCTCTTTCTGCCCCCCCCCCCCATCTCTCCCTCTCACTCTCTCTTTTCCCCCCATCTTCTTCTCTCTCTCTCTCTCTCTTCGTGATAAACAAATACTAGAAAGAGAAAGGCCAAGGCTGTGAACTTGAATGTAATCAATAAGTCGTGTCATCCTGATTTTCCATCGCCTATGATCCATTTTCAAATTAAAGGCTAACCAGGAAAAAATATTCATCTTCAGAATATTTTTTTAAATCTTTAAATATCCTACTTCTATTTCTATCCAATGATTTTTTTTTTTGGGGGGGGAGGGGGGAGTCCAAGCAGGACTCTTCTCTGTTCAACCTTTCAAAGTATCATTTTGGATATTTGGAAGTACTGCCTAGATTACTTTTCTCTTCTTGGTGCAATAGGGGGCGTCGTGGTCTAGTGGTTAAGATTCTCGTCATTCAATCTAAAGAATGTGGGTTCGATTCCAAGCCATGGCGTGTTTTCCTTCAGCAAGAAATTTATCCACATTGTGCTGCACTCAACCCAGGTGAAGTAAATGGGTACCGGCAGGAAGTAATTCCTCAAAAAGCTGTGTGCACCGGAACCGGTAGATTAGCTTAGCCGGGGTAATATAAGAGCGTCTTGAGCACCTAGAAAGGTGGATACTTGCGCTATAAAAATCCTTTACTATTATCAACTTTAATAGTATACCTTTAAAAGGTGTGAATTATCCAACATTAATGTGTAAGCAGTTGAACACAACTAATCCAGACTGATCCCTGAACATCCTGTCAGCTAAACATGGTCTGACACATAGATAGATTCCTCAAAACTGTACAAGTTCCATTCTTACCCCTTTCACACTACAGAATAAATTCTTCATTTATCTTAACTTCATTTCACCTTTCCTATGCTTTTATTATAAATTGTCAGGATGTGGAGCGTCGTGGCCCAGTGGATTAGTCTCCAGACTTTGAAACAGAGGGTCATGGGTTCAAATCCCAGCCATGGCGTAGTTTCCTTCAGCAAGGGATTCATCCACAGTGTGCTGCAATCGACCCAGGTAAGGAGGTAAATGGGTACCGGCAGGAAGTAATTCCTCAAAAAGCTGTGTGCACTGTGCACCTGAATAGGTAGCCTAGCTTAGCAGGGGTAATAATAGCAGGGCCCTCTGGGAGTACAGTTTTCGGAACTGAAGACCTGAAGTGGCTACCCTGTGTAAATATACCGTTATTATTAATATCATCATTGTCAGCTTGGATTTGTTTCTAATCTTATTCAAAACAATAAGTATCATTATGTAATACAAAAAAAATAGATATATTTGTAAAATGTCCAAGGCGGGTTTGTAGGCCTAGTGGCCTACTCCATTTTTACTTCAAAAACATAATGCTTATTTCACTATCTTGTGACGATAATTCAAAATAATTTCCACCACATGTTCACACCTTTTAAATATCAAAATAAATTTTTATAAGCACTTAAACCATAATTCGGATAGCACAGACACACAACAGTTTGAACACATCAACTTATATCCTGCAATAACTATAAATCTACTGAGTTTTAAATCTACTATTAATTTTCATTACACATGAAAAAAATGACAAAAAATTGAAGTATTCACGCCAGAAAAATAAGCCAGTCATTCAGACAGAGACCATTCTCACTCTTAAGCAAACATGAAAGATTGCGATCCCTTAACTATAGGCCATACTTGTCAAGGAAGATCACATGATCGAAGTCACATGATCAAAATTGTGCTCTCACCTTTCAAGCTTTCTATAAATGGCATAAACATGAAGAAAACATTGGTATATCTTTCGTGAAAATGAATATTCTCACTCTTTCCTTCCTGCTTCCTTAACGTTTCAAAATGAGAATAATGTGCCAATGTAAACAGCAATGAATTCACATCAGTTTCTAGACCAAGGATAATTATCATGCAAGTCATATCCTGTTTGTGTTTAAAAAGCAAGATGAAATGAAAAAAAACATTGACAATCAACTGAACACTACATGTTCTAATTTTTGGCTCGAAAAATGGGTGGGTGGATACTCGCCAAGAAATTGGGTCTGACTAACTGTGCAGTGGATGAATGTCTGCGCAGAATGAATATATACAAGAAAAGCATCTTTTTATTGCTTTTTTCATGCCCAGAAGTTATTTTCTTTGAACGAGAATGAAAGGGGAAACCCAATTTAATTCACTTTTTTTTTCAAAGGAGGAAAACACCGTTCTTCATCGCATGATGCAGATATGTAATCTAGCTGATGAATAAACTCTTATGTTTTGATGGATTTTCTCAATAATAAATGCATAGATAGGACTGCAATCTTCCAGTAATCTCCAAAGGGCCATGCAGCTCACACTATCATTAACAAAATGGGTTATTGCCATGGCAACCGTGAATACCTATTTTTTTCCTTGAATAAACCTAGATGAGGGATATATATCTAGATTGGAATACAATCTGGGGCATGAGCATCAATTTCCAAAACAAGATTTTTGATCAATGTGGGGTTTTAGGTCTCTTGTGATATGTAGGCCTTTATATGGTTTGACAATGTTCAAAATGAATGCTGCCAGGGCAAAGAAAATAAATGAGTGATCATGGATTTTAATTATTCATGCTTCTTTTTTGAGGTGTAATCAATTAAGGGCATAGTGAAATATTGATAGGATCTCTACGTAAACAAGTGGAAGAAGATGCATTGAGTCGTTGAAAGTTGGATTGAGAAGGAAGATAATTTAGGGCCTGATGGAATGGAGAGGTTAGTCATTCAGGAATAAGAGAAAATGAGAACAGAGAGGGAGAAAGTGAAAAGAAAACAGTATAAAAGCAGGGAAAAGAAGGAACAAAAGAAAGATAAGAGGAGGGAAGAGAGAACGTTGTCTGAGGAAATAGAGACAGGGGAGAAAGTTCTTGTAATTGCACTCAAATCGAAAATATCAATGCGACCATGCATAAATTCTTGAGAAAATTCTTGCATCTTTTAAATGTAGCTTCTAACTGAGGGGTATATTCTTGAGGGGATACTACAAGGAATTTGCTGTCACCCGGGCAAAATTCTGCGATCTAATGGATACCAAAGTACATAATGTCGACTGGTAAGGTGTTTATTTATATCTGCCACACTCCACCTAGGTGCCACTCAGGATGTCAGTCATTGCACTCGACGAGAATGGGGATCGCCTAGCATGGCGGCTGGGTGAAATACTCCCAACGGAGTGCAATATGCACAGACACCATAACAGTTAAAACATGTTAAATGTGATGACTTATCAGGCATAGGGTATGGTGAAAATTTCAGGATACAATATTACAAGGATTTCTGATATGCCATCACTAAATTTAAGCCTAGCAATCACAGAAGGAGATTCATGATGTCACTGCATGTATATTCAAGGGGGGGTACACAATGTATCATTAACCACCCCCCCCCCCCCTCCCCTTCCACAGAATTGCTGCTCAACTCATCGCAAGTTCTAACTATGGACCCTATTTCTAAGCCCTCAAAGGCACTGTATGGGGTCCAATCAGTCTTGGCTACCACAGGGTTAACTAAAAACATGTCCTTTCAGTAGAAGCAGATGGATACAGAAGAAGACATCCAGAACAGCAGAAAGGGATCACAAAAACAATTGATTTTCCATGATTATTTATTCAGGGGGCTAATATAGCAGAATTCCAGCTGCACACGACATTTCACTAGATTTTCATCGATATGAACTCATGACATTTTACTGCCCTTTTAGTTCATTGCTATCCTATGTCGCTCTTTTTTCTCCGAAGTGCGGAACAGGAGGTAGAGGCTAGATGATCCTGGAGCGAGTGACTGCGTGGGTGGATTTAGTTTTTTTTTTTAGTTGAAACAAAAAAGTGTCTGAGTTAAAGATGGGGAAGATAAGGTGGTAAAGAAGACAATCTTGGGATTCTAGCGAGACCAGATTATCCTTGGGATTAAAGAATCCCATTGCCACCAGCCCAAGTGGGAGAATTTTCGGTTGAGCATTAAGATCAGTAAAGCTGTCACACCACTTCGTTTGAGCTAGCATGTATGCCAATGTAAGTACAGTACATGTAGGCTATGGCAAGTGCTCTCCTTAATCCCATATCTCAATATCAAGAATTGCTTTTTGTTAGCAACACAGATCTGTTTTCACCAATAAAAAAAAAATAATCTTAATATTTTGTTTTCTTAACAAATTGTAATTCTATATATCGAGAATGGCTGGCCACACGTACATTACCTGTGCTCACCACAACAAGGGTCTTGGGAGTAAGAACCGATGCTAAAACATCCAGGTCTGAGCCCTTGATCGTGTGATGATACAGTACATTTACCGGGGTGGGGAGTATCAGCACCTTGCATTACATTATGGTGTACAAGAGCAAACAGACAAACGCTGGAATCTGTACCAAGTATTTAAGTTGACAATGGTCCATGAGGAATAGGAAGGGGCAGGGGCAAGTGGGGGGGGGGGGGCTTGCCAGGCCACATCTTCAAGGGCACAAGAAAAGATTTCTTCAAAAATGATTTTTTTTTTATTTGGTTGGCTCTAATGACAGAGCTTATATCAATCCAAGGCCATCAAGGCTAACACCATGGATGCGATTTTGATTGGGCTCAAAGTCAATTATCTAAAATTGTATGTTGCACCCACGAATTCTGGAGCTTGAAGTGTTCATCAGGAGCACAGTCACTTGTAGAAGTGTTGTGGCTCAGTGGATAAGTCTTTGGGCTTTGAACCACAAGGTCCGGGGTTCAAATCCCACCGCAGCACTAGCGCCCTTTGGCAAGGCGTTAATGTACATTTGCCACTCTCGACCCAGGTGTAGTAATTGGGTACCCGGTAGGAAGGAATTCCTTGAATGCTCGATGCGCCCGATCAGGGTATCCGTGCTAAAGCCGGGTTAATAGTATGCAGCGCTTAGAAACATTTTTATTAAGCGCTATATAAATGTTGCATATTATTATTATTATTATCATCTTGACCTCATGCCCCTTACAATTTGGGGGGGGCACATTTGTACTTTAATACAGAAATGTGTTTAAAAGAAAAGTGGTCTGTCTGTCCCTAAAAAAAAACAATAAAAATTCAAGGCCTGTATAAATGAATGACCAAAGAAGTCTATATCAGTGTTAATAGAAAGTGGAATAATGGTGTGAAATTTTAATTTTCAGTGCTCACCCTGAAACGTTTATTTTCCTAGATATCCCATTGTGCAAAAAAAAATGAATTTCAGAAATAGGGGGAAGACAGAAAAAAGAAAGAGAAATAACAGATTCCAAATAGGTTTAGATTTGAAGAAAGGAGGACAAAAAAAATCAAAAGGTGAATATAGGGTATAGATTGAGACAGTGGGATTACGGATAATGCATGCATCCATGAAAATATCACATTAAAGGCAGAAAGAAAAACATTTCTTCCCCCGACCAAGTTTTCAGAGGAAAACTCTTGACAGAATGAGCAGGAAATTGGCACATTGAATGACAACCGCTCCGAGCAAGCACTCTACAAGGCCCCGGTGGAAAGACCTTCAAAAAAGAAAAAGTGCGGTTGCCTAAAAATGTATGTTGCACCCACGTATTTTGGAGCTTGAAGTGTTCATCAGGAGCACAGTCACTTTTAGGGGGGTGTTACACGCATGGTTAAAAAGGCCAAACAAACTTCCATCTCTGTGGTCCCAAAAGGCGGTAGCACTAATTCATTCAATGATAGCTCATTCTATAAAACAGAGAATTTGAAATCAATCGCAAAATTAAAAAAAAATTTGCTGAACATGCTGAATTTGCAATTGATTGAAAATGTATGTGTTTACATGGCTCTGCTATTCTCAGAGTAATAAATGATGGTTATGAAGTTGAATCTACATCGAAAAAAAGTGGGACCTACTCAATATTATTAATTTCAATATTGATTTGACTGATTTCCATCTTTTGGACTCAATTCATGTCTATTGAAAGTGAATTTTTCACTTGCTGGGGTATTGATTTCCACACTCTTGGGTAGGCCTATACATCTCCACTCATTTGGGTGTGTATATTTCACTCTTGAATATTGATTTCCACTCTATTGGGTGATAGATAGCTCCACTCTCTAATGGATAGAGTTTTCACTCTCAAACATCCATGGCAATAAATTCTTTGAGATTTTCTGCGGTCATACCAAAACTTTTGCTTGATTATTAATCAATTAAACAATATAAAACATTACTGATTTTATTAAAATGATTGACTTGATTGATTGATTGATTGATTTGATTAATCTCTAATGTAGAGCAAAAATATAACATACAGAAACAAAATACTTTGGAAAATGATAAATTACCATTACACAAATCATAACAAGCTTGAAAACGTCTGAGTATTGTTGGAAATATGATAGAGATGTTGTCAAGTCAATGCACCGAGTTTCTTTTTCTCCAGGAGAATATTGGAAGACACCATCTTCTCGTCTACCTAACAAAAAATAATCAACCATTCCTTTGAATGTATAACCAACGAAGACAACCTCAGGCCACAATTTGCAAGGCAATCGCGGAGCGATGACTTCAACAAGGGGCGAAAACACGTCATAACCAGCCACCCCTCCCTCTTGCTGCCCGACGTCTTCGGCACATCCACGTACCGCAAATGTTGGCACAGTGTCGCCTTTCGCTGGTCTCCGTGCGGAGAAGGGAAGGCACGTGGAAGCGGATACTCTCTCGGAGACCAGTGGTTTCGTTTGGATACAACGCCCACGCAGCCCGTGGGCGGACATCACAGAGTACAAGTCAGGGGCGATGTTTAAAGAGAGAGATGAAGGGTTAGTCTGGATTACCAGACCGGAATGCATACTTCACAAGGAAACTTTCATGTTCTGTGTGATGTATAATACCATAAAGTGAATTATCATACCAAATGATAACATAGAGTACATGTGATAAGTTATAGTAATAACAATAAAATGGTGATTCCATATCATTTGGTATCAGGCACCAGATACATTATGTGAGGCATATAGTGATACAATGAAATTGTGTTTGCAAATATCCTATCATGCAAACATAATGATATAATGATACCATAAGCAGTGAGGCATAGAAGCACCAAAGTATAATGATGGTACCATGCTCATAGCATTATCTACACTTATTTCATACTGAATCTAAATCATTTTGCATTGCCAATAAAAGATATATAGTTCAAAGTACTCTGAAAACAGAAATTTATCAGAAGGTAGGAAGGGTCTATAAAAACCAGACTTTGGTTGTCTCTATAAAAAGGGGTAAAAGACATGATTGCATTGGTCATTCCACTCACATCCCTCTATTTCACATCTAAACATCAATGCGATGTCGTCAACATCAATGTGTGTTCTGGGCTCTCGCGTGGCGACATGACATTTCACTCACACAGTTCTATCCCTAGAATAGTATGACTGTATGACCTCAAGAGAATGATAAATACAGCAAGGGTGATGGTAAAGTAGAGAGGCAAGAAAAAAGACCAAAGATGGCAGAAAGAAACAGAGACAAGAAGTAGAGACGGAGCAAGATGAATAATATGAGGAGAGATAGGAAACAGAGAGGCAAGAAAAACCAAAGAAAAAACAAACAGAAAGTGAAAGAAAGTGAAAGAAAAAAACAAGGCAAGAAAGAGACAAATCAAGAAGAAAGAATAAAAGCAAAGATATGAAGATTCAACTAAGAAATGAAGGGGGACATGTGAGATACAGAAATGAAATGTAAATGAAATATAAAACAAGTGGGGCACCTCTGACAGTCTCACCTGCATTATGCAATTCAATAGAGCAACAGTGCTGACTTTGAAAAATATTATAAAATATTATTCACAAAAAACACCATTCATATGATACAATACGTTCGTTGACCCTAAATGACATTTGGCCTTGATCATATGACCTTAAACTCGCACAAGATGTTCAGTGATACTTGATTACGGTACTCTTATGTCCAAGTTTTATGAACTAGACCAAAACACTTTCAGAGTTATGATGGCAATTCAAAAAATACCCTCAAAATGGCCAAAGTAAATTGACCATAAATGACCTTTGACCTTGATTTTGTGACTTGAAACTCGGGCAGAATGTTTAGTAATACTTGATTACTCATATGTCTCAGTTTTATGAACTAGGTCCATATACATTCTAAGTTATGATGACATTTCAAAAACTTAACCTTGGTTAAGATTTCAATGTTGACCACACCGCCGCCGTGTCGGAAAAGAGGCACCTTTAGTCTCACTCTGCTATGCAGGCGATACAAAAATGAATAAACAACGAGAGGAGGAAAAACAAAAGGAAAAAAAGGGATAAGAGATGAAATGATGTCAAGATTGAAACAAGTGGAATGAAACTGGCAGTCTTGTATGCATTACGCAATTCAATTTAGCAGCAGTGCTGACTGTAAAAACTGTTAAATAGTAAATTACAAGAAACACCATTCATATGGTAATAAAAAAATATGTTCATTGACTCTATATGACCTTTTACCTTGATCATGTGACATCAGACTAGTCAAAGACAGTCAGTGATACTTAATTACCCTTTGATTACCTTTCCATCTTAATTAGATGCTCAAAGAGCTTTAAGATTAGATCAATGGTTGTGCCAAAATTTCATGAGCAATAGAAAACTGAGGAAGTAGTTTGACCAGAATTAACTTTTCCTGGCTTTTGGGGGATGTGCTGTTCCCATGGCAAAACACAATTCCAACATATGAAAATTAATTGGAATTACATATTTTTACCCAAAGACCAATGTTGGAGCAAACTTTCATGAGCAAATCTTGCTGTGTGCGGCCATTCATGAAAAGTTCAAGGGGCAAGGTCTGGTAGGCACATAATTCATAGGCCGCACTCTCCCAGCCAGAATCTACAAAAGCTATGTAAACTCCTGTAAAAAAATATGAAACTCTGACTGAGTATGGCCATTCACCTATAGTCTATAAGGAGCAAGACCCGGTAGGCACATAAAATACAAACCATCTGAACTACTATATATAAAATATAAAATTCTGACTAAGCATGGCCTTTCACCTACAGTTAAATTGGCAAGGCCCGGTAGGCACATAATTCACAGGCCACCAACTCCCAACCATAATCTGCTATTAAAGCTATGCGAACTACTGCATTAAAATAAATACAAAAATCTAACTGAGCACGGCCGTTCACCTACAATTTAAGGGGCAAGGCCCAGTAAGCACATAATTCACAGTCCATCATATCCCAGCCAGAATCTACAAAAGCAATGTAGACTACTTGGCATGGCCATTCACATAAAGTTTAAGGGACATAATTTACAGGCCATCATATCCCAGCCAGAATCTACAAAAGCAATGTAGACTACTGGGCATGGCCATTCACATACAGTTTAAGGGACAAGGCCCGGTAGGCCCATAATTTACAGGCCACCATCTCCCAGCCAGAATCTACAAAAGCAATGTAAACTACTGTATAAAAAATCTTACTGGGCATGGCAGTTCACCTACAGTTTGAGAGACAAGCCCGGTAGGCCCATAATTTACAGGCCATCTCCCAGCCAGAATCTACTAAAGATTTGTAAACTACTGTAACATAAAAAAATCTGACTGGGCATTGATTGCCTTTCACCTACAGTTAAAGGGGCAAGGCCCGGTAGGCATATAATTCACAGGCCACCATCTCCCAGCCAGAATCTACTAAAGCTACGTAAACTTCTTTAAAAATACAAAACTCTTACTGGGTCTGGCCATTCACCTACAGTTCAAAGGGTAAGACATGGTAGGCACATAAAATACAAACCATCTTCCAACCAGAATCTACTACAGCTATGTAAACTACTATAAAAACAAAATTCGCAAAAAAATCTGACTAGGCATGGCCGTTTACCTACAGTTTAAGAGGCGAGGCTCGGTAGGCACATAATTCACAGGCCACCATCTCCCAGCCAGAATCTACTGAAACTATCTAAACATTTTAATTAAAAAAATACAAAAATCTGACTGGGCATGGCCGTTCACCTACAGTTTAAGGGGCAAGGCCCGGTAGGCACATAATTCACAGGCCACCATCTCCCAGCCAGAATCTACTGAAACTATCTAAACTTTTTAATTAAAAAATACAAAAATTTGACTGGGCATGGCCCTTCACCTACAGTTTAAGGGGCAAGGCCCGTTAGGCACATAATTCACAGGCCACCATCTCCCAGCCAGAATGTACATACTAAAACTATCTAAACTTTTTAATTAAAAAAATACAAAAATCTGCCTGGGCATGGCCGTTCACCTACAGTTTAAGGGGCAAGGCCCGTTAGGCACATAATTCACAGGCCACCATCTCCCAGCCAGAATGTACATACTAAAACTATCTAAACTTTTTAATTAAAAAAATACAAAAATCTGCCTGGGCATGGCCGTTCACCTACAGTTTAAGGGGCAAGGCCCGGTAGGCACATAATTCACAGGCCACCATCTCCCAGCCAGAATCTACTAAAACTATCTAAACTTTTTAATTAAAAAAAAATACAAAATCTGACTGGGCATGGCCGTTCACCTACAGTTTAAGAGGCAAGGCTCGGTAGGCACATAATTCACAGGCCACCATCTCCCAGCCAGAATCTACTGAAACTATCTAAACTTTTTAATTAAAAAAATACAAAAATCTGACTGGGCATGGCCGTTCACCTACAGTTTGAGGGGCAAGGCCCGGTAGGCACAAAATTCACAGGCCACCATCTCCCAGCCAGAATCTACTGAAACTATCTAAACTTTTTAATTAAAAAAATACAAAATCTGACTGGGCATGGCCGGTCACCTACAGTTTAAGGGGCAAGGCCCGTTAGGCACATAATTCACAGGCCACCATCTCCCAGCCAGAATGTACATACTAAAACTATCTAAACTTTTTAATTAAAAAAATACAAAAATCTGCCTGGGCATGGCCGTTCACCTACAGTTTAAGGGGCAAGGCCCGGTAGGCACATAATTCACAGGCCACCATCTCCCAGCCAGAATCTACTAAAACTATCTAAACTTTTTAATTAAAAAAAAATACAAAATCTGACTGGGCATGGCCGTTCACCTACAGTTTAAGAGGCAAGGCTCCGTAGGCACATAATTCACAGGCCACCATCTCCCAGCCAGAATCTACTGAAACTATCTAAACTTTTTAATTAAAAAAATACAAAAATCTGACTGGGCATGGCCGTTCACCTACAGTTTGAGGGGCAAGGCCCGGTAGGCACAAAATTCACAGGCCACCATCTCCCAGCCAGAATCTACTGAAACTATCTAAACTTTTTAATTAAAAAAATACAAAAATCTGACTGGGCATGGCCGTTCACCTACAGTTTAAGGGGCAAGGCCCGGTAGGCACATAATTCACAGGCCACCATCTCCCAGCCAGAATGTACTAAATCTATCTAAACTTTTTAATTAAAAAAAAATACAAAATCTGACTGGGCATGGCCGTTCACCTACAGTTTAAGGGGCAAGGCCCGGTAGGAACATAATTCACAGGCCACCACCTCCCAGCCAGAATCTACTATTAAAGCTACATTATACAAACTACTTATATACAAAAATACACAAATCTGACTGGGCATGGCCGTTCACCTACAATTTAAGGGACAAGGCTACATGTAGTAGGGACATAATTCACAAGCCACCATCTCCCAGCCAGAATCTACTATTAAAGCTACAGTATGCAAACTACTTTTTAAAAAAAATACAAAAATCTGACTTGGCATGGCCGTTCCCCTACAATTTAAGGGACAAGGCTACAGGTAGTAGGGACATAATTCACAAGCCACCACCTCCCAGCCAGAATATACTATTAAAGCTACATTATACAAACTACTTATAAACAAAACAATGGCATGGCCATTCACTTACAGTTTAAAGGGCAAGGCCCGGGAGGCACATAATTCACAGGCCACAATCTCCCACCCAGAATCTACTATTAAACTAAAGCTACAGTATGCAAACTAAAAAAATACAAAAATCTGTCTGGGCATGGCCGTTCACCTACAGTTTAAGGGGCAAGGCCCGAAAGTCACATAATTCACAGGCCACCATCTCCCAGCCAGAATCTACTGAAACTTTCTAAACTTTTTCATTAAAAAAATACAAAAATCTGACTAGGCATGGCCGTTCACCTACAGTTTAAGGGGCAAGGCCTGGTAGGCACATAATTCACAGGCCACCATCTCCCAGCCAGAATCTACTGAAACTTTCTAAACTTTTTAATTAAAAAAATACAAAAATCTGACTAGGCATGGCCGTTCACCTACAGTTTAAAGGGCAAGGCCCAGTAGGCACATAATTCACAGGCCACCATCTCCCAGCCAGAATCTACTGAATCTATCTAAACTTTTTAATTAAAAAAATACAAAAATCTGCCTGGGCATGGCCATTCGCCTACAGTTTAAGGGGCAAGGCCTGGTAGGCACATAATTCACAGGCCACCATCTCCCAGACAGAATCTACTATTAAAGCTACAGTATACGATCTACTTATAAACAAAAATACACAAATTTGGTTGGGCATGACCGTTCACCTACAGTTTAAGGGGCAAGGCCCGGTAGGCACATAATTCACAGGCCACCACCTACCAGCCAGAATCTACTATTAAAGCTACAGTATATAAACTACTTATAAACAAAAATACACAAATCTGACTGGGCATGGCCGTTCATTTCAAGTTTAAGGGGCAAAGCCCAGTAGGCACATAATTCACAGGCCACCATCTCCCAGCCAGAATCTACTAAAACTATCCAAACTTTTTAATTAAAACAAATACAAAATCTGACTGGGCATGGCCGTTCACCTACAGTTTAAGGGGCAAGGCTCGGTAGGCACATATCTCACAGGCCACCATCTCCCAGCCAGAATCTACTATTAAAGCTACGGTATACAAACTACTTATAAAAAAATACAAAAATCTGACTCAGCATGGCCGTTCACCTACAGTTGAAGGGGCAAGGCCTAGTGGGGACATAATGCACAAGCCACCATCTCCCAACCTGAATCTACCATTAAAGCTACAGTATACAAACTACTTATAAAAAAAAATACAAAAATCTGACTTGGCATGGCTGTTCACCTACAATTTAAGGGACAATGCCTACAGGTAGTGGGGACATAATTCACAAGCCACCATCTCCCAACTTGAATCTACTATTAAAGCTACAGTATGCAAACTACTTGTAAAATAAAAAAAAAAATTTGACTGGGCATGGCCGTTCACCAACAGTTTAAGGAGCAAGGCCAGAAAGTCACACAATTCACAGGTCACCATCTCCTGGCCAGAATCTACTAATAAACTATAAAAGCTACAGTATGCAAACTACTGTATAAAAACAATACAAAAATCTGACTGGGCATGGCCATTCACCTACAGTCTAAAGGGGCAAGGCCCGGCTGGCACATATTTCACAGGCCACCATCTCCAAGCCAGAATCTACTGAAACTATCTAAACTTTTTAATTAAAAAAATACAAAAATCTGACTGGGCATGGCCGTTCACCTACAGTTTAAGGGGCAAGGCCCGGTAGGCACATAATTCACAGGCCACCATCTCCCAGCCAGAATGTACTAAATCTATCTAAACTTTTTAATTAAAAAAAAATACAAAATCTGACTGGGCATGGCCGTTCACCTACAGTTTAAGGGGCAAGGCCCGGTAGGAACATAATTCACAGGCCACCACCTCCCAGCCAGAATCTACTATTAAAGCTACATTATACAAACTACTTATATACAAAAATACACAAATCTGACTGGGCATGGCCGTTCACCTACAATTTAAGGGACAATGCTACATGTAGTAGGGACATAATTCACAAGCCACCATCTCCCAGCCAGAATCTACTATTAAAGCTACAGTATGCAAACTACTTATGAAAAATACAAAAATCTGACTCGGCATGGCCGTTCACCTACAGTTTAAGGGGCAAGGCCCGGTAGGCACATAATTCACAGGCCACCATCTCCCAACCTGAATCTACTATTAAAGCTACAGTATACAAACTACTTTTTTAAAAAAATACAAAAATCTGACTTGGCATGGCCGTTCACCTACAATTTAAGGGACAAGGCTACAGGTAGTAGGGACATAATTCACAAGCCACCACCTCCCAGCCAGAATCTACTAAAATGGTCTAAACTTTTGAATAAAAAAAATACAAAAATCTGACTGGGCATGGCCGTCCATCTACAATTTAAAGGTCAAGTCCACCTCAGAAAAATGTTGATTTGAATAAATAGAGAAAAATCAGACAAGCACAATGCTGAAGATTTCATCAAAATCGGATGTAAAATAAGAAAGTTATGACATTTCAAAGTTTCGCTTATTTTTAACAAAATTGTTATATGAACAAGCCAGTTACATCCAAATGAGAGAGTTGATGATGTCACTCACTCACTATTTCTTTTGTTTTTTATTGTTTGAATTATACAATATTTCAATTTTTACGAATTTGACGATTAGGACCTCCATGCCTGAAGCTCAAAATGTTAAAATAATGGAATTCCACGAGTTCAGGGAGGAATGAAACTTCATTTCACATGACAATGACGAGAAAAATCAAAATATTTCATATTTCAAACAATAAAAAACAAAAGAATAGTGAGTGAATGACATCATCGACTCTCTCATTTGGATGTAGCTGGCTCGTTCATATAACTGTTTTTGTGAAATGAAGCGAAACTTTGAAATGTCATAACTTTCTTATTTTACATCCGATTTTGATGAAATTTTCAGTGTCATGCTTGTTGGATTTTTCTCTTTTTATTCAAATCAAGTTTTTGTTGGGGTGGACTTGTCCTTTAAGAGGCCAGGCCCGGTAGGCACATAATCCACAGGCCACCATCTCCCAGTCAGAATCTACTAAAAGCTACAGTATGCAAACTAAAAAAAAATACAAAAATTATGACTGGGCATTGCCGTTCACCTACAGTTTAAGGGGCATGGACCAGTAGGCACATAATTCACTGGCCACCATCTCCCAGCCAGAATCTACTAAAGGTATGTAATCTACTGCATAATCAATACAAAAATTTGACTGGGCATCGATTACCATTCACCTACAGTTTAAGGAGCAAGGCCTGGTAGGCACATAATTAACAGGCCACTATCTCCTAGCCAAAATCTAGTTAAGTTATGTAAACTTCTGAAGAGAAAAATACAAAAATCTGACTGGGTATAGCCAGTGACCTACAGTTTAAGGGGTGAGACCCGGTAGGCACATAAAATACAAACCATCTCCCAGCCAGAACCTACTTAAGCTATGTAAACGACTGTATAAACAATACAAACATCTAACTGGGCATGGCCGTTCACCTACACTTCAAGGGGCAAGGCCCGGTAGGCACATAATTCACAGGCCACCATCTCCTAGCCAGAATCTACTAAAACTATCTAAACTCTTTATTTTTAAAAAAAATACAAAATCTGACTGGGCATGGCCGTTCACCTACAGTTTAAGGGGCAAGGCCCGGTAGGCACATAATTCACAGGCCATCATCTCCCAGCCAGAATCTACTAAAACTATCTAAATTCTTTAATAAAAAAAAAATACAAAATCTGACTGGGCATGGCCGTTCACCTACAGTTTAAGGGGCAAGGCCCGGTAGGCACATAATTCACAGGCCACCATCTCCCAGCCAGAACCTACTTAAGCTATGTAAACTACTGGATAACAAAACAAAAATTTGACTGGGAATGGCCGTTCACCTACAGTTTAAGGGGCAAGACCCAGTAGGCACATAATTCACAGGCCACCATCTCCCAGCCAGAATCTACTAAAGGTATGTAATCTACTGCATAATCAATACAAAAATTTGACTGGGCATCGATTACCATTCACCTACAGTTTAAGGAGCAAGGCCTGGTAGGCACATAATTAACAGGCCACTATCTCCTAGCCAAAATCTAGTTAAGTTATGTAAACTTCTGAAGAGAAAAATACAAAAATCTGACTGGGTATAGCCAGTGACCTACAGTTTAAGGGGTGAGACCCGGTAGGCACATAAAATACAAACCATCTCCCAGCCAGAACCTACTTAAGCTATGTAAACGACTGTATAAACAATACAAACATCTAACTGGGCATGGCCGTTCACCTACACTTCAAGGGGCAAGGCCCGGTAGGCACATAATTCACAGGCCACCATCTCCTAGCCAGAATCTACTAAAACTATCTAAACTCTTTATTTTTAAAAAAAATACAAAATCTGACTGGGCATGGCCGTTCACCTACAGTTTAAGGGGCAAGGCCCGGTAGGCACATAATTCACAGGCCATCATCTCCCAGCCAGAATCTACTAAAACTATCTAAATTCTTTAATAAAAAAAAAATACAAAATCTGACTGGGCATGGCCGTTCACCTACAGTTTAAGGGGCAAGGCCCGGTAGGCACATAATTCACAGGCCACCATCTCCCAGCCAGAACCTACTTAAGCTATGTAAACTACTGGATAACAAAACAAAAATTTGACTGGGAATGGCCGTTCACCTACAGTTTAAGGGGCAAGACCCAGTAGGCACATAATTCACAGGCCACCATCTCCCAGACAGAATCTACTATTAAAGCTACAGTATACAATCTACTTATAAACAAAAATACACAAATTTGGTTGGACATGACCGTTCACCTACAGTTTAAAGGGGAAGGCCCGGTAGGCACATAATTCACAGGCCACCATCTCCCAGCCAGAATCTAATAAAACGGTTTAAACTTGTTAATTAAAAAAATACAAAACTTTGACTGGGCATGGCCGTTCACCTACAGTTTAAGGGGCAAGGCCAGGTAGGCACATAATTCACATAAATCATGTGACCTAAAACTCACGCAATATGATAAGTGATACTTGAATACCCTTTATGTCCAAGTTTCATTAAATGGGTCCATATACTTTCTAAGTTATGATGGCATTTCCAAAACTTAAAGAGAAATTCCAGTAGTTGCAGTAAACACTGATTTCATGAGAAAGTCTGTAAAACCAGGCTTAATTGTCAGAATATCATCGAGGATGAAGATCTGGTACAGTTATATAAACTGAACTTTGTGAAATCTTGAAATCTATGCTGAAAAATGTTCACACTGAAGATCACCAACACAGATAGACACACGTGGGACAGTGTATTATTATTGCTGGAATAAAGACCCGACGGAAGTGACCGAATCCGCACTTATTTTGCTGATTTCTCAGCAATTACACAATTTCTTCCAGAATCCTTTGGCACATATTTTTTATTCATACAAACAGACACTTGGGTGGTCATTATATTAGATTCTGTAAAAAGTCATTTTGAGATCGTTACCAAAACTGGAATTTATCTTTAACCTTGATTAAGATTTCAATGTTGATACCCAAAACATGGACAAATTTCATTGACCCTGAATTACCTTTGACATTGGTCATGTGGCCTGAAAGTGATGCAAGATGATCAGTGATACCTGATTACCTTTTTTTTTCAACTTTCATGAACTAGGTCCACATCCTAAGTTATAATGAAATTTAATATGCTTTATCTTGGTTAAGATTTTAATGTAGACGCCGCCATCACCGCCATCTGAAAGCGGCACCTAGTCTTGATCTGCTATGCAGGTGAGACAATATGAAGTGACTTGTTGATTGATATGATTGATTGATTGATTGACTGATTGGTTGATTGATTGATTGATTGATTGATTAATGGTTTGATGGATGGATGGATTGGTTGATTGATTGATTGATTGATTAAATGGCCTATCAATTGCTATATTACATTCTAATTTATTGATTGGAATAATGATTTATCAATTGATTGGATGTCTGAGTTACATAATGATCCATACAGAAATTGATTTAACTTAAATAACTTTATCATTTGTTATTCGATTTTGATGAAATTTTCAACATTTTGCTCAGTGAATTCTTCTCTTTGTATCAAGATATAAATATTTTCAGTCCAGACCATCCCTTTATTGTGCTTTCCACTGAATGTTGTGATTCCCATTGACTATATACATGGACCATACAGCACCAGTATTCCAACAACAGTTTCAATAACAAACCTTACAACATGGGGGTGTTTTAATAAAATATTTGCAATCAGTTGCAAATATTCTGTTGCAATTATACAATTGAGATATTTATTTTATACTAAATCAGATTACACTTCATGCTGCAAGAAACAGATTAGCCGTTAAAGGTCAAATCCACCCCCCCCCCCAAAAAAAAAAAAAAGAAGTTGATTTGAATAAGAACAGAAAATTCTAACAAGCATTACACTGAAAATTCCATCAAAATCAGATGTAAAATAAGAAAGTTATGACAATTTGAAGTTTCACTTAATTTCACAAAACAGTTATATGCATATCCTGGTTAGTATGCAAATGAGGAGACTGATGATGTCCTCCACTCACTATTTCTTTTGTATTTTATTATATGAAATATGAAATATTCTAATTTTCTCCTCATTGTCCAGTAAAACAAAGATTAATTCCTCCCTGAACATTTGGAATTAGCATTGTTTTAATACTACATGGTTCAGTCAAGTCGGTCCTTATCGTGAAATTTGCAAAAAATGAAATAATTCAATATATAATTCAAACAATAAAAACATAACAGTGTGTGATAAACTTCATCTACTGTCTCATTTGCATGTCACTGAGATGTGCATGTCACTGAGATGTGCGTATCACTGTTTTGTGAAAACTAAGCGAAACTTAAAAATGTCATAACTTTATTTCACATCCAATTTTGATGAAATTTTCAGCATTTTGCTAGTTTGATTTTTATTTTTTTTATTCAGGTCATCATTATTCTGGGGTGGACTTGACCTTTAATCACAAATTTTAAATTTATTACAAGACATATGATTGATTTAGTGACTGAACATATATTTGCGGTTGATTGTAAGTTTCTTCCAACGCCCCCATTACAGAGTTAAAGCTATAATCAAATGATTAAATTTGATTGGCTAATAGCAAATTGTCATAGATAGATATTTAAAATAAAACCTAGTTGGTGATGCCTGCAATGCATGCAAACTTACCTTTTGAGCTCATTTCAATACCAAATTGTCTATCACTCAAGATTCAAGCATTCTTACCTGAAATATAAAGAGAAAAAGCAGAAACAAATGAGTATATTAGTATTATGGCCAAATTGATTTGGTAAAATGTAAGCTTCATATACCCAACTTTTTTTTCATGTCAAAATAATCATCACACTTAATAAACTATTATGCTTTTCACACTGCACTTTTTTTTTCCTTAACCCCTGGAAATTGGTGGGGCTAAGGGGGGTCTTTAAGGGGGGTCTTAGCCCCATCAATTCCTGGGGTTAAGCTTAGCCCACTTCGTTTTCACACTACGTTTTAGCAAAGTGGGCTAGCACGGTAAATAGTACGGTACCTGGCCCTGCAAAAAAGCAGGGTTAGCTGGCTTATTGTTGTGCTAAGAGATGCAGTGTGAAAACAAAACAGGGCTAAGGAAAGTGGGGCTAAGCATTAGCCAATCACAGAAGTCGAATTGCACGTTAATCACGCTCTGTATGGTAAAATCATCAATATTCATGAGCTGAGGGATAGTCCGGGGTTAAGGCATTAACCCCGGCTGAGCAGATAGTATGGGGTTAAGAAAGACAGTGTGAATCCAAAAAAAAAGATAGTATGGGGTTAAGGTAGTACAGTCCAACCTCTCTTATTTCGGCCTCCCCTTATCCGGATCTCTCTTTTATCTGGACACACACTTGCCGAGATTTTTTTTTCAAATTCAATCAAGGACGTGAGGAAATAAGATTTCAATCTAAACTCCATCTTTTATGCAAACTTACTTCGAATACGTACATGTATATTTTCCAATATAGTCTACCTACGACAACATTATTTTTCATGAAAATATCTCACCCATATCATCGAAAGAACTTAAGCGGGATAATTTTCTTGTAAATCAGGGCGCAGTGCAAACATTTCAGCACTTTCTCTTTTTGTTTCCCGGGAAAAACAATGCATGTCTCGCTAGCTATCGCTATAGGCCCAATACGGATAGCGCCATCTATCATGTTTGAGCCTACAGTCAGTATAACAATGGCTGACATTACGAAGCTGCGATACCCGCCGCGATGATCTAATTGTAAAACTCAGTTTCATCAAGTCATTCTCTTTCTGCTCGATGTATACCTCAATCATTTTAGCAGGTAAATTATCCAAGAGTTTTGGCCATCGATCGATTTCATATCTGTAAAAATACCGCTTATAATTTCCACTGAAACTGCAGTGAACTGTCTGTACGGCCACTACAATAGATAACATGTACCCGGGGGCTACCGCCGTTACCTTGGGGAGGCGCCGGCAGTAGCTGCATGTATTTTATAATTGGGTCTCCCAGATCCAGATTAATCCCTTATCCGGATTGGTGTTGGTCCCAACGTGTCCGGATAAGAGAGAGGTCGGACTGTATGGGGTTAAGGAAATGCAGTGTGAAAAGCATATTAGTACACTGTATAAGATACCAAGGATTCAAAAGAAATCCACTCTAAAACATGCAACTCTTCACCTTGAAGGGTGCATACATGTATATCATACTTTTGCATTCCTGTACAGGTGTAAAATTGCCCCTTTCCTCAAGGCGTACATCCCTCCAACTGCATCCTTAAAGGACTAGTCCACCCCAACAAAAAGTTGATTTGAAAAAAAGAAGAAAATTCCCACAAGTAAAACACTGAAAATTCCATCAAAATCGGATGTAAAATAAGAAAGTTATGACATTTTAAAGTTTTGCTTAATTTCACAATCCTGGTCAGTATGCAAATTGGCATACTGATGACGTCACCCTCTCACTATTTCTTTTGTATTTTATCACATGAAATATTCTTATTTTCTCCTCCTTGTCAAGTGAAACTAAGTTTTATTTCTCCCTGAACATGTAGAATTACCATTATTTTAACAGTTTATGGTTAAGTTAAGTTGGTCCTTTCTTGTCAAATCTGTAAAAATTGAAATATTGTATAATTCAAACAATAAAAAACAAAAGAAATAGTGAGTGATGGACATCATCGACTCTCTCATTTGCATATTGCTAAGTTGTGCATCTAACTGTTTTGTGAAATATAAGCGAAACTTTAAAATGTCACAACTTTCTTATTTTACATCCTATTTCAATGAAATTTACAGTGTTACGTTTGTTTGATTTTTCTCTATTGACTCAAATCAACAATTTTCTGGGGTGGACTTGACCTTTAAAAGGTGAAAATAAACATTGCACATATCATACATACAATCTCAATGAGGCTGTTCTCACTACGTTCCTAAAACTAGTTTAGTGGAAACTAGTTTAACACGTAGTGAGAACGGTCAAAGCGGTCTTGGAAGCGATCTTCCAAACCAGTTTGGAAAACCACCTCGCGATGTAGTTTTCAAGATCGCTTTGCCTCGTTAAACTGGTTTTAGCGTGAGGACACAACAGTTCTTCGGGAAGCGATCTTCGCACATTTTGAGCGCGCTACTCCACACGACAGGTGTAGAATTCCTATGCTGCGGTTTCGAATTTCGCGCGAAACGTGTCACCCCACTGAGAGCGTTTCCATAGCAACAAGAGCGCTTTACGTGAAGTGATTTTGAAAAACACTTTCGTGTGATCAAGTGAGAACGCTAGCAAAGCGATCTTCCAAACTGGTTTCCTGAATCGGTTTCCAGTAAATTAGTTTTAGAAAGCGTAATGAGAACGGCCTCAATGAGTGGGTATTGCACATCCCATTAGTAAATATCTGACCAATGTGTTTAACATCATTTTAAGTGCTGTTTTTAGTCTGACTTTGGGAAACACCCTCCCCTCCCTCCCGTAATCATGACATTAATTATCCAGAAAAATACCACTGTGTGGGGGCATTGCTTGCTTAGTGTTTGCGATGCATCATGACACAATACACTCAAATGTGAGTATTGATTTACTTTCAGAGTGTCCATTAGCAGACAATTTATGACAAATTAGCAATGACCAACTTGGGAGAAATGAGGTCGCCGAGTAGCGGGTACAAGTGTAGATCTATGTAGGTACATGATATTATGTTGAAAGGGGGGAATATGTCATGTGAAGTGCATATATAAGGTATGGGAAAGTGCCCAGAGTGCACGATATCTGTACTTACATTAAAAGTTTATATTTTGTGATATAGACATATAGCAGTTGACAAAGAAAAAATGGATATTACGGCAGTACTTTTCCCAGAAAGGACCATGAATTATGTGAAGCCATATTCCATCGGCTGCCACAAAAAAGTTATTTGCAAAACCACAATATATGTTTAAATTGTCCTAAAGAACTTTAATTTCTGATCACATCTATCTGTATCAATCACATTGCATGGTTCATTACCTCTCTTTATTTCGTTTGATATTCCTACCATACTATTCCTTCTTTCCTCACTTTCCACATATGTTATCTGTTTCAACTCTGGCATCCTTTATTCCTTTTCTTCATTTTGATATCTATTCTCTACGTGCTATGATTCTCTATTGCTCTCTCTGACTATCTCTCTCTCTCTCTCTCTCTCATTTTCTCACTATTTTGATCACAACCTACTATCACCCCAACAAACAGAGCATGATTTGCATCCACACATGAAATCGAATGAAATCTGAGCCCTCTCATCTTGCGCTATCTCCTTGCGATTGTTCAAACACAGTCGGTGAGGACCCGAAGAATCCGAGCCCCCTATCTGCGTTCATGTCGTGGCGTTTAATTGACAGGTCTGCCAGCCGTCCGTCCGAGCAAGGAGCGGAGAGAGCGTGTGCATGCCAGGGGTTCTTGTTGCATGCTCGACGAGCACGGCAGGCATGTCTGTGCCTTAATCACGCTCTGATTGATCTCATACTTCATGTCCATGGCCCTGTTCACATCAAACATTGATGTCTTGACCACTGCCCAATTCACACTACGGCATCTCTGGACCATCTCTCCACAGTTGGGTCACTCAATAATAGTGCTTCATCATACCACACAATGATTGAATTACTGATTTCATACTACATCTCAAAGGCCCTGTTCATATCAAAGGTATGTGTTGACAGATGTCCAATTCACATAGGACATCTCTGGACCATCAGACTCTTGGGTCAATAACAGAGGCTAGCCATACCACATCATGATTGAGTTTAGGTGTATGCATATGTCATTCATGTACAAGGCACTGTTCACATCAAACATTTGATGACTTGACCACTACCAAATTCTTAATTGGACTGTCTTTGAACCATTGCACTCCTTTGTTCGGTCAATGACCAAGTATGATCTTGTTTTCAGGTTAATATTTGCTACAATTTGTGCACTCACTATTCAAGACAAACTGACAATTTGATTTGAAAATCCACACAAATATTGTAAGAAATTCACATAGAGTTTTCAAGCACGATCTATTAAACTATTGATTTCCCATACCTTCAAAGTCATACATTATGTGCATACATGTATAAAATTGACATTAAAGTGAGAGTGGTAGTAATGTAAATATTCCGATAAACCTAATGAGCAAATGAGTAGTCTTAACACATCAGACTTAAAGTTGAATTGGTAAAACCTTTCATTGGAAGCATTCAATCAGCAGAGCTGCCAACCTTTGAAGAGCAAGTTATAAAGTTTATATCTTCTCAATTGATCTTAAATGATTTTGTTTTTATGTCAGAATTGAAAATCCCCTCAAAATATTCATATTAGACAAAATGGGTATATTTTAACATGAAATTAGACAAAATTGGTAAATGGGTTATATGAATATCTAGAGCAAATGGTTTGCAGACGAGACTGGTTGTAGATGAATTAGGATTAGAACATGTAGAATGAGACTAAATAAAAAAATAGACGAGGTGGTGTAGACTATTAAAGAGGCAATTTACACGCAAAACTTACATGGGGCTCAGGGTAACTTCGCCCCCAAAAATGCTCAAAATAGCCCAGGAAAGTAACAAAAAAGTGCCCATTAAAATCCTCATTTACTGAAATGTTAAAGTTTATCAAATCTTGCAAATTTTGGCATTTTTACGTTGTGAAAGGTAGCCCCTGAAAAAAAAGAAATAAACAAAAATTTTGCCTGATGGCCACCATGCAATTAAAGGGGAAGTTCACCCTGAAGAAAACTTTGTTGTAAAAATAACGTAAAAATAGTAAAAAATATTGGTGAAGGTTTAAGGAATAGCTGTTAAAGAGTAAGAAAGTTATTAGAGTTCAAAGTTTTGGATTTGTGATGTCATAAACGAGCAGCTGCCCCATGTGTTTTGTAATATAAAATGCATGAATTTCAAATTTTGTATGGTTCCTTAGGACTTAATTTTGTTTTCTATTCATGATCGGGTGGGTGTGAAATGATTTGTCTATTGATATACTAAAGGTACAGTGAAAACCATTTTCAATTTTCTCAGAAAATGACATTTCATTGATTTTTTACCATTCGCTATGTAGAAATGCTGCTCGCATATGACGTCACAAATCAAATAATTGAAATTCTAAAAACTTTTTAATTATTTGATGAATTTTTCTCAAACCTTCGGCAATATTTGTTATCATTTTTTCTGCTATTTTATTTTTTACAATAAACTATTTGTCAGGGTGAACTTCCCCTTTAATTCCAAAATGCTGATCCGAAGAAGGCGAAATACATGTACAATATTTAGACTATAAGACAAATTGACAATGGATATGATGATTGTGCTTGCTTTAGTATGGACGAAGTCTGAAAAGCAAGACTAGACTAGAAGTCATGATAATGAACAAGCGGTTTGTTTGGTTTGAGATCAAGTTGAATGTATATTTGGGACTGGGAAGACACAGGAAGGCTTACATTGTCAATAAAGATCTTTATTACTCCAGCTTGGATTTCATTTTCCCAACCCAACACATATAAGGCCAGGCTTAAAATGGGAAGGCAAGCCTAACGTGGAGTATTGCTTGATGTTGCAACAGAGATAGAGGAAATTAAAAAGCAGCTTTAAAAAAAAATAATGAATAAGAAAGAGATGTTGACTGACGGCTCTGCTATTAGTCAGAAATGGCAATTTGATCAGCTTTTCTCTCTCTATCTCTCCTATTCTCTGTCTGTCTCTCTTTTTACCCCTTTCTTTCTCTGTCTGTTTCTATCTATCTCTCAGATTGCCATTCTAGACCTGGCATATTTTGTCCTTCCCCTTTTCTATAGCATTTTTTTTCTAATTCACCTCCAGGGGAACGTGGCAAATGTAACTTAAATTGTGTAACAAAATATGGCACATTAACTGGGATCAGGTTACACACACCTACGCATATGAGGATATATATATCACATACAAATATCAAAAGTGAGAAAACTGACACTAAAGAGCAATCAAATGCGGAGATACTATAGGCCAAGTGGCAAGTGCCCTGACTCGAGACACATGAAAGTCTGAGGTTCAAAACCTAACCACGGCACACAGCATGTCCTAGAGTGAGTCAATTTATCTGCCAAACCTTTTGTTCTCTTGTAATGTATTGTACTTTTATTATAATTTTACAGCTGAATTAAAATTACACTAAAATTAAATTCATTTTCCAAGAAGGTACTTCAGGGCAAAATATCATTTGACGATTTGTCCCTTTGAAGATGCCATACATTCAGTGCGGTGAATCTAAAGCCAGAGGGCAATGTTGACAGATCTTATCTGACATTTGTCACCTTAATCACCCATTGTAGATACGCTTGATCTAAACTTGACCTTTAAAGGGACCATCAACCTCAGCTCGCTTTGGATAAGCCAAAGTCGTAAATCATCATCACGTAATACACATAAATCACATTTTCATCCATGTACCATGTTCAGTTTTATGTTTACAGTCAAAGAATTTCATGTGACTAATTCTATCAGATATTTCAGGACCCTGCTTTACAAATGAATGCGATTTATCCAATCAATTAAGGAAAGCCAACTACAACATCTACATGTAGAATGAATGATATTTCAAATATACAGTACTCTGAATGTAACAAATACCTGTGTATTATTATTATTGTTATTATTTGTTTGGCGTCACCTGTGCCTGGGAGGCGAAAAGCGAACTGAATCACTATGACCCGCAGGTCTCTCCTCCCGATATAACTGATTGGGGGAATGTAGGTGGACCAATACACCGGGGTTTCCCCCTACTCTTATACTTATGCTTAATGTGCAAAGGTGGTGACTCTCCTCTACACGGGGCCTCCATTTAACATCCTATGCGAGGGACATTACTATCCATCAGTTGTAAGCCAATCCATTTTGTCAACAAAAGGAGAAGTGCATCCACTTCTAGATGAATAAGGCCATGGAGAAGCCATGTACAGTTTGGCATCACTTAAAGACAAATTCCAGTTGTGGTAACTATTTCAAAATGAGTTCGTACAGAATCCAATGAAATGACCACCAAAGCACATGTCTGTTTGCATAAATAAAAAATATGTGCCGAAGGATTCTGGAAGAGATTGTGTAATTGCTGAGAAATTTGCAAATAAGCACTGGATTCGGGTCAAGCGTGGGCCGACATTCAAATCAATAACAATAATACACTGTCCCACGTGCACTTATCTGTGTTGGTTATCTTCAGTGTGAACACTTTTCAGCGTAGATTTCAAGATTTCACAAAGTTCAGTTTATGTAACTGTACCAGATCTATATCCTCGATGATACAGTGACACTTAAGCTTGGTTTCACACACTTTCTCCTGAAATCAGTGTTTACTGCAACTACTTTCATTTATCTTTAAGCCAACATTTGGCCAAGAGTAAAACTTGTCGGTGTCAACAAGACTCCAGGAGATACACACGTAATAAAATGATATGACAGCAATGGCTTGACCGCAATGCATCCACCATTGTCCAAGGTGTGACTACAGATCGCCGGCAACTCACCATCAAATTTGATGCGCAATCATTTGACATAGATGTCATACCTGTAATTGGCTTAACCTAGATATACCTGCATAACTGACCTTAATTTGCTAGAACACTTATGCACCTGTACCAAAGGAGACACTTGACTTTTACTTGAACTCAAGACATCTGCTCCCACAGTCACTATGTAAACATGGTGTCCACCCTTTTACTCAAAGAATTGTCTACTTTGAGAGAATTTTTCAAATTATATTCTAATCCTTAATCAGTGATGGGAAGAAATTCCTTTAAAATAATAAAATTTCCATAGAAAGGAAAAATGTTGATACGCAAACTTTTCATTGTATCAGCGGTTTATTCTAACATGATTTGTTCAATATGTTATATTTGTTGGCTTTTTGCCTATGTTGTCAAAATGAATGTATTATTTAGCTGTGGAAAAGTCAGTGATTTTCACAGACTAATGTGCTCTAAGCCAATGAGAAGCCATGATTTCTGTAGCTTAAATCAACAGGGGCCCGTAACACAAAGCTCAGCGATTGATTGTACACTTGATCTATACGATTGAATGTACATTATAGTCTATGGAATCAATCGTAGAAAAATGTTCTACGATCATTGCTAAGTTTTGTGTTACAGGCCCCAGGTACTAAAAAAAATGTATATTTCTTTCATGAAATGCTCCCAGGGGGGTGTTTCATGACACATCTTGTCAGTGCTTTCCATTGACTAATTTGCTCTCAGCCAATCAGATCCAATTATTTTTGTAGCTTATAACAATTATAAACACTGAATGAAAATAATTGTTTGTTTCATGGAAGGCGCCCCTGGGGAGCGTTTCATGAAGGGACTTTGTCCGACAAGTTCTGTTTTATCCGACAATTACCATAGTAACAGTACCTCTCAGCCAATCAGAATCAAGGAAAGATGTCAGATCTGATAACTTGTCGGACAAAAATGTTGATGAAACACTCCCCAGATATCAGGGGTAGATATGAAGTTCTTATAGAAGAAGAGTAAACAGCAATTTCTATTTTATCATATCAAAGCATATTAAATAGTGCTCACTATCTCAATTTTTTATGTGTCAATGCATCGATAAGCAAACTATTTTGCTTCTTTAATCCATCGTACCTTGGTGCATTTCATGAATGGTCGTGTGGTCCAGAGGTTTTAGAGCATTGGACTCACAATCGCAAAGTTGTGACTTCGAATCCCAACTCTGCCGTTGTCTCCACTTTGATAAAAAAGGCCTAAGAGTAATATCTGTCGTCTATAAAGTCAGCCACTGTGACTGATTAACCTAGACGTAAAATGTTTCCTAGGTCATTGGTAATATACCAGCTTGGCGTTTACCAGCAAAAATGCTGTCCTGCTGAGTTCCTACGGGATTTACCATAAGCAGAAACAGAAAAGACGCTATATAAATCCTATGTATTATTATTACTTTAATTAATAGCCAGGGGTGGTATTCTGGAACACTGTCATAACTTTTGTCATAAATTTTATCATTTCTCTCCGAGATGTGACACCGCTATGATTGCCACAAATCGTTGTTCTGAACACTGTCTTTTCCCTGTCATATCTCTCAAAGTTCCCGCCCATCTTTTCGGAAACAAACCAATCAAGATCATCATTAGTTTCCAGTGGGAGCCATTCTAGCCTATAGGAAGGCCCCGTGACAGGTAGGGCATATCCCAAATACAGTTGCTGGCATCGCGCAACAACGCGAATATTGATGCACTTAATTACAAGGAGAGACAGGGAGCAAAGGAGAAGTGGAAAAAGGAAAACAAGAAAAAAAGGAGGAATTAATATGTAGGGCCAAACTAATTGTAGCATTAAAAAATGATTTTGAAAATTGTCATGGATGAGTGAAACTAATACCTCGATCTAATCTTAATAATGTCATCATATGCTTGACATTCAGTCGGCATGGTATCGGGATAATTGGTACTATAAGATATGACAAAATTTATTACTGCTACCCCCCCCCCCCCCGTCATAAATTTTGTCATATCTTTTGCATATGTATAAAAGGATTAGGCACATTTTAAGCTGCATATTTTTGGTGCGCGCTAAAGAAAAAAGACCAATTTATGACAATTTTTGTGACTAAAGTTATGACATCCACCGATTTTGTCATATCTCTGAGAAAAGATGAAATATGGAGAAAAGACATTGTTCAGAATACCGCCCCTGGCTACTTCACTGAGAAGGAAATTATGTATCAAATAGTTCCATGATCCTTATTATTTTTATTTTCAATCATTAAAAGGCTGCCCTTTTTTTCATTTTCCTCTTTTCTTTCTTTTGCTATTTTCTCTCTTTTCATTTTGAACTTATTGAAAAATCGAATGGAAGCATCTCTTTTGTTAACACAGATACTTCAACCCTTTAATATATATTCCTGGTCTTTATTTATCACTGTACAACATGCAGACATTAAAATATAATCTTGAAAGCTTCTACAAACTTCCTGAATCTCTTCAGCAGAATTCAGACATAATAATACTGAGCAATATATCATAAACGCACGAGAAGCTCAGAAATCAATTTACCCCACTTTCACCTTAACCTGAACTCTGCATCCTCCCTCGGGAAAGAGATGATGAAATCTGCTGTGAAACCTGACAAGCCGAGAAAAAAATTAAGACATCATCCTATCCATTCCTTAGAGTAAAGACCCAATAAAGTCATCTTAAAATGTCACACTTCTCGCGACCCCCCCCCCCCCCACCCCGTCATCTTCAAAGATTAAAATGACCCTTTTCTCTATGATTAATTGGTGCTTTGCCATCATCCGTCACTGACGTGTAATAAAGTACAAGTTCACGATCACTTTCACTGCCGCCATGATCTTCGACAACTACTTGCGGGGGCAAAAAAAAAGCGACCGTCTCATACCCTGCATGTAGGTGAATGCAATTTGCAACTTCCGAGAAAGTGTAATCGATTTTTATGCCGTTATTTGTAGCCTTCTCTGCAAATAAGGAGTGTCACGTCTGGGGAAAGGGTTTTCGGTAATTGGTTAACCTTCCTTTTTTCTCACATTACGCACAGAAAATTGTGATCCCGTCTGGCTGCCCGGCTTCTATGCTTTCATCATGCCATCTCAGCCTTCTCCCTCTCTTCTTTCTCTCTCCCATCCTTCTCTTTCCCTCTCTGTCTATCCCCCTCCCTCTACCCTCTCCACCCTCACACCCTTTCCATCTCTCTCTCTCTCTCTCTCTCTCTTGCCTCCTTTTCTTATAGTCTGGTCAGT
Source organism: Lytechinus variegatus (assembly GCF_018143015.1). Classification (NCBI taxonomy): domain Eukaryota; kingdom Metazoa; phylum Echinodermata; class Echinoidea; order Temnopleuroida; family Toxopneustidae; genus Lytechinus; species Lytechinus variegatus. The sequence goes on along the minus strand of NC_054755.1, from coordinate 9,501,245 downwards.
TAGCGGAATTATGTGGACACGGTGGACAAAAGCATGATTTTTTCTCCAGACCTTTGTTTATGTATAAGAATTAAGAATGGGGTATGCTCCAAAAAATCTGGCTGCAGGAACAGTGAAAAAATGGGTGAAAATGTCAGAATTTATGAGTTCAGATTTGTCTGATATATAGACTAGCGCTAGTGCAAAACTCAATAGCAGTGCATTATTTTGCATTGGATTAGTTCTTGAATTCAGACCCTTTTTGAACAGATCTTCTGTTTGTCCTCGCATCTCAATGCACCAAATATCTGAATGAAGATGATAACCAAGCCAAAGGGTGACGGTAGAGGGGGTTGAATGTTGGTGTGTGTGTACATATTTTGGTCTTGGGGTAAAGGTGTGCAAGACACATATGTTTGCATGTGTTGGAAATTGTGTTGCCATGGTAACAGTGTATTATTGTAAAAATAAGGTAAAAATCTTGCAGTTAGAACCACTTCCTCTGTTTTTAACCGATTCTCATGAAATTTGGCACACACATTGGTCTTGAGGTGAAGATGTCTAAGACACACTTTTGTGTGTCTTTCAGAAATCTTGTTGCCATGGTAACAACATATTATCTGGTGAAAATTGTGAAAAAATCTTACAATTCAAACTGCTTCATCAGTTTTCAATCAATTCTAATGAAATTTGGCACACACATTGGTATTGAAGTAAAGATGTACTAGGCACTTTTTGTGTGTGTTTCAGAAACTGTGTTGTCATGGTAACAAAATATAATATGGCAAAATTTAGGTAAAAAACTTGCAATTTGAACTACTTCATCATTTTTGAACCAATTCTCGTGAAATTTGGCTCACACATTGGCCTTGGGGTAAAGATGTGCAAGAACCTTTTTTTTGCATTTGTCAGAGAGTGCATTACCAGGGTAGCCACATATGATAGCCAGAAATGTAGGAAAACTTGTGGATCAAACTTCTTCCCCTGTTTTTAGTCAGTGCTCATAAAAATTGGAAGAAATATTCATCTCAGGGTAAAGATTCATATTAAATTCTAAATGTCTTCTCTGCATTAAAATGTGGGGTATTAATCACCTTCATTAATATTTCTGGGTTTGGGGGGAAGGGTAGGATTAGTCCTTTAAATCTGACATCAAAGAAGGTTAAAGGCAGTGGCCATTAGAAACATAAAAATGATAAACACTCTTAAAAAACGCATCCCCTTAAGGGCATATAGGCTGGAGGTACACTGGGTGAATATGAAACCTTCTGCTGAAGCAGAGGAGTTCCAACACTGGCAAGCAAAACAAAATGTGTACCCCTTCTACTTTCAACAGCTGATTTTCCAAACCTTAGTTCCACCTCCCCAAGATGTGCACCCCTCCCCATACCACTTTTAGTTCTACTTCCCCATGCTCAAACCAGTCTACACCTTTGTCCCTCAGGGTTCAATGCATTTTTAAAGCTAGACATTACTCTTTTTTTTTGGGGGGGGTGGGTCTTTAGAAAATTACCTCATTAAAATTACAGTTAAAGGATTATGACTAGGAACTAACCCCCCCCCCCCCCCCGAAAAAATAGGGGGCTGATAATACTTTTTAGCAGAAAATCCCCCCCCCCTTCAAAGGTAAGATTCCTTTGCACTTCAGACCATTCATTTGAAGCTTAATGCATTCTGATTTGATAAAAAAATTGTTTACAGTACCCAGTTAACCATTGTTTATTTATATTCTCCTACTCAGTCTTTTATTCATATTCCGTTCCTACTCTTTCTTTTTAACTTTCACATCACTCTTGATTTTGAGCTTCACCATGCCATCTCCTTCTGTTTCCTGTCTCTCTCTAAGTATATTTTTTCTGACATATTTTAAAGTGTACCTTTAATCATGCAACTAATTATTATAGAAATATAAATATATACAAAAATATCTGCACTTGTTTTAGAAATTCACTTGCAAATCCATGACTCAGTAACATACCATATCAAAAATATACCTATGTGCACAATAGATTTTAGCCTTATATTTTCTTTCATTTGATTTTCTTCAGTATATTTCTGTGACACAGCCCCTGCTTCATGCTTCAAATAAATCATTGATTAATTGGACACCGGAAACTTTTTTTTTTCAAATCAGAATGTTTAAGGCTTTAAATTAATATGCTGAAGTGTAAAGGATTTCCCTTTTTTTTTTGGGGGGGGGTTAAGTTCCTAGTCGTTATAATTTAATTTTAATCTTTATGTGGCAATTTTCTAAAGCCCCCCCCCCAAATAAAAAATGTAAGGGGTGTTTTTTTAAGAGTGTTTAAGTTCCTCATGGTCATGGCCTTTAACCTTCTATATTTTTATGTTGTCAGTTTTTAAGGACCTTCTCCCCCCCCCAAAAAAAAAGCCTATAAATATTATTGAAGGTGATTAATACCCTGCGCTATTATATGACGTTATAAAGGGGAATCAAACCCAAATAAACACTTGTTTTTAGAGGAAAATGAAAAATCAGACAAGTTTATAGGTCAAAGTTTGAACAATATCGGACAAACCATAACAAAGTTGTGAACATATTAAAGTTATAAACATCGGTAATCACTATACCCATGAAGACTTCAAATTGACCGCATATGTGATGTCACAGTGATTTAAGAAGGCAAGGACCACTCTTCCATGTACTGGAATAATTAATTAGCTAAAATTTCTTTTTTCAAAAGTTTTACTTCAAATTATATCTTTCTTTCATGAGGACATAAAACATACTACCGGGTTTATATTACGGCCCCAATGGAATAGGGATTTAGGAGAAAACCAAAAATCCTGATAACTGCTAGTCTTATGGGAAAGTTGTCCTTGCCACCCCACCCCTTGTCATAATTTACTTACCCAGTTGCCAATTTGAATTCTACATACTAGTAGCCTTAGGGATCTTAATTTTAAAGCAGCCATAACTATATTTTGCTTGTCCGATTTCTTTAAAACTTTCACCATTCTTATTTTTCTCCTTTTCCATGCACACAACATTATGACCAAGGCTTGATTCCCTTTTAATACTGAATATGAATCTTTACCCAAAATGAATATTTGTGTCAATTTTTATGAGCACAGGCTGAAAACTGAGAAGTAGACTGATCCACAATGAGTTTTCCCCATATTTCTGGCTAAATGTGGTTACCAAGGCAATGCACTCTCTGACAAAAGGTTCTTGCACATCTTTACCTCAAGGCCAATGTGTGAGCCATAATTATTTCATGAGAATTGGTTCAAAACAACAACAACAAAAAAACTGATGAAGTAGTTCAAATTGCAAGTTTACCTAAATTTTGCCATATAATATGTTGTTCCCATGGCAACACAATTTTGGAAACACACACAAAAAGTGCCTTGTACATCTTTACTTCAATACCAATGTGTGTGCCAAATTTCATGAAAATTGATTGAAAACTGATGAAACAGTTTGAATTGTAAGGTTTTTTCACAATTTTCACCAGATAATATGTTGTTACCATGGCAACAAGATTTCTGAAAGACACACAAAAGTGTGTCTTAGACATCTTCACCTCAAGACCAATGTGTGTGCCAAATTTCATGAGAATCGGTTAAAAACAGAGGAAGTGGTTCTAACTGCGAGATTTTTACCTTATTTTTACAATAATACACTGTTACCATGGCAACACAATTTCCAACACATGCAAACATATGTGTCTTGCACACCTTTACCCCAAGACCAAAATATGTACACACACACCAACATTCAACCCCGTCTACCGTCACCCTTTGGCTTGGTTATCATCTTCATTCAGATATTTGGTGCATTGAGATGCGAGGACAAACAGAAGATCTGTTCAAAAAGGGTCTGAATTCAAGAACTAATCCAATGCAAAATAATGCACTGCTATTGAGTTTTGCACTAGCGCTAGTCTATATATCAGACAAATCCGAACTCATAAATTCTGACATTTTCACCCATTTTTTCACTGTTCCTGCAGCCAGATTTTTTGGAGCATACCCCATTCTTAATTCTTATACATAAACAAAGGTCTGGAGAAAAAATCATGCTTTTGTCCACCGTGTCCACAAGTAGGGCATTTTTGACGCTAACTGACCAGACTATTACTTTCTTTTTTTTCTTCCTCCATTACACTCTAAGGTTTATACAAAACATCAAATTTTGTTAAAACCAAATGGTGTTAAGATAACAAATATGTGTTATAACACCAACGAGTGATGAACCAAAACCAAAAATAATAATCACTGGTGTAAAGTGTTTGTGCGGTCCTACATATGTGTAAGCACTGGTAGTGTAGCTGAACAGTAATACCAGGGTCTTTTTGTGCGTACACTGTTAGAAAATTTATCCTTAAAATAAAAGAAGTTCCTGCAGCAGAGTCTCGAGAACACCTGTAATCTTACCAGATTGGGTAATCTTACGGGAAATTGGTATTTGGTGTATGAAATCTTACAAATTTCCTTTAATAAGACACCCTTTTCCCCTTTTTAAACAGACCTGTTCTGTTAAATTGTAGAAAATTTTTTGTTTTATGAATTTACAGAATGATCCTGTTATTGCTTTCTGAAAAAAAAAATTCTGTAAAATCACGGGTTTTTTAACAGTGTAGAACATGAAGGATTAGACCAAATAGTCCTTGGTCAAAGTGGGATTTGGCTAGGTGATTACTCATCATTGTAAAAATGAATTAGAACAAGAAACATGGACTAGAACAAATTATGAATGCATTTCATATGCATTTACATGTCCCACAATGATAGATCATTGTTTAGCTCATGAAGCACCTCGGGGAGATATTCTATCACACTGTGTATAAACTGTTAAAGATTAATCGTTTCAACACAAGTAAAAAGAATGCAGTTGGGAGTCTTGCTAATCAACACTCCTAGCTAAACAAACTACCTCACGCCCTGACTACTCGACCCTTCCCTGGATTCTCTCCACGCCAACAACGAAAAGAGAACTAGGACAAAATCCTAGGTGCTATCCGAACCATGAGCTAATAAACAACCGTGTTAAGATGAACAACGCTTTCTATTAGCAAAGACAAGTGTGCTGGAGAGTACTAATTATCCATCGAGCCCAGGAGAGCTAGTCATGGCCGTTATCTCCCCATCCCCAGTGTGTGGGAGTTCACAAGTTACCATCGCGTGGGCAGCGGCAGCGGTGATGTTTTGGTGCGCATTAAATTGTCAATTAGCACCCCGTAATATGGTCCACAATGTGTGTAACACGGCGGGGTGTTGTTACAAGTGCCAGACAACCGAGATATGACCTTTGACCCTAACATTGTTCTGCATTGTGCCATATGCTTGGTTTTGAAGTACATAATTACAAATGATGAACATAATTTATGTACAAACCTGTATACTGTACCAGAAAGAACCATTGTAATAAACCAAAAATTTATAAATTATCTTTATATTATCTTGCACTTGTCCCACCTCCCCTTCCCCCCACCCCCCCCAAAAAAAAATCGTAATAATGATCAATAAAAAATGTGTAAACATTTAAATACTGACAATTACATTTTAAAAAATCATACAATCACAAATATACCATTCAGGTACATTAATAAAAAAACAATGGTGAAACACTATAAAATATCAATTAATTTGGCAACAATGTATGTTCTAAAACCATTTGCCACACTACTGTGTATACCATTCATTTTTTTAAACGATATAATTGAATACATGTATCCGCGAACATAACAACTCAAATCTCCATGTATATTTAATGGTATCAGTAAACAAATTGAAAAGCACTTGAGCGTTTGTTCTTTTGATAAATTGAATCATTGATTGATTGCGCTCAACCAGCCAATTCAACTCTCATTTGCTGGTACATGTAGCAAATTGGAAACAGGAGAAATTACTATCTTCATTTTGCGTGATTGATCAAGTTTTAATAGGCTTGATCTCGTTTCCCCGATCATGTAGCCTGTTAAACGGAGAAAAACCACTGCAGTGTTGCCTCACCAAATTGGCAATCAAATATTAGCATGAGGTATTTAATGCCGAGATTGATTATGCAATCTAAGGGACTTTCCCCTAACAATCTCCCCATTACATGAACTTTTGAGTATTATGTGATTGAAAATTGAAGGCCAGTTTCATAAAGCATAACATTAAAGGGAACATATACCATCACAAAGATTGAAGAAAAAACCAACATACAGTACATGTAAATCTTGTATTTTACTTGAACTTATATCAAACTTTCATACATTTTTCTCCCTATACACTGCAAAACTATGATATTGAATTGTTTTACACCAAATCTACATTTGTAATGCTAGTTCAACACCAGGTAGAACCGACACCTTTGCTTGTTATTCAACACTCTTTGGTGTACATGTATGTTTGGTATCTATGGTGTATCTATGCTCAAACTCTAGGATGCAATACTAACACCTGTGTGTGAGGTGCTCTAGGAACACATAGTGGTGTCATTTTAACACCATAGTTTTGTACAGTGTTTAGGATCCTGCACAACAAGGCAGACTCTCCTTTAAACTGTAATTTTATTTCTTATGAAACACATATAAAATACACATGCAGAGGCTACAGAACAAAATTATCCTCACGACATCCACATATAATTGTATTTGCAAGTCCAATGAAATGAATAGTAACTCTTTTCCCCGTTCCAATTTCCATTCATTACTTCCCTTATCAAATTTACGATCTCAGCTCATGAAATTCATCATCGGACATCTCCATTCCGGAGTTCCTTCGTTTCTAGGCAAAACGGAGGATGGAAAGGGGAAAACATTTTCAAGCTTCTTATGATTCTAAATGCTTTGTTTTCATTTCAAAATGTACATGTACATGCAAGGAGCTAATAAATCATTCAAGAAAATGAAATATATGATATAGATGCTACTAAAAGCCAAATGACAACATAATTCAATGTGTATTTTTTAAATAATTTTCTGTAATCATCTGTCCATGCTAAATAGTATTTCCTATTGAAACAAATAGCAAATTATGGGGGCTATTTTTGGCACTGATGAGGTAAATTCCTAAATGTTCTGTTTGTGCTGTTAATGCAGTGAGGGGTTTTCATACGCAGGTACTATATAGATAGTTAGAAACATGTAAATTAGATACACACATTTTCAAAATGATTGAAAGTGCAGATTCACATTTTCTCAAGGACATCGAGAGAGTTGTCTGTACAATGATAATAAATTCCATACATGTAAAAAAAAATTCAATGAAAGAAAACAATCTTATCATTGAATTGCTCATTCAATTTCAGATAAGGTTTGTTTTAAAAAGTGCAACCGAGACCATGGTCTGATATTGTGTTTGCCTTTAGTATAAAATGTTGAAGGTTAAAGCCTGCACAAGGGAGCACATGCAATCTCCTCAAAGCATGGAAGTTACTATCCTCTCTCCAAAAAGACAATGCGAAGAAGATTCCAGGAGCATCATCATTTCCCATTACTCATGTATCCCTATGTACAGCCTCTCTGAAGTAGGCGAAGACTACCAGACTGTAACAACGTCCTATGTGATGGAGAAACAAATATGGCCACCAACACTGACAAACCTACGATGATCTACAACAATACCATAAATCCCTAAACCCCCTTTAATTAGCCTATCAACATTACTACAAGCTAAGTGTGTGATACCGCCGTGTTATCGTAGCGTTTCTGGGAGTTTAATTACCGACTGCTATCGCTACATCGCCAGCCGGATAATTGATGGAACTGTCACCGGTCGAGAACATGCCGTGAGGGGTGATGTCGGTTACGGACGAGGGTTGAACCATGCCCTAAAGAATTGACCATTTCCAAGCTTGCGGGAAGCGTGCGACTAGCTTGCGCAAGCTTGCGGCATGCTAGTAACTAGCATGCGGCTAGCTTAATAAGCGTGTGATATGCGTGCAGAGTAATAGTTAAGCGATCTTTTAGCGAGCAGGGACTGTTCGCTAGCATGCACTCGCTTATTAAGCGAGCGCCCTGCTAGTCGCATGCTAGTTACTAGCAAGCGGCACGCTTAAATTTCTGCAGGGGATGGGCCGTGAGGAGTTGCCAATTGGCTCTCTTACAGTGTATGCTAATCACGCCATAGATCAAATATCAAGGATTGAACAGTGGAGTTCGTGCCGAACAGCGCCAAGAATTGGATCAATAATAATCAAGGGGTTCGGTCTGAACTGGTTAATTTGTGCAACATTTGCTATGCAACTGAAATCAATAATGATCATGGATTCTTTCTGAACTGATTGATTTTTATGGCATTTGCTACGGTTATGTGAAATAGAGCAGAGGAGTATTCCTGCCCTCTACATGGAGCATTGTGGCCCAGTGGATTAGTCTTCTGACTTTGAAACAGAGGGTCGTGGGTTCGAATCCCAGCCATGGCGTAATTTCCTTCAGCAAGAAACTCATCTACATTGTGCTGCACTCAACCCAGGTGAGGTGAATGGGTACCCTGTAGGAAGAAATTCCTTGAATGCTTGAGTGCCTAGGTAGCTCAGCTAAAGCCGGGGTAATAATAATAGCAGGGCCCGCTGGTGGTAGAACAGTTTTCGAAACTGAAGTGGCTACCCTTGATAAATATACATGTATGTCCATCTCTTCATCACCATTCCTTTGTTCCATACGAAGTGATGAATTTTCACAATGAGTTATTATACAAAAAATGCACGTAAGCGCGTGCATGTAGGGCCAAATAATGAACGATGTGCGAGGAGAGCCAATGGATACACCGCACCGAGGTCCACAGCCCAACCATTTGGCGAGTTTGAGCACAAAGTTCATTATTTAGGTCCTCTATGCACAAGAATGTGTGCATTGTTTGTTTCATACAGCCTCCCCCCCCCCCCTCCCTCATATTACTGAGTTGCCCTGAATGCTATTTTTTTATTTAAATTCTAGATAATTCCAGACCTACACTATCCTGCTCTCTGACGTCAGAGTGCAGGATAGTGCATAATTTGGTATGACGTCAGAGTGCAGGATAGTGCATTTTGGATGTTAATAGTGCAATTTGCTGAATATCATGTGATCCAATTTGGACCAATCAGATTGCAGAACATTCTTGGGTTCTTGGTTGAATAATGTGAGTTATAGTCCAGCTTATTAAATACAAATGCGGAAATGAGCACATAATTTTCTACATAAAAATGCCTATATAAATGCTAGAGATAAACCTGACTGATGGCCACATTGCAGTACATAGTGAATGCCCAATGAACGTGATCTGGAGCCTGACGCAGAGTGTTATGCTCAAACGCATCTAAAAAAAAATTTACGCTTACACACATATCGTCAAAAAAATCAAGTGCAGGTCCCAAATATGTGCATTTCATCGGTTGAAAGTCAAGTTGCATTTGATTTTTTAAAGTAGCATTTCTGCAAATAGCCCCATACAAATGACTTAAAGTGCGACTTTAAACCACAATTAAATCTCAGTGAAACACAACCCTCCTTTTTTCTCTCTATTCCTAACAGGCATCTGGCACTCGGCAGTTCAAATACTACTGTCGCCTAGGCAACTGATGATCTTTTGCATCCACCCGATTAAGATTGAGACTATAATGGTTTGGTGTTGTGAAACTAGATCTGTATTCCTAGTCTGTTATTGTGTAATGGTAATGGCAAGGACGATTGTGTCCCTGCAAGAAATGAATCAAGTTTCAAAGTGGTCTTTTGTTTTTCTTCTCTCGAAATTCTAACAATCAAAACAAATCAACTAAGCATAATTTTGAGGCTCATGTTTACAAAAGGGTATCTATACCCACATGCAGGGTGACCAGACGATCCGGATATCAAGACAGTCCTGGTATTTTGGAAAATTTGTCCCATATTTGATGATTTTGAACACATTTTTGAGAGAATATAAATTTATTCAAGCATTAATACCTTAGATTAGAAATCAATCCAAAAATATTGCATTTGATGACCATCTTTTATTGTAAAAAGGGCTTATAGATCAGAGTTTCCATGAGACAATGATTTTTCATTGTAATTTTTGTAATTATATAAATATAATCCAAACAAATACAGAAACACACAATGAGAGAGAAGGGGAGAGACTCCTGCTTTTTCTATATTTTCTCCCCCCCCCCCCTTTTCTGTTTGAATCCATCCACATCAAATCATATCAATTCAATCAATAATGGAGATATAAAATAAAAATTGTGCATTTGTTCAATCACTGTGAATACTAAGGATATTAATTTCATTTAGTATATTTCTCAAATCTCTTATTAATACAGGGCCTTAATATCTGTACTGAAAATAATAAAGATAAAAACATCATAGTGATATGAGTTACATGTATAATTCTGATTGGCGCATATATTCTTTCTTTTTTTTCATTGAGAGCGCCGTTAAAAACTAATCAACAACAACACCTAAAATCCTAAATGATAAACATGAGAGAGTATACTAAATATAGAAAATTTCTCCAACACATTTACCTGTAAATGTCAAGAGTTTGAATGAATATTGTATCATTCTCTACTTTTGGGGAGCAACACAAGGAAATGGACATAAATCTCGTGTTAATATTAACACACTGTGATATTAAACAAAATGGTATATACTTGCCTGTCATCATAATTCAATTTGAATAAAGGTTTACATTTCTTTCAATGTTACTGAATTCACCCACTTGAAAAATTAAATCAATAGCACTTTCAAAAGGCAAATGCTACTTCATCATTTTGCTGGTAGATGACAAATGTTATATGGAACAAAATAAGACATAAATCATTGTTTTTACCCATCACCATGCAAAGATAATTTATTTTTTAATACTACCTTTGCAATAATTTAAAGATTAAATGAGCGATAAATCATCAAAAAGTTTATATCAAACTAAATAGTAATGTGAATTCAATCTGAATTATTACCTGGTACATCTTTTGTTTTCTTTTCGCTGTCCTTCGTTTCCGATTGGCACCAAACAAATGAGATTTCGTTTTTATTTTGTTTTTTCATTTCTGTTTTGCTTCTTCCCTTTTGCATGGCATGACGTCATGATCAATAACTGCTGGTACACATACATATTATCAGTGTAAAGTGAAATAAAATAAAGAGGGAACAATATTCAATTTTTATTTTAATACAGATAATTACACAATACATACACACCATTAATGGCAGAATACATAAACTTGTTTATACATCAAAATTGTAATATCTAATTCTGTTTAAATTTTATGATATACATGTAATTAGTTTTCTTCATTCATTTTAATTCTGGTGCTGGCTTTTTAAAAATAATGTCAAATTAACTTTTTACATAAAAAGAAATATATTTCAAAACAGAAACAGTCGGAGCAAAATTCACAACAAATTCTCCCTCCCCCCCCCCCCCCATATTCTGAAAATTTTAAACTGTTTTATATAGAGTACATCTAATAATAATTCACAAGCCAAAAAAAATAGTAAAACAAAAAATATATCTATAAGATGATTCCTCATTATAGTAATGGACCAGATAGTAATTACAGCAACACACTTTGCTTGTGGCCCCAAACAAAAGAACGTCATGGCAACCAAACTATGTCATGACTCCTAAATACCTCCCCTGATGCAGTGTAATATTCAATCTTTTACGTGAAGATCAGAACCATTTTAGAGAAATTGCACCGAAGCAAGCACGGTAGACAAGGGAGTGTATTATCGAAAATCCTAAATACATGTACATGGATGCTTTGTCTGAAGGCAGTGACAAGGTTTAAATAGAGGGATTTAAAATAATGGATTGCATCTGATGAAAGATAATATTTCCTCCAATTCATATTCAATTCAGTTCAATTTAATTATGGTTTATGAGCAAGAGAGAGCAGGAATGACAGAGAGAGCACAAAAGACAAAAAGAGAGCAGGAACAACAAAAAGATAGCAGGAACAACAAAAAGAGAGCAGGAAAGAGGAAGAGAAAGAGAAGGAGGAGTTTGATATTGATAGCACCCTATAGACATTACCAGGCATCAATTTTACATTGTGCAGACATGCTCCTTGCAATGCATAAACAGATTGCAAGATCCACTTGGGGTACATACATATACAAGTAGATGGTCTCATTCTCAGATTGTCAAACACAATCATGGCTATAAAACCCACTTGGTCTACAATCAATTTGGTCTAACTACTGTTTGGTCTAAAACTATTAATTGGTCTAATACTTCTTCTTACTGTCTTTTAGTCTAATGCCATGTGGTCTAAAATCCATTTAGTCACTTTGTCAAATGAAAATTTTGTTCATTTTTGGTTGTCAATCACATCACATTAAGGTAGAGAAAAGTTTTATTTGAATTTATGGCCTTCAACCAATTAACCTATTTTGACAATGGCCAGGGTGCTGTGTTAAAAGAGGGGAAAATGAAAACCACAGCTTAGGTTCTCAGAGATATAGCTCCATTACAACAGATCATTTGATAATTAACATCTAACAGTAATTATGTAATACCTGATCATCAAGCTAATTTTCCTCTCTTCATATTACACAGTAAGGACAATGAACGTAATTAATGTTTGATTAGATTTAGAAGGATATTTCTCTATTATGAACGGAGGTCATTGCTCTGTACTGTCCTTTTCAATAAGTAAATAAATGCTGATTTTCAATCAATCAAATCTTAAAAAAAAATTGTGGAAAATGATGAATATATTTGGTTTTAGCTCATAGACTTATCATGCACAAAATTGATGGGTGAAGGCTATAAATCTAATATGTGGTATTTTGTAATTAAACCTGGGTTCACCTCCAAAATTCTAAAAAGGAAATCATTCCATACTTGCATGGAGTGTCCAGTTTCATCTTCCCTAATTAATATTCATGAAAAGTTAAATACATACCTTCTCATTTCAGTACAAAATTATTTTGAACAACTTTTACAGCAGGATTACAATAATTTGTACTTAGTGGATAAGCAGCTGTCAATTGACACTCCATAAAAGTGTAGAGTTTACCTGCTTTTCTTAATAAAATACCATCTATTTATTTTAGAAATTGTGCAATATCTCGTACCAAAAATTATATATATAAAACCGAAACTGATGAAAAAGTGAATGTGCTTTCACACAAGCTCATTATTAAAGTAAGTAACTCACCCCCCCCCCCCCCGCATTTCTTTTAAAAGAGCTATCATTATCAAGAACCCCCAGGCCCCTACCCCCCCCCTGTCATCCAATTATCTTGTGCAATGCATTAAATGGGATGCCAAAGTTATGTTTTCACACTAGCATAATAAACGAATACCCCCCCTTTGCACCACCCACCCCTTCTATAAAGAGGTATGATAATCTCTACCAAAACCGTGCCTATACCTCTTTTCACCCTCATATTTCACTCATCAATACATTTTTTTTTTCACAAGAATTGGTATGCACAAGTATTTTCATAACCTACATGATGGACATTCGCTACTTCACATGCATGGAAAGTACATAATTGCAACCACATGATTCCGACACATCACATACCAGCATTATTCATTCAATGAGCTTCAATAGAAAAAAAATACAATAGGATAATTTCATTAAGAGCTTAACATGCAAGAAATTGTGGTTTGAAAGGGGTTTTTGATTGGTCTTCTATCAAACCTGGAATATTGATAAAGGCGAGTTTTGTTACGATCCTGCGGGGTGATACTGGAGCATGATTGGTCAGTAGCTGGTCACATGATATTTATCACTATGTACAGGGATTATTTATTTATATTTCCCAAAGTCTTATTTCATGGTTATATTGATCGTTATGTATTGTGAATTCTCTCTGAAACAGGCAGCAAATGAATACCAAAAGAGTAGCATGAGACTATTAAACACACCAACTGTAGGATCAATCACTAAACTTGTGTTGTGCGCCCTAAACTGTACACGAAGAACACTCAATGTGAACATGGACAGATAGAGGGGGAACTACCTTTGGAGTGATGCGCACATATATATTACAATCCTCCTCGGCCCACTAGCATAGAAAGAAGACAGCATTCCAGTTTCACCGCCCTTCCCCCCACGTCAGCGAAACAGAAACCCTCCGTCTGGTCCAGATACCTAAGTTCAGGGCACGGGGGTTGGTTACTTCAAGAGTATTGATCCCATCTAGAGACTTGGTGCCCGGAGCATCCCTTGCCTAAGATAGCATCACTTCAACTCTGGAAGAGGCAGGTCAGCCTACTTCTCAGAAACCGGAAATTGGAGCCGGCTTGACAAGTGCTCGCCAGTTCACAATCTGCGTAAACGCTTGTCAATCGTGGCGCATGGCTGCACTTTTAAAATTGTTACTGTTACTTTTTTTTAATGCTAAGCCAGGGTAACGCTAATGCAATCTACTTCAGAGTGTAACCAAATTCCATTTATCATCATCCAACTCATAATTGAATTAAATGCAATAAATGTTGGAAATATACCACAAGCTACGTAAATAGCATGAGCTCAACTCATGAAATAGCCAAAACTTTCCCACATTCCAAACCCACAATCGAGCATTGTGATTGGCAGTTTCATATTAGGCCCATTGGAATTGTGAAACATTTTATAGCTGCTACACTTAACATTGATCCAACAGAACAAGTCCATCTCCTAGATCTTCATATGACTCTTGCCAAAGGCAGTTGTAAATTCTGAGAGAATCAGCAAGCCTTTCACTATATAGTATCTTCATTTTTTTTCACACAAACTACAGATTCTGCATTTGCTTTGAGTTTACAAAAACAGCCTAATAAGTATGGTTTCCTCTGTGATTAATTGCGTTTTTAATGACGACTCAGTCTCCGATTACATGCATTTAAACTTTACTTCCTTGTTTTTAAAGTGGTTTCACTATGGCTTCACTTCTTATTAAAAAAAATTTAATGCTATGTACATTCAGCTACAAGGGAATTTCGAAACTGCATTACAACATCAAAAGACCATTCATATAAAGTGTAAACACTACAAGTTGTTTTCATATGATTTTTTTTCTTACTTCAATTTCCACAAAGACACAGTGCTTCAAGTGCATTTAAAAAAGGTCTGCATTAACACATCTTCAAAATGCCATAAGCAGAGCTACCAAGTCTCACGCATTATGCGTGAGACTCAAGCATTTTGGACTCTTGTTCATCCCCTCAAATCTCTGTCTCACGCAACTATCACAGCCTATCCCCATATACATTGTACACAATGTCTGTGATCTCACTCAGATTCACAAAAAATCTCACGCATAGCTGGTCTTTGAACTAGGCATCCCTGCATACGTGATTTGAAAGAGTCATGAGCATGACAACAAGCAGAACACATTTGGTTTAGGTTTGGATACAGGGAAATATGAAAAGCAAACACTCACTATACACAGACCTTGCAAAGACAATCAAGCTGATGGTTCTGGAGAGCCAAGACCTTGAAATTGTTTTTAGGCAACTAAAAAATGGAAGGTGTAAACACCGGTCATTCATCTGAGAGGACCTACCATGCACACTAAGGTTTGAAAATATACACCACTGAGTCTGGAACATCAATTACATAACAAGCAGAATCTGTTCAATTTGTGTTTAGTGAACACAATGAATTGACACTGGCGTATGATGCTTGGTATAGTCCTCTGTAAACACAATGTATAGTGTTTTTTTTAAATGCAGAGTAAAACATACCCATTAATGATCTGAGAAAACCACAGCATCAAATTTATAGGATACACAATGGAACATTGTAACACCAAATAAAAATAAACATAATACAATTTCTGGTAATTTTAATAAAATGTTTACAAATTTCTCTTTCAAAATTATCTTTCACCAATGCACAGGGTCCAGTAATACACTCAGTCATCCATTGGGAATAGAATAATGTATGCAGCATCAAATCCAATTTTCTTGTGATTTGCTGTGCAAATGTGCGCTATCTTTTATATCGAAGGGGATTTCCTCATCTGTGTTGCAGCTTCCCACCTCAGCCACTTATTACCCATCTGTAGTCAAACTGGAGTGGCCGTTTGAGAGCCGCACTGGCCCCCACAGCATGCACGGTGTTTCCAATTTGAATGTCGCCTCGTCAAGCTGTTCTGGAAATTGGCTTCCCAACAAACGCCGGGGCATTCACCTCTCCGGAATGCTCCCTATGAAGGGGAAGGACCGGGGTCCCATAGTATAAAGCTTTAGTGATCGATTGTACGGCTGATTTCTATGATTGATTGCATTGATAGTTATGCATGATTAATCTTAACAAGTGGAGTGCCTCTGGCAGTCTCACATGACCAAAGACTTGTGGAAGACGATCAGTGATACTTGATTACCCTCAGGTCCACATTTCATGAACAAGATCCATAAACATTCAAAAATACCCCCAACAGTTCATGTGACCTGAAACTTACACAGGATGTTCACTGATGCTTTAATATTACTCTTATTTCCAAGTTTCGTGAACTAGACCAACATACTTTCAAAGTTATAACATATCAAAAGCTTAACCTTGGTTAAGATTCTTTTTTGATTCCCTCAACAAAATCTGAGTTTGTTAAACCCGAAATGACCTTTGACCTTGGTCATGTGACCTGAAACTCACAAAGGGTATTCAGTGATACTTTATTACTCTTATGTCTCATATGCTTTTCAAACTGCATTTCCTTAACCCCACACTATCCTTAACCCCATACTATCTTTTTTTTATTCACACTGTCTTTCTTAACCCCATACTATTTGCTCAACCGTGGTTAATGCCTTAACCCCGGACTATCCCTCAGCTCATAAATATTGATGATTTTACCATACAGAGCGGGATTAATGTGCAATTCGACTCTGTGATTGGCTAATGCTTAGCCCCACTTTCCTTGGCCCTATTTCATTTTCACACTGCACCTCTTAGTACCGCGATTGTGGTGCTAGCACCACAATAAGCTGGCTAACCCTGCTTTTTTGCAGGGCCAGATAGTACTGTACTGTTTACCGTGCTAACCCACTTTGCTAAAACGTAGTGTGAAAACGAAGTGGGCTAAGCTTAACCCCAGGATATTGGTGGGGCTAAGACCCCCCCCCCCCCCCTTAGAAAGGGTGGTGCCAAGCGTCATCGCAAGGTTCTACGAGACAAAATCCAAAGTATCACGAAGCCCCCCCCCCTCCCCTTAGCCCCACCAATTTCCTGGGGTTAAGGAAAAAAAGTGCAGTGTGAAAAGCATATAAGTTTCATGAACCAGATCCTTATCAAAGATATGATGGAAATCAACAAATACCCCCAAAATGGCCAAAGTTCATCGACCCAAAATGACCATTGACCTTGGCCATGTGACCTAAAACTCAGACAGAATGTTATTAATACTTCATACTAGGTCCATATACTTTCTAAGTTATGATGACATTTCAGAAACTTAACCTTAGATTCAGATTTTGAAATTGATTCCCCAACATGGTCTAAGTTCATTGACCCTAAATGACCTCAAACTATTGCAAAATGTTAAGTAATGCTTGATAACCCTTATGTCATAACGATTATGGGAAAACAATTCAAAGCAGAGCGAGACTATAGGGGCCGCTTTTCGGATGACGACGGCGGCGGCTGTGTCGTCAACATCAAATCTTAACCTAAGGTCAAGTTTTGAAATGTCATTATAACTAGGAAAGTATATTGGCCTATTTCATGAAACTAACCCCATTTCTCCTGTAATCTTTGAGGAAGCGAAGCGAACACAAAAAGAGACATGAGTAAAAGTCATACTAGTCAGCACATGCCATCTACCACAAAAACTGAAACAACAAGTTGAGTTAAGATCCCATGACAACATATTACTGCTTCTCCGACAATACCTAACTGATCCCGAAGACCCAAATGACCAAAAAGAGAGATGCCTTGGCATGTACAATGGATAGTGACTTCCCAAAGTAGTTTGGCATTTGAGGCTTACCCGGCGGATCGGCTGCTTACGCGAGGTATCATCAGAGGGGATCTAGAAATGTCACCAAATCTACAAGATTTACGCAGGCCGAGCGCCCTAATGGATACGAATGATGATGTCATGGTTTTGAAAGTGCAAGCACCTCATGTGGAGATGAACGGGGCACATGCTCCTTGAGTGCATGCGATCAACTCTTGCATGGCTTGCGTGGGTGCGTGGGTGAGCGAGAGAGTATTGATTTGGACAGGACAGTCAAAGAGTTAACCTAAACCTTGGTATTCAGATGAAGACAAAATAATATACATGTAGCTCCACACATACCCATCACACAATGAGAGGGTTTATTTTTTCAATGGTACAGAAACTATCAATCTTTAAAAAAAACTCTTAATACCCATTATCAAGGATTTTTAGCAAGCTGCCCCAATATGTCTTGTATTTCAAAATGTAGGTTAAATGGAAAATATGAAAAAACAATAAAATCTAGATTATTGAATTAAATGACACAGGTATGAATAATCACTAATGATCACTATGAAAGATCTACACAAAGGCCACACATCTATGGAAAAATATATTTCAAAAACACTTGATAGCATTTCTCAGAATCGCTACAAAGAAGACAAATTCAATCTTAGATATCTAACCTTGATATGAAACTACATTAGTATTCTTAAGCAGGTGAGATCTGATGGCCCCTTTATAAAAACAAATTCAATGCAACATGACTTGGTGATACCATGCTAGAAAATGTGCAATTTTTTAGAAAATTTTTCAACCTTCTGTCTAAAAAATTTCAATTCATTTTGTGGTAATAATAGTGTACTACTGGGTAGCCATGTGAAAAAATGACAACCAACAAAAGTATGTTGTCCGTGGGTGAATTAGAGATGAAAATGTTGCATGTCATACAGGACATTTTCACCTGTAATTCACCCATAATCAAAAATTATGGGTGAATTACAAAAAAAAGAAATTTATTTCTCAAGTATTCAGCTAAGAGACTAGAAACTGTTGTTGAAATGTCCCGTACAACACACACGGAATCACCCTACTGTGAAATCAAATACTATATTGGCTTCCAGGCAACCTTTTCAAAAGCATTAAAGGAGAAAGTACACATCAAAGATAAACCTTGATGAGAAACTATTATTCTTAACCAGCTGAAATCTGATGTCCAACTATATACAACTGAGTGTTCAATGTGGCATATCCATGTAAAGTTAGGCCTGTATGAAAAAACTCCTTTTCATGAGCTGAAGTAGAACTAAGAATTCAACAGTGTAACTGATAATATAGGGCTTGTAAGAAACACTTAAGGAACTATAAAGTTAAAAGAAGTGGCAAATACCAATGATATCCGATGTTTGTCCTTCGCTATCAAAGACCACCACAACTTCAAAAATTCCTGTGAGATAAAAGATGGCTAAATATACCAATAGACCAAGGATATCTAACCTTGATGTGAAACTATTATTATTAACCAGCTGAAATATGATGGCCACCTACACCTAAGAATTCAAAATCTGATGGTCACCTAAAACTAAGAAAGCAGCGTCTGTTCCAGAGAAACTGGGTGACTATCAGAAACCTTCCTTGATAGTGTAAATGAAGATAAACTGCAAAGATATCTAACCTTGATGTGAAACTATCATTCTTAACCAAGAGAAATCAGATGGTGACCAACTAAGAATTCAATAAGGCAGCATCTGTTCATGAAAAAGTGGGTGGGTATCAGAAGCCCTCCTCAATAGCTTAACCAAAAACCTCAAAGATATCTAACCTTGATGTGAAACTAGTATTATAAAGCAGAAAATCTACCTGTGACCTGAGACTACGCAGGGACAACAGTGTCACCCACATGTAGACTAAAGTGCTTCTCCAAGATCCTTTAAGAATACAGCCCACACCAGAATGAGATCCGGCTCTGATGTGAAACTACGTGTAATTAAACCTGCATGTCAATAAAGCATGTACAGTACAGAAAAGAATATAGTCATGGACTATTTTGTCTCCTCAATAATGCTTTGAATTATACGACACACCTCGCAGGGATCTTCCCTTGATGTGGAACTAGTATTTATTCTTAATCTTTCTATCACATACAGTACAAGCAAGAACGTGGACATGGAATCCTGCTTCCTAAACAGTGCTTCTGTAAGAATACAGAAAACCTCACTAAGATCTGGCCTTGATATGAAACTATTATTATCCAGCCAGACACACCTAAATCGGATAACGAGCTACAACCAAGGACATACTCTAGCCATAGTGTAACATCAACAAAGGCATGAAAGAGAAATGCACACTTCTATGGAGATCTTGGTTTAATGTAAAACAATCCATCATCATTGGCATGCTTGAATCTCAGTGGTGGCCTCCAGCCTAGATAATTAACTCTTTGGACGCTGAATTAACTTTTGGGGAAAAATAATGACAACTGTAATCATGATATTTTCTTTGAATATAGAGTTCCAAATTTCACCATCGATATTGATATTTATTGAATAGATGCCACCCGAGAACTATACCTACTTATCACATTCCCCGGTATTAAGGTATGGGAAAAAAATCATTATTACGATTGTTGAATTAAATTGTACAAATGTGCAAAATTTCAACATCAGCGCAGCAAGAGTGAAAGAAAAATGTGATATTTCATGGAAGGATTTAAAATCAACTACCCCTTGCTGAATTAATCTAGAATTTCAGAACTGAACCAGTTTACAGCATCACAGATGGGTTCATACAGTCACGTATCCACATTTTGTTTCATATTTATAAGGATTTAATAACCTATCATTTTGTGAAATATCTTTTAAATATTCCTATCACCCTCCATAAAATAATACAAAAATACATAATTTTTTTTAGATATACATATATTGTCCGAGACGATTGACCTTCCATGTCTAAATTTCAAGACTGTGTTCATACATGACAAATCTGCAATGTCTTTAATAGCGATTCAATTTTGAATCAATGCAATAAGTTCTGGGTCCGGTACATAAAAGACACAAGAACTTGTGTACAATTGACAAGTTTATAGCAAACCATAGTACCATACACTATCATTCATGTGTCTTGCAAATCTGTATGTATTTCAGCTTGATGAGTATAAACACAATTTTGTTGCATGTAGCACAGATACATGAATCATTAATTTACAATTTACAGCTATTCATGTAACTAGAGTTTAGCCATGGTTAATAATTAATTTTGTAATACGAACGGACCCTCGTGGCATCGGGAAAACCTGCTACAAACAGTTTGAGAAATCAATTCTAAGTAAAGGTTATGGGTTGGGACAGGTGTAATGACTTCCTGCGCATTCGGCATGACCTTTTGTTAACCCTTCAAACACCAATTCTTGGAAAAATATCTGGTTCACAGATAGTGGAGGGGCATGACTGAAAATGCAATGAGTTAAACTGGTTTGGGTCCCTGTTAGCGGGCTTGCATGTGAGATGGATAACAAGCAAAGAAAAACAAAGGTGTCTCAAGTTAAATCTCACTGTGAAAGAGATGAGGAATATAAAGTGAATTTGTTTAATGGCAGAGAATTTGGGATAAAATCATGTGCATATACATGTATATGTATTAAATTCAGTATACTTTAAAAAGCAAAGATGAAAAAAAATTATAAGGTCTTGTATAAACTAGAACCTGTTATTATGAAACAAAAATATCATAAAAGTACATGTAATGCAGCAACAGTAAAAATGGGGCAGCCACCAAGAAGTTTGATTTTTGGACTATGTGAAGTGTACCTTCACTTCAGTAATGATGAATTCATCATTCATATATGTACGATGTACTGATATCTTCTGATTGCATTTTTCCCTATCTGATGCTACTTATGTAAGCTCACAAAGCCACACCCCCTCATAAATTACACGCACACTGTATCAGAACACTCAATAGACCTACATGAACAAAGTACTGTATAAGCTGTTATTTTTGTGGGGGTTTTACACCAACACTACTGATTAGCAATAAAAACATATAAAGTCGACAAACATCAACCAATTTTACCTGTTCTTCAAAATGCATCATGACTATGCACCACATGGACTCCTATACCACACCAAAATGGCCCCTAGATTCGCTGCTCTCCAACTTTCCAGGAAGAAGTACATGTATACCAAACTATTGTTGGACTAAGGTCGTGGGAGTCACCCTTTCACCGTTCTCCGTCAACTGAACACCTCAAACAATGGGCCACTGACAACAATAGCTTGTCAGAGTCGATCAGAACACCTACACCAAAACACTGCAATGTCGCATCCGCTGGTACACTTTAGCCTTGATCTCCGTGAAGCGTAAAAAAATTCTTGATATAGAATGATAGGCCACTCAGTCCAGGAAAGGTGTTAAGTATAATATATTCAAGTACTTAAATACTTGGTGACTACAAAGAGAATAAATTAAGCTCTTTGGTCTGCCGCTCTTTAGATCAAAGCGAATAAATCAGGGGTAAACTAGCTGGTACAATATTTTAATCATTTTATTCATAAATGGGGTGTTAGTTTATTACAGATGGGCATTGCAGATAAATATTAATTGAAAATATCACATGAAGTCATTAACTATACTTTGTAACTCTCTAAGCATTCCCCCCCAAAAAAAAAAAGAATTAATAATAATAATGATAAATATATATAAATAGATGAATAAAGTAAAAGGTCTAGATTAATTCTCTTAAGAAATAGTTCCTTAATCAAAATAAATCACTTGATGTACTGCAGTCTGCAGAGCAGAGGTCCAATATAATCAAATATGATGCTATAATTCTTATATCTATAGGTAAATAACCCCAAATTATATGAATTTTAAAGATTCCTAATGATAGCACTCAAACCAGGAAAGGTATCGAGTGTTATGCATTCAAGTACTTTAATATTTAGTGACTCCACAGAGAGTAGATTAAGCTCTTTGCTTTGTCGTACTTTAAATGAGCTACAAATCAGGGTAAAATTGCTGGTACACAATATTTATATAATATATTTTCTAATTCATTGTAGGGAGGATGATACAGTTCAATATGTTAAAATGTTAAAGGACAAGTCCATCCCAACAAAAACTTGATTTGAATAAAAAGAGAAAAATTCAACTAGCATAACACTAAAAATTTCATCAAAATCGGATGTAAAATAAGAAAGTTATGACATTCTAAAGTTTCGCTTATTTTTAACAAATCAGTTATATGAACGAGTCAGTTACATCCAAATGAGAGAGTCGATGATGTCACTCACTCACTATTTCTTTTGTTTTTTATTGTTTGAAATATTTTCTCGTCATTGTCATGTGAAATGAAGTTTCATTCCTCCCTGAACACATGGAATTCCATTATTCTAACATTTTGTGCTTCAGGCAAGGAGGTCCTAATCATCAAATTCGTAAAAATTGAAATATTGTATAATTCAAACAATAAAAACAAAAGAAATAGTGAGTGAGTGACATCATCGACTCTCTCATTTGGATGTAACTGGCTCGTTCATATAACTATTTTGTTAAAAATAAGCGAAACTTTGAAATGTCATAACTTTCTTATTTTACATCTGATTTTGATGAAATTTTCAGCATTGTGCTTGTCTGATTTTTCTCTATTGATTCAAATCAACATTTTTCTGAGGTGGACTTGACCTTTACATTGTAAATCAACATTTGAATGGCAGGAGGGGTGACGGCCTTTTCCAAATGTTATATCCAACCTTGCACATAGCTGAATACAACAATTTAACTGTTGGGTCGAAGCATTTAAAGTGGTAAATGCTTCATTTATGCTACTATACATTTTAACTGAACAGATTGTCACTCCTCCAACATTTCAATTGTTGATTTAGGATTCCACGTTTAGAGTGCTTAGATGGGCAATGCAGCAAGCTTAATTTAGTTACCGGTATTTAATATGAAGTGAAGCATTATCATTATTATTATTATTATTATCATTATCATCATTATTATCATTATTATCATTATTGTTATTATCATTATTATTATCATTATTATTATTATTATTATCATTATTATTATTATCATTATCATTATTATTATTATAATTATCATCATTATCATTATTATTATTATTCACTATATTTGTAACTACCCTGTACACAAACAAATACACAAATGTATATTAATCGGTTTTAAACAAGGTTCTTGAACCAAAAAAAGCTCAGCAGGTACACTGCAGAACAGAGAATTCCCTTTGGTAAGAAACGTCAATGGATGTTAAATGAAATTCTGTATTTTTCACTAGCTTCCTTGGAAGAGAACAAAAGAATTCATGCCCCTTTCATGTTCAATTAGTCAATGATTAAACTTCAATAAAGTGAAGTATCGGTAATTGCAAACTTGAATGTTTTCCTGCAATAAAGGTGTTTCACAGAAAAAGGGAGTGTACACTGTACTTTTAGATTTATCATCACTCTTTACTCTACAGTTTAGTAGAACAGGATGAAAATGTAGTTTTGTTATCTTTAATTGAACTTGAGGAGATGTCACGTGCAATGATCAAAGACGACAACTTCATGGCAGGCATTCTAGCATAACCCTATCCAGATGGTCACCAGTCTAGACCCGTATTATTCTTACCTAAAAATAAGTTTTCGGCGAATAAGCACATGAAGTTGTTGAAGGCGACGAGGCAGACATGCAAGATTTTGAGTGGTAGGCTGCCGTGGAGAAAGACAGATAAAAAACAGAGAGAAATACAGAGAGGGAGTGGGAGAGGGATAGAGTGAGAGAGACAGGGATACAACTCATACAAGTATAATAAAAGATGGAAAGATTATTGGGTTGACAGGCAGAAGAGGAGAAAATAGGGAGAAAGAGAGGGAGACAGACAGACAGACACATGGCCCTTGGCAGATTTTTTTTTTGCTGGGGGACAGGAAGCGTCAACCTTTGTTTTAACTAAAAAGCAAAGGAGCGAGGCAACCAAGCTTGTCATTGTGGCACTTTGCACTTTGTAGAGTGATATTGAAGGATTTTGTGCATACTTTTGGTGAATTTTGTGAAAATATCTAAGTTTCATTTTTTTTGGGGGGGGCGAGGGGGATAATTGCCCCCACTACATATGGCCATAGACAGACAGACCTAAAAGATGAATAGACTATTTGCATTGACATGCAGAAAAAAAGAAATGGAAGAGAGTGAGAGCAACAGAGCCAAAGACTGAGAAAGTGTGAAAGAGAGAGAGAGAGGGCGGGAAAGACTGAGGAAGGGGCAGATAACCCGCAAAGAAGTGAGAGGATAATTAAACTGAAAGTAGAGGATGAAAAGAGAAAAAAAGATGAAAGGGAGAGAGAATGAGGAAGAGAGCAACGAAAGAGTGCGAGAGAGAGAACGACAGAGAGGGAGCAAAAAAATGAGAGGGAGAGAAATGAAGAGAGAGTGAGTGGTGGGCAAAGATTGTAATATTAGCGAAGACTGAAATATTTCCACCCTGCCAATGCCGATTTCCAGGAAGAGCGTGACGGCCATCAATAGTGATTTCATACAAGTATGAGCATGATTCTGCTAGCTTCGTGTTGCCAGATTCACTCAATCAATACATCGCTTATGAAATTCTTCCAATAATCGTCATCCCTACCTCGAGACCATCCTCCCATCAGCCTCTTCTCTCAAAGGAAGCATATTATGTTGTAGGCCATAACAGTTATTCAGTCATTTCAGTTGTTGAAATATTCTCATTTTCATCAGTTTAATGGATTGTGATGACGTTGCCATGGATATTTTATGAAGGCAGGATATTAGTTTATGATAGGAAATTAAATGATACAGTTTGGATATACATGTAAATATTATGAACCTTCAATGAATTTCTTCTGTTAAAGCACTTACCTAGATACCAAATCCCAAAATTGAATCAGCTTTACCTATATGTTATTTCCTCCACTTCATAATCCTCTTCAAAATTATATTTCATATTATATTTTTGTTCTACTTTCCCATACATCCTTCAACCTCCTCTTCTGCCTCTTTCCTTCTTTCAATTAATGCTCTACCTCTCATCCTCTTCCCCCTCCCTCCCAATAACCATTGAATGAATATGACAATACCCCTCCCCCCTCCCTACTTAAAGCCATCTACAAATACCTGTACATCAACTGAATAACATTGCAATACCACAAAATACCACTGAGTACAGCTCCCCCCATCCTCCTCCTGGACCCTTACTCCCTTACCCATCTACGGTATACATGTATGTCTACCTATAAAAACTACATGCATATTATTGCAAGACTAAAATATAACAGGTATATGTGCACCCCCCCCCCCCTCCCTTAACCTTCCTCTCCCACACTTACATGTATCCTAGATAACAGTCCCCATTTTCTGTATTTTTGGATTCTCATACAGGGTCTCTCGAAAAGCAGTTTTTATGTACTGAAGAGACCAGCCTGTCTAAAGAAAACAAATGAATAAATAAAAATATATATCAGCTGATAACAATATAATTTGCAATATACAGTACCATAATAAGACAAACCAGGTACATGATCCCCCCCCCCCCCCCTCTGCAATCATCTCCTCCCCCACCCCCCTCATTCTACATGTACTCCTCCCTTCCCCCTCCCTCCCGCACTCCCTCCCCCCCAAGCCCTTACCCTATGATAACAATGCCCATCTCCATCAGCTGATAAAACTATCATCGCAATACCATCAAGCATTACCAGGTACGCAAGATGCGGTTGGCATGACATGACAAGTTAATTTCCTGAGTGTGTCTGTCTATTGAAAAACAATTTGTTCAAACGGCTCTTGTGGTGCATTGTGGGACAGGTGATTACATATTGTGGTCTACGGGCCGTCTTGAATGCCTGCAAATGGCACAATAATCCTACACGTGCATGGAGCTTAAAAGCAAGTAAAGACAAAGACAGCTTGTATGGGTGGGAGCTTTTTAATGAGGCAACTCATCAAAGACAAACTCATCAAAATCATATTATTGAGAATTTGAGAAGAATGACTATTTATTATGTACAGCAGGGTGTGAACAAGTTTTATGCATCCAGTCATAATGGTTTTCAAAAGAAATCAAATAAATAATAACCATCATATTTTTCAAACTGAAATCAATCCATTATGCACTTTGCATTTCATCATGTTGTTGCCATTTTAAAATTGTGGGATGTGTTTCCATGACATTTGCTCCGGCGACAATTGCTCCACTCTAAATTCCAGACGCTAATCGAATGACCAACTTCAACCCTGGGTCTAACACTATAACGGTGTGATATCCTACCCTAAACCTAACATAAAACCCTATTGCAACCCTAACCCTACATCTTAGACAAAATTAAGCCCGGAGCAATTGTCGCAGGAGCAAATGTTATGTCATCATGGGACATACATGTACATAATTTATAAGAAAAAGTAGGACCTACATGTAGATATGTACAGGATTTCTTACAGCCCCATTGAATGTCTAAATGACAAGGAATTAATAACATTCACTATCTGGAAAAATGTAAACAAAACATTGAGGTATTTTGGATGCATCCACGCTATCAACCTACATGAAGAAGTTGTCATGGTCATCACGTAAATTATAACTCGAAACGTCAAATGTTATTCTACCTCGCAGGATATATATATCTTTAGGTCAGCGAAATAGCCCGAAGCAGGACAAAAACTAGATCAAGTGAGGGGTTTTAGTAGGATCAGGACAGCAGGTGCAGAGCTATCATCCGACTCTGGACTTTCGTTCCCCGCTGCTCTGGGTGGCAGCGATGGCGACATTTCTCGCTAGGGGCTGAGGATGACATCCGCCCGGCCACAGGGAAGGCCGTGGCAGAAATCCAATTGTTCACCGACAGTTGACATGGTCAGAGCTTTTAATTCAAACCAGCCTGTGCACATTCTAAAGAATATGACCTAATAGATTTTACATGCCAATATTTTGTGGTATGGTACATGTATCTAAGTACCTTTTTAAAGCATTTTCATGATCAGTTTTAGGCACATGTAACTGAAGATTTATTAAGTCTGGTCTATATTTCAATTTTTTAGTTTTTAGACCAATCTCAGATTGTATTCTACTTTCCATTTCACCTGAATCCCATATATATTGATCTGAAAAAAACACCCTCTCCCTCAAAAAAATCACATTTCAAAAATTATAATAAAGTATAAAATCAATCCAATTTAAAACAATACATTTTTATGCTGAAGTGAAAATTTTGTCTCTCAGTCATGATTGTGGTTTATACCTGGATATTGTCTGTCCAAATAAGGCAATTATTCCCTGAAAACCTGGATTCAATACAGCTGGCAATATTTCAAAACAGTATCTTTTTTTCTCAAATTTCCTGGCTATTAAAGATTTAAGTTAGATGTTCATACGCATACATGTAGCAAATATAGGCAGAATCACATTTCTCTTTTTAGAGCACATCATAAACTATGAATAAAAGTGTGCCCCTAATTTTTTTAAAACATGTACCCTGAAATGAAACACCATTTTGAAGTGCATAAACAATACCAAAAAAAAATATTTTTAAGATTTGATTAAGTTGGTGCACAGGTCCTATATGATTTTAGTCTGTACATGTATACTGTTTTTTTATTTTAAAATCAGATTCCAAGTATAGGCCTCGTGTAAATGCTCACACATGCCAGCTAATGCCTACACTGCTAATTCTTGACAGACAGAAGCTTAATATTAAATCTGCTATAAAAGTGCAATAAAAAAAACATGATGAAAAGATAAAGATTTACTTATAACATACAAAGATTTAAGATTTATTTATGATATAACTGTTATTAAGACAAAGTTTCATGGTAAAAAAACACATCGCAGGAACTTTAGAATAAGTAGCATCCCGCACAATTTTATAGCAAGATGATACTATCATGCAATTCAAATCTGCATCGAAAACATATTTAACTGATGATAATATCATCATAGCATTACCAGCAGCTTTCCCTCATCTTTTATTCTTTCCTTTTCCTAATGTTCATTGAGACCTTTTAAAACGTACAGTAAAAAAGAACTATCTAAGAACTTTTCTATTATTTGTATTACTGTTATCACTTATTTTAAAAGAATGCACCTTTATTAACTCTTCATGCGTTACTTTCGCATTATTGCACATCCGTAGGAGTGTTTCGTTCGCATTTTTGCACAACCACACATTTCCCATAGACGTCCCCTGTCCCATTGTTTTTGGAACAATTGCATGCCCCGGAGCGTGACTAGCTACAATGTATAGCCTGGCGTTTGTGTATACCGTACATGTGTAGCGATCGATCAATCGCCCGTGCGACATTAGTTTAGCGTTCGACGGATTATCGCAGTTTACAAATTACAGAATCGTTGAGTTTTCCCAAAAAATCAATACATCCTGATCACAGCCAGGAAGGTCATTGATAAGGAGAGGAGAAAATCAATAACCCGAATTTTGTTGGAAGTATTAGGAGAAAGCATTTAGAAATGTAAATTACTAAATATTTTTCGATAATTTATCCAATAAATTCATAAACGATAAGAAAGCCCAGGAAACACTCTACAAGTTTGCTACACAACATTTTCTTTCAAAATGATCAGATAAAAAGTTACGGCACTCTAAATAACAGAGTGTATTATACTGCGTAGAGGGGATCACGCTAAAATAACGCAACACACAGGGGGTTTGCAGGTGAACGCATGAAGAGTTATACGGTCAGGCAACTGTATACCTGTCAAATGATTTAGCATTTAAATATTCCCTCTCAAAGTTAAACTCAAGGTCGTGATCGGTACACAGCCAACTGTGGCTGTGATGTAGGGCAAGGTCGTTAAGGTTGAATTCATCGGACAGCCAAATCGGAGATGAAATTCCAAACAAGGTCTAATTATCTAACTCCCAAAGGGCTCTTCTGGAAGAAGATAGCTGTCTCGCATCACCAACGGGAAAATAGCATGCGTATTAATGAGAATCCTTGCACTGTGTGTTGTGTAACTGCAAAGGATGTACCTGCCTTGTCTGGCATCCAACACCATTAAACATAATTCACAATTACAGTCGTAATCAGTCACAAAAAGCAATCATTGCTATTAAAGCTGTATGCAGAACGTAGTGTACTGCATTGAATTCTGAAGGCATCAAATTTCAGTTTTGCTGTGAACACCATTTGCAAATCAGAAACAAAAACATGATGAGTCATGACATTCTATCAAAAATCCCATAGGGGCCTGTAACATAAATGACAGAGTCAATCGAAGAGTACTCCTGATGTATTTAGTGTGTGGCAAACCAAGAACAAAAAATTGCCATTGATTGTAATGTTGTAAACATGGATTGTAATATCCTTGTTATAAAGAAAACAAACAAAATTTTCTACAACATAACAGGCAGATTGTTTTACAGACAGGTTCTTTTAGTAGTAGAGGAACATATACTGTAGGCCTATACAGAGCTGCCAACCTGAAAAGGAACATTTCAGTATTTTGGAAGCAGAAAATCAGTATTTCAGTGAGGAAATCAGTATTTTCCAAAAATACCATAGGACCACACATACAACTGGAACATTAGAAATCAGTATTTTACATGAAACTATCAGTATTCTTCTCACTTTTCAGTACTAAATACTGAAAATCAGTACTACTTGGCAGCTCTGCCTATATCTTCAAATTCCAAACCATACTCATCTAGGTCTACACCTTTACCTGTACACAGGTGGCCTCACACCTGCTACAATATAATGATGATTGCTGATCATGTGCAATTGAACATCAATAAATCAATAAATATGATAACAACATTATGAGGTCATTCAGTCTATAGCAATGGTACTAGTTTTAATAAAAAAAGAGGGTCTGTCTACATGTACAAATGTATTAGTTGGTACATGTAGGTTTTATCTTTTGAGGATCATAAGAATATTCATGAGTGTCTGCTATGCTTGGATGTATCACCCTAATTAATAAAAGTCTACAATTTGAATCAACCACTTCAATCCTGGAGTATGAGATCATTCATTATTAAAAGCCTATTGAAACCGATAATGATTGACACAAATTAGTGAGTGTCTGTCCAGCAGGTTGTTGTTATCTTTTGAGAACAATACGGACCTTCACATGCGTCTGCAATACTTTGATGCTGTATCAACATATTGATGTGTGAAACCCATTCATAGAGACTTTAGAGTGAAAGTCTACAATTTGATTTATCCACATGAACATTCTCGCCTGAGACATGTATGTGACACCAATTACTAGTCTGTCTAGCAGTTGGATGGGGTTATCTGTTAAGAGCCAGAAGGACCTACGCCTCGACTCTCATCCAAGGAAACGCCGTACTTGCTCTAAAGCGTGGAGTAAGGGCACCAAGGACAATCATTATGAGTCGACAGGTGTGAGGGAGTATGTTACAGACATGGATGTGTGATGAGTCACAAATACAAGTGCGGTTGTAGATGTCCAGTCACAAGAGAGGAAGCTATGCAAATTAGAGACACCTGTAGTGAAAATGACAGGGCCACGTGCATCAGGAATGCATATATCACACTGCAGTCAAAGATGTGCACCTGTACGAGCCATGGTAGTGTATCATCTATAGCTGTGGTGCGTTTTATGATCATAGAATTTATCCAAAATGACCACCCAACTGCATGTGCTGTAAAGGTGTGTATATGCCAATCTGGTGGAGAATTAAGAGTTGTTCAACAATTTACAAAATATAAAGCAAGCATGCTGCTTTTGTCAGCGGACTGTTCTTTTCTTTTTAACAAAACTTCCAGGCAATATTTGCACATGCCCATTCACCATAAATGTAAATGTGTAAGCATTTTCTCCAGTACCTGTAGGTATTCACCAGAATGTTGGTGTTCTACTTCAAGCCCCCTAATGCTGACCCAGTGAATTTTGGGCCTTTTTTCTGCTCTTGCCCGCAATTTCACCCAAAAAGCCAAAACATAATCTATTATTTCAAGAATAGCTTGGTAAACCAAAAATTAGCCCACTATTTTCCCTGGATGTCTTCTCCAAACCCTGGAACTGTAATGCCTAGGCTAACGAAACATACAACCTGGGCTTAATACAGAGTTGCAGATTGCAGCATAAGCATCCTGCTTATTTGCATACATGTACATGTACATTTATACAAAACCTGAGCTTGACATTCAGATCTGACATTATTCTGATAAAAATGTGATGCAAATTCAAGCCTACTCCATTGTTCACTACATGACCACTGATACATGTATAGGTCTAGATCTTTGGTTGTACTTGTACGAAAAAGCCTGAAATGCATTCACATTTAAAAGCAATTCTGTAATGATTATAATAGTTTCCGTACATTACAAACAAACAGTATCAATCTATCACAGTCTTCAAGATGCATGTCAGAGAGGCAAAACATTTTTTTTTTCATTTTCAGGGGCTACATGTACTTTTCACAATATACTGTCTAAATCCCTAATATTGGGGATAACTTTAATAACATCGCAATGAAATGTGAATTTTTCGAAGACTCCTTATTTTAGTTTCCAGGGGTCTTTTGAGCATTTCGGGGGGGGGGGTGAAATTGCCCCAGGCCCCCACCCCCCCTAAAAAAATATATATATATTTTCCCTTAACTAGACTCTCAGAAAACTGCACACATGGGAACAATGCAGGACATTGTAAATCACTCGCGTAACATACATGTAGAGAATTTCACACATCGAGAGAGAGGTGATAACGCAATTAAAGGTGTACTGAAAGGTCATATTGGCTAATAGATGTGAAGACCAGGCAAGCTTTAGTTAATAGCTACATCTATAGATAACTGACTGTTAAAAGACAATTTCATACGCTAATTACGCTTATTTATATGTACGCTGTACATGTATAACCCATCTGAGTGTGATGAGTTTTATATTCTACTACAATGTCAATGTTGTTCGTCTATATACAGTGTATGTAATGGTAAATAAATACATATTGGGTATGATAAAGCCTGGTGACATCATTGATTTTGCCCTCATGATGACCACCATCGCCCCTAAATTTCCCCACATTGAGTGCTTTGGGGCAACACTCTTTTCTAAAGTCGTCCCAAGATCTGCAACAAACAACATTCAAGAAAGTTTATGACATCTATTTTCTACTTTTACACATGTACAGTAGGATAATTGGAAAAGCCTCCACAGCATACTTGCTTGCTGCACAAAATAGCCCTATAAAATGATACATAAATTGCCTCAAATATTTCAGTAATTACAATGTAGAGGGGGGGGATGAAAAAAGATAGCGCTGCCCCTTGATTTGTTAATTTGAACCTAATTTTCTTCTAAAGTGGATATTTGCTGTACAAATAAGTCATGTAATGCAGGCATTCACTTCATATTGTGAATTGAAGACAATATGTCCACTTTAAATTAGAATACAGTAGGGGAGACTGGGGTTAGTTGGAACATGGGGTAAGTTGAAACATTGTAATTTTCTTAAAAGCCTGTAAAATGAATTTATGCAATACTGCCCTCAATTTATTCAACACTGTTGTATTATTAATAGCAATAAATTGAGGGCAGTATTGCATAAATTTATTTCACAGGCTTTAAAGAAAATTACAATGTTTCAACTTACCCCATGTTCCAACTAACCCCGGTCTCCCCTACCATACTTTCAATCAAACAGGTCGCCATGTGGTGTGCAAGAAACAAATCTATGACAGAGGTCATAGTTCATAAAGTACCAGCATCCTTTTATCGTGAATGCAGTAACTTTGCAGGTACACTGCACAAGATACGTACATTATACATGTCTTCATGAAGATTACTTTGTGCATTGGCCTACAAACACTGTACTTCATACATGTGCATACATGTAGCTAACAAACATAAGAAGAGTGTAGATTTTTTGTACAATACGCGTGACAAGTTACTTTCCTTTTTTATGTATATTGCTTGAGTGAGATACAAATGTTTCCATACCCTTTAAAGCAAAACAGTAATTAAAAAAAAATTAACTAATTTCAGCTAAAGTTACATACAGATGTTGATTTTGAACATTTAAAGTATTACGCCTACAGCAGGTTTATGCCTGTTTGATTTGTCCTGTATTTCAAATGGTCTTTTTTAGGATGAACTTTTAAAGGGAAAGTTCACCCTGCAAAAAAATTGTTGTTGAAAATAGTAGAAAAAATAATAGAATATATTGGTGAAGGTTTGAGGAAAATCCATTAAAGAATATGAAGTTATTTCTAATTTTAAATTTTGGATTTGTGACATCATAAACAAGCAGCTGACCAATGTGTTATATAATATGAAAATGAAATACACAATTTTCATCGTTTTAATGGTTCATGATTGATGACATATTTTTGTTCTCTTTTTAGGAATGGGTCTGAAATGATTTGTCTTAAAACCATTCCAATTTACTGAGAAACTGACATTGATTTTTTACCATACAATATGGAGGAAAGCTGCTCGCATATGGCGTCACAAATGAAATAATTAAGATTCTGATAACTTTTGTTTAATATTTTGATGAATTTTTCTCGAACCTTCGGCAATATTTCTTTTCCACTATTTTTACAATAAACTTTTTTGTCAGGGTGAACTTACCCTTTATAAGTTTATATTGTACCCTGCAAAAAAATAAGAACCTATTAAATATCTTGTTTCCTCACTGTTTTCATATTATTTCTTGTTCTTTTTGTACTTGTCATGGATATAATTCAATGTCACCACATCACCAGGACTGATGAATATGAATTATAATATTTGAAATAACCTAGTACACTTTAACTCTGATCCTGGCATGCCTGCACAGAATGTATGCACTCTGTGGAAAGCATCCCAACTAGAGTTCCAAGAATCAATTGCTAGGCATACTACATCTAAGTGTCGGCTTTCACATCCTACCATCAACACCTGGGTGGAGAGCGTGTGAATTTTGCCAAAGGACTCTAGGCCGCAGTGGGATTTCAACAAATGATCTGATAATCATCATCCTTTGATTAGAAGACGAGAGCCAGAATTTTTACACCACAATGCTATTTCTCGTATTATATTGAGCACTATAGACACGCC
Source organism: Lytechinus variegatus (assembly GCF_018143015.1). NCBI lineage: Eukaryota > Metazoa > Echinodermata > Echinoidea > Temnopleuroida > Toxopneustidae > Lytechinus > Lytechinus variegatus. The sequence goes on along the minus strand of NC_054755.1, from coordinate 9,466,422 downwards.
AACCCCAAAAAAATGTTTAACAAAAAATATATTACAACTGAAATGAGTATAGGTCTATCTGATACTGAGATTGTCACATCGCATTAAGAGTATCTTTTTACAAAGTCTCAATTTTGCTACGACTATAGTTATTCCCATCCCGATATAAAGCTGTATTTCTACAATCTATTCCATTTTTATATTTTTCAAGTCTCTAGTCTAGATAGATAGATTTTAAAATTACACTCAAGAATTACAGCCAAGAATGAAATACATGTATGTTATTCCTGTTTGTTTGTGTGTACGATTACCATCACTGAGAAATTAAGTTGAGTCACCCCCCCCCCTCACCTACACACACACGCACACACACACCCTCCTACTAGGGGTGGGGTCACTGGATCTGGAATTCTTTTTGCAGGTAGTACGTTTTATGTACAAATTTGTAACCGGACAACTCTTCCCATCCAATCAGTAACAGGATTGCTCTTTTATTCAACAAAAATTACAAAAAACGAAAAACATAACTCATACATTCCCAAAGTTAAAACAGCCAAAGGAAAATTTTCAATTTCATACATGCATCACTATTAAGGTATTGGAACGATTTGCCCATAGACCTTTTATTGAAACAAAGCCATCTGTGTTATCTTTTAGAGGAGCACTTGAAGAGTTCCTAGTGAAAATGAATGAATGAATGAATGGATGGATGAATAGATGGATGGATGGATGGATAGATGGATGGATGGATGGATGAACAAAAGAATGAACAAACAAATGAATGAATGGCGAGCAACTTGAATTATTTATATATTATTATAGTCAATTATTATATTATTTATAGTCAATCAACTCTTTCTACTAGAAAGTATAAATTTCATTTGTATTGTAGATTATGTCAGTAACTATATTGAACTATAATCGTGTGAGTACAAAGTGTAATTAATTCCTTTTTTTTCAATGAGACAAATAGATCTAGAAATATGGATCTATCTAGACTCCTATATTGTATTTGAGCATTTAAAGGTACCAGACCAGACTAGCATTCATGCTATTTCATGTATTTTCTGGCCGACTAGTACTGGTACTAGCGTTATTCGACCTGAACGGAGGAAGGATACAAAAAGAGAGAGAGGTTCCTATCATCCTGTAAACTATATTTCATTATAGTGAGTGATTGTATTACCTTCCTGCCTTGTATTACCAAACGCATGCGTCGTATGCGTCAGAAAATAATTTCATACGCTCAAAACTTTGCAACATCCTTCCAAAGGGAACTTAAATAGAAATATGATGAACAATGGTAAACAACACATTTTCAAAGTCTTGATATCCTGTAAATATTAAAACATGGTCAAAATAGCTCATCAGTGATTTTGTTGTTTTCTCCATTTTTCCCATAGAAAACTTACATTCGGCAATACCATACCTTTATTCAAGTGACAAAAATATTTCACATGCAAAGAGGGGTCCGATTGGAAGCTAAATAGCTAATATCATAAAAAAGAAAAATGATTTTAGCAAATATTAAGTTTGATAAATTTTATGAGAATGTGTTTGATGATTGAATTCATGAAAAGTGTTCGGTAAAATGATCCACTACCATACTTCTTTAAAGTACATATTTTTATGCTGTAATTGTTTTTTAGGATAATAAAATTCAAGTCAAAAAGTCCAGTTTAGGATTATTCTCCTGAGAAAAAGAAGGAGCGGATACGGATGAGAGTATGAAAGTCTGCCGTGTCTGCCCGACGACAAACAGCGACTTACCGCTCGAACAAGACTTTAGGGCTTCACTCACGCGTGCTGAGCTGAAGAAAGCCTTGGCAGACACACTGACAATCATGCACGTACACGCTATGCCTATGGCTTACCTTATGTTTGATCTGTTTCGACGTCGAAACTCGTCGATGGAACGCTTTCGATGACGATGAATCCACATCCTCTCCCTCACTGTCCGAAGAATCTTCCAACGAGCTGGACTGCATCGCCGACTTGGTCCTACGGTGAGGGGAACTGACGGGAGTGGCCGTGTCCGACACAGAGAGACTGGTTTCGGCGGCAGCCATATTCGTCCACCACACGTATTCCGTCTACAATGCACTTGGAATTGGAAATGTGCGATACGACGACGAAGGCCGCGATGACCGGCCGTACGGATCGAAGGCCGGGGATAAACTAACGCAGAGTTAGCAGTGCTATATAGCTAGAGAGCGAGAGAGAACTGAAACAGTCCGCGTAGTACACTAGCAATTTAGCACGCATGTACAAGCGCTGGCCTGGCGAGCTGTGGTTTGGAACTCGGACTTTCGGAGGATCGAGTCAACACAATTTTTTTTTTTGGATGACAGACTGGTGCACTTTTTAGCAAACAATATGAGTGGAGAGAGAGCTAGAGATACAAGTGCAAAGGGGTAACATGTCCTAAACAGGAGCGAAGCGTGAACAATGAAAATCACCCCGCTGCTGTAACTTTTGTTATAGGGAAATTCCCGAGACCCACGGTCTCCGCCCATTCCCATTCATTACGTAATAAGTACCGGTATCTTCTTCTTTTCTTTTCTTTTTTTTCTTTACAGTGATCCATAATGACAATGTTTAATTATCAGTTTAATACTTTCGTTCATTTGGTCTTTGTTGTGTTGAGTTTATATCGTAGTAGTCTCAATATCCGGATTTCCGGAAGTTTTCCGATTTTTTTAAAAACATTTCTTTAGAAATTACTTAGAATTTGGCGATATCCTCCTAGGACAAATGGAAACCAAGTGTTGTTTTTTTTTCATTTTTTTGGAGGGGTAGGAATTAGAAGAAGCAGGATCAGAACTACTTCTCCGTCAAAATTAGCTTTTTAACACATGTTCGAATAGGAATCTTATCATAAAGCATTAATTTAATATACTTATATACATGTATATATTAACAAGTTAAACTTTACTTTAAAACATCAGCGCCTTCATAAACCTCACAATTATTTTTTATTCAATAAATATTAAAAAAACAATGCTTTTGCATAACATTTTTTTTTTGGATACTTATTTATTCCGTTAATAATTAATAAATTATCAAAATATGAATATAAAAGTATTACTATCGATTCTAACTGAGATTTTTATTTGATAATAACTTCAATTCTTAATAAATGCAAATAAAAACATATTCAGCAATTGAATATCATCTCTTTTACAAATTAATAGATACAAAGACAATGTACACACAATACTAGTAGTCGACTGAGTTGAGGAATAGGCCCCGATAATGATAATAACATTGATAATAATGATGATTATAATAAGATGACAATAATGATAATAATAACAACAAAAGGTGTTGTAATAACACCTACAGGTGTAACACTAACACCACCAATTGAACACCGGTGTAAAATAACTGGTGGTCCTCTATGTACACCGGTTAACACCACAGTTTTTGCTGTGTACAAATCAAATTCAACGTCATTGAATTCTAATCCTCGTCATTGCAAAATGTTCATAATTAATGATAATAAAAAAATAATAATATAGGATTTGTATAGCTCACGTATCCACCTTGCAAGGTGCTCAAAGTGCTCTTATATATTACCCCGGCTAACTAGTCTACCGATTCCGGTGCGCACAGCTTCCTGAGGAACTTCCTGCCGGTACCCATTTACCTCACCTGGGTCGAGTGCAGCACAGTGTATATAAATTTATTGATGAAGGAAAACACGCCTTGGTCAGGATTCGAGTTCATGACCATCTGTTTGAAAGGCGAGAGTCAGAACCACTAGACCAAGACGCCCCCACTTATGAACTTAAATTTCCATCACTATCCCTGATATGGTTCAATCTATATATTCTTTTCTCAAAAATCCCTCTGACTAATGTACAATTTTCGTTAACTCGTATGAATTTATCATTAAACATGATTTCATTCCCTTTGTAAGTAAGGTTCACATTTCTGCTAGAAATTCCTCGCTTCTGTCCACTCTTCCAGAAGATTTGTAGGTCTATAGAATTTTGGCAATGTTGAATTCAAAATGCCGAGTCCCCCGAAAATGAAACTTCCGCCTACATGTTGTGCACCGTAAGTAAAACACAGCTTTCATTTCATTTCGTTTGTTCAATAAGCTTTTTGACCAACATAACTCTGTTCTTTTGTTAACACTTCGAAACTCATCACTTTAAGACCTCCCAGATGATAATCCAAATGCATCGTATTTTTATCAATCTTATTTCTTTCACCCCACAGAAACTCAAAGGGTAAGTTTTTTATCTCCTCATGAACCCATTTGGCATCGGCATGAGGGATGCTTTGTTTAATGAATATGGAATATACAGTGTTTTTCAGAAAAAAAGGGTAATCCAAATCTAGAGGGTTGATATTCGATTTTTTTTTATTTTGTGAAATTGTTCTCCATGGATGTGAAAGAGAAACTCATCAGCTTTCCATTAATACCCTATTTGTACCATTTGTGCCACGCATTACCGAAATAAGTGATGTTGATGACAACAGGTGCAGATACCACTTTTTCAAAGTTTTCGAAAACTTGATGAAAGGGCAGATGACGATGAGAATACTTTCATCGATGCCCGAGCTGGCAAAAATATTGATTGGACCTTTTACTTCCAAAGGAGTGTAAGTGGGCAAATGTAATTGCAAATGATTAACGAGAAGATCGTACCAAAGTCGTTGGACAAACAATTTAAGAGGAAATTTCGAGAAGTGTATTTCCCGGGGGGCACTCAGTATATAATGCATAGTGGGTATGTGCCGCGGAGGGGACCCCCATTTTTACACTCAAATTTCCGTTCCAAGGCATAGCATTTTTGCCTTGTTGAGAAAAAGAACAAAGAAAGCCGCTCCAAGGCATAGCATTTTCTTCTTATCGAGAAAAAAGAAGAGAGAAATCCGCTCCAAAGCTTCGCATATTTTTCGTTACGCCGCTCCGATCGCGTTGAATGAGCTGCAATTTTGGTGAAAAGTGGCCGCAGAGCTCCCCGGCGGAGGCCGCCACTGATAGGAGGCCGCGCTAGCTGCATCATGCACGCATGACCGTTCCGTAGGGATACGCGCTCACACGCTGGCGATCCGTTCCAAGGACCCCCGTTTTCACAAACATTTGTCGTTCCGAAGCCCGTTCTGAGGACCCTCCTTTTCACAATAAGCCCGCTCCAAGGCCCCCGTTTTTTGTCTCGTCCGCGGCACACCCCCACCACTTTTTTGGTCGAGTGCCCCCCCCCCCCGGGGTATTTTCTTTGGTGGATTCAGGACTAGCACTCCTGTCCTTCGATCCAACATCGTTCGAGATATACTCAAAGAACTCTTTAGACATCAAGTTGTTGCCCTCAACCATGACGTAGAATGGCCACCAAGATCCCCTGACCTCGCGCTCTGTGATTATTTTCTTTGGGGACACTTAACATAAGGTATTTGTAATTCCTTCTCAAGATCTTGATGAGTTGCAGGGTCGAATTCGACATGAGGTGGATGCTTTTTGTGCAATGATCGGGCAATGGTAAAACGAGCTTTCCAAGATATCCTTATTCCTCCACGCTACCGTTTTTTGTGCAAAGGAGAAGAGGACATGTTGGAGGTGTGGGTGAATAAGACATCAACCTTCCAATCATCATTTCAGAGGAATGCCTTGACTCTTCTTTCCAAAAATTACTTTTTTACATTTTATTCTATCAAGCACATTATTTTACCCTGTTAACCAAAACTTGAAAAAAGTGGTACCTGCACCCGTTGTCTTCAACATCAATTAATTTGGTCATGCGTGGCGCAGATGGTACAAATAAGGTATCAATGGAAAGCTGACGAGTTTTTCTTTCACATCCATGCAGAGTAATTTCACAAAATTAGATATAAGAATATCGGCCCTCTAGATTTGGATTACCCTTTTTCTGAAACGCACTGTACAAACAATTTTAGTAACCGTACTTTACCTATTAATGTCAAATCCCTGTGGTTTCACCAACCCAATTTTTCGTGTTTTGTTTTTTTCTTTTTTTTACTCAATATTTCGTTATCATTAAAACTTTACTTCAGCTTTTGAAATATATCTTATTTCTTAACTTTCTGGCCGAAGGATATTTATCAATTAAAAAAAGGGAAGAAAAAGTGCACAACTAAGAATGCGAACAGCATTTTCGTTTATCTGAATATATGTTATTATATTCCATAAATTCCTAGGAGTTGTACAAATAGATTTTCAGTTGTAATTCGGAATTTCGCACCGTTCTCCGTCGTCAGAGACAGGCAATATGCAATGTTTTTTCCCTCGTTTTTAGAAGAAGCAAGGTCGAAACAACTTCTTTGCCGAATTTTTAAGCACGCCTTTGTTTAGGCAGAACATTGAACAAATTTCATTTCTATATAAATAAATTGATAAATAAAAACAAGTTAGATCCTACTTTACAATATTATTTTTTATGAATAATGCAGTAGGTTCTTAACGTGCAACTATGGTGACTCGCCTCTACAAGGGGCCTCCATTTTACGTCCTTTCCACTATAAAATAGCCTGCCTCGATGGAACAGGAGAGAGACATTAATGCACTGGCTTCAGTCATCTGCCCGGAGTGGACTCGAACCCAAGATCTTTGGGTCGACAGGCAGACGCTCTACTGAGTGAGCCAACTGAAGTTTTAAAGACGTTTTTTAAGAATAAATGTGAATTGTAAAAAAAAAATGTATGGAACTTTACTTCAAAATATCGCTAGATTCAGACGTTTCCACAATAATAAGATGTAATTATGCCAATGCACACTCAATAGCCAACTGAAGGAGTGATAAATTCAACTTTTGTAGCTTCTGTAACAAAACAGAAAAGGGATAAAAGAAGAGCAGAATATTTGCCGTCATTTATTCGCTGAAGGGGACATTGTAAGAGCACCATGGATAAGCTCTACATGTATTCTTTTACTAAATATATTAAGTTTAGCATAAAATCGCAACAAATTTCATGTCCTTATTTCCAGAAGACCCAGAATTAATTAGAAAAATATTCTTTTCTTAAACGACATAGAAGTATGCGACTTCCAAATATCTGTCCAGGGTAGATTGAAATTTATATTATTTGAAGCAGCACAAATAAAACAGATGCTTCTCCGTCAAAATTAAGCTATTTTTTTTCTCGTTATATGTTGACTTGAGCACAGATAGTTAATAGATAAATAAATATGCATATATGTTAACAAGTTAGTCTTTCTTACAATAAAAGGATATTTAAAAGCCACGAAATGTTTTGATTATTCATTGAAAAATAAAAATTAATTTATTTGTAATTATGACAATTTTGAGATACTTTGCCATTCATTTCATACTCCACAAAATATCAAACATGAAACTTAAATCTATTTTAATCGATTCTAACCGAATACGTAAAAAAGAAATTGTATCGACTCTAACTGATGATTTGAAAACATTTTCTCAACACGCAATATTAATTTTAAATATGTATAAGGACCTTCACTTCACTTCAAATAGTGATTTTTCTTTCTTTTTTAAACACTAAGAACATGCACTTACATTACTCGACAGAGTTAGGAGTGACGATTCGAATTCTTGCCCGGTCCCATTTTATACAAATCACCATTCGCATTTGTTTGGACAGAAAAATCATTTTTTGTAGCTTCTTTAACAAAACAGAAAGGGGGAGACAAAGAGGAGGTTAATCAGGGGCCGTGGAAACGGGGAGGGAGATGCGGGGCTTCAGCCCCACACGTTCTTCCCCAAAACCGTGTACAGAAACGTCAAAATTCCGATTTTTTTTTTCTTGCACGGTCAGCCCCTCCCCCACTTTCGAAACCGTTCCGCGGCCTCTGATAATTACCGTCATTTATCCGTTGAATGTGAATTGGTAAAATCATTATGGAGAAGTTGTAATGGTATGATCTTACAAAAATTCTCTTTACGTCGGGGAGATTTGGATCTATTATTTAGAATTGAAATTATTGGAACATGGATGAAAATTATTAATCCCCTTTATAACTCTCGTGAAATATATATTTTTTCTCTGGAGAAAGAGAATAAAGTCGACAGAATCGACTTAATGATAATAATAGCTGGATTTATAATGCGCTTTTTTTGCCAGAGGATACAAAGCGCTGCTATCATTACCCCCTACTTAACTCGCGCTACCATCAACCAAGCTCAGTGCAGGCAAGGAATTACTCCTGCCGGGTACCCATTCACCTCACCTGAGTCGAGTGCAGCACGGTGTGGATAAATTTCCTGCTTATTAATAAGGAAAAAGCGCCATTCGAACCCACGACCCTCTGTTTCAAAGGCGAGAGTCAGAACTACTAGACCACGACTCACCACAAATGGTTGTAAAATGAAACTCTCGTTATGTTAAATGAAAATCACGTTTAAAGGTCAAATCCACCCCAGAAAAATGTTGATTAAAATAAGCATCACACTGAAGATTTCATAACAATTTCATGTAAAATAAGAAAATTCCGTTATTTTTTAATTTCATTTTTTTTAAAGCCCCAACCCATCCAGGTTCTTTATTCTTGATAGGTTGTATCTGCGATTGAAATAAGTACTACGCCCTCTTTTGCCCACATTGTCAGACCTTTTGATGTGCTTCTTCCAGTTCAGTGGTTTCTTCCCGACCACTTATATTTTTCTTCTGTATTCCAAGTGCTGTATTTTTTTACGGCCAGTATACGCGAGATGTAAATTTAGTTTGATTTTGTGATCATCTAGTCCACGTTTCTGAATTTGTTCATATTTCTGTGGTTGTCTGTATATTTCCCACACTTTTATAATGCTAGGTGAACTTTATGTTTGTGCGATTGTCATTATTTGTCCTTATTTCTGCCGCGGATCGATTAGCTTTTTTATGTTCTTTATTTGTTTGTTTCTTTTAAAAAAGATTAATTTATAACCCCCAACTGATGAAAAATAGATGAAAAGGGATAAAAAGAGAAGAATATTTGCCGTCATTTTTTCGCTGTAGGAACAATATGGAGAAGCTGTATAGGTATTCTTTTACTAAATATAATAAGTTTAGCATAAAATCGAAACAATCTTCATATCCTAATTTCCGGTAGACCCAGAAAGATTTTGGATTTTTTTTTCTGAAATGGCTCTCCCTAGATTTGATGGAAAGTTGAGTTTAATGAAGAAGCTCGAATGAATCAGCTGCTTCTCCGCCAAAAGTTATTGTAATTTTTTTTAACGTCTGCAAGCAAAAGGAGCACAGACATTTGATAAATAAGTATGCATACATGCTAACAAGTATAAAAATATATATAAAAACCATAAAATGATGCATTGATTATAAATAAAAACTAAAAATCATTTTATTTGTAATCATTTTATTTGTGATTATGACTATTTTAAGATACTTTTCCATTCATTTGACACTCCACAAAATATCAAACATGAAACTAAATCTATTTTAATCGATTCTAACCGAATATTTTTTTAAAATATTGTATCGATTCTAACTGATGATTTGAAGACATTTTCTCAACAAAGCAATATTACTGCTTTAAAAATATTTACGGACTTTTACTTCAACATCTAGCTTGATTCCGACGTTTCCACAAAAATTGGATGGATATGCAGATAAAAAGTGAAATATCAACAAGACAAAAAAAGACCTAGACAATGCACATACAATAGCCGACAAAGGGCCGAGTGACGATTCAAATTCTTGCCCGGTACCGGACGGGGAACTGGAGAGTGGCAGGGTTGTATTTTTTTTGGGGGGCGGAGTGGAAAAGTATCAACATAAATTTGATTCAGATCGTTAATGTGGTAATTTATTAAACAAACAGTAGCATTCGTATATTGTACTTGAAGTACGATGTAAAATGAATAATTTGAAAAACATTATTTTTAAATGTAATGGAGCCATTGTTGATTGTAAGCTGAGACTTTGAATGTGTCTCGGTATGAGGTAGAGTAATCATAGTAATGACCACATTGAAGTCGTGAGAAATTGGTGCCGAATTTATCTTCTTCTTCTTGTATCTTTTCGCATAACAAGTGCAAACGTTTTTTTTTTATTTCGTTCAAACTGTTTAAGAAAAATATGAACAAGTTTATGATCGATTCCTAAGAAAAGTTTGAGACGAATATATATATTTTTTATATTTAAGTTTTTATTGTTATAAATCACAATATTACATATGATTAGCATGATAGAAAAGCATAACATCATGAAACATTACAATTAAAAAAGAGACAGGAATAAGATTGTAATTATCTAAAAGTTTTCAAGAGGGAAGCGCCGAGATAGAAACAAAAAAGACCACCCTAAAGGAAAGGAGAACAGAAGCCAAAATAAAGAAATCTGACTAGAATGAGGACAAGCAGCTGAATCGAATATTCAATATTAATTCAAATATACTAATTAGGGTGCAAAAGAAATTGCTATTAAAATATTTTAATATATAATTGTAGAACATCATGAAAATATGAAAGAATCAAGGCAATACATTCTTTTTATTTTATATCATTATACCAATAACTATTATTATAAGATAATAAGAACTTATATAAAGAAGAAGGATGTTAGTACATATGAACACGATGTAATATCGACGCTAATATCAATTTTGACACCTGCTATAATTTCTGTGTAGTAGGCAAATCAGAACGACATGTTACGTGTAACAGTGCTGAAAGCACCGCTACTCGATTACAACGTTCTACGGCTCGTATTTAAATTCAAACATGCGCAGGAGGAACCTCAATCCCGAAGCTCAATCCACTCTTAAAGGTATAAACAATATAACCCCTAAAGGTCAGAAGTTCAAGCGCGCAAAAAGTTACACAATTTTGCTATTGCGTAATACGGTTTGCGTCTGAATTGTACTCTACGGTGTATGTGTGTGCATCACGCGTGGAATACAGTTTGTTGAGTAACTTTCCCCTTATGGATGCAGGGGAGTAGTTGAGAGAGGGAATCTAGCTTTCCCAAAGCTAGCGTAGAGGGAGTTTTTTTTTCCAAAGTCTCTAACCCAGTGCCGATCCTCTCCACACACTCTGAACCAATCTATACATTACTACAGTGATGGCACTGAACCCTTGAGCAAATGATTTCAACTTTATCATGCTGTTATATAGTCCGTGTCACGTGTACCAATAATTTGTTCGATCAAATAATTTTATATATTTTATTTTAAATTAAAAAATTATAAAGGAGTTTGTGATCGATCTCCACGTGGGTTAAATGTTATTTCTTCTTTTTCTTCCTCTTCAGGAACCAACTGCCTCCTTCATGGTTGAAGATTCTTGCCGATGGTAATTCTTGCATTTTATCCCAATGAAAACTTCTTTTATGAATACTTCAAAGGAAATGATTTTTGTCTATATAACAATTTTATTTTAGTAATGTTTCATTGATATAGTTTCATATGGGTGCTAATCATTTTTTATAACAATGAATAACAATGAACATATAGGTATATTTATCAAGGGTAGTCAGTTCTGTTCCGAAAACTGTTTTACCAGCTATTATTTTTACCCAGGCTATAGCTGGGATGCCTAGGCGCTCAAGCATTCAAGGAATTTCTACTATGAATATATTTCATCACTGAACTGCTTGGCTGTCAGTGTGAATAGGCAGTCTAGTTGTACATGCAAGAATGTCACCCCCCCCCCCCGCCACATACACACCTTGATAAAAAAAAAATGACTCCTACTCAGTCCTTGTGCTTCCACGGACAATTGCTGCTAGTTTTATATAATTTCGATAAATAACAAATTGAGCAACAACTAAAAATAAATTACACACATGGCTGGTATTTCGCAGATCATAACCTTTTATTAATGTTTTTAATCTATAAAAATAATAATCTTGATAGCATAAATAACCAATCTATCTACAATCTTCCAAAATAATCGAATATGTTTTATTTAGATTCATACAAGATACAAATTTCAAATGCATATAACATAAAAATCTCGAAAATTATTTTCTTGTCTAAATGAATATAGAAATGATAAATATTTTTTTCCTTATATTCTCCAAGTATAAGATAAACAAGGTTGGGTGATATTACAAGATATGAGAAAGAAGTGAAAAGGACACACGAAACAAACGTTTCATAGTTTTGCTTTATTATCAACGAATACATTTTCATGCACTTAAACGTAAAAAAATGAACGCATGTAAAACACATTATTGACACTGAAATTATAACTGTTTCAACAACCTTAAACAATATATTTGCTTTTATGATCGATCTACCCTTTCTTCATAATATTTTTTCAATCAAGTTTTTTTTTGTATGTGTGTTTTAATGTATACTATGTAATTTACTTACATTGTTTACGTATTGAATGGCATAATAGGTAATATAGGAAGATTTTTAAGGGCATAAGTCACATGAAATATACATTCCCTAAACTTTGTCATTTCGATCAATTCTAACAAAAAATATCAAAAGTCAATCGATCTTATGCACCATTCAGAGGTGCCGTGGCCGAGTGGTCTAAGGCGCCTGGCTATACATGGAAAGTCCGGGGTTCGTACCCCAGCCGCGGCACCTATGCCCGTGAGCAAAGCATTTAATCTACAAGGCTATTTTATCTTGCTTTCAAATAAATGGAAATGCTGTTTGCATTATTGGTAACTAGGTGTTAGCTTGTTTTAAAAAAAATGAATTATTTATGGTTTTTAAAACAATTATTTAGAATTTCACTGTCAATAATTATGCTTTATATACTCTCATTTTGATCATGTTTAAATCACAACTGGGCGGTTGTGGCGTGCGCCTGTAATCCAAGCTGTGGGGAAGTTACAAATTGATGCAGAAGTTCGAGGTTCGAGCCGTGGTCACGTCTTTCGGATGGTAACGTTAAAGGTCGGTCCCAGACGTAAATAATCATTTCTGATTGATACACGTCTGACAAAACTCAAACACGCACACTGGATTAAAAAAAACCGGACTTTTTCATGTATAGCCAGGCGCCTTAGACCTCTCGGCCACGGCACCTCCACTCACGTTCATTACGTTTTGTGATCGATCTATTTCTATTTACAATAATTTGTTTGTTTAAATCTCGTTTTAACTTTTTAAAAGATTTTTTTTTTCTCTCTATGACAAATAAATTGACATACAGATTTAAAAAATAATTTATTAATATATCTCATCAAAAAATCTTTAATTTGATTACTAACCATTTTTTTTTATATTTAAAGATGTTGATATAATTTTTTGCAGGAAAATGTCATATATTTTATATACCTTTCGTTATTAACGAATTTTTTAGCGCCTACTGTCTTACATTGCAGTGGGTAAACTTTCATTGGGGACAATCAGATGCTGAAAAATGAACTTGCAAATACTCTTGGCGTAGTAACATTAAGCAATCACTAATTGGCCACTAGCATTTCCTTGCCGATTAAGCTATTGCTCGAAAGCGGATGGATAAAGCGAGCATTTCGCTTGTGTGTTTAAACCAACACTTGCTTGGGTTTTTTCAAGCTCAGACAGAGCATGCAGCCTGGGTGTTTTCTTGATCAGAACGTCCACGTTTTTTTTTAAATCATGTTTATGTATGCACCTGACAGAGAACCTCAAAGTGTACTGTAGACCACATACTTGCTTTCTTCCTAATAAGTGCTTATCAAAAATGTAAATTTGTCCAAAATAAACAATTAGTTTGACAAAACGCCTGAGGAAAGGTTATAAATGAAAGAAAGGGTAATTTGCACTGCCACACTTTTGCGTTCAAATCCTGCCTTTTGGCACCAGCGCGCTGCAACATGACGTCGCTATGGTTCATACCGCTAGCAATTGCTTCTGAAGGCAAGAAAAGAGTTCAACCACGAGCAAAGGGTTAGGCACATGAAATGAGGCAATCGCTGAAGCATGATCTAATGTGAAGAATTAACATGAAAATGTATTCTGTATGATGATTTTTTTCATCCAATGAATTAAACATGATCAAAATGAGAGTATATAAAGCATAATTATTGACAGTGAAATTCTAAATAATTGTTTTAAAAACCTTAAATAATTCATTATGTTTTGTGATCGATCTATTTTCTATTCACAATAATTTGTTGTTTTTTTTTTTAAATCTCGTTTTAACTTTTTAAAAGAGTTTTTTCTCTTTCTATAAAAAATTAATTGACATACAGAATTACAAAATATTTCATTAATATGGTCCATCAAAAAAGCTTTAATTTGATTACTAACCATTTGTTTTTATTTTTAAAGATGTATATATAATTTTCTTTTACATCTGATAGACAGATATGTCTTATACTTTTTCGTTATTAACGATTTTTTAGCGCCTACTGATTTACATTACAGTGGGTAAACTTTAATTCAAATTAATGTAGTACACCTCCAACAAACAACCACAAATTGTATAACATATATAACCATAATATTTGTATCCGTTGCAAAAAAATCAATTAATTGGGTACTGTCAGATGCTAAAAAAATGAGCTTGCAAATACTCTTGACGTAGTAACATCAAGCAATCACTAATTGGCCACTAGCATTTTCTTGCCGATTAAGCTACTGCTAGAAAGCGGATGGATAAAGCGAGCATTTCGCTTGTGTGTTTAAGCACTTGCTTGGGGTTTTTCAAGCTCAGACAGAGCATGCAGCCTGGGTGTTTTCTTGATCAGAACGTCCACGTTTTTTTTTTTAAATCATGTTTATGTATGCACCTGACAGAGAACCTCAAAGTGTACTGTAGACTACATACTTGCTTTCTTCCTAATAAGTGCTTATCAAAAATGTAAATTTGTCCAAAATAAACAAATTACTTTGACAAAACGCCTGAGGAAAGGTTATAAATGAAAGAAAGGGTAATTTGCACTGCCACACCTTTGCGTCCGAATCCTGCCTTTTGGCACCAGCGTGACGTCGCTATTAATCGAACCGCGAGCAATTGTTTTCTCAAGGCAAGAGAAGGGTTCAACCACTAGAAAAGGGTTTATAGGCACATGAAATAAAGCAATTGCTGAATTGCTGATGATCTAATGTGAAGAATGTAACATGAAAATGTGTTCTGTATGATCATTTTTTTTATCTAGTGGTTTAAACATAATCAAAATAAGAGCATATAGAACATAATTATTGTCAGTGAAATTCTAAATAATTGTTTTAAATTCCTTTAATAACTCATTTTGTTTTGTGATCGATCTACTCTCTGGTCATAATGATATGTTCGTTTTTTGTTTATGTCGTTTTATATTTGTCTGTCTGTTTTGATGTATATCATGAAATTTGCTTATACGGCCCTCTGTAATATATGGAACTGTGTTTGGAATAAACTTTTGAAGTAAATTGAATAAGGTTAGCATTTTACACTCAAGTAAATTATGTGTCTTATTTTTTCAAATTGGTGGGTTTATCAAATAATACAGAACTCAATATTCTTTATTTACTACAGAGGATAAGAGGATGAAATGAACAATTTATCTTTATTTGGTAAAACATTGTAACTGGTCACTATCGTGGAACAAAAAAGTATACAAATGAATTCTATAAAGTGATACTATGCGATTTATCAGGTCATTTAAGTACCCCTCAAACTGGATCCATTACAGATGCAAATAAGAAATGGTGACAAAATCTTAAAACATGGGAAAGCAAGTTCACATTATTTATTTAGAATTGTATCAGAATAAAAAAGAATAAATGAAATGTCATTTACGGCGACTTTCAGTTATGTATTTCATCATGAAACTATTTCCATCTAAGTATGTCACCTAAAATAACTCAAACTAGGTAATGATCTATCGTGTCGTTGTCTTGTAACCAAAAAATCCTTAAAAATAAGGGATTTATTTTTTTTTAAATCCCTACTAATCTAGTAGCTTACGGGGGGGTATGAGAGATGTATGTATTATGCCAGTTAAAAGCACACATTTTGAATGGCATACTAGTAGGAGCTAATGTAGAAAAATTATTGAAGGGCATATGTCACATGAAATATGCAGCCCCTAAACTTTGTTTTGCTTTCTGCCTGACACTACGACTTTTTCGATCATTTAAAAAAATAAAAACATCAAAAAGTTAATCGATGATAAATGTTTTATTCAGAGAACCTTTGTTTTCACCCTACAACAAATTACTTAGCACAATATCCTTTAAAACATTTAAATTTTAATATCTTTTAATTGACATACAAAAATTAGAGATATTATTTTGATATATTTCATAAATGGCCTTAAATAAATTACCAACTAGCTTTATTATAATTGTAAATAAATATATATAGGTTAAAGTAAGCGGAAGGTGGTAATTTTTTTTTACATAAAATGTTACATTAAATTTTGGCACCCACTGTTATATGATGCAGCGGGTAACAATTCCATTTGGTCATTGAAAAGATAGAATTACTGTAGGATCGGAACCCATTTATTGCTGGGAGTGGGGGCGGGGCAACATACAGAGCACAAATCGCAGTTGAAATTTCCATATGATGAAATGAAAATGAGTCATTTTTAGGACTCTTGTCAGTTTTCATATTTATTTGTGTGTGCTTACAACCGCTTTTTAATTTCAATTCTGATTTCTTGATTCTCTTACACTTTTCTTCACTTATTTTACCTAAAAAAACCGGAATAAAGAGTACCACCAAAATAAAGTTATATTCAAAAGGATATAGAATAAACGGAGCACATCCCATGCCCTTTGTTGGGGGAGCGTAAATCTTAATTATTTCTTAAAACAGTAAAAGAGAGTTCTCTAATAAACCATAATGACACAAAACAAATACGTTGAAACTTTAGTGAAATAAAATTCACGGTCGAACCATTATTAAAAAGAACTGAACATTATTTTTACCCTTTCTTGTCAATCTGAGACACTAGACCCAAAACAAAATACATACAATTTAGAAAAGATGTACTGCCTATCAACATATTTGCAGTATATTCTACCTATAATGTAAAAACCGTGGTGTTAAAACTGACACCAATTGGTGTTAATAGAGGACCACACCCTGAGTTGTTACCGGTTAACACCACACCACACTTTTTGCTGTGTAGAAAATGAAAAAGGGAAACTGCAGTCAGATCTGTCAGAATTATTCCTATCATCAAATCACTGCAATCTTTATCATAATCATTATCATTGATATTGTTATTATCATCATCAGTCATGATTGTAACACACTTCCAATTAAAGTGATTGGTTAACATTGGTTTGACTTTTAAAAAATCTGAGCTAGAAGGTCACACTTGTCACCTGTGTCTGTGATATGTTACAAAAATGAAGCCCAGAAAAAATTGCGTTCGAAATAATTATTTAGTGCTTCAAAAATTGAAATATAAAGTGACCGGAAACACCATCTTAATTTCATCCCATACACTTATGTGTACTTTCTAGGTGTCTATAAGACGCCTATTTACAAAATCGGGGTTTGCCATGTCGTTTAAGCTTTTCATTCTCAATAATGGTTGTTTTCAGGGTTTATTAGTTCTGATGCACGCACTTGTATACATGTGTCATCTTGTTCTGAGAATTTTTTATATCGGCTGCTCACAAAGTTAATGATGCTACTTTTCATCACTGCTCTTTGTTACATATTTTATGATAATTCTTGATAATGGCGATAATTACAATTGATGGCACTGCTAGTATACACTTAGGCCTACTAACTACTGCTGCTGCTACTGCTGACTGATATTGATCATTAGTGTCATTGAATAAACAGAACAATTGAAACATATGTAATTACTTATATTAAAATAAATGAAAGTAAAAAATGCCTTGAAAATGCCTTTAAAAAACGCTTCAAAATTTCAAGGCTCAAAATCTTCAAGGCCAAAGCCCTCGCAAGTCCAAGGCTTTAAAGTCCAAGGCTTTGAAAAAGTAGGCATATAAATTGTAAGCCGCCTTAAGGCCGAGACCGAGCATCAAGACTTATACCGTGTTTACACTTTATCAGCATTTGGTTCAGAACCAAATGCTGAAATCCCAAATCCAAAATACAGAATCGGCATTTGGTTTGCGGTTCAGAACCGCGAGCCGATTCAAAAGCCGATTAAGTGTAAACACGGCAATTGTTATTATACGCAAACTTCCGTGTATAAATGACATCAGTAATATTGCAAGATACATAATCTCTGCATGCTACGTGTTATGTATCTCTGGAATGTTAGGTGGAAACTTGGATACAAAGGGATCATTAAAAAAATAAACGATAGACCACACTATTGTCTCTATCTTAAAATATGCATTCATTTTTCCAAATAAAACACATCGAGCTAAGTTAACCAAAGGTAAACTCGAACTGCACATCGACTTTCCAGGATTTAAGGGATATAAAATCTTCTGCGCATATGCAGTTTGTGCAATATTAAATTTCTGATCACGAACTGTTTCCTTGAATTGGCCAGAGAATAAAGTTATTTTTTTAAAAAGGTAGATGATGGGAAAATAGAAAATTAAACTTTAGCGCAATGCACCAGCAATAGTTACCTATTCGAGATTTCTCCTCGCGTTTTCTTTTTTTTGTCAACCACTTCAATTGTTTGACAAAAACAAAATACTACATTATTTATTTACAGAAAAGTAGGTAAACGGAAAAGTCAACATAAGATACAGACCACTTAAACGGTTTTACTCTCATTTGGGATGCAATGAAATGATATGTTATGATAAAGATTAAAAAAGAATTAAAATTGATTTTGTAACCTACGGCTACGCTACGAGAAACTGGTTGGTTACCTTTCCACGTTGTTTAAAACTAAGGTGATCTAATTATTTTTTTTATTTTTGGGGGGGGGGAGGTTGGGTTTATTTGCCAGGTTGAGTGTAAAAGGGACAAATAAAACATAACGTATTAGAATATTTTTTACAAGATATTTTGATGGGTTCCTGATAAAACTGACTGATCATGAAGTACACATGACTGGGGTCCGTTGCAGAAAGAGTTGCGTTTAAACGCTAGTCAAAAAATCAATCGCGAGTCCCAAATGCGCGCTGTTGATTGGTTGAAAATCAAGTTGCGCATGATTTTTAGAGTTGCGATTGATTGCAACTCTTTCTGCAACGGGCCCCTGATGTGAAATTAGCAGAACAAGCATGAAATTCAAGCACGATGTCTGATCTATTTCCAAGAAATTATTACACTGTCCCATACGTCCTGATCTGTGTTGGTAGTACATTGATATAATCATTGGAACAAACGAATTTTTATTATTTGGAAAATCCGTAGCTGACTTTTAAAACCTAACCAAACCGATGAAACATATCTCTTCAAATCTAAAAAAAAAAGAAGCAAAAACATATTAGAATTTAACGTTAAAACAGGTGAACCGAATGTAGGAAAATTTTATATGAAGTTCATTACAATATTGAATATCAAACATGTTATTCCTTAACAAAAAAAATGCTGTTTTTCGAAGAATCAAAATAATATTTTGATTTTTCGAAAAAACAGCAATCTTATATCGATCACATATTATGTGATCGATCTAAGATTGGCCATGAAAAAATTAATCAATAACATTTCGTGTATGCAATATGTATGCAAATTACAAATTTGCAGTCAATGAATCAACAATAAATCGATATTACACAATCAATTCTATATTTTATAAGGTACATAAAAGACTGATTAGAAGTTTGGCTATTTTTTTTTCTTCTGACTACATATTTTTAACGATTTTTTTTATACTTGTAGAAATAATAAATACCTAAAAAAATCATTTGTCTTTGCTATCGTGCAGCCGCAATTAGGGAATTTTGACACTTGCTCTTATTTTGATAAGTCAGCAGGTAACTATAGATAATGGAAAGGCATTTGGCGATCAAAGATCTTTGAATCTTGAATTAATATCATTAAAAAAATTAGAAATGTTATTACCGTGAATATTGCTATAATTGTTATTCACTTGTCATGTGAGCAGGAACATTCAACGGAAGTAGTGGTTAGAAATTTTATCATTCTGTTAAAGAGGAATGAAACCTTTGGAACAAATAGGCTTGTGTAGAAACAGAAAAATCAAATAATAAGAATAAAGAAAGTCTGAGAAAAATTGGACAAATAGTGAGAAAGTTATGAGCATTTGAATATTGCAATCACTAATGCTATGGTGATCCTCACATTGGCAATGCGACAAGGATGTGTGATGTCACTGATGAACAACTTTCCCTTTGGTGGACTATAAAATACCCTCAAAATGTCTCTTTTTGCTTTTTCTTATGATGATACAAAACTCTTTATCCATGATGTATTCTTAAAAATATGTATTACATGCCCTCATGTAAACAGAACACATTATTTATGGATAGATGTGATAAAAGAGGCAATTCTAGTAAAATATATTCTTTGTCGCATTACCAATTTGCTATCTCCATAGCATTAGTGATCGCAATATTCAAATGCTCATAACTTTCTCAATATTTGTCCGATTTTTCTCAAACTTTCGTTGATCTGTTTCTTTGATTTTTCTGTTTTCACACAAGCTATCTTGTTCCAATAGTTTCGGATGATGATACAGCGAGCACGAAAGAGAAGTCGCAATCGAATGATTTATTTCCGGTATAGAGGCGATTTCATTACTTTTTTTTCTTAGGAAAATTCTATGAAAACATCGATAAAACATTGTTGCAATAAACTCCATGTTTTTCATTTCAGGATCTTCTGGGACTTCCTGGATTTTTTTATCTGAAAAATTACCTGGAATATAGATATCCTGGCAATATAAAATGAATTGCCAAATTCCCGATAAAGAACAAAAAAGAAGAAGAATTCCCCTCCGAAAATTCGTGAATTGGTTCTGAGAAAACTACATAATTTGAAAGTTTTCGTCAGCTCTGAAACTTAGGACGAAACCGCTGTTCCGCGGTTCACCAATTTCGACAAAGACCTCCCAGCTGTTCTTTTTTTGTCATTAATTTTAATGGGCATTTTCTTGATACATTTACTCTGTTCTGTAAAATTCTCTATTGTGCAAGCGCCGACTGCCAAAGATGATACGGAATCCCTTACGGAATGCTTCTTGAATGCATGCTTTGAATGCTATGACATCAATGACACTGGCGTATGGGTTTTAGCCCTGTGCCCCACCTGTCATATTCCATGCAGGACAGAGAAGATATAACCTCAGAAAAGGGTTAACATGTCGCGGGATGGTGAAGAAAGATCCTTCAGAACTCGTAGCATATTTAGTTTCCTACCCACTTCTACAAGGACTAATTTTCTTACTTGAGATCATCCTAGATAAAGATACCGAGATGTTTCATCGCTTTCATGGATTCAAGTTTTGATTATCATCCAGAGAAAAGGTGGAGGTGCAGGTGCGTCTCGCAGTTGATTTCCATTTTCAGACATTTCAGAAATAGAAATCACACCAATCTGCGTAGACATGAAACAGCAGTTTGCACCTCAGATGGGTTATTCCTATAGAGCGACTTTCCACCAAAGGTCACATCAACACCGATCAATATACCTGGATCCTTTTGCGGCTATTGATTATACTTATCTAGAAATGTGCATCGATGTGGCCCAGAGGAACACATTCTGTGTTGCTGCGTTTCTCGGTTATACACGAGGGCCGTCTGCACCAGCCCGAGTTTTCAAATTAGCGCGCTATTTCTGATCCAGCAAATGAACCCGATCTGAACATTCTCGAGATTACTTGTAATGGAGACGCAGTTATCGCGCTTGTTCGCAGGAGATTGTCTTCTGCGCTACAGGATACGCTATTGCTCAATGGCGTCGAAAGCGACTTCGAAAGAAATCGATAGAGAGTCGTCGTGTCTCCTCGTTACTTAGCAGGGTTACTAGCGGATGTACCCAAGAGCTTGTTGTGGATAACTTATCGGAAATATCAAGTAGCGGCCCATAGGGAGTTTCTGTGATTAGACGAGACACACACAAGGGTACCCAAACTACGAGGAATGACCCTGAGAGAAGAGCTACCGTGATCACACCTTTGAATCGTCCATTCGGTTTAAATCTATTTTTAGGGACATCCTTTCGTTCGGAGATATTCCCAGAATCTCCAGTGTTGCCACGTAGGCCCATTTCCAAATCTTGAACCATTTTCTGTTGCCGTCTAGCTATTCTCAGAAGATTAATGTAGACCACTATCGTAATGACAAAGGTAATACTGATCGGAAGAATAACATTTACAGAGTCTATAACTTTTACAGTTGTCTGCACGGAAACGATATTCTTCAGGAGACACTGGTCAGTTTCAAGTTGGATAAAAGGCGATCCCGTCACTGGGATGGAACATCC
This sequence comes from Lytechinus variegatus, assembly GCF_018143015.1. Classification (NCBI taxonomy): domain Eukaryota; kingdom Metazoa; phylum Echinodermata; class Echinoidea; order Temnopleuroida; family Toxopneustidae; genus Lytechinus; species Lytechinus variegatus. The sequence goes on along the minus strand of NC_054755.1, from coordinate 9,444,274 downwards.
ACTTCCTATCAGAGCTATCAAAAGAATAAAACCAAGTATAACTCGTATTCGTTTAGTGGTTACAATGATGTTATAGAGCATCGGTCGAGAGATCAGAAGGTAGAGGTTTAAATCCATGGTGCAGAGACAGGCCATCATCAGAAGTCTGGTAAAACGGGTCGGGAACAGAAAAGTGAGAGTAAGGATTGAACATGAATATGCGTCCTCAAGTTGGTACCATAGAATAGACCAAAGATTCCACAAGACACCATTTACAAGAGTGGCGGCCGCGAACACTCGGTGCAACAATCGCATCATATCGTGAAGTTCTCTTTGACGAGTAATGGCGGTCAGAACTAAAACGTTCAAAAGTGTGCAAAGAACTAGATTGACAAAATATATGCTAAAAGCAGGTTCAATCTCAAACCCAACCGTGTATCTGTCATTATTAGTGATATTCATTTCGATATTCGCTAAAACTTGGTGTCAAAAGTAGTTTGCCGATTTCAAGGGATGATTTCATCAATGGTCAGAGAACAAAATGGAAGGTAGTTTGAAGCTGGTACAAACCATGAGAATTAGTTCCTGATGAGTTCTGTTTGGTTACATGGTTGCCCTTCATTTAAAAAAGATCGTTCTCATTGATAGAGATGGCGAAAATAAAAGTCACCTTTGTATCTATCGAAGCTAATTTCAAAATCACGTAATGGGTTCCTTGTCATGTGACATCTTCCTAATTATCTCCCCCAATATACCTGAGCAGGCAACTCCCTAGTTCCACTCCGATATTACTCTTGACAAGTCAATGGATTCCAAATGAATACATTATTTTGTAAACAATTACTGAATTATGAGATTGTCTGTGATTGATATATCCATTAATATCGTTATCATTTTCAGCAAGTCACAGGAACAAACATGCAGATTTTATGAAACCATCAATCATGATTATACAGCCCTATGTCCCGTCTTACGAATAGTTACGATAGATCCAATCAATCGTAACTCTGTGGAAATCCATCAGTGTCATAATTTTTTCTACAGGAAGTGTGCACAATGCCCTTTGTAAACAAAGAGAAGCACAGTGAATTTTCAAGACAACGGTGGATGCATGAATATACATCATAAGTTAGAAAATATTTTGAACAAACATGCATTATACATGTTGACGTTGCTGGCCGTCCATAGTTGCGATTGATCGGATCAATCGTAAATCTTTGTAAGATGGGCCCTGGAGTATTAAACCAGCCTTCCCTCTCGACACTTTTCGCGACTGATGTGTAACGTGAAAAAAAACTCTCGATGTCCCTGTTCCAGTCGGTCACGTTTTGGTTGTTGGCAGTTTCCGAACCATCACGATTTTCCTCGTTCGAATTAATACACCAATAATTCTCAAAAATTTCGGAGTATTCTTCTGCAAGCTACACAGCAAAAACTGTGGTGTTAACCGGTGTACATAGAGGACCACACCAGTTGTTTTACACCGGTGTTAAATTGGTGGTGTTAGTTTTACACCCATAGGTGTTATTACAACACCTTTGGTTGTTACATTTACACTCTTTGGTGTTATGTTCAATCTCTAGGGTGTAATTTAACACCTCAGGGTGTGGTCCTCTATTAACACCAACTGGTGTCAGTTTTAACACCACAGTTTTTACAGTGTATGCGAATACCTCAGAATAGAGCATGAGCAAAGCATGAATGCTAATCTTGCCCATGGATCTGGGCTCCGTAACACAAAGGTTTGCGATCAATCGCTAAATACCAATGACCAATCAAGATCATCGTTGCATGCGCACTCTGTTTAAAATACTGACCGGGAACCAATCAGTGCAGTTCTTTCATATTTGCAATCCATCGCAAACCCTTTTGTTAATAAGGGTTGAACATTTGAAATTGCTCCCTTAACACAGTCGGCGTATAATCATCTTCAACGAAAATATAATTTCAATGAAAGAAAAAAGATATCAAACAAATAAGCATGGCGCTGAAAATGTGATGTGTTTGGTCATTTGGAGAATTTTTATCGTCAACATGTCTATAAAAATTAATTTGTCAGATCTGGTAACTTTCCTTGCCTTTTTTTAATTTGCTAAAGGCAGGGGTGGAATCGACGAGTGTAATCAGAGCGTGAGTTGTTGCGTGTTTTTCACGGAAGCCATATTGGAATTCGTTGAGAATATTGCATTCATAAATGAATTTAATCGTTTGAGTATATACAGTTCTTTCTAATAATTTTGAAAATGAAGTCAATAATGATATGGGTCTATAGTTGCCCATATCTCGGGTGTCTCCTTTTTTAGATATAGGTATGACCTTGGATTTTTTCATTTGTGAGGGGACGATACCACATGTTATTGATAGATTGAATATGTGTGTTATTGGTGTCACAATTTCTGAGATGACATGTTTTAGAATTTTATTCGTGATTCCATCAAAACCTGGGCTTTTTGAGAGTTTAAAGGTATTGTTTAACTTTGTGAGCAGCCGATTTAAAAAATTCTCAAACCAAGATGAAACATGTGTACAAGTGCATGTATTAGAACTAATAAACCCTGAAAACAACCATTATTGAGAATGAAAAGCTAAAACTACAAGGCAAACCCCGATTTTGTAAATAGGCGTCTTATAGACGCCTAAATAGGACACATAAGTGTATGGGATGAAATTAAGATGGTGTTTCCGGTCACTTTATATTTCAATTTTTGAAGCACTAAATAATTATTTTCGAACGCAATTTTTTCTGGGCTTCATTTTTGTAACATATCACAGACACAGGTGACAAGTGTGACCTTCTAGCTCAGATTTTTTAAAAGTCAAACCAATGTTACCCAATCACTTTAAATTATTTACAATGTCTATGATCTCGAATTCTAGTATTGGGGCAAAAAATATTGTTTTAGGGTTGGGATCTTCCAGAAAACTGGAAAATACTTTTTCTGAGGGTTCGATATCTTTGGGAAGATTGGGACCAATATAAAGTAATCATTCACTGTTATGACAGTGTCATGTTTATTGATTTTATGAATGTGTCTTTTATCAGTGTTTTTGTTGAGCACACAATTGAATATTTTCCATGTAGTTTTGATATCAAATTTATTTTTTCAAATTAATACGATTTCTTAGCATGTCGTAGACTACAAGTAAGACTGTTTTTATACCGTTTGTATTTGTTTTCATTGTGTATAGATGAATTTGCTTTGTATTATTTATTTTTAAGGTCCGGCTAATTTTACTTCTAAGCACTGACACTGTTTACTGATTATTCTTATTGATACACGGTCCGATTTCGTCCATTATTATGATTTTTTATGAATTACCCTATCTTTTTTTTTTGGGGGGGGGGCTATTTGTATAAGAAAAAAGGCAAAAAATCGATAAAATTTTGTGAAAAATACCTGTATTATATCATAATGTTAGTAAAACACTGTATCATTACATGAAATTTTACTTTGCCACTAATAGCATACGTGTGAATATAAGTCACGCACAATATTGTAACACATTTTGACTATTTTGTTATTTGATAACAGTAAGGTAAGTCAGTTAAAAATAAGCCAAGCAGTCGTATGTTCAGTGCAATAGTAATAATCGATATATACTCCGATTGCTCTGTAGTGCATCGAATCTATCGTTTCACACATGAATTATTCTTTCTTTTTTTAACTCATATTTCTAAAATAAATATTTATTCTAAAACTGTTAAGATTTTAAGTAATAAAATTTTTTAGAAAAGATCAAATTTCGGTCAAAAATCATATTGAAAATAATATGCGTAATCACTATTAAAAAAATATACTTTAAAAAACTTATATAAATTTTTGCCGCCTGTACGGACTAAGTGAATATAATCCGAACCTAAAAGGTTTAATTTTGACATCTATGGGTCAATATTCCCATAGATAATAACGTGTCATTTTGACAATAGTATTCCTTGATATGCATACATGTACATATACTAAACTTCGACAGGTGACGGTGAGGCCCTTTTCGGAATCTCCTTTATTGGAGCCGGAGATCCGCCATTGTCATCTTGCAGTCATGGTAACGCGTCTTCAGATTACAGTACGCTACCTCCATCTTCGGCGCATTGATTTCTTTGAAATCATACAATCCGTATGCCTATGAAAAGACGTGTTTTTTCACGACTGTTTCAGAAACGGACTTTGAATTCTCCCTTTTTTTTCACATCATGGGCACTGACGAAGAGTGTAACTTCACCTTTTATTTTTTTGTGATCTATGCTCCTTTAAAATCTACGATTTTATTTCTAAGGCATTTTCTAAACCATTCGTGATTTTATTATTATTATTTGTTTGGCGTCACCTGTGCCTGGGAGGCGAAAATCGAACTGAATCACTATGACCCGCAGGTCTCTCCTCCTGATATAACTGATTGGGGGAAATGCAGCTGGACCACTACACCGGGGTTTCCCCCTACTCTTATACGAATAGTGCAATGGGTTCTTAACGTGCAAAGGTGGTGACTCTCCTCTACACGAGGCCTCCATTTAACGACCTATCCGAGGGACGGAGTTTTTCCATTGTAACATATATATATATATATATATTTATATACATATATATATATATATATATATATATGTATATATATGTATGTATATATATATGTGTGTGTGTGTGTGTGTGTGTGTAAAGTATACATGTACAACAGCTTTTGGTAACTCTTTTTTATTCAAATATTGTAAAGAAATGGATGAAGAGAACAATGGTAGGCGTAGCTTAAATCAAGGTTCCCCAGAGCTATCTACCCTTTGATTTTGATCTACCCTTTGGAAATATATATATACAGTGCGTCCCAGAATAAACGAAACCGAGATTTAGCGATCATTTATCATAACTTAATCATAAATAGAATAGATAAATGACCTACCAATTTAAAGCTTAGAATCTCTTCTTTCATCTGATATTACTCAGGTTATTTCTTATTCACGCATGAGTGAGCAAAAACAATTTGAAGAAAGGATACCAAAAACTCATTTGGCGAGGGGTATCTGGGTTTCAAAAAGAAAACCACATTTCTGAAAAGTTCGATATCTGCTCTTTAATTTAGTACCTCAATTACAGAAAATGGTCAAGAAATAAAAAAGTTCTGGTCATTTGAAATAAGGCTTGTATTTCCATAATTTCATGAGATAAACGTGTTTTCACCGGTTTCCCACAGAAGCTTTCGCATGGTGAACAAAAGATTTAATGCATGACTAATCGTCAACAAAAACGGAGTGTTGAGTGAGTTTGAAAGCAAGCCTGGAGAACCTCTTCATTTTATGAAATTATTGAAATTCAAGCCTTATTTCAAATGACCAGAACTTTGTTATGTCTTGACCATTTTCTGTAATTTAGGTATCAAATTAAAGAGGAGATATCGAACTTTTCAAAAATGTGGTTTTCTTTTTAAAACCCAGATACCCCCGTCAAATGAGTTTTTGGTATCCTTTCTTCAAATTGTATTTGCTCACTCATGCGTGAATGAGAAATAATCTAAGTAATATCAAATGAAAGAGGAGATTCTAAGCTTTCAATTGGTAGGTCATTTGTCTATTTCATCTATGATTAAGTAATGATAATTGATCGCTAAATCTCGGTTTCGTTTTTTCTGGGACGCACTGTATATATATATATACATAATTTCTTTAAACAGGGCATGAATGGAGCAATGTGCTTCAACACAGTCACATAACCCAGTCGACAATATTTGTAATCGATCCATTTTTCAACCAATTTCATGGGGTAAAAATAATATGCAATTATTCCTTTTTTAAAAATCATCTTTCCAATAATCCTTCATGAAAAAAAGGGATTTCTAAATCAACCTTTGAATTTATGATTCAACCTTTTTTCATTTTTAGAAGTATTTTCGTAAAATTTGTAATAATGAATAAATGATTATTTGACCAACATTTAAGCTGATACTTAAAATATTTACTATTTCGAGTAGCTATAATATCATCAACACAATTTTACCACATTTCGCGCAATAGCATGTCAATAATCAACTCTGCATTCTATCTCGTTTAAAAAGAATCCCTTAATATAAGATTTCAACAAACATGTTATAGATTTCTTCCAAACAGAGGTATGTTCAATTTTTTTTTTTTGAGGTGCCGTGGCCGAGTGGTCTAAGGACCCTGGCTCTATATAAAAAGGCCGGGGTTCGATCCTCGGCCGCTGCAGCTATGTCCGTGAGCAAGGCAATTAATCTACAATGTTGTTTTATCCTGCTTTCAAAAAATGGAAAATTTTATATGCTTTACTGGTAACTAGGTGTGAAATTGTTTAAAAAAATATTCATTTTTTTTACAGTAACAATCGATATATTAATATAATATAATTTGATAGGAATAATCGATATATTAATATAATGCCTTTTTTCCTTTTTTTTTAAACAAGTGCACACCAAGTTGAAAAATAATGCATATGGCATTTCCATTTATTTGAAAGCAGGATAAAAGAGCATTGTACATTAAGGAGTCTTTGCTCACGGGCACAGATGCCGCGGCCGGGGATCGAACCCCGGACTTTCCATGTATAGCCAGGCGCCTTCGACCATTCGGCCACAGCACCTCTTTTTTTTAAGGATGTTTTATTGTAATCTCTAAAATCAAAATGCACAATCACATTCTATAAGCAATTTGTACAAACAATTTGAAACATCATTATGAATTTTACAATAAATCCAGAACAAATATAATTATACAAATTATAAATCAAACTTCAAAGATACTAGAAATTAATACTAATGCGTTTCAGCAATTACAATTGAAATATTGACAAGATATATGACATGATAAGTTATATAACATGATAAGTAATAATCGATATATTGATATTATAATCGATATTGCTATAAAAAATAATGACAATAATAATATGGATAATAATAGCTGGCTTTATAAAGCGCTTTAATGATGCATGGCATCTATCCTTTAACACATGAATCATTTATTGTTTTTACAACAATCTTATACTTTTTAGATATAATTTTAAAACATATAAGAATCAAGCAAAAACAAATTTTGGTTGCAAATCACATTGAATCTAAAAATACGTTCATAACTAGTTTAAAATTTTATAAAAACGATATAATTGGGCAGTCTTAAGGGAGAAAGATATGGTCAAACTATTTCTCCAAATAAATAGTTAAAACAAATTTTGACATCTATGGTATTTGATAATCATAGATAATCTGTAGCGCTACCTTTTGGGTAATCACGTACGTTAATCCCTCCGTCTTGGTGTGAAGTATGATCGGAGCTGATTTCGGATTTCCGCGCCTCGCAACCTTGTTAACAACGCCTGTTTGTATTGATGTGCTCACTCTCCACAGTGTTTGCGAAAATGCTCTTTAAAAAATGTGATCTCTCTCTCTTAGGTGATCCCTCCACTGTTCTGGAGATTCTATGATCAATGAAATTTAGAAAGGCTATGGACGCTTATCATTTACATTGACTATTGGTGTACAAATTATACATAATTTACCAGCAAGTGTGGATAAGATTTCGAATCATCAGTCATTTTGATGAGTGATTCAAATGTCAAAAGTGATGAAAATATAACAAAAATCCTTTTTTCAATATAAGCAATTCTTTTATTTTTTCAAAAAACATCTTAGTACACTTGACAGAATTTTACCCGAACTGATAAGGTTGGTAGATGAATGTTTCACGTCTTTATACAGAAATGGCAGGCTCCCGACATCAGGTTAAGTTTTTGTTATATTTCTAAAAGGAAATCTTTGGATTCAAACTACTTACCAACTGTTTGCTCGAAGAGGGATTGTCATCTCATATTGTTGTGTAAATGATACATAACAATAAATCTTAGGAGTGTAGCGATGCGTGTATGATTAAAATTTTCACGAGTTTCGTAATGAAGAGAAAAATCAAGTTCATTCATAGCACGCGAGCCGCAGAATGATACATTTTAGCGTGCGCAAACGGGGCTAATCCCCGAGTGTGTCGGACGGGATTACCTAGTCCCATATTGGTCATGCTTACCTTTTTCCCTTGCGATGACCATTGTTCAGTTATAGTGCTTAATCTTGATTCTAAATCTGTGAAATTAATAGTTTACCTATATATAAACCTGCTCAGAATATACCTGACTATTCTATTATCATTTAGTATACCATATTTTGTTTGTCCACTTTTAATAAAGTCTAATTGTCATTTCGTCCACTCACCATTTCGTCCAATAACCAGTTGGTTATTAGCCCATATACTATTTAGTCTAATTTAAGTAAGTGTTAATTGTGCTAATTGAATGAACATAAAATGGATAGTCCAACTGGTTATGATACGAAATGCTCAAAGACTAACTGGTGATTAGACAAAGTTATTATTAGACAAAAGGGCTATTGGAATAAAAGGATGTTAGACGAATGTTTATGGACGGAATGGCATTAGATTAGATGAAGGTAAAACCATGTGGTAAGTGGACGAGGTGGCAGTAGTCGAATTGGCAATTTACCATTCACAATGATCTAAAGACTTAAAGTGATTGGTTAACATTGGTTTGACTTTTTAAAAATCTGAGCTAGAAGGTCACACTTGTCACCTGTGTCTGTGATATGTTACAAAAATGAAGCCCAGAAAAAATCGAATTCGGAAATAATTATTTAGTGCTTCAAAAATTGAAATATAAAGTGACCGGAAACACCATCTTAATTTCATCCCGTACACTTACGTGTACTATTTAGGTGTCTATAAGACGCCTATTTACAAAATCGTGGTTTGCCTTGTAGTTTTAGCTTTTCATTCTCAATAATGGTTGTTTTCAGGGTTTATTAGTTCTAATACATGCACTTGTACACATGTTTCATCTTGGTTTGAGACTTTTTTAAATCAGCTGCTCACAAAGTTAAACAATACCTTTAATTGATAATACCAAATCACCCTCTTCCAGGCAATTCCCCTCCACATTTATCTTCTTAATTAAGTACCTTTAATCTTTACATAAACTACATGAACAACAGAGAAAAATCAGGACCTTCTTAGAGATGGTCCGGCGTACATATTCCATAATGAAAGAAAAAAAATCAGGGAAAATGACAAAAGAAATAAAACAATATCAGATCACTTTAAAAACACACGCACACACAATGAACTGTGCTTGGAACGTGACTCGAATCTTTTCTACAAAATGATAATATGAGACTACTAATTTGGATGAAATTCCCGGGATTGCAAACCAGACACATTTACAGTGGTGTGAACCATAAAGGAACGAAATATTCGTAAATTATTTGTTAATTCTTACATTCATGGATCTGAAAGTTTGTAATCGATCATCTTCGATTACTTATTTCTTTTGTTCTCTATTTTTTTTCAATACACCTATTTCCCAGTTATCAAATAATTTATTTTTATGTTTTTTACTAGCAATTGAAAACTTGGCGTAATGAGTACAAAATCAGGGGAGACTAGGAAAAACGAAAGTTACAAACCTAAACAAAAACACTTATATTTAGTACCTTTAATCAAATCTCGGTGTATTGGGTGTAAGACATTATGATTAAAATTTACAAATTTTGAAGCCTAATTTGAATGTGAAGAAGTAGGTGACTTGGGAGTGATTGAAATGAAGCGACACATCGCAAACAGTGTTGTGTTCTTCAGCTATTCTTTCACGGGAGGTGAAAAGGCGCGGGCACAAGTACACGGAACAGGGCCCCTAGTAATACTACACAGCAAAAACTGTGGTGTTAACCGGTGTACATAGAGGACCACACCAGTTATTTTACACCGGTGTTAATTTGGTGGTGTTAGTTTTACACCTATAGGTGTTATTACAACAGCTTTTGTTGTTACATTTACACTCTTTGGTGTTATGTTTAATCTCTAGGGTGTAATTTTAACACCTCAGGGTGTGGCCCTCTATTAACACCAATTGGTGTCAGTTTTAACACCGCAGTACTGACAATCTCGATACGACTGATACACTGGATGATCCATGAGTGGAAAGTTAGTGACTCACATAAAAAAAACAATCTGACAATAAAAAAGAAATTAAAAGAGGTGTAAACTAGAGAAAGCGTGCAATCTCAGTCGGTAGGTAATCCCACTTACAATAAAACAGAATTCTTCTTTTCTGGATATTCGAAAAATTAAGTGAAAAGAGAAACAAGTTTCATGGCAAACAGTGGCGTACCTAGGATTTTCTCCGGGGGGGCAAAATTCGTCCGCCAAAAAAAAAATATTATTTCAAGTTGATCGTAAGATAAATTAAACCTTATTAACGGAGACTTTGGAAGAAGTAGCCCTCTCCGTCATAGAATTACTAATATTAAAAGTTGTTAGAATCGATGGCAGATATATGACAAATGGTGCGCGCAGTTGTTTCCTTTGCTAAGTGCACGTTTCCAATAGGATTTGCGCATTTTATCAACGATTTGCACAGAATACACTCTCAGAATATAAAGCAAATTGCTGCCTTAAAATTAACATGTAAGTATTTATAGAAATATGACTTTTACTTTTATTTCTGCAAAATTCTCAAATCGATATTTTTCTTGACCAAAATTGACTGATTGACTGATACGACAGTTCAGACGAACGCCGACGGAATGGTTTACTGACGGTTGGTCTAATATCACTTGGTCTAATCTTCAGACTTGGCTAACAACATTTTGGCTAAACCCGCTAGTTCCATTCTCATTTGGTCTAATTGCCACTTGGTCTTATAGCCAATTGGACTAATGAACTCTTGGTATAATAGCCAATTAGTCTAATGACCAATTGGTCTAATAGCCATTTGGTCAAATGCCCAGATGGGCTAATCGTCACTTAGTCTAATTGTCATTTAGTCTAATTGCCATTTCGTCTAATGTATCTTATTAAATCACTTATTAGTCTAATACTAATCTAATGTAACAAGACAAGAAGAAAAGACAAGACAAGAAGAAAATAGCATGTTAGACCAAGTTAAATTAGACGAATTGGATATTAGACGAAATGGTTGTAAACGAAATGGGTTTAGATTATGTGAAGTTGGACGAACTGATAAGTAGTAGTATTAGACCATACCATAATTCACCCGATCTACCTTCAATAGTATTATTATTATTAATTTAATAAACAAACTGAAATTTGAATGCATGACAAAACATCAACAACCAAGCACTATAACGACGAGACATTAATTATATCAATTAATTTGTAATAAGTGAAAAGATAGAAAGAATTTGACCCTTGCTGAAACCAGATTTTAACACTTTTCCGACGTTTGCGGCGAATGAAAATTTCAATTGTGATCTGTAGAATATCGTTGTTCATTGCTGTATATGCCAGATGAGTGCCCGCACATACCCAGTCGAGCAAATTTGAGTCATATTTCAGGACATATTGCATAGTTTATGTTCGCATTTCAGAATTATGTACTTCACATGAAACCATACCCCGATGTGGCGAAAAGTAATTATCATCACAAAAGCATATTTCCCTTTATGTATGACCTATAGCTGCGGAGTCATGTGGGAATCATTGTTTACACAATTGCAAGAGATGTTGAGCAAAATACATGCCTGACATATTTTCTGCTGGCGGCTTTTCACCTCGTTCAATGAGATTTTATTTGCTGTTACTCCATCTCATTTGAAAGCTCATTAATTTGACCAAAATTGTCCAGGTAGTACTATTCCCGACTAGGAATTCTTTGTTGATCTCTTTGTCGTGAGGGACATTCGAGAATAATTTTCTATGATTTTGGAAGCGTACTTCCGGGTCGCGGAATGGGAACTCGTCCTCGTGCGAGCGCCGCCACGGTGGTGGAAGCTACTTTGCTACTTTTATTTCAATTGTGCCCACCGATGTGATTAGCAAGTGCCTAACACTGGTGGGGTCAAAAAGTATATTTCTACATTATCAACTTCGATTGCGAGGAAGTGAAGATGGCAGCTACCGCTAATATAATGAACTCGTAAAAAATTATTTAATGTTTTTATTATATTAAAACAGTTATTGATTCACGATAATACTGTAACAAAAATATTCTTCAAAATACTCAAGAATAAATATAAAAATCTAATAATATTACAAATGTAAACAAATATTAGATACATTATTCTAGAAAGTTTAACAATGAAATGTATTTTTGTTCTTATATAACACAAAGATTGGATGATATAATTGATTACATAATTGTGCCAAGGATTATATCGATTATATATATTTCTGATGGGTTAAAAGCGAAGTCTTGAGTGGATGTGTGCGCGCTTGTGTGAGGGTCTATGTGTGTGTTCAAGGTTAAAGTTTATAGTGGTTCCTCAGTGGTTGTACACTGAGATGAAAAAAAAAATTGACTTTTGATGGTCAGGAAAAGGTCGGATAAAGAGAATTAAAAAATAAATGATGAATTTTAAGTTGTTTGTAAAGTATTAAACGATTACTTTAGGAAGAACGGGATGCAGGATGCAAGTTGTATTTGATTTTTGTTTCCGATCAGTTGGGGGAGAGGGGAAAATTCTGTTTCTATGTAACGTTGACACTTTAAAATCAAATTTTATCATTACAATTTGATTCAGAATAAAATGAATGCTTTGAAAGACATGAAGAAATGTCATTAGACTGAAAAGACTATTAATAAAATATTATATTTATCGATAAGAATGTTTGTGTAATTTTTGACAATGATCTTTTTAATGATGGAATGTATAGCGTGCGATTTAATTCTTTTTGTGATAGACACAATAGGCCTATTTATTTTTGGGTAAAAAACTCGGCATCACTGGATATCATCTTCTCCAAATGACAGATTTTTTTATTTTATCCTCTTAATCGAGGTATTCATTCACAGTGACATGTAAACAAACAATAAAATTCAATAATTTTTTGAATATCACTTTTTTTTTCAAATTTCCAAACTTGTTTTTTTTTATATAAACTTTCTAAATAAACACTCATAGTAAGCTTAAATTCAATCCATAAAGAATTTGCATCATATTTTTTTTACCTTTGAATATGCGTTTTTAAATGATTTCGATAAATAACAAATTGAGCAAGAACACAAAATAGATTACGCAAAACATGGCTGAAATTTTGCAGATCATAACCTATAATTAATGTGTTTTCATCTATAGTAATAATAATCTTGAAATCATAAAATACTAATCTTTTTATAATCTTTCAAAATAATCGAACATAATAATTACAATCTGGCCGAGTGGTCTAAGGTGCCTGGCTGTACATGTAAAGTCCGGGGTTAGATATCCGGGGTTTCCCCCTACTCTTATTCGAATAGTGCAGTGGGTTCTTAACGTGCAAAGGTGGTGACTCTCCTCTACACGGGGCCTCCATTTAACGTCGTATCTGAGGGACGGAGTGTTTTCCACTGTAACATAGCCTGCATCTATGAACATGGGAAAGACGTTTACACACAACGCAGACGTTTACGCACAATATCTTGTGATGTGATCATAATTATAACTTGATTAATTACCTCAAGTTAAAACTCTTCTTGGAGTATTTCGGAGGAACATCACATCACCAAGTACCAATTAAAAAGATTTGGACAATTATGCTCGAGCATTCCGTCAGGGGCCGCATTGATTGTGACGATCCTTGCGCGGCAAAACCCTGTCAGTCATTTTGGGCGTTTTTTTTTCTTCTTCTGTTTTCTCAGGCGCGGATCCAGGGGGCAAAGGTGTAATGTATAAATGCCATCAAAACAAAGGTGTGCCCCTTTTTTAGAAATTGAAGACCTTTTTTTTCCTTGTCAAATTTTTGTCTGGTACGAAATATGCGTGATTTGTGCTGGAAAACCTTTTTTTTTAATTTTGGCTAGTCAAAATTTCCCTCTGAAAAATTTGCCCCCCCCCTTTGGAAAAATCCTGGATCCACCCCTGTGTTTTCTAGTGTTTATTATAGTTTTGAATATGCTCTTTCGTGTGGAAGGGCTTTTGACAACAGATTTGTTACGTTATGGGAACCATCTGCGTGGTCATCGCGAAAATTTCCTATTAGGCCTATCGTGTGAAATAGACTGCGAGTGTAGAATCTCGTCTTCATAAAAGACATGGTACTGCCTAACTCGAATGTTACATCTGTACAGACACGGTGTATGTAGACTTACCGAGGCTGTGTGTTACACAGGACGCTCTTGAATCGGGAATCATGACCTTGAATTCGGATCACTGTATTAAGCTCGGATTACACCCTAACCGAATTCTCTCGAACAAATTCGGATAATTTCTGCCCGAATACACCCTGATTCGGATGGTTTCGGTGGATTCAAGCACAAAATGTTAAAATAATGGAATTCCACGTGTTCAGGGAGGAATGAAACTTCATTTCACATGACAATGATGAGAAAATGAAAATATTTCATATTTCATATAAGAAAATACAAAAGAAATAGTGAGTGAGTGACATCATCGACTCTCTCATTTGGATGTAACTGGCTCGTTCATATAACTATTTTGTTGAAAATAAGCGAAACTTTGAAATGTCATAACTTTCTTATTTTACATCCGATTTTGATGAAACTTTCAGCATTGTGCTTGTCTGATTTTTCTCTATTGATTCAAATCAACATTTTTCTGAGGTGGACTTGACCTTTAATAACGATACCAATCAATGTAGCGATTTGAATGATTTCTCCATGGAGAGATGACGTGGTCGAGTGGTCTAATGTGCCCGACTACACCTTGAAAGTCCGAGGTTCTGTTCCCGGCACTGCTCTTGACTGAGGCATTTATGTCTACAATGCTATTTTTTCCCTGCGTCAAATAATGAACTTACTCATATAAGTTGAATGTAATGTATCATAAGTTGAATGTAATGTGGCATAAGTTGAATGCATCATGGACTTGCTCATATAAGTTGCAAGAGCATTAGAATCGATACATTTTGTGAACGAAAATCATGTAATCAATCAATTCCATTTCAGTATCAATCATGCTTTATTTACCAGAATTAATTTCGAGCATGTTTTAAGCTAACTTTGAAGTATACAAAATTTATTTACCGTTTTATACATTTTTGTATGTATTCGTATTTGAATGAATTCAGAAATCAATTATCAAAATTTTTCCTAAAGCAGTGTTTTAATTTTGTCAACTATATTATCATAATATATTATGTTCTTATATTTGCTCATCATCCTACCTTTGGCAATTCTCTGGAAGTTGAACAAATTCTCTCTTTGACCCCACTGCTCGATAGGCACTAGCCTTTGACTCCGCAGTGGTTGACAAGTTAATGCCAATGAATATAGTAGGCGAACCCCTATCAATCCGGGGTATTCTAGAGGTGGCGAAACATGTTAAAGTGTAGTGTACCATTACGCAAAGTTTGTTGTAAAAAAAAGAACAAATATAATTAACACATATATAATTTGGTAAAGGTTTGAGGAAGATCCATTGAAGATGAAAAAAGTTGCAGTATTGGAATTTCAAGTTTCGGATTTGTGACGTCATCAACGAGCAGCTACCTCAAATCTTATGTCATATAATACGCATACATTTCAATTTTTAGTGGTTCTTGATGACTATTTTGTTTTCTTTTTTAGGAACAGGTGCGAAATGATTTTCGCAAAAAGGTTTAAAAAAAAATCATTCTTCATTGATTTCATTTATTTATTATACGATATGTAATGTAGTGAAGCTGCTTGCAAATCAAATGAGAGCGAAGTTGGCTCAGTCGGTTAAAGCGTCTGCCCGTCGAACCAAAAGATCGTGGGTTTGAGTCCACCCCGGGCGGATGACTGAAGCCAGTGCGTTGTGTGTAAACGTCTCTCCCCTGTTTCATAGATGCAGGCTATGTTACAGTGGAAAACACTCCGTCCCTCAGATAGGACGTTAAATGGAGGCCCCGTGTAGAGGAGAGTCACCACCTTTGCACGTTAAGAACCAACTGCACTATTCGAATAAGAGTAGGGGGAAACCCCGGATATCGAACCCCGGACTTTACATGTACAGCCAGGCACCTTAGACCACTCGGCCATATTGTAAATATTATGTTCGATTATTTTGAAAGATTATAGAAAGATTAGTATTTTATAATTTCAAGATTATTATTACTATAGATGAAAACACATTAATTATAGGTTATGATCTGCAAAATTCCAGCCATGTTTTATGTAATCTATTTTGTGTTATTGCTCAATTTGTTATTCATCGAAATCATTTAAAAAAGCATATTCAAAGGTAAAAAAAAATATGATGCAAATTCTTTATGGATTGAATTCAAAGCTTACTATGAGTGTTTATTTAGAAAGTTTATATAAAAAAAGTTTGGAAATTTGAAAGAAATAAGTGATATTCAAAAAATTATTGAATTTTATTGTTTGTTTACATGTCACTGTGAATGAATACCTTGATTAAGAGGATAAAATAAAAAAAAATCTGTCATTAAGAGAAGATGATATCCAGTGATGCCGAATTTTTTACCCAAAAAATAAACAGGCCTATTGTGTTTATCACAAAAAAATTAAATCGCACGCCATACATTCCATCATTAAAAAGATCATTATCAAAAATTACACAAACATTCTTATTGATAAATATAATATTTCATTTGTAGTCTTTTCAGTCTAATGACATTTCTTCATGTCTTTCAAAGCATTCATTTTATTCTGAATCAAATTGTAATTATAAAATTTGATTTGGAAGTGTCAAATTTACATTGAAACAGAATTTTCCCCTCTCCCCCAACTGATCGGAAACAAAAATCAAATACAACTTGCATCCTGCATCCCGTTCTTCCTAAAGTAATCGTTTAATACTTTACAAACAACTTAAAATTCATCATTCATTTTTTAAACCTCCTTGTGAGCAATCCTGGTACGTTGTAATTCTCTTTATCCGACCTTTTCCTGACCATAAAAAGTCAAATGTTTTGTTTTTTCATCTCAGTGTACAACCACTGAGGAACCACTATAAACTAACCTTGAACACACACATACACCCTCACACAAGCGCGCACACACCCTCTCAAGACTTCAGTTTTAACCCATCAGAAATATATATAATCGATATAATCCTTGGTACAATTATGTAATCGATTATATATCAATCTATGTATCATATACATGTAAGAACAAAACTACATTTTATTGTTAAACTTTCAGAATAATGTATCCAATATCTGTTTACATTTGTTATATTATTAATTTTTTTATTTATTTAGAGTTTTTGAAGAAAACTCATGTTACAGTATTTTCGTGAATTAATAACTGCTTTTAATATAATAAAAACAATAAATAATTATAACGAGTTCAGCAGAAAGATTGTTTACGTCTCCATTTTGAAGTCTTTGTTATCGAAGTCGATACATACGAAATTACTTTTTGACCCCATCAGTGATAGGCACTTGCTAATCACATCGGTGGGCTAAATAGAAATGAAAATAGAAAAGTAGCTATCACCACAACGCTCGCCCGAGGACGAGTTCCCACTCCGCGACACAGAAGTATGCTACCAAAATCATAGAAAATTATTCTCGAATGTCCCTCACAAGAATTCCTAGCCGGGAATAGTACTTCCTGGACAATTTTGGTCAAATCAATGAGCTTTCAAATGAGATGGAGTAACAGCAAATAAAATCTCATTGAACGAGGTTAAAAGCCGCCAGCAGAAAATATGTCAGGCATGTATTTTGCTCAACAACTACAACAACATCGGAAAAATGTTAAAATCTGGTTTCAGTAAGGGTCAAATTCTTTCTTTCTTTTCACTAATTACAAATTAATTGATATAATCTGGGCAAATGTCTCGTCGTTATAGTGCTTGGTTATTGATGTTTTGTCATGCATTCAAATTTCAGTTTGTTTATTAATATGAACGATGGAAAATTAATACAATTAGATATTCGTAAAATTTCACCCCTCTGCTTTCTTCACTGAAACTGGCGGCTTCGAAGGCGAACATAAAAAGGTCCTTATTGCCGTTCTTTCTTTTGTGCTTCTTTAGAAATCAACGGCTGCTTGAATAAATTTGTTGCCTTTCGGAACTTTAGGGTCGTGTGATCCAGTGGTTAGAGCATTGGACTCATAATCATAGTCTGCGCCTGCAGACTAGTCTGCAGGCGCAGACCCTTAGTTTTCGCAACTCGCGTAGTGCCTAATGTAGAGTCTGAAGTAGTGAGACTAGACTCAGCCAAGAGAGTTTTTGGTTTGTAGTCTTCACATGGTTTTGTTTCAAGGGACAAATTTGAGTCTGAGCTTACAGACTAACGCGAGACCGTATTCTCATGGTGGGGGAGGATAACCCACGAGGCCGAGAGTCTATACTAGACCCTTTTTTTCAAGTACAACTATTGGGAATGCTATAAATGTTATTTACGCCCAATATTACCATTCTCAGAGCTCTATTTAGTTGATTAGAGAAAACAAAGTAATATGAAAAGCATGAATTTCAATTTTTAATGGCTCGTAATGACTTATTTTGTTTTCTGTTAAGGAACAGGTGCGAAATGATTTGTCAATTGTTATACCCAAGGTTTCAAAAAAAACATTTTTCATTAATTTAATTGATTTTTTTTTACCATACGATATGTAAGGTAGTAAAGCTGCTTGCAAATCAAATAAGAGCGAAGTTGGCTCAGTCGGTTAAAGCGTCTGCCCGTCGAACCAAAAGATCGTGGGTTCGAATCCACCCCGGACGGATGACTGAAGCCAGTGCGTTGTGTGTAAACGTCTCTCCCCTGTTTCATAGATGCAGGCTAGTTACAGTGGAAAACACTCCGTCCCTCAGATACGACGTTACATGGAGGCCCCGTGTAGAGGAGAGTCACCACCTTTGCACGTTAAGAACCAACTGCACTATTCGAATAAGAGTAGGGGAAACCCCGGATATCGAACCCCGGACTTTACATGTACAGCCAGGCACCTTAGATCACTCGGCCATATTGTAAATATTATGTTCGATTATTTTGAAAGATTATAGAAAGATTAGTATTTTATAATTTCAAGATTATTATTACTATAGATGAAAACACATTAATTATAGGTTATGATCTGCAAAATTCCAGCCATGTTTTGTGTAATCTATTTTTTGTTATTGCTCAATTTTTTACTTATCGAAATAATATATAAAGCATATTCAAGGGTTAAAAAAATATGATGCAAATTCTTTATTGATTGAATTCAAGCTTACTATAAGTGTTTATTTAGAAAGTTTATATAAAAAAAACAAGTTTGGAAATTTGAATAAAATAAGTGATATTCAACAAATTATTGAATTTTATTGTTTGTTTACAGGTCACTCTTAATAAATACCTCGATTAAGAGTATAAAACAAAAAAAATCTGTCATTTGGAGAAGATGATTAGCAGTGATGCCGATTTTTTTACAAAAAAATAAACAGGCCTTTTGTGTTTATCACAAAAAATCAACTCGCACGCTATACATTCCTTCATTAAAAAGATCATTGTCAAAAATTACACAAACATTCTTATTGATAAGCCAGTACGTTGTGTGTAAACGTCTCTCCCCTGTTTCATAGATGCAGGCTATGTTACAGTGGAAAACACTCCGTCCCTCAGATAGGACGTTACATGGAGGCCCCGTGTAGAGGAGAGTCACCACCTTTGCACGTTAAGAACCAACTGCACTATTCGAATAAGAGTAGGGGAAACCCCGGATATCGAACCCCGGACTTTACATGTACAGCCAGGCACCTTAGATCACTCGGCCATATTGTAAATATTATGTTCGATTATTTTGAAAGATTATAGAAAGATTAGTATTTTATAATTTCAAGATTATTATTACTATAGATGAAAACACATTAATTATAGGTTATGATCTGCAAAATTCCAGCCATGTTTTTGTGTAATCTATTTTTTGTTATTGCTCAATTTTTTACTTATCGAAATTATATAAAAAGCATATTCAAGGGTAAAAAAATATGATGCAAATTCTTTATTGATTGAATTCAAGCTTACTATAAGTGTTTATTTAGAAAGTTTATATAAAAAAACAAGTTTGGAAATTTTAAAAAAATAAGTGATATTCAACAAATTATTGAATTTTATTGTTTGTTTACATGTCACTCTGAATAAATACCTCGATTAAGAGTATAAAACAAAAAAAAAATCTGTCATTTGGAGAAGATGATTTCCAGTGATGCCGAATTTTTTACCCAAAAAATAAACAGGCCTATTGTGTTTATCACAAAAAATTATATCGCACGCTATACATTCCATCATTAAAAAGATCATTGTCAAAAATTACACAAACATTCTTATTGATAAATATAATATTTTATTTAGTAGTCTTTTCGGTCTATTGACTTTTCTTCATGTCTTTCAAAGCATTCAATTTATTCTGAATCAAATTATAATTATAAAATTTGATTTGAAAGTGTCAAAGTTACATAGAAACAGAATTTTCCCCTCTCCCCCAACTGATCGGAAACAAAAATCAAATACAACTTGCATCCTGCATCCCGTTCTTCCTAAAGCACTGTAATCGTTTAACATGTTTAAAACTTTACAAACAACTTAAATTTCATCATTAATTTTTTAAACCTCCTTGTGAGCAATCCTGGTACATTGTAATTCTCTTTATCCGACCTTTTCCTGACCATAAAAAGTCAAATGATTTTTTTTTCATCTCAGTGTACAACCACTGAGGAACCACTATAAACTTTAACCTTGAACACACACATACACCCTCACACAAGCGCGCAGACACCCTCTCAAGACTTCGCTTTTAACCCATCAGAAATATATATAATCGATATAATCCTTGGCACAATTTATGTAATCAATTATATCATCCAATCTTTGTGTTATATAAGAACAAAAATACATTTCATTGTTAAACTTTCTAGAATAATGTATTTGATATCTGTTTACATTTGTTATATTATGAGATTTATTATTTATTCTAGAGTTTTTTGAAGAAAATTCATGTTGCAGTATTATCGTGAATCAATAACTGCTTTAATATAATAAAAACATTAATATAAATATAACGAGTTCATCACCTAGATCGTTTACTTCCGCAGCGATATATAATAACCACTTTTTGACCCCACCAGTGATATGCACTTGCTAATCACATCGGTGGGCTAAATTGAAATAAAAATAGAAATCTAGAACAGCGCTCGCACGAGGATGAGTTCCCACTCCGCGACCCAGAAGTACACTACCAAGATCATAGCAAATTATTTTCGAATGTCCCTCACGACAAAGAGATCAACAGAGAATTCATAGCCGGGAATAGTACTTCTTGGACAATTTTGGTCAAATCAATGAGCTTTCAAATGAGATGGAGTAACAGCAAATCCCGGCAGCAAATAAACTCTTTGAATAAAGTCTCTTTAAACAAGGTTAAAAGCCGACAGCAGAAAATATGTCAGGCATTGATTTTGCTCAACATCTCTTGCAATTGTGAAGACAAATGATTTCCTCATGACTCCGCAGCTATAAAGGGAAATATGCTTTTGTGAATTGTGATGATAACTACTTTTTTCGCCGCATCTTGGTATGGTTATATGTGAAGTACATAATTCGGAGGCATGCGAAAATAAACAATACAAAATGTCCTGAAATATGACTCAAATTTGCTTGACTTGGCATGTGCGGGCACTCATCTGGCATATACAGCAATGAACAACGATAATCTGCAGATCACGATTGAAATTTTCATTCGCCGCAAACATCGGAAAAGTGTTAAAATCTGGCTTCAGTAAGGGTCAAATTCTTTCTTTCTGTTCACTAATAACAAATTAATTGATATAATTTGGGCAAATGTCTCGTCGTTATAGTGCTTGGTTATTGATGTTTTGTCATGCATTCAAATTTTAGTTTGTTTATTGATATGAACGATGGAAAATTGATACAATTGGATATTCGTAAAATTTCACCCCTCTGCTTTCTTCACTGAAACTGGCGGCTTCGAAGGCGAACATAAAAAGGTCCTTATTGTCGTTCTTTCCTTTGTGCTTCTTTAGAAATCAACAGCAACTTGAATAAATTTGTTGGAACTCCAGTCATATAATCTTCTTGGTCAAATTACCTTTCATTTCTTTGATTATGATAGGCGGATTTCAAAGCAAGATATTACGTAAGCATGCGTTACATAGCAGGATTCAATTTATCCGCCTTCCTGTACCACTTATTTATTTCGGAATCAATCACATTTTTTGCGCATTATATTCTTTCCAGGTCATTTCATATATTTTTTCTCCTTTTATACATATCATTGAATCCATAGTAAATAAAGAGGCTTTTATAGGAGGAAGTTATAATTTGTTTAACAAATTTTCGGCATTACTCCTATTTGTTTAAGATCAGTATGCTCGATCTGTAATGAAAATCATAAGATCAGTATGCTCGATCTGTATGAAAATCATAAATCATAAGTCAGAAAAAATTGGAACCAGTGGGATTCGAACCTGCCATCTACTGCGTAGTAGATGGCAGGTTCGAATCCCACTGGTTCCAATAGATGGCAGGTTCGAATCCCACTGGTTCCAATTTTTTAATTTATAATCCATAATTTCTTGGGTCCTTTTTTTTTTAATATAATCGATCAATTTATAATTTTTCTCTCCTTTCACAAAGTACTTAAGTATTTTTTTTATTAGGCTTGCCTATAATTATGCCAATGTATTTAAATAAAAAAAAGAATTTATATAAACCCTAATGAAATTTGGATGTATTTTGAAAATAGATATTTAATACAATGTTTTTGAAATATTAACTATTTTAAGTTTGTGAAAGAAAATTATATATTTAATTTCCTCTCGCAATCACGAATTTTCTGCCGGAGAGGAAAAAATAACTACTTTTTGACCCCATCGATTGATCGGCACTTGCTATTCAATGCGGGTGGGTACGTTAATCCATGAAAGAAAACTAATTAACTCATAAGAGCAAGAGCGAGGGTATCTCATCGGCGCGTTCGCGGGTTCATGAGTATTAATGTCTAATTTTCCAAGGAAAATTTCTTCAAAATTAGATGCATAGTAAGAAATTTCAGACGTTTGCATTTAAATCGCATAAACAAATTACTACTCATATCATATTCGTGATCTAGCTAGCTACTTGCATACATAGAAATATATATTTCTATGGTTGCATATCAACATGGACCATTGATATCAATGATTGAGAGCGAATTAGAACAGATCACATGACCACGTCATGTGACCGCACACATGACGTAATATTTTACGACGTAAATATAGATAAAAATAGATGTTGTCATCATTGCGATATATCCGAGAACAAACAGCCCACAGTTCTTTGAATTTAATTGAAATATTGTCAGTTATCTTACGATTTGGTTATGTGAGTATATTGTTGCATTCTTCTTGTAAAGCAATCGTAATAAAAACGTTAGTGAGATGAATGAAAAAGAATAGCATAATTTCATTTTTCAGGGACGGTGAAAATGGAATTCGTGTGTGGCACTGTCCCCGTGATGATGGGCCGGACGACATTGCGGGCAGGGGCGGGTACGGGTCGATCGGGGACAGCTCGATAGTAAACTATGGATAGTACTACTAGTGTTAGTATACCGAACACTTCATGAATTCAGTCATATGACCCAATATTCTCATGAAATCCACCAAACTTTCACCATTGCTGCACCAATACTGAATGATAAAAAATATATAGCCATTATAGGCCTAGATCTATGAAAAAAAATTACCAAAAATTTCTATTCTATTATTATTATGACTAATCTAGGCTAGCCTTCTAGGCCCTATATAATATATATACTATTTTATTATAGATAAAAGTAGTATGATTATGAAAAAAAATTGCTAAAAATTTATTTTGTGTTATGATTCACTTGGTCTTAGATTCAGTAAAAGTAGTATGAATGATGTCACTTATCAGCTTCAAATCGGACCTCATTTCGCATGTGAAATGTTTTGGTCAGTCAATAAAATGGTAGGTATGGATTCTACCAAATGTGTGTTTTCTATGTGAAAAGTTTTTTTTTTACTTTGGAAAACAACAAAATCACTGATGAGCTATTTTTAGTTTTTACAATATCTTTTTTTTAGAATATTATATGAATTTGAAAATGTATTTTTGACTATTTTTCATCATTTTTCTAATTCTGTATTTCTAGTTCCTTTTGGCTCTGAAAGGATCTTGCAAAGTTCTGAATGTATGAAATTATTGTCTGACGTGTATGATGTGCGCATTTGGTAATACAAGGCCGGTCGGTATAATTATACAATCACTCACTATAAGTGGGTATCATGGTTATGGGCAGCGCAGCTCAGGCTTGGTTTGCAGCTTTGGGGTAGACGGCTACATCTGCCATTATTTTATCAACGCTAAAATTGGGAATAATGGAGCCGGAATGACAATAAAATGTCAGCAGATCTTTAAAAACAGTCCCCTGTATGCTGTCTGTGACTCTGTCAGCTGCTAGCTGCCTATTGATAAAATTTTAGAGTTCCCGCTGACTGCCTTCACGTCTTCAGACTTGTCAGTCTCTATCTCACTGTAAGTTTAAATCTTCATCCATAAGCTTCATTCCCATCTCGACCAAAAAAAACTGCTACAAGTATTCGTTCATTCCAAGAACCATCCCAGACTGGAACTCCCTCACACCCCCAACCATCGAAATCAAGAACATAGAAACCTTCAAGCGAAACGTACTTCAAATCTATACAAAGCAAAGCAAAGACTAAAAAAGCATCTTCTCTCTCCGCACCATTAACATCTGCGCACTTCCTGCCCGGTTGGCTCCCACTGTGGGGCGTTGGGCAGTACACCTAAAGAAGAAGAAAGAAGAAGAAGATCTGTCTGTAATGTTAGGTGATGGTGTTTCGCTGAGCTAGATGTGTATGAGCAGAAACAAAAAAGTAAAAAAAAAAACATTGTTCATAAAGCACCTCAAAAGTAACATTAACAAACAAATTTCTGTCTAACGTTAGGCTGAAATCCATACATGTAGGTCTGTTTTGAGTGTTGACTTTAACATTTCTTTTGTTTTGGGGAGGGGGGGGGGTTCTCAACTTGCCATCTCACACACACAGTGTGAGGTAAACAAAAAAAAGTGGAAATACAGGTTAGACCTACATCTGCACTTGAAGTCAAACTTTAACAATAATCAAAAAGTGATCGCCTATCAAAGTAAAAATAATTTTCATACCAGATTCAGATTTCTGCTGTTTCAATAAGTGTTTGGAACAAAGGGAAAGTCCACCTCAACAAATATTTGATTTAGATATAAAAGAAAGATTAAACACAAAGCTGAAAATTTGTTCAAACCAGATGAAAAAAAGAGAAATTTATGACATTTTGAAACATATTTTATTTTCACAGTAAACAGTCACAGCTGCAAAGGAGAAAGTCGATGATGTCACTCATTACATTCTTTTGTTTGAATTATATTTGTAGTTATATGTATTTATATTTTGGTCAAAATGCTTTATTAAATCAAAACAGCAATGACTATTCCACACAGGACAGTGCATTATCAGCACTGATTAGCATGATTATTATTTCTTGAAAGGATTTTAATTTAAAGACAAAATACTAAAAGATATTAAGTAACTATTTGGGACTGTTCTTGTTTCTATCATTTTTAAATGTTCATTCATTGTGTAATTACATTTTAAATGTTTTCGATGTTTTTCTTTATGCAAATTAATCTTTTTCCAAGTAGAATTTTGCATTCAGAGCATGATACATGTAGAAACATAATCAAAATATCATCATAGTTGTAATTTTCAAGTCATATGATCTTTGATTTTTCACTTAGCACTTTGACTTACATGCTTCCCCCCTCCCCTAGTAAGATATGATAGTTATGTTCTCATATTTCATCCGCTCTTCACATGTAATTTTCCAGATATTTACCATCTTTATTTTTATTTCAGAAGTGAATTGGGACCTCTGCATTTTGAAAATGGCAACAAGTGCAGTTGCAGCAAATCACCATGTTGTGAAAGCTGGCTGGATGCAGAGAGAGAGTAAGTTAGCCCATCTGGGCTCATTTTCTTATTTCTGGTCTTCAAATTGGCAATGTAGATGTATTTTTTTTATTTATTGCTTTATTTTGTGGTCTGGTCCAGTTACTTGAGGCTGAGCCCTACATAGACTCATCAGAGCTGCAGCATGTGATACAGGCTTTACATGGCCAATACAAACTCAGCTGGTCTAAACATTCTTCTAAAAGTTACCATTATGAAAACTTTGCATCCAATGGTAACTTGTATGGAATTCTTGATTTTGATTGGTTGGTGATCAGTGTTACCATGGTAGTTATTGTACAACGACTACTTAGCTTGTTGTACGCGATCAAATGGGAAGCTGAATGTCACACATTCGTACCGTTGCACACAAGACGTACCATCCAAAATGTACCATTGCACGGCTTTAGGAGGTGACGTCACAATGCGATTTCATTAAATAAGGTGACAATGCGCGTACAGCCCGCTGGCTAAATGCGCAATGCTGTCCAAGATCACGTGCGCTTGTGGGCCCGGCTCGTGGGATTTTGCTTTTCGCTTTCAATATTTTTGCTCCCTTTTCATAGATTACTGGAAAGAAAAACTCGTTTTTTTCATATTTTCGCTAGATTCCGAGGCGTTGTACAACACAAATAGCGAATATTCTTATTCGTTCAATGGTGCGAGATTTCGCATTCGGTGAAAGAAAGAAACGCTCTATTCAACTCGGCTAACGCCTCGTTGAATAGAGCAACTTTCTTTCACCTCATGCGAAATCTCGCACCATCGCACTCTTGCCTATTCGCTATTTGTATACCATCGGATGGCAACATTATCATTAGTAACTTTTATGCAATGGGGCCCTGAAGCTATATTTTTGGTGACATAATAACATTTGCTCCTGCGACGATTGCTCCTGGCTTTATTTCATCTAAGGTGTAGGATTAGGATTAGGGTTACAAATTTGCAATATGGTCTTATGTTAACGTCTTTTAGTTTATGGTAGGGTATAGTGTTAAATCCAGGGTTGTAGTCTTCATACAATTAGTGTGTGGAATTTATAGCCGAGGAATTGTTGCCGGAGCAAAAGTTTTGGAATCATATTTTTTCCTTGGGAGAATGTTTCCCCTCAACGCTGTCGCTTTTTTGCAAAATATACTCCCTGAGGAAAATACAACTAATTCAAGAAAATGAAATTACCCCTAGTAGGTAGGTAGGCGTTATCTGAATAAAATCACATAGGTTATGTAGATTCAAATCAGTGATAGTTCAATATGTCATCATATGATCAAAGCCGCAAGGGTCACATTTGTTATATAATCTAGGTTTTGATGTCACCTTGGAATAATTTTCCTGGTATCGCATCGCATTTCGCTCCACATTTTTGAAAGACTGCTACAATGTATTCATAAAGTCTTTTGTATGGCATATTTTTACATAGGACTGTAGGTCTGTAGCCTACATTACTTAGTTGATTGTTTTTCTCTTCTGACCAAAAATGCCTTTCAAATTTGTAAAGCAAAATTATTCCCTGCACCTCAACGAATATAACTTTGTTGTATTGCTAATGGCAGTGGTATATTCACGTAGGTGACATCACTCCTGCTGAAAGTTGTGTAGTTAGGTAGTTTAGTTTACTTGATGTACATGCTAGTGTGTACGCGTTGATTTCATGAAGCATGTGCGTTCTGCATTTTTCTATTATACATTTTTCTGTTATGATGGATCAGAGTTGCAGCGAGCATTGCAAATTTATCATAAAGCCATATCATATTGTAGAGGTGTCGGGCTCAGTGGATAAGTCTCCGGACTTTGAACCACAAGGTCTGGGGTTCAAACCCCACCGCAGCAA
Source organism: Lytechinus variegatus (assembly GCF_018143015.1). Classification (NCBI taxonomy): domain Eukaryota; kingdom Metazoa; phylum Echinodermata; class Echinoidea; order Temnopleuroida; family Toxopneustidae; genus Lytechinus; species Lytechinus variegatus. Next base: position 9,416,556 of record NC_054755.1, on the reverse strand, counting down.
TCGCGTCCTTTGGCAAGGCGTTTATCTACATTTACCACTCTTCACCCAGGTGTAGTGAATGGGTACTCAGTAGGAAGGAATTCCTTGAATGCTTGAGTGTCCAATCAGGGTAGCCATGCTAAAGCCGGGGCAATAGTATGCAGCGCTTAGAAACATTTGTATTGAGCGCTATATATGTTCCATATTATTATTAGTAGTATTACTGTATTATCATTAATGCATACTCTGCTTGTAAATCTATTATGCAACAAATGTTGCCTGGTCTATCTGTTTAATGAATAGCCTAATATTTCAAATCCCATCCGAAAATGTATTTTTTCCTTGGAAGAATATTTTCCCTTAGCACTACAGGAAACGGGCAAATATAATCCCTTTTGAAAATACAACTCCATCATTGAAATGAAATTAAACCTAGATTGGCAATGTCTGTATTATACACAACGTCAACCTTAAGTTGTTTTTCACATTCTCTCGTTCTCTTTATTTAGGTGATGTATTGAGAAGATGGAAGAGTTGTTACTGTATCTTGAAGACGAACGGTATGCTTTCGTATTTCAATGATGAGAAGCAGAAAGACCTACAAGGACAAATCAACCTCCCCAGGGATTGCTTCGTCTTGAAGGTTTGTTAAAGATATCCACTTGGTCTACTGTCAGATGGTCTAATTCTTAGATCTGGTCTTATTCTCAGACCGGCTAACACCATCGTTGCTAAATCCACCTGATCTACTATTAATTTGGCCTAATCACGATTTGATCCAACCAACTTACTTGGTGAAATGATCATTTTAGTCTAATGCCCACATGTAGATCAGTTTGGTCTAATTACAATTTGGTCCAACATTAGTACTTATTTGTTCAAATGATCATTTGAGTCTAATTCCTATATGGTGTTATTCTCAGACCAGCTAACACCATCTTGGCTAACCCCACTGTGTAAATGTGTATATATTTTCTGTTGCTTTATTAGTTCTTATTCTCTTATCTCAAATCTTTATTTTTGTCATGTAATTTATGTCCGTTCAAATGTTTGTATTTATTGTTTTGTTCATGATTTAAAATTTATTGTTTTATGTTTTTCAACTTTTATGTACGGACTTGCTGAAAAACAGCTTTGCCGCTGAAAGCAGGTTTTTTTATCCTGTATTTAAATAATTAAAACATACATACATGCATACTTGATCCACTATCAACTTTGTCTAATTGAAATAAAGGATGTACCATAAAGAGCAAGATAAAACAAAATGACATGTGGGTCAAGATTCACAAAAGTGATTTTTTTTACGCAAGTATCTGAACACTCATAAACCAGATGCAGTTAATAAAAAGAAAAGAATAATTATTAGGTTGACCTTCATGAGCATTTCGCTTGGACCTTGGCAAATTGGATTAAAATCATCAGAAATTGGACTTTGACTTAATAATCTCTCTGTCCGAAACATTAAATCCTTGTCTTCTTTTTTTTTTCCTCAACTTTGAGAGGTGATAAATGGTATTAATGTCTTACATGTACTTTGTACTACATTCAGATTGCACGTGATGTGACTGGTGTGACGCCTCCGTCCAGCCACGATATACTGGGCTTGATTGAAATCCGTACAAGTCAGGCAAATACAATCTTCTGTGCGGATTCGGCCGACGATGCCCAGACTTGGAAACTTGTGTTTGATGATGTCATCAGAGCTAATGTAAGTTTAACCCTTTGAACCCGATAGGCCGGAATACCAGCCTGCCAGAAAACGCGCAAATACCCGATAGGGCGGAATACCGGTCTACAGCCATGTGACTTCAAAAGCATGGATTCTAAATGTCAGGTGATCTTTTAAAATGACGTCATATTTCTAGTACGTGTAGGAATATTTAATCGATAATTTCAGTCAATGTCGGCAATGATTTCGGAAGGATTTAGCTTAAAAAATGGCCAAAATATGCCACTTTTTTGTGGTTGCTTGTGTCGTATGTGCGGTAACACACGGTGTAATACGCGGCGAGTCACATGCTTACTATGGGGAAGCAATTGGTATATCTGACTTTGGTGAAAACAGTGATTTGGAGCCCAAAACAGACACTAAATTTGATATTTCTGATTGTAGACTAGGTCTACGAGAAGCCAAACAACTTCAGCCGGCTCGGTCCGGGTACTAGCGGGGGCAAGGTGCCGTTGGGTCTCAGATCATGGGGAATTGTGTGAATGTGGTCGAGAAGTCATTTGTGTGCACATAATTCAGGGTGTACATGTATGTCACGGCCGCCCTAATAATTCCGGTTTCAAAGGGTTAATAAGGATTTTTGGAATAAGTGTAAAACAAAGGGAGCATGTTAGCTCGGTCGGTAAAGCGTCTGTCTGTTGAACCAGAGGTCGTGGGTTCGAGTGCACCCCGGGTGGATGACTGAAGCCTGTGTTATGTATACACATGCTCCTCCCCTGTTCCATAGATGCAGGCTATGTTACAATGGAAAACACACTGTCCCTTGGATAGGATGTCAAATGGAGGCCCTGTGTAGAGGATAGTCACCACCTTTGCACATTAAAAACCCACTGCACTACTCGTATAAGAGTAGGGGGAAACCCCATTGTATTGGTCCACCTGCACTCCCCCATACAGTTTTATCGGGAGGAGAGACCTACAGGTCATATTGATTCATTTTGCTTTTTCAACTCCCAGGCACAGATAATAATAATAATAATCCTTGATTCTTATTATATGATTGACTGTTTGAGAATGATACCTTGGTAGTCGCATCTGGTCAATAGTATACAGATAATAAACATCATTGAGGGTAATCATAAGAATTATACATGTATGCATTAAGTACCTTTCGAACAGTTCTTACCGGGCTTGGGCTGTTTCAAAGGTAAGAAGTGTGTGTAATTTGCCCAAGCAAAATGGTATACAAATAGCAAATAGGCATGAGTGCGATGGTGCGAGATTTTGCATGAGGTGGAAGAAGGATGCTCTATTCAACGAGGCATTAGCCGAGTTGAATAGAGCGTTTCTTTCTTTCACCGAATGCGAAATCTCGCACCATTGCACGAATATGAATATTCGCTATTTGTGTTGTACAACGCCTCGGAATTAAACGAAAATATGAAAAAACAAGAGTTTTTCCCTGCAATAATCTATGAAAAGGGAGCAAAAAAAATTGAAAGCGAAAAGCTAAATCCCACAAGCGCACATGACCTTGGGCAGCATTGCACATTTAGCCAGCAGGCTTATACGCGTATTGCACCTTCATTTTTACTGAGCGCAGTGAATTAAATCTCATTGTGACGTCACCTCCTAAAGCCGTGCAACGGTACATTTTGTATGGTACGTCTTGTGTGCAACTGTACAAATGTTTGACATTCAGCCTCCCATTTGCTCGCGTACAACAAGCTAAGTAGGCGTTGTACAATATGTATTATATGTTGGATAAGGTATTGATGTGGATCCTTGTAATTTGATGAACCATCCTCATCTCAAATCATTACTGGTCACTATATTATACTGTTACCGCTCATCAGTTTTTAATCTATGCGTGAGGCAAAATTAATGACTGGTCACATGTGTATGCACAATCTATCATTTCATTAGGATTCACTTGGTCTTCTCATAATAAGTTTTATGAAATAATATATACAGTGTCAAATCCACTGAGTAGAGAGTTCAACTTGCTAATTTGATAATAGGCCCAGAACAGTTGAAGCATATGAATGCAGTAACATTTTTAAAAAAAATAGAACCATTTTTGACATCATACGTCACTTATTTCATTTTAGAGGATAAACTGCTGATATTGGAAATGACATGACTCTTGTTTTTTCATTCATGAAATATGTTTTTGTTACTTCTACCAACAATGTCATGTTAAAGAGATATATTCTATTCAGATTGTTGATTGTCAATTGTACATTCATTTAATATTTTTCAGAGAGTGGCCCCCAATGCCCCGCATGGACAGCAACCACCCGTCATCATCAACGGCACTGTTCCTCCGCCCTGTTATGCAGCCGGACCCGCCCCGATCCCTCCCCAAGTCGTATCGGTCAACCCTCCCCCGGTGTATACCGTCAACCCCTCACCAGTGACCGTCATCAATCCGGGGTCCACTTCCAGGGTGACCTCTACAACCTACTATCCCAATGGTCAGTCGGTCACTCAAATCCAGAGAGGTGGTCTGGGGACCTGTTACCCCGTGCAGCAGACCGTCTACACGTACCCTGGTCAGACCATCGTCCCAAGTAGCAATGGAACAGTGACCACGTATCATGTCCCAAATCAGAGTAAGTACAATTATTTGGATTTTTAAACCCCATTTGGGACTGTCATTAAAGCCTTTATCTGATAATTGTCTATTCTTCAAATTGGCAATTCTAATATATTTCTATCATTGATGCATTTTTCTCTTTTAAAGTAATGTTAATATAACATTAATGAACAAAGATTGACTTTAAGAAAGGTTATATATTTGCCAAATATTTATTTTTCTAATGAGTTGCCAATTTATAGATATTAGTGATTATTTTCCGCTTTGATATTTTTAGCATTGAACAAAAGATACCAATGTAATAAGAATTGGCTTTGTATGTTTAGAATTTTTTACTCTTTCTCATAATTTTTTTTCAATGATTTTTAAGAATTTGCATCAAAAGTGAGTGGGTGAAACCACAAAATGTGGTTACTTTATGCCAGCTGGGTGAAGTACGTAAATATGGGATCCATGAATGATTGCACTGAAGGATATTTCCTCATAGATTGGTCCGATTACACATAAGATAGAAATTTGAGACCACAGTGGTATGACGGATCTGATGCAGAGTAACGTAATTTTGGTTTTATGCTTGGCTGAACATGGGAAAAAATTCCCTGAATTTTGTATATACTGTACATATTGCCTATTTGTGACATTTGTTATTTCAGTTTCAAAAGGTGTTAAACAAAGGACAATTATGATGCTTAGGTTTTGGAACCATCCACTATTTGAAAACATCAATGAATACATGATTGCTATGGAAATATACTTTATTTGGAAAAGCAATTGAATAGTATTTCATACTCCCATACAGGTGTTAATTTCCATATGATGTATTATGTACATTGCAGTTGAATTTCTCTTCTTTTTGAATAAATACAAGTACATTTACCTCTCTATATTTTGAAATGCCAAATTAAATAATATTATCATTAAAGTGCTACCTTTGTAAGAGTATGAACTTCATCCATGTTATATTTTTTTAATAGTCATTCATCTGTGCCTTATTTTAAAGTTCAAATTTATTACCAACTTTCCTTTTTCTTTCTTGTATTTACAGCCACCACCCGAGTGTATCAAACCAGATACTACTGAGGTTCCTTCACCTTCAAACACTTAATTACATCCATGGTAATCAACCTTTTTTCCTTTGTTTATTTTTTTTTGCCCTTTTCATTTTAAAAGTAAAAATGTGTGAATGCATTCACAATAAACATCATCCACATATTCCGTTTTTAGATATGATAATTAGCAAAGATCATTAAAGGTCATGTCAACACCAACATTGGGTTTATATGAATAAAATGAACAGAGGTTTTAATTTTTTTTTTTTTTTGCTTTGTGTAATGTGTAAATGTAACTTCCTAAGACAATTTTTTTACACATTCTTTATTTACAAACTATATATTTTTTGGTGTTCTATAGTTCAATATTTCGAATATTTCATCCCCTCTCCCCAAAAAGGTACTAAAACTTGGTTTTGCCTTTTATGGGGCACGTAAAACTATCATCTGTGTGTACCTTTATTTTATCTGCATATTGATTCTACAAAACCTACACAGGCATTTTTTTTTATGTGTGTGTTTTTTTTTTTTTGGGGGGGGTTAGTGTGTCTGTTGTTTGTAGTCTGGTTGTAATTGACCTGTGTTGTAGATTTGAATGTTCTTTTAAGTTCTAATTGATTTACCATGTCATATTGTATATTTTGTATGTAAGGGGATCACTGTTTAGCAAGCCATAGGCTTTTGTTGTTATTCCCATACACATTTTATTGTATATATCTGCTTTGCATTTTATGAATTATTAATAAATTGAATTGAAATACCTTCTTGCAAAATGGAGAATTTGTTTTGAAAATCTGGAATATTTGGTGAAGTTTCTTGAGTGACTTTATTAATTTTACTTCATTGTTCGCATACTCTTCTCTTGTTCTCCCTATCATGCAGATATGTCGTCGTTGATCAGGGGCGCATAACACAAACCTTAGCAATGATGATAGAACATTTTTTATGATTAATTGCATTGACTACAATGTACAATTAATCATGAAAATCAAGCGTGCGATCAATCGCTAACCTTTCTGTTACGGGACCCAGATAAGAACATGGATGCCAGCCATAAACCTCATGGAAAAACTCAGTATGATGCGCAGCAAGACTTGCCCTGTTGTCCCAGTTTCTCTCGTCGTGTACTGTAAAAGGCTTTTGAAAGGCTTTGTGAAGGTTTTCAAAAGGTCATTCCTTGACTCTCTTTCCTGCTGTAATTCTTTCTAATCATCATGTTCTATGTGAATACATGAAGGAATTGAAGTGAAAGACTCTACCAGAATTATTTCTTTCAAATTTTCTCACAGCATCTCTTGTTAGGGTGCTCAATCTAGGGTAGACAGAGGAGTCCCACTCTCTTGAGCCCCCAAGAAATTTATGAAATGAATGAATAGATAGCATACAAATGAATAAAGAATTATTATTATCAATAACAAATGTCTAAATATTTTTAGAAATAACGAAAAATAAAGATTATAGAATTACAATGTTTTCCTCTTTTGACAACTTCAAAAAAAAACTACTGAGCATCTTTTCTATTTTTATGAACTTTAATCAGCTCCTTATTCCAAGATCCCCCCCCCCCCTTCCTTCCCTCAGAGAAACCAGCCTATGCTCTTGTACATGCCTGTAGTTTGTTATTTAATCAGATTTCTCCATCGTCTGTGCAGAATTGATGAAAACATATATTTTTCCAATGTTTTCTTAATTTTAATCTTTGATGTCGCCATCAATAGAAGTCAAATCATGATTGTAGAAATGCTATTCAATATATGGTATATTGAAAATTTTAATACAAAATAAATTATATACTTTGATCTAATCATCTTTAATCCCAATAGAATCTTTTTCATTAACCTTTGGATCTAACATAATAATTTCAGAACTTGTGAATTAAGGTACGGATCGTCCTTAACCAAAGATTACTGCAGCTTAAATCCATAAGATTTTGTTTATTTGTTTCTGTAGTAATACTAATGAATACATAATATCAGGGTGTTACATAAGCACTTGCCCGATAGCCCGGGGCAAGTAAAAGTTAGAGTCAAACAAGTGTTTTTAAGCAAAGACCAAAACTACTTGCCTGAATTGGGCAAGCAAGATCACACAGTAGAAAGCAAAATTCTGAAAGTAGAATGACCAAAATTAGGTTCCATATGATATTGATGCTAATTTTTGTCATAGCAGGCAAGATAAAATCACTTTGGTAAAAGAAGTGCAATAACAACTTAGATCAGTTCATGTCAAAAGAGAGAAAAGGGACAATGGTATATAAAACTGCAAAACTTTCTTTTGAAGAGGTAAAACTTTTTTTTTCAAGGACATTTTGGGGCAAGTGAAATAGATTTTTGAGCAAGTATATTCCAACTATTTAAAAATTTACTTTCCTGACTGGGCAAGTGCTTCTAAAAAGTTATGTAGCTCCCTGCATAATATGTTATTTTGTTTCTGTAAAAAGTATAACAAAATGTATATAAACTTAGACTCAAATATAGATTTATTGTTTGTCTTTTTTTGACTGAAATTAAATACTTGCTTTCCAGATGGCAACTAAATAATATTTTGAGCATTGTAATGTATGTGAATCAATAGTGAGTAATGAGTAATTACTGTATATTTTCATGTGTGGTATATATTTAGTAATAACTACCTTCATTTGTGCATGTATATGATATGTATGTACAATATATCTGTATTCACTATTATATTAATCGCATTACTTTTTTTATTGGTGGAGATTAACATTCCTTTAGCTTAATCTTTGTCTATTAAATCATAGATTGATTGTGCCTTTCATAGACGAATAAAATGATATGGTCTTTACTATTATGGAGAATATACTCGAATGGGATTCTTTTGAACATTTAGAATCGTGTGTGATTATATATATTATGTGCGATTATGTGATTATGCCATGTGTGATTATCTCATGTTTCTATATATGTTAGTGGTTATTATTAAATATATTTTTAAAGATTATGTTAACTTATAACAATTCATTTGAACATCACATGTTGAAAAATCATAAAATTAGACTGCTAAATGAAATGTTAAAAAGATTCGATACATTTCTGAACTACACTGTATTTCCAATGATTTCGACTCTTACTCATATGCATGTACAGACATGCCAACCGTTCCCTTTTTAGAGTATTTGTTCCTCTTTTTTGTTATGAGTACACCAATACTTTTTTTTAATGATTTGTTACTTTTTAAAAAAATTTCCAATCATGGAGTATGTATTATACACAAGGCATGACACTAGCGCCAGTCCGATGGTCCCAGACCAGTAAAAATCAGTTTGGTCCAGTAACTTGTTGCATGAAAAGAACAAGTAAATTCTTGCCTACAAGCACATGTTTAAAAAGGTGAATTATCAAGTTTTCAAGTAGAGTCATTTCATGTTTTTCACTGATCTCACTACAACAGGCTGGCGATTGTTACATTTAGACAAATTTTTTAAAATACTCTGTCAAAAAATACTTTTTTTCCCCTCTAAGAATACTTTTTCTTGTAGAAGGTTGGAAGGTCTGCATGTACTGGATTTTGAAGAACTAAAGTTGTACCCTCATCCGAGTCCCACTCCCATAAAAAGTGGCAAGATACACATCTGTCCACTGTAACACTCTGAGTAGTGAGTGCATTTCGCCCCCCCACCCCCCCCCCCCCCCCCCCCCCCGGGGAATCACTCCTCAAATACTGATATATTTTCCATGCTCATCTAAACACTTTAATTGTGATAAAAAGTTGTGATATACCCTTTCTGGTGGAAGTTCTCATGAATTATCATCCTTTTACCCTATTTAGCAACACTTTAAATGAATACTGACAAAATATGGTTATTTGTTTATTGACCACCACCCCCCTCCCCCATAGCCTCCAAACTTGCCAGATGGACCAAAATTCAGCAATATCCCTCTCCGTATTTGTCATAAGATTCATCTTGCCATTCCATGATGTGTAAAAGCAAAGTTCTCTTGATTGTTAAAATTGTGCATAAACCTTGTACATCTGATAGTAACTCTTCATGCCTCTTGCTTCCAAACACGGTGAAGTCTTCATCTGGTAGAAGTACATTCATAATCCTTCAAAAACTAGATTTTGATTGACAAAAAATGAAGTTTGACTGCATGAAGAGATAAAGATAACTCTTGACTTGAGTATTGTCATGATTCAGTTTCAACGTGTTACACCCCGTCAAGTTTTCTTCATTAGTTTGTATATTCACATTATCAATTGTAGGCCTATGTGAGAATAAAGGATTTGATTGTAAATGCATATTTTTGTAGTCTAGGATGTTCAGAGGTACAGTGATCTTATTAAAGGTTTTAATATTGTAAAATTAGAGTCTGCATATTTTTTGTTAAAATATGAACACACTTGTCAAATTCAACACAATGAAAAGCCAACCGAGAGAGACATGAGTGAGAGGGTTCCATGACATTTGCTCTGGCGACAATTGCTCCGCTGTAAATTCCACATATGAATTGAATGACCAATTTCAACCCTGGGGGTAACACTAACCTATCCTTAACCTAATGGGATGACACACCCCTATTGCATCCCCAACCCTGATCATATATCTTACGTGAAATAAAGCCTGGAGCAATCGTCGGGTTACTGAGTGACTCTTAAACAGGAGAGGTTTATTCCCAGTTGGTCTGCCAGTTCATCCAATTACCAACTCGTCTACTATCATTAGGTCTACCATCAGTTCATCCACTATCCACATGGGCTAATTGCAATTTCATCCACTCACCACTTTGTCCTATAACCAGTTGGTCCAATAGCCATTTAGTCCATATACTATTTGGTCTAATTGGACTTAGTGCTAATTGGGTGAAATTAATTAAAATGGGTATTAGACCAACATGTTACGATACTAGGTAGTTAGAGATGAACTGGTGATTAGACGAAGTGATTATAGGACCAAATGGCTGTTAGACGAAATGTTGGACGGAATGGCAGGCTAAATGAAGGTCAACCATTTGATGAGTGGATAAGTTGGCAATAAACGAATCGGCAGTTTACCACAGGAGAGAGGATGATTTGGAGAGTGAAATGAATGTAAAAGGGAAAATGATCTCTGGATTGTTAATGGTTCATTCGAAAGAAAGTGTATTAGAAAGGTCTGTTGCAAAGAATTGTCTTTGAGGGGAACGTTTTATGAACATTGTCATCTGAAAACTTTCCTTGATTTTGATTGGCTGAGATGCACTGTTACTATGGTAACTGTCAGATTATCTGACAAGTCCTTTCATGAAACACTCCAATGATGCCCCAACGTTCACATCTTTGTCCCCCTTCTTTTCCTTTTAATACCATCTCTCTCTCTCTCAACAAACATCCTCTCGATTTGTCGTTTTGTCCCAAGATTTCCATCTCTCTTTACCAGCCCCGCTATCACTTTCTCTCTATTTCTCCCTCCCTCCCCCTCCCTTTCTAATTAATCATTCTCAAGCAGCAAACACTAGCATAGCTCCCTTCAAAAATATTTTTGCATACCCAATATATCTGCAAAAAAAAATCAATTTATGAAACTTTTTTTTTTCTATTGAATGCAGAATCCTTGGAAGGACCCTGTGCTGTACATGACATGGACACACCTCTTTTTAATATGCTAATAAAAAAATACACAACCGAACATATTCGTGAGTTTCATCTTGATTTACTTTCCCTAATTACCAACAGATAACATACAGAGTTTACTATTCTTGACAAGAATATATCCTAGAGTATCCAAGCAGGTCTGGTTTTCATACAGCTGTTCATAAATTACGAGCGAATTTACTGACAACTGGTGAACCTTTCCTTGTGGTAAAATGATCTCCGGTAGATTTTAATTGGAGTGGACTTAGATCCCAAGAAAGGTTCACCAGTCGTTCGTAAAGTCACTTGTAACTTTATAAGAACAGCTTTATGAAACACCCACCAGAGTGATTTAAGATTTAACCCATTGCCTTCTGAAATCACTGAGCTATGTACAAAGTGCATGAGAATAGACCAGTTCGTAGTTACTTCAGGGACAATTTTGGTCAAATGACCTTTCATTTCTATCATTATGATAGGCAGATTTCAAAGCAAGATATTATGCAAGCTTGCCTTACATAGCAGGATGAAGAAATTGAATAGACTAGTTGACTAGAATAGCACACCAATCATGCCAATGAACACTTTATGAAGATATTTGTTGCATTCCTACTTTGAATGCATATCATAGCATGTTGCACAATGTCCTTAACAAACTGTGAAATACCAGTCGTTTGTGGACGCATTGTTGTTTTGTGGATGTAAATGAATACCACTAATCAAAAGAATATATGGATAATCAAGACATCAAAGTTGGTGCTTATCTCATTAGTTTTTAAACAACCATGTCACTTTAGATCAAATGACCTTCCTCTAATCATGCATAGAATCTCTTGATCATGCACAGAAAGGAACTACAAACTGGCTTTTTAAATCATCCAGTAGTTAATGGGTTGATAAATTATCATTCATTAATAGACTAATAGTGATAACATAGAATTAGATAAATTACAGGAAACTCTGCCAAAATCGATTTCCATTAGTCAAATATTTGCCAAATCCGAAAAATTCTTGAGACAAGATTATTGAAATTGTGTTGCCTTTTCTAAGTCAAATGTCTCCGAAGTCAAACAGATTTCTATGGGCACAAAAGATTTAACTTAGGCAGAGTTAGCTGTACTTGCAATGAATTGAAACACAAGTTCACGATGAAAAATATATATAATGCACTAAATAAAGAAAAGACTATACAATTTGTACATAAGCTTGGCCAGATTTACCTTCTGCTTGTTTGTAATAGTTGAGAAAATGTCAAAACTAGCGGTCAACAATCGCAGGCCTACATGTATGTGGCCAGGTGACCATGTAGTGGACATGTGTGTCTCTGTTGACTGTTGAGTGTCACAGCAATGTTTACGCTATATAACCTTGGCAATCTCAGATGGTAACCCTTGATTCTCTTCCTGCAATGACATTTCTATCTTTAAGTTGTCCAGGGGTTGGGCACCATGCAACGGCTCTCTCATGGTAAAGATCCGAAGCAAAATGTAATATTTGCACTTTAAACTCACAGTGTTAACTCTGTGGAAAATGGTGAACAAAGCTCAGATGGTAGACCTTTCTCCTCCAAAAGACAGTTCTATCATCATGTCCAGGGGTTGGGCACCAAGCAACTGGTCTCTCATTGTCAAGGTCTGGTAAAAAATTTCTGTATAAACACATGACACCAGCTATTAGAAAAAGGTGTGCAATGTCTGGTGTTGTTCCCTCCTTTGCACACCATTGTTGGGCACCATCAAAAGATGTTTCATGATCAAAAACCAAAGCATTAATGCCACCGTCCAATTAAGTTCTCACACTCGTGTGCCTTGGTTAGTGTATGTATTTCTCCAAGAATCTCTTGTGGAATTCCGACCGGAGGGTATCGTTGATGAACTTCTTCTCCTTCTTGTCGTCCTCCCCCCTGGCACAGTTCTTGAAGACCACATCATCATCCCACCTGGTAAATTAGAGACCGTAACATCAAATATGTGGTGATTTCAAGTAATATTTACACAGACATCAAACTTGTTGAAAAAATTCTGAAAAAGGGTTTTAACAAGAAGTAGGTACAACCCCCCCAAAAAAAGAACTTTATTTAAGCATAATTAAATAAGTGTTAATACATGCAAGTACAGATTGTCATGTACATAACAACAGCACACCCCCTTTGTGGATTCAGGCCTTTGAGTTTAACCTATCTATGTTCCAATAACGATAGAACAAAACCTACTTTCTCATTAACAAGTTGTGTAAAATTAAAACTTATCCTTTAATAATTCACCCAAACACATACATAATTTTCCACCGAATGATTAAAGAGAAATTCCAGTAGTTGCAGTAAACGCTGATTTCATGAGAAAGTCTGTAAAACCAGGCTTAATTGTCAGAAAATCATCGAGGATCTAGATCTGGTACAGTTACATAAACTGAACTTTGTGAAATCTTGAAATCTACCCTGAAAAACGTTCACACTGAAGATCACCAACACAGATAGGCACACGTGGGACAGTGTATTATTATTGCTGGAATAAAGACCCGACGGAAGTGACCGAATCCGCGCTTATTTTGCTTATTTCTCAGCAATTACACAATTTCTCCCAGAATCCTTTGGCACATATTTTTTATTCATACAAACAGACACTTGGGTGGTCATTATATTAGATTCTGTAAAAAGTCATTTTGAGATCGTTACCAAAACTGGAATTTATCTTTAAGAAGAATTATTTCATATTCATCAATTGTAAGCTGGAAATTTAACTCAAAACCATAGTGGTTTCGAATTTACTTGACCAAGACGTTTGTATGGAGTTTTGTATCTCTCATCTCATAAAATGGTTTCATTATGTCACTCACCAGCATCATTCATTGCAAAGTGAAAAATAAATCAAGAGAAAAATCACTGACCTTCTCTTGACCTTGAAGTCTGATTTCTGTGACGACATTAGAGGATTGCCGCTCAGAATGTTTTCTGTTCGTATCCTCTCCTCTTCGACTTTCTTTTCTTGCTCCTGAGATGTAACATAAGACGGAGATACATGAGTCATCATAGTTACATCAACCTTATACTATTAGAATTAGAAACAAGTTTTCATTACCCTGTAATTGGTCATTGTAGTATTAAACTATCGATACCGAGTGTGTTGATCGATAATGAGCAGAGGAATCGAGTAGTGAACAGAACAATCAAAGTCAGATCAGCTGTCCATGTAATTTTGTTGATCGTAAACTTAATCAGCTATTATAGTCATGTTGATAATAATACGAAGTATTATCATAACCACAATCATAAACATATTCATTATCTCAATCACAATCATAATCATTATTATAATCATGATAATAATAATAATAATCAGAATTATGTCATAATAATAATAATCTTACTTAAAATCATAATCACAATCATATAATCATAATTATAATCATAATTATCAGAGAGAAAGCCAAGAGAGTAAGCTTTATAAAAGTACAAACCAAGTGACAATTTTCTTGAATGAAATTTAAATGTTTACAAATATTTATATTGTTTTGCTTTTTTTCCACTTTTATACATTGATCAAAATTGTCATCACCGTCATCATCATAATCACCTTCATCATTACACCATCATCATCATTTCTTTTTCTCAATCAAGAATTGCCATTATCATGACAATTAAAGCACTTGAAAATAACCATTTTTTTTCCAACCTTTCTTGAATTTTCCTGAGCTCTTTCTTTCTTGATTTTGTTGAGTTCAGCAAGAAGCTCGGCTGTCTCGTCATCACTGTCGTCAGATGCATCCTACGTAGAAACATGCACATACAGGCAAAATCAATTTTAAACAGATAACTGACCAGGAGAGCATTTCATCAACATCTGCCATCTGACATGTCAGAACCTTCCTTAGTTCTGATTGGATGGGAAGCATAAGTGTCTGACTGTTACTATGGTAACCAGATGACAAACTTGTCGGATGAAACATCAAACATGCCCCTTCTTCAAACACTCCTGGTAACACCGTTTATCACAGTGAATTTTTTTTTTCTCCATATCTTCTAGTCCAGGATTTTTTATTACAGATTTATCACATTTATGTATTAAGATCAAAATCAACTGGAAAAAAAATCATATTTTACATAAAAATCAAGTCATTGTGTGGCTTTGGATATTTTATGCCTCTTTCTATTTTTCCCATTTGTGGTGAACTTTAGAAATTTAAGGTCTGGTTAAGCTTCCTCATTGGTGAGACAATGAAAAAATATGTAACAATTCCATGCACCAAGACAATGATTATAAATCAACATGTAAAATATGACATATGTGGATCGTTGTGGCCCAGTGGATTAGTCTTCGGACTTTGAAACAGAGGGTCGTGGGTTCGAATCCCAGCCATGGCGTAATTTTCTTCAGCAAGAAACTGATCCACAATGTGCTGCACTCAACCCAGGTAAGGTAAATGGGTACTGGTAGGAATTCCTTAAAAAGCTGTGTGCGCTTTGAACGCCTAGCTTAGCCGGGTAATATAGGAGCGCCTTGAGCACCTAACAAGGTGGATATGTGCGCAATATAAATACCCTATATTATTATTATATACTCACATCATCATCATTATCAAGGGGATCATCTGCATCCAGATTAGCGGCTGGTATCTGTTCTAACCTTGGTCTCTTGGTGCTACTGCTACTAGACGACTCTGAAAGAACAATGCAGATTACTTGAATGGTTGCGGAAGATTGCAAGGGGGCTGTTTCACAACAGATGTAATCAAAGTGTGACTTAAAACCCTTGAAACGGCTGGTTGTGTGAAGTATCCATAACTATGACGATCAGATCATGCCGAGTCTAACACAGTGAAAGTAGATTTCTTGCATGATTGTCAAAGACTGCCACGGGCCGATTAATTAAAGTTTAAGTGTGCTTTAACAACTCTTAAAATCAAATGACTCGGGTATGTAGTGCATCCCCACACTGGTCAGATCATGATGAGTATGACAAAACCAAGCAATGCAATCTTTGACAATATACTGCATTCTACATAGATTGCGAAATCTACATGTACTCACCCCTTCCCCTGTCGCTCCTCTTCTCCCGGGCTGCACGCTCTCTATCCTCCAGATCTTTGCGGAAGTCACGGCTGCGGAGCTCATCGCTGGTGTCCTGACCAGGCTGTCTGTAAGAATTAAAGTCAAGCGAGGACATAAACCAGCAACAATCTACCTTGATGCATCATCAAGCAATATTCAACAAAATCATCAATTCTCCCAGAAGCATATATTTGCCATATAGCACAAATATAGCACAAAAGAGATAAAATGACTTTTTAGTTAGGCGGCGGTGGGGTCTATATCAAAACGTGGATATAGAAAAATCAGCTAGTAGGGGAAGGCGGGGTAAGTTGTGACACTTTTTGCATTTTGCATGTTAAAATTGATATGACTAATAATATTGTAGAAATAAGTACCTTGCCTTTAAATTTGATTCTTGGCAAATATTTTCACTTATATATAACTTTCTACCCCCACACTGAAAGTCATTGTGACCTTTGAAAAAAATGATGTCAAATGGCTCAACTTGCCCCATATGTGGTGTAAGTTGTGCCACCTTCTGGGTAAGTTGAGCCACAAACACTATGTACAAAATGCATGCGGGCAGAACCAGGATGTCAATTTTTCATTCAAAGTCTTTTCACTTGCTAATTCTATATAAATAATAACATCTTCTAAAATTAAAAGAACTGTCATGTGAATTTACTTCTTTCTGCCTGCATATCAATGGCTTTTTACGTTTTTTTGTTTTTTATTATACATCACCATAAGAATTACCATGGCTCAACTTGCCCCATGTTGGCTGGCTCAAAGTACCCAAGTCCAAACTTAATGCGATATTTTCACATCTACACATTTCTTATGAATCCATCATTTAAAAGACTATGACAAAAATGAAGATCCATACCTGGACTAACAATATTGGTCTTATTTCTTTATTATGTTTAAAGACATGTATGGGTAAAAAGCACTCCTTTCTTTTTACTTTTTTGGCTAAAATTTGTATTTTTTCTTCTTAAAAAGTACTTTTTGTTTCAAAGTCGAAAACAATATGGTTGGGTAAAGGGTTATGTAATGGGTCATCAATACATGACACCACCACAATGTCTGACTCATTCATTATTGGCCTGGGGGTGGTGGCTCAACTTGCCCCTATGCTCAACTTACCCCGCCTTCCCCTATCCTACAGCTTTATCTCACTATTCTGACATTCACAGATTTATTCAATGGACCTCCACTGTCTGTAGTTTACAGAGTGATTTTGCTTAAAGACAGAAATTAAAGAGTGTTTATTGCCAGAATTTCATTGCACTTTTATTCACTTCATGATTGTAAAATGATTCAAAATTCTCTTCAAAGTCTCTACTTGTTATTCACAACATTCAGAAAAAAAAACATCTTTAGAAAATATTGAACACTCATATCTAACTCAATACAGTGTACAGATCCTTACCTGTATTTCAACTTTGTATGCGCTGGCAGATCACGACTGGAATACTGCTTGGATAGAGCACTCAAATCCCCTTCTCCTTTCCCACTGCCTCCCTTTGCTGGGTTGAACGTTGGTCGTGCTGCTGTTGTCATCTTCAGCTATCTATCCTTCCTTGGTGGCCGACTATTAAATTTGATATCGGAGAAAACATGATATTCGGTTACACTCAAAGCAGAGATTCACCAAGTAAACACAAAACATGTTAAGAATTTTTTTAAGAATAAAATGTTTTCAAAATTCTTTAGGCACTTTGAAAACAGCAAACTTACATGTCACAAGGGGCAGTTACAAAAAAAAGTTGCAAGCAAAGGTCTGCAAATAAGTAAAATGTGATACCAACCTAATTTATAGGCTGTGATAGTTGCGAGAGACAGAGATTTGAGGGGATGAACAAGAGTCCAAAATGCTTGAGTCTCACGCATAATGGGCAAGACTTGGTAGCTCTGCCTTGACCTACTTTATAATTCCATCAAGCGAATTTGATCTTGGCTTGCATTTGGTATTTATCATGTTTATAATTTTGTGTGAACTGTGAGAATTTTTTTATTGAAAATCAAAGTTTCTTCATGATAATTTCTGAAATGTGTATCAATTCAAAGTTAATTTTCACTCAAAATGGTCATCCTATCAAAAGATATGATATAGATGATTTAGAAAAAAAGATGTAAGCGACAACCAAAAACTGTACACATGTGACATGCAATACACATTAGTTTTAGACGGATAGAATCTACTCATTGAAAAAATTTCACTCTCAAGATGGTTGAAGTGAACTTGAAGAGTAACAAATTTCAGGCATTTCATGTGACAACCTAATGCAGCCTTTCTCATCAAATCCCTGAATCATGTGTAACGTGAATGGGTCATGGCGCTAATGCAGTTTCGCACCGGCCGGTTACCAGCATACCTCATCACAAATTTGTTCCCAAATGTCATGACAAGTCGACTCAGTCACATTTCGATGTCAATATATCCACCACTTTTCAAAATATCGTGATCGGGAATGGCTGTATTTCGGCTTCGATCTCAACGTCGTTGATCGACACGGCGTAGACATCGCTTCGCGGATCGCTTGGAGTTGGATTCACCGTGCACCGTAATGTTGATATGAACTGAAGTTAGCAACCAAATCATGCGAACATAGATTCGCATGCGGCATGCTGGCAGTTTGTTCGCCACATTTTCGCATGATTAGGTTGCTAACTTCAGTTCATATCAACATTACGGTGAATGCACGGTGAATCCAAGCGATCCGCGAAGCGATGTCTACGCCGTGTCGATCAACAACGTTGAGATCGAAGCCGAAATACAGCCATTCCCGATCACAATATTTTGAAAAGTGGTGGATATATTGACATCAAAATGTGACTGAGAGTGAGAGACTTGTCATGACATTTGGGAACAAGTATTGGTGATTAGGTGTTCTAGTAATCGACCGGTGCGAATCTGTATTAGCGCCTGGGTCATTGGGTGCACATCTGTTTTGTACTTCAGCTAACTGAAAAACTGAACATGCTGAATTAATCAAAATAAATGACTGGCCCAGGTTTTTTCCAAGAAAATCACACATTTCTCTCACACTTTTGTGATTTTTTTGCCCATTTACTTATCATAAGAATACAAGGAAAATTATTAACAGAACTTTTCGTAAAATAAAAAAAACATGATTAATTTTTCTTAGGTTTATATTAAGTTATTATAACAGAGATTCTTCATTTCATGAATTGTTACTGCATAGACATACGGTAGGTGACATGACACCAATTTCAATGTATGGGACTGAAAAAATGATTTTTTTTTGTCGTGATACCAAGCAGGGAGGCATTAAAATCAAGGTAATGTAGGTGTTATGTTACTGTACAATTGCAGGAACATAGGTGGGAGGTAATGCAGTCATAGGGTTATAAATAATATAAGCATAAAGAATAATCAAATCTGTAATTTACTTGTGAAACTTCACTTACCTAAAAAAAAAAAATACCAAAAAACGCAATTTCGCAAGAGTCCAGTCGAAATGCGATTGGCGCCATCAACGGTACAGGTAATGTGAAGTACCGTGCAAATTTCGACAAGATTTCATCACAAGAAGAAGACTTTCTTTTTTTTTTTACTTTTCAAAGTAAATTTATTTAAAATAAAAAAAATACAAATAAAAAGATGTAATCAATGATTCACTTAGTTACAGTGATCGTATTTCAACCACTAACAGGTAACACATTATGTATGCATCGTTAAAAAAAATTATGCAGGCATTGCTATAAATAAGAACAAGAAACTGTAACGCCTCTTGGCTCGAGTGGAGGACAATATACGATTCAAATATAAGAGCCTCTAAAATAGAGGAAGATATAGACAACTATCAATGCATTAAAAAAAGCAATAATATTAATGCAAAATATACATACTTAAATCAACCATCATCTGAAATGAAAATTTCTTATTAGACTTTTTTTTTTCGAAAGCCGCTTAATTTGTTCTGTACTTTGTAAAGAAGAAGAAGAAGATGATGATGATGATGATTATGAAGAAGAAGAAAAGAAGAAACAGAGGAAGAAGAATGAGATAAAATAACAAAATAATTAATAATAAAGCAGTCAGTGGAGTAACAGGCAGGGGAAGGGGGGGCAAGTTCCCCCCTCCCCTCTCCCTGGCGGATTTCACCGGGTTGTTTTTTTTAAACGAGGAAAAGAGAAAAGGGAGAAAGGGAAAAGTATAAAGACTATAGGGACAGAAAAAAAAAGACATTAGGGAAAATGGAAGGAACGCCGGAAAAGGAAGGAAAAAGAAAGTACAAAATATTATGAAACATTAATATATACATCAGCATGATAAGAGAGGGACATAAAATCAAGATATGACTCAATACCACGGTCAAGAATGGCGGGAAAATGGGAGAAAGAGGCAAAAAGAAATGGGAAAAAAGGTAGACCCAAAAGCTAAATTGGAAAATCAGAATATGAAGAACAGGAACAAGAAAAAAAGAAACGACCGGGCTGCCGACGATAGAGAAATATAAAGAACGGGGAGAAAGGCGGATGGCGTCTATATTCTGAGCTTGCTAATGCAATAATGGTTGCAATCATGACAAAAAAACATAAATTAGCAAAGGGCTAGTTATACCCTCTATGTCCTAACCTAAGTAAAGCTTTATGCTTGGTAGATTTACCATAAAAAACCTCATAGTGTTTGCAATTTGACTAAATTTCCAAAGCTACTGCACCTAATTAGAATTTCATTTCAAAATCATTTGAAACGGCCAGATTTTGCTATTTTTTAAATATAGCCACATTTGCTATTTAGTGCTGCCCAGTGGCGTATACCTAGGATTTTCCAAGGGGGGGGGGCAAATTCGTTCGCCAAAAAATTGAGAAGCAAGCAAAAAGGTCTTCACGTTCAAAGGAGGGTGACACTTTGTGGCTCGTCAGGGATCAGTTGTGACTCGTCAGGGGGGCAGGGATACGTCCCTTGCATGGGTTGTGGCTCGTCAGGGGGGCAGTCTCCCCCCCCCGGTATGGTGCTGCCTCAAAATAATTGTTTATCATCCGCAACTGCGTTGAATTTATATGGGGCCGCGGAACGATTTTCAGAGTGGGGGGGGGCTGACCATGCAAAAAACTACAATCCTATATGGTCATTTTTACGTTTTTGTACACCCGCGACTTGATTAAAAAAAGTAGCCATCTGCAATGTTTAAAAAAATCATGATTTTCTGGCCGATCTGCCCCAGAAGTACCAGTGACGGCACCAATGGGGGAGGCACGGGGGCATTTGCCTTCAATGAGTTGGCCCCCACTTGCTCCCCCCGGAAATTTTGAAAATTAAAAAAAATGCTGTCATATATAGCATTCTACTAAAGCTGCAAAGCGCTCGATCAAGAAAGCTTTTTCGTTTTTTTTTTAATTTTGAAAACTTTCTCATGCATTCAATGTTAGCTCCCATAAATAATTGTCAACATAAATATTTCAGGTCATTACATAAAATTCAAAATTTCGCTCGCAGGCTGAGATAAGTAAATTATCTGTTTACATGGGGCTTAAAAGTCCAGTGTACAAGTCAATAATGCTTCTCGTGACTCAATTTTTCATTATTCGTTTTTAGCAAGATACACATCCTGCGTATTCATAATTTTCATAAATCAAAACTTTTCAGCTTACGCTACTCGCTCGCATCAATAATTTTAGTTACTTTACAATAGATAGCCATTCAGTTCATGATAACATTTAGTGCTTCGTCTACAGTTATCATCTCAGAACATCACAAATTTTCAGCTCGTGCTTCGCGCTCGCATTATCTATTTGGTGCAATTATCATCTTCATGACTCAATGCAAACAGCTATACTGACCTTTTCAAGCCACGGCCTCGGACAGGGCCTACACTGAAAACAATTAGCTCACGCTTAATGCTCAATTTTGTTCAATTAAATAGGCAAACAAAAAATCGAGCTGCCCCTCCCCCCCAAAAAAAAAAGTTATTTTGCCTCTCCCTAGGTTACAAATCATGCATGGCCCCCAATTCGATCCGCACAGCACTGGTCCCAAAAAGTTCTGCAACCGAGAACAAAAAAGAAAAGATGAAAGGAAAGGAGCGGAAGATGTTGATAAATTATGATGTTATTTTCTGAATACCATAGGCGTTATTCTATAAGGTCATTTTAAATCAATCAATCCAAAAGTTATATTACCATGAAAGGGCCTTTTTTCTCGCTCGCTTCGCTTGCTCGGGACTTAGCAAGGAGTTTTGCCTAGCGCGCCTTGCGAGCCTGGCTCTTTTTTGTATACTTATCGAAAGCTTCGGGCACAATCAATAAAAAATCCTGTTCGATCAGACCATGATACGACCGGAAAATTTGTTGTTCGACCTTGCCCCCCCCCCCCTCTAAGAGCAGTTCCGTGCTCGCATAGTGTGTTTTGAAGTACACTGCCGGTACGTTAATTGTTCTTTTTTTTAATAATGATAATAAAACAAAACAAAAACGCGCTTAAAATGTAAAGCGTGTTTCAAACTGGCCCGGCTTTGCCCCAAACTTAATAGCCGCTTCATAGAATGAGATATAATGATCCTCTGCATGAGTTACTGTAAAACCATGATCATTATACAGATCCGCATTTGGAGTGAAACAAATAAAATAATAATGAAAATTCAGATCGCATCAGTGCTCACAATTTCTTGACTTCATGATTCAAAAACTTTATGTTTTCATGTTATACACGAAATATCCGAAATTGAAACTCGGCTTCGTGCTCGCATTATGAATTATGAGATACCTCAACTTGTTTGTAACAATAATAATGTGGAAATGTACTTATAAAAACTCAGGTCTTTTGTTGCCTGGGAATATATAATTCCTCAAAATAACAAATACGTATACAACTAATAAGCTTTTATAGGGGCCTCGAGAAAATGGATGAAAATATTTGCTTTCCCGACACCATGGCGAACGCTCGATCCGACCTTGCTATAGGCCCTATTCAATTTCACCAGATTTTTCAAAAAATAATTAATTGCCAATAAGGTGAGTAAAACTTTGAAATTAGAACAAATATATCTGCAAAGTATATATACCAATATTGAGACAACTCTTAATTGGCGTGCGGCAAAGAGTAATTCTCAAAAAAAAAAAAATCTTCGAAAGAATTAAGGCCCTATTATTATTGTTAAAATTATCAACTGCTGGATCGGGGGGGGGGGGGGGCTGTCCCCTCTTTCAGCTGGTTCCCTGATGATTTCTGTTAACTTTGCTTCACATCACATCCTTGAAGGACCTCTCCTGTATAGGTTTTCCGGTCTTACTTGACGATTATCTAGCCGACAAGAAACTTCCCGTGTTGAGAAATGGATCGAGGTTTTACCCCCCCCCCCCCACTTTCACACCAAAATTTGTCCAACAAATGTTTAAACCTTTCCAAATAGAGAAAAAAAATCAAACAAGCATAACGCAGTTTATCAAAATGAATCGTATGTAAAATGAAATAGTGATTTTGATGAACGATTTTCACCTTCAAGCTTGTTTTTTTTTTTTTGGGGGGGGTATTTAAATCAACTTTGGGTGGACTCCCTTTTAACATTTTCTTTTTTTTTTAAATATGAATTCTTTTGAAATCTGCCCCTATATGTATGCCTATATATATCACCGTCGTCCCTAGATTTATAAACTATTAATTCTCTTCTTAATTCCAGTCCAGAGGATATGTCCCCGAGGATCATATTGTCGAAATTCATGTGCAACAAATTATAAGATAGAGATGCTCTATGTCTCCCGAATAAAAACTTTAGAAATGCATCCCTAAAAAATAGCAATTTCTGAACCACGTACAGCTTCTTTTATCATCATCGTTATGGTTCTTGAGTATAAACTATCCCAAACATAGTGGATGCAGTTTGTTGAAATGAAGAAGTATACTTGAATAACTTAATTGTCCAGCATAAAGGAAGCGGGAGATTGTTTGTTTTGTTCTATATAGCTAGTAGTGTACGTACAAAAGATGATGAAAAGTGTCAACGTTTGAGGAAATAATTTGCGGATAATTAGAAGGCAAGTTTTTTTTTTCTTTAAACAAGTTCACACCTAGTTACCAATAATGCATAAAGCATTTCCATTTATTTGAAAGCAGGATAAAAGAGTATTGTAGATTAAATGCCTTGCTCGCGGGCATAACTGCCGCGGCCGCGGGGATCGAACCCCGGCCCTTTTTCGTGATCCTTAGACCACTCGCCCACGGCACCACGTGCGAGTTATTTGAATGTTGCCCTCTATTGGTCGCTGATGCGTGAAAGTTTGCAGCACAATTTGATCGTAAATTTATTTGTTTATGGAATAAAAGACCTGACAGCTCAATTAACTCGAAGGCAATGTTGAACTAAGCTATTATTTGGCTGTAATTTATCCTTCTTCATATAGACCGAATAATTTGGTGAGTAACTGGTAATTCGTCGATTAAATGATTGTATTCCGAGTGATATTCGACTCTCGGTGTCGGTGTTATTTGTTGAGGAGCGGTAATGATCGAGCAAGCACCCCGGAACTGTGGGCGAGGTAACCCAAGAGGCTCCGCTGAGCTTAGACAGGAATAACCGTCGTTTCTGAGGATTTATTCAACAATTTCTGACATTTTACTGTAATCCCCATTCACCGACGGTAGTGTGTTAGTGCGAGCCTGCATGTGTAATCTGGGTCGACAATTCGGAAGGCGGGTTTTGTCCAGATTTTTTATTTCTTTTTATAAATTATAGTTTATACCACTTGTTCACTGCTACCATCTGGCCTGTGGAGAATCTACAGGTAGGACTATGCCAATGCTGTATGGTCAGTTCCCCCATGTCTGCGCGGTCTCCCAAGTCTGCGCACCCGCGTATCTGCGTGATTCTAGTAAAAAAAAAGATACGCAACGAGCACGAACTTTACCATGCTATACAAAGACAGGTATTCATAAAAAAATCCGACTCAAAATGATGTAAAAATAATGAATTCAGGGCATTTCATGTGACAGCCTCAAAATGCGGCCTTTCTCAACAAAATCCCCGAATCATGTGCAAAGTGCATGGTGCACAGACATGGGGTACCAATTTTTTTTCAATCTGAAAATGACTGCCCGAGGCTTTTTCAAGAAAATCCTACATTTTCTTTCATTTTTTAATGAGAAATTTGGTACACTTACTCATAATAATATAAGGAACATTATTAACTGAAAGATTTCGTGAAATAAGAAGAAATTCATGTTAAATCTTAACTCAAATTGTTAGGTGCGCAGACTTGGGGCCCACCATCATATAGAGCACACACTCTAAAAAATCATTCAAATATCACTTTGTGACCAAAATTACTGATTTTCATACAGTTTTAATTTATTTATCATTAGTAATGTGGGAATAATTTTTGTATTCACCAGAGCGCTCAAAAACTTGAATTTTGGGCATATTTTTGTGTACGCCCTCTATTGGTGGAAAGTAATATGGCAAGAAAATTTTCATTTTTTGATCTCTATTTTTAATTAAGAAAAAATGATATAAAGAATCAAATTTAAATAAGAGCCAAGCAGTATGAATTAACAGGTCTAATGGAAACTGTCAGTGTAAAAAATCAAGCATTTGCCCCAAAGAAAAAAGAGAAAATAAGCCAAACATTGCCACCCTTATTTTGTCACACATGGAGATATAACTGAGAACAAGGTTATATTATAACCTTGTTCATTGAATGAGTGGTTTATACTACTGACTAGGCCTAGAATAGATCTAGTTTTAGATTCTAAATGACATAGGCCCTAGCCTAGGCCTCGACCTCTAGATAGGCCTAATAGTAATAAATATTAATTTATCTTGAACAAAGTCAAAGGCCCACTATTTTCATTACTACGTTAGACTCTAAGGCCAAGTAAAAAAAGAAAGTAGTTGATCGTCCTCGCGCGCATCTATCATGTCTATTTTGGCCGCCGCATGGAAATTTTTGATATTTACTATTTTCGAAAATTGGCTAAAAAAAATCGTGATGTTCCTTTTTTGATGTTCCCTTTTTCATTGCAGCATCAATTTTCTTGATATTTACTATTTTTTATGGCTGCTGAATAGCGAAAAAAATCACAAAATTGGCGAGCGATTTGCTCTCATGTGCTGGGAACTCTCTCGCAACTTCAAAAACAATTGCGAAGAGTGATATATCGCCGTAACTGCAAGAAAGAAAAAAATTCTGATTTGTTTTTCTATTAGAATTTTTAAGATACCATCATAAATTAGCGTGAAAATAAAGTTTACAAACTCGGGGAAGATCACGGATTTCTTCATTTTTAGTGCATTTTCGGGGACCCCGCTTCCTGAGTCTGAACTAATCCGTCGCATGCTTTCGGAAATATGGCGCAGAAAAATCCATTTTAATGACGTAAATTTGTATTTCGGCGGGGTTTTTGGTGAGTGATAGCACCTGTACTTTGATATGTGTTACGGTGATTGACTGCTTGTTGTTGGGTATTGCATGACTTGTGTGCTGGGATGATGTTATTGACTGTGCTGGTGCAACATGTGAATTTGTGAAATGAATTGAATTTTCTATCGTCAGCAGGCAGTGCATTGAATATTTAAAAAAATAATTTCAATTGGGTTATTCTTTATGAAGATTGAAAAAAATTAATGGGTTACCAAGAAGTGCCAATTCTGTTCAAATTTGATAAACTTTATTCTTCCTTGAGCTATTCAATTTGATGGAAAATTGTAAAAATTAGTATCTAACACAGTTACAAACATGAATATAATAAACATTAGGCCTATGTGAACAATTAACAATTAACTCAATCATCATTTAACATTTGATATCAATTAAAAATGAATAAAAAATGAAAAGTATTAAACAACATGTAACTGAATATACAAGCAGCTGGAAAACTGCAATGCGAAACCATGCCCAGAGCTAAAAAAAAAGAGAGATTGGCTCTGGAAAACTAAACATGGCTCCCTGGTAATAAAATGACCCCATCCCCCCACTCACACAACATGCGAGTTTAGTAATACTAACCTCGCACAACGCACGTGGTTTCATAGTGGACTTTGACGTTTTCATTCATCACACGAATGTGAGGGAATGAAAAACGCCAAACGTTTCAGTATTTCTCCACTATCGTATTCTCATTTTTTGATTTAAGTTTGTTTTAAAAATGAATTGGAAATTGTTTATAAAAGTGTTTTTATCGCTTACCTCCAAGTCTCAACCAGGATACTCCGTTCGATCCGTCCTTAATACTGCGGTGGAAAGTACGCAAACAACAATCGAAAAGCAATTTTTCGTATCGAACATTCTCAATTCAAGTCGTCAGCGCATAATAGGAAATTGTACCAAAAATCAACAGGTTGCATCTCATGTATATACTTATTGGTAAAGTACGCCATCTTTTGACAAGATGATGATGAAAGCGGATTGAACGAGCAAGAAAATAATGCTGATCGCCTAGAATGCAGCTAGCTTGCAACACCGTAAACAAAGGTACGGTAGGCACTTAAGAACCAAGTTTGAAAGGACACTCGTAAAATTACGTCACTGTCGTGATGAATATTCATTAGATCGTGGTCGTTCAATACAAACTCTCTGCATGCATGCACTCAGTGTGTATTGAACACTCACGACCACGATCTAATGAATATTCATCGGCGAGAGTGACATAATTTTACGAGTATCCTTTCAAACTTGGTTCTTAAGTGCCTACCGGCTTTGGTGAATAATATCGCGCGCCCTCTTTAGGCAAAAATTGATATCCACGCTGAGCAGAAGTTATCTACGTGAAGATTAAGCCTGAGTCGAATCGATTTTAAAATCGGTGTTCGATCGATGTCATCGAACACCGGTGCAGATTTTGCAAAATCGGTGCATCGAAAAAAAAAATACGTCGGCCGCCCGATTCGTTTGGTTTACACAATCAATCATCAAAATATCAGTAATGTCCAACTTTACTACTACTTACTTGATTTCTATTGCCCCCAAAATGAAACCGATTGAGTTATTATGATGCTATTCACCATTAATTTGAAGTTTATTTCGATCATAGTTTGAGTCTTACTCATCTGCTCGTGCCAAGATAATTTATGCACGATTAATTCATGAATGGAAGTCATCGCCATTGATCGTGCATGCGCAGTACTGTTCTTTAATCAAACCAGAAAATGGCCGGAAATTGACGCGATCAACGTAAAATAAATCTTGCTTTCATGAACAATATTAATATCATGACCTTAGAACATTATTTAATCGTAATATTTAACAATAATTTGCATATGATAATCATTAATATGAATTTAGAGCTTGATGTGAAACGTTTGTATTTCGTTTCAATTTTCAATGGCGGACATCTCATGATAATCGACTTGACTTCTTGAGTCGAGCTAGTGCACTTGTCTAAAAAAAATAATCATCACGTCAGGATTGATTCTCGAACATTGTCTACATGCAAAAACTCTGTTCAAGATCGTACATGACAAAACAGAGAAAATTGCGTTTGATTTTTTTTCCCATCAATTTGAAGCTAGTTTGTGCCCAACTTTGGGCTCTGATTTCATGAATGGGAAAATATGTCATACGTCATCGAACACGCATGCGCATTGTGCTTATTTTCTCGGAGCTTGGAGGAGACGTCCAGAGATGGAATAACAATAGAAATAATCCCAGTATTAATTCTTCTATATGAACATAACATACTTTGCTGACATCGTCAATATTCTTAGTATGACCATAAAATCTTGTTAAATCGTAATAATTTAGATGAATTTAGGGCTCGATTCGAAACATTCGTATTTATTTTGATCGCATGCTCAATTGGGTCTAAAAAACTGGATTGTCATTATCCATGTTATCAGGATTAATTCTCGAACATCGTCATAACTCATATTCCACAATCTTTCCTCACAATCGTTATATCAGCATTGAATAGCAATTCAAATGACCATCCAGAGAAAATTACGTATTTATTCCCATAAATTTATTTGGAGCTCATTTTGGATCCAACTACACAATCTCAGGCAAGTTACAGCGCTCTCCGTTGATTGCACTTGTTTGCTGGCGCTGACGTCAAGCACGCCTGTCGTTTCGGGAGAGTGAGTGTACGGAGCTGCGGACGGGGCTGGGGAATGGACTGCGAATGCTAGTTGACCGAAAATCATTCGGATTGACTCTGCGTGATTCATGTCTTTATTATTGTTTAATTTTAAACTTATATGTTGTCATCTACAAATATCATTGTTGAAGATATTTTGGGAAGAATTCTGCTTTGGTCCCCGGCCTTTTTTTGTGTGTTTTGTGATCATGGAAAATACAAACGAACTTTGCTCTGTCATCTGCTTGTGCAACGCTTACCCGGCCGGCACGCCAGCGCATACCGTCAGTGCGTAGTGCATATGCAAAGCGCATCGCATCGACGCAAAAACAAAAGACTAAATTTTCCCCGCCTTCAATATTCGATGCATCGATGTTCGATCGAATTAGAGCTATCGAACACCGGTTTTCAAAATAATCGATATGACTCAGGCGTAGTGAAGATCACGAAAAATGCTCTTATTTTATTAAAAAAAACAGCAAAGAGAATTCAACAAACGATCCATATGGTTCGGTAAGTGTTATAGAAAAAGTAGAATTCTTAGCTATGATGTAAAGTCATAGTTATTTTAGTAAAAAGGGTGTGAAAGATTCGCATGCACCAGGTGCATATGAATCCTTCACATGAGACGATTTGAAACCATGAGTGCCACCCCCCATGCATTTTTTACCTTTACAAGAATAATGTTTAAATCATTCACTTGACATGAACGTTTTGTTTTACAATACAGTACCGGTATACATCAGTATAAATTCATCAATAGATCTTTATCACATAATACATTTTCCATAGATTTCCAATCAATTGTATATCATGCATGTTTCTACTCATTTATTATTAATATTGAGCATGCATCGATCACATATTTTGAGCTTGACATGGCCTGACAACGATTTTAATAAAAAATAGCAAAAAAATAGTAAATAGTAAGGACCTCCCTCATCACTGATGTCAAAAAAAGGGCAGAGAAAATGCCTCCTTGTTTTTAAAAAAAAATAGTAAGGACCTCCCTCATCACCGCTCTCAAAAAACCCGGAATATCAACTACTTTCTTTTTTTACTTGGCCTAATCTTTCTATTGATGTAAAATCTATAAAATATTGAAAATGTACGTTACTGATGAGTTATTCCCTGGGTTATTCCTTGTTTTTTTAATTTTCTGCCGGATGTGCTTTTTTAAAAATAGTTTTATCAAATTATCATGGCTTTCTCATTAAATTTTCGATATCTTGGCCAATTAATGCGAGCGACAAGTTCCGAACATACGCACATCTATATGTACAAGCGCAAAGCAGCGGCACAAATCGCGATATATAGCGACTGGTAAATAGGTAATGTGTGTGTGTATTTGAGTTTTGTCAGACGTGTATCAATCAGATATGATTATTTACGTCTGGGACCGACCTTTAACGTCACCATCCGAAAGACGTGACCAGGGCTCGAACCTCGAACCTCTGCATCAATTTGTAACTTCCCCACAGCTTGGATTACAGGCGCACACCACAACGCCCAGTTAAGGTAAGGATGATGACGTCATCCAAAATGGCAACTTAGATGGATCGAAGATGACGATGTTTCGATCATCATTTGAATGGAATTAGCGGTAACTGCGGTCTAAGAAACGATATTTGTGAATTTAAATTTTTTTGTCGTAAATATGGATGTGATTTCTTTTTCATAATGTGACATTTTATGCACAAAAAACAATCAGAAAATCGGGTTTCCGTCGAATGTTTTATATGTTCCTCACATGATGGCTATTTTCCTGAGAAGGCAGGGGTTATTAATCACCAAAGACATTTTCCTTTGTTTATACACACAGGCCATGGAGATGACTTCAGAGGGGCCTATCGCTGTGAGCAATTGTCTGGAATTACTGGGATATAATGAGCCGAATACCTCCCAGGAAGAAATTAGCGACTCCTCAAACGATAAAGTAGTGAGGTAAATTAGGCACCATGGTTGTTTACAAAAGCTAAATAAGTTGTTTTTCATGACCAGGCAATGTGTGCACATACAGTGGTGCTTGATTAGGACCTTTGGTTGTTGTTTTATTTCATTGTTGTTTTTGTCTCGCCCACCCGAGGTGAAGGCGAGACTTAGGGATCCAAATGTCGTCCGTCTGTCGTCCGTCCGTCGTCGGTCCATCACAAACCTGTAATGACACATAACTCCACAACTGTAAGTCGCTTTTCAACCAAACTTATGGTGTATGGACTTGGGGACCTGCATGTTATGGTGCAGTCTGAGGACACATGGTAAGGTCAAAGGTTATTTTCAGGTCAACGTTAAAGTTTACATGCAAGACTCTTATTAAACCTAATTCCGCAACCATATGTCGCTTTTCAACCAAACATGGATGGTAGATGGACATGGGGACCTGCATTTTATGCTGCAGTTGGAGGTATTCACATGGTTAGTTCAAAGGTCATTTTAAGGTCAACATTAAAGTTTACATGCAATACTCTCTTATGACACCCAACTCCACAACCGTAAGTCACTTTTCAACCAAACTTGGATGGTAGATGGACTTGGGGGACCTGCATGTTATGCTGCAGTCGGAGGTCACATGGTAAGTTCAAAGGTCATTTACAGGTCAACGTCAAAGTTTACATGCAAGACTCTCTTATGACAAGTGTTATTCCATCCCAGTCATTTCACAATTAAGTTTCAATATAATTCTCTTGCGTGCCCTCGCAAATCACAATATTTCTGGTTATTTTTTAAGTGGGCGAGACACAAAATTGCTTTTTCCTTGTTTATGAATTAGAGGTGATAATGTAAGATTTCTGGAATTAGTCCATTGAAAAGACACTTCAAGTGGATTGATAAGTGAATCATATGAATTTTGTCCAGAATCTCAGAACGTTATCTGCAAAACTTGACAAAAAATTTGTGAAAATGAGAATTGTCCTTTGGATTGGTAATATGTGCATCTTAAAGTGAGCCTGTTTGTGCAACTGTTGACAAACTTTGTGATTAAATGTTTATGGGGAGAAATACTAAGCAATTTATATGTTGTCAAATACACAGCAAAATGACAGTTCTTGAAATGTTTCGGTTCATGCTATATTCTCCTGACTCTCCGGCAATCCTTGAATTGGTAATTTAGCTTTAAAATTAAATGGAAAATTGCTTCAAAGGAACTTTTAGTATGATTTTTGTCTCGCCTGCGTAGCGGACCGAGACATAGGTATCACTATTTCCGGTGTCGGCGTCGGTGGCGTCGGCGTCGTCAACAATTGTGTTGTACACCCAATAACTTTCTACAGCTTCGAGGTGGGATCACCAAATTCATACCAGAGGTCCATCTCCTGAAAGCACAGGTCAAGTTCGAATATGAGTTGAATTTGAATAAGGTCAAAGGTCAATGAACTTTCCATGACTGGCACTGTGCTATGTTGTACACCCAATAACTTTCAACAGCTTCGAGGTGGGATCACCAAATTCATACCAGAGGTCCATCTCCTGAAAGCACAGGTCAAGTTCGAATATGAGTTGAATTTGAATAAGGTCAAAGGTCAATGAACTTTTCATGACTGGCACTGTGCTGTGCTGTACATCCAATAACTTTCTACAGCTTCGAGGTGGGATCACCAAATTCATACCAGAGGTCCATCTCCTGAAGGCACTGGTCAAGTTTGAATATGAGTCGAATTTGAATAAGGTCAAAGGTCAATGAACTTTTCATGACTGGCACTGTGCTGTGTTGTACACTCAATAACTTTCTATAGCTTCGAGGTGGGATCACCAAATTCATACCAGAGGTCCATCTCCTGAAGGCACAGGTCAAGTTCGAATATGAGTCGAATTTGAATAAGGTCAAAGGTCAGTGAACTTTCCATGACTGGCACTGTGCTGTGTTGTACACCCAATAACTTTCTATAGCTTAGAGATGGGATCGCCAAATTCATACCAGAGGTCCATCTCCTGAAGGCACAGGTCAAGTTCGAATATGAGTCGAATTTGAATGAGGTCAAAGGTCAATGAACTTTCCATGACTGGCACTGTGCTGTGTTGTACACCCAATAACTTTCTATAGCTTAGAGATGGGATCGCCAAATTCATACCAGAGGTCCATCTCCTGAAGGCACAGGTCAAGTTCGAATATGAGTCGAATTTGAATAAGGTTAAAGGTCAAAGGTCAATGAACTTTCCATGACTGGCACTGTGCTGTGTTGTACACCCAATAACTTTCTACAGCTTCGAGGTGGGATCACCAAATTCATACCAGAGCTCCATCTCCTGAAGGCACAGGTCAAGTTCGAATATGAGTCGAATTTGAATGAGGTCAAAGGTCAATGAACTTTCCATGACTGGCACTGTGCTGTGTTGTACACTCAATAACTTTCTACAGCTTCGAGGTAGGATTGCCAAATTCATACAAGAGGTCCATCTTTTGAAGGTGCAGGTCAAGTTCGAATGTGAGTTGAATTTGATTAAGGTCAAAGGTCAATGAACTTTCCATGACAATAAGTTTGCCATAACACCTTAATAATTAATTCAATTTTACTATTTCACTCACATTATTCTTTTTCACTAACATTCATTTCCTTACTTCCATGGAAATCATTATAGCTTCATAGTATTAACAGCATTCTTAGTGTTATCTCATTTCCTAGGGATAAAGTAGGCCTATAGCATTATTGCATATGTAAACTGTCAGAACCACAATTCACCCCCTAAACTGCTGACAGCCTCGGAAGTCATATAGCATAGTTTTGACATACATTCTCTTCATGACTGCAATATACAGGCGAGACAACGCTTGGCGTTTGCCTTGTTAGTTTTTTACACATCTTATAAGTTGTCCACCCCCATAGCATGGATGAAGAATTACCCTTTGATTGAAATGTACTGAGCTCTCTTTTTCTCCCTCTGTTTCTTTTTGATTTAGGAAGGAAAGGAAATTATGTGAAAAGGAGAGGTAAGAATAACATTCTAGAATTTACAAGATACATATAGGTCTTAGATTGTGATATTGTTAGGCCACTTTTCTCTTGGGCACATTCATATAGTTAAGCACAAAAGGGGCACAACCATTGGCGGCGGAAGCCAAAAAATTTAGGGGGGGGTCCATCTGAAATTTTGGATGGACACAGGTAAAAAATTTGACCAGCAAAAAAAAACAAAAAAAGGACAAAAAGGGGGATCAACCTAAATTTAAGTGGGGGACCACAAAAATTTTAGGGGGGCTCCACCTGAATTTAAAGTAATGGGAAAGAGCGCACTAAATGTAAGAAACACAATATAAACGAACAAAATTTTGACATGTTTGGCTACCCATAATTTTAGCACAGAGTTACATGTAGACCATGGTCTAAGTTAACCCTATCTAGGCGGGGGGGGGGGCCTCGGAGGCCCCCCTCGATGAGTCACGCAATATTTTTGCCGCGCAAATTTTTTTGACCGCGCTGCTCGCCGACTTTTTACACACAAGTCTTGCGCAACTTTTGAGGCCAATTTTTTTTTGCGTCACCCAGGTATGCGGTTCCAAAGTTACGCAATGTTATGTAAGTGCATGTCAGACCAAAAATTGCTCAAAAATGTGATTTCGTGTACAAAGTCAATGTAAATGGTGTTTTCAACCAAAAATCATAAATGTATGATTATTTTTAGATTTGCTGGCCTAAATGTATGTATTTTATGTTTTTTTTATCTTAGAAGAGTCCCCAATGAATTTCATTGAAAAAACAATGAAAAACAAAGAAATACATAAGAAATTGCAAAATACAATATAATACATAAGAAATTGATCTGATATCACATTTTTTTTCATGTACACTTGCTAAGAACATCACAAAGATTTTCTATGAAAAATTAGAACATTTGGAGCTTTATTTTTGGAGTTAGAGGAAAAATATGATTTTGCATACTAATTACGCATAAATTAGCATAATTACGTAACAACGATTCACATGAAATAAATTACTATACAGTTTTGTAGATTATATCCTAGACAACCTGCGTGCCAATTTTTGGCGCGGTCGACGGCCGAGATCTCAAGGGGGGTTGGGGGAGGGCCTGGGAGGCCCCCCCCCCCTCGGCCATATGAACTCCCAAAATACCCCGGCCTAGATGGGGTTAAACTAGGCTTCCGTATATGGGCTTTTTTGTTCATCAACTAAATTTCTATTTGACAAGGTAACATATAACGAGTAGACAAATGAATAATTAGAGCAAGTATAATGCAGATAAAAGCATAATGAGAAATAGACCAACTGCTTGTAAGCCAAGTCAATTTAAACCGATTAATTTCAATCCTGTTTTGTTTGTAACATGTTTGACGACAGACGCAAGAGGTTGGATGATGCTGTCACAAAATTAGCTGCTGAAGTGACCGGACCTCCCATGTATGCGAAGAGGCCAGCATTGCATAAATGTATCACATTGGCTCGTACATACATCAAGGTGAGTGAAAAAACTTAAGTATATATATTGTACTAGTATAATAGTTGTTAGTTTTTTTTTGTGCTTTACTATCGGTTTATGACTACTTTTACTTTATATCTGTCAATATCTGTTCTGTTGTATAAGAATTTCAATTGTATCTATGTATTATGTATTTTTGTGTATTTTAAAGAGGTGTGAAATAAATAATCTGATATCTGAATCTGAAAATCTGTTGTATAAGGTGTCTATTTTACTTACCGTACCTTCAAAATGTTTGATTTTTGTATGCAATGTTGGACTCAGCATCTTCTAATGATTGATTGATCCGAGGCTATCGAATTTTGTGAGGTGAATTGAAGCAAAGTATCTTATATTTCTGTTTTTTTAGCTCATCCGGCCCGAAGGGCAAGATGAGCTTCTGCCGTGGCATGGCGTCCGTCCTCTGTCGACCATCCACAAATTCAAAATGCTACGTCTTCGCCATTTCAAGTCCGATTTCAATTCTGTTTGCTTTATATGATAGCACTAGGTGGGGGATTCAAAACTTCTACACAGAATTTTGAAATTCATTAAATATGCTAATTTATGTGCATCTTTTAAATTTCACAAAAATGCTTCTTTATTTATTGACCGATTTTGAATTTTTGCTTCCATGTGGTAGAGCTTCATGAGGTTCAGTAAACTTCTACACAGAATTTTGAAATTTTGACCAGAACAATTTTATGCTAATTTATGCGAAATTGATTTATGCAAATTTTTAGAAATTCACATGAACTGCTTTTTCTTTATTTGTTGACCGAATTTGATTTTATTCTTCCTCCTGGTAGAGCTTCATGAGGTTCACCAAACTTCTACACAGAATTTTGAAATTTTCAGTAGAAAAATATTTATGCTAATTTATGCAAAATTTATTCTTAAATCACAGAAAATGCCTCTTATTTATTTGTTGACAGATTTTGATTTTTTTTTCTTCCATCTGGTAGAGCTGCATAAGGTTCACCAAACTTTTACACAAAATTTTGTCTGGAAAACTGCTAATTTATGCAAAATTTATTCATAAATCACAAAAAAAAAATTCTTCTTCATTTGTTGATCAATTTAAATTTTGTTTGCTTTAATAATATGATATCTCAAGGTGGTGATACAAAATTTCAACACAGAATTTTGAAATTCATTAAATATGCTAATTTATTCATATATTTTCAAAACTCCCCCAAAATTACTTATTTACTTGTTAATTGATTTTGATTATTTTTGTTCCATCTGAGAGCTACATGAGGTTTTCCAAGGTTCTACACAGAGTTAAGAATTTTGACTAGAAAGTTATTTATGCTTAATTTATATGAAATTTATTCATAGATCACAAAAAATGCCATTTCTTCATCAATTTCAATTCTATATCCTCAATTTATGTCACCAATATAATTCACTTCAGTGTCAACTGGGCTGAAATTAAAATTGTGTTAAATTTTGTTGTGAGATGCCGGATGAGCTCCACATCATTGATATGCTAGTTTTTCTTGCCGTGTAGCAAGAGCAAGACAAAAGCACTGCTTTTCCAATGGTGATTGTTAACATCGGAATCTTAATCAAGGTTAAGTTTTGGAAATGTCATAATTTGGAAAGTATATGGAGCTATTTCATGACACACGAACATCAGGGTGATCAAGTATCATTTATGAGTTTTAGGTCACGTGACCAAGGTCAAAGGTCATTTATGGTCAATGAATTTTGACCATTGATTTTGTAACCCCCATTCAGGCACAGATCCAGAAAAATAAGGCACAATAGTTGGGAGGGGCGGACTATTGTGCACTAAACCACAGTCCCCTGAAATAGTATTTTACCAAATCCGTTTCAATCTACCACTAACCTTTGACCTTGGGAACCATTCAATATGAGTTGGTTAACTCTTCATGTGTTCACCTGTAAACCCCCTGTGTGTTGCATTATTTTTGGGTCTCATTCACATTCGTGCCATGAGTCACAGACTCCTAACAATAAACCTGGCCATGGTATTGTTTGTGAGGAGGGTTTTATTGATTTTATCCTCTCCTTTTTCAATGAACTTCCTGGCTGTGATCAGGATGTATTGATTTTTGGGGAAAACTCAACGATTCTGTAATTTGTAAACTGCGATAATCCGTCGAACGCTAAACTAATGTCGCACGCGCGATCGATCGATCGGTACGCATGTACAGCATACAAAAACGCCAGGCTATACATTGTAGCTAGGCACGATCCGGGGCATGCAATTGGTCGAAAAACAATGGGACAGGGGACGTCTATGGGAAATGTGTGGTTGTGCAAAAATGCGAACGAAACATGCCTACGGATGTGCAATAATGCGAACCTAATGCATGAAGAGTTAAAAGTCTTGATTTATTGATTTTTTTTTGCAGAACTTGAAGATTGAAAACAACAATTTAGAGGCTGAAAGGTACTGGCTGATACACGAAAATAGGGTTTTGTTGGGACGACTCACCGTGCTTGAGGTTCAGTGCAAATTGCCCCCTACGTATTCCACTAGACTATGGGAGGAAGGGAGACCAAAACTCTGCACCAATATTGAATGGGACGCTGTTGCGAAGGATACGCCAATAGACACGCGTGTTCATACCGTATACTTCAACAGCGCTGTGGAGAATGTACGGAAGCTGAAGACGCAGCTGCATGCAGAGTTCAGACGGCGGAACCCCATCGATGCATTCCAGGAGAAGATGGAGGAGGGAACGTGGTGCTCGGACGGGAATTGCGCCGGGGCGCCACATCAGATACATGCTTTTTTGGGGCAAGATGTAATCGGTGACTCCTCAGTGAAGCAACCTGAGAGTGTGAAGGAAGATGATGATAAAAGGTGGCTGGAGGACATGCCAAAGAAGAAGGATAAAGGGTGCCTAGGTAATGAACTGAATATTTCATGCCATTTGCTCCATTCCATCTTCAGTAGTTCCCCCAGAATTGTGTGTATTGACATTATTAGGGCTTGATATTTTGGTAGATCATGGGAGGTGTTCAGGATCATGGCCATCAACCTCGTATATCATCTGTGGCATAATCTACAAATTGCTGCTTTTCCATCAGCGGCGTCATCAACATTGAAATCTTTATCAAGGTTAAGTTTTAGAAATGTCATCATAACTTAGAAAGTATATGGACCTAGTTCATGAAACTTGGACATGAGGGTAATCAAGTATAACTTAACATCCTACCTGAGTTTCAGGTCACATGACCAAGGTCAAAAGTCATTTAGGATCAATGAACTTTGGGTATGTTTGGGGTATTTGTTGGATTCCCATCATAACTTTTAATAATATAACAATATTTATGGAGCTAGTTCATAAAACTTGGACATAAGAGTAATCAAGTATCGCTGCACATCCTGTGCGAGTTTCAGGTCACATGACCAAGGTCAAAGGTTATTTAATGTAAATTAACTATGGTCGTATTGGTTGTGCTTGTTGAATTACCATCATAACTTTGAATGTTTATGAATCTAGTTCATAAAACTTTGACATAAGTGTAATCAAGTATCACTGAACATCCTGTATTAGTTTCAGGTCACTTGACCAAGATCGACGAACTTTGGCCATGTTGTAGGTAATTGTTGAATTGCCATCATAACTTTAAAAGTTTATGGATATAGTTAATGAAGTGTGGACATAAGGGTAATCCATTATCATTGCTCATCTTGCACAAGACGTTGGTCTCTTGATCAAGGTGAAATGTCATTTAGGGTCAATGAACGTAGTAGCAATGGTGTTTTTTGTGAATAATTATTTGTAGTCATTTTTAAAGTCAGCACTGCTGCTATATTGAATCATGTAATGCAGGCAAGACTGCCAGAGGCGCTCAACTTGTTTTAATTTCACAGAGATTTGTTGTAAGATAGACTTTGTTATATAATCCTTTCCCCTAAAGCAACCGTACAAATTTATTTATAGGAAGAAAGCATAGGTTACTCATACTTCTGCAATGAGTCGGAATAATTGCTTATCATTAGATCATTGAAAGTGTTACTAAACACAGAAATTTCAGTGAATTTTATTTATGAAATATTCAATTGTCTTTTCTCTTTCTTTTCAGGTGAAAAGGTAAACCCATCTTGTGCCTGCCCAAGGAAGAAACTGTGCAATTGCACTGCGGAAAAATCAAAGACAGCTGCAAAAAGAAAGAATGATGACCCTCCACCCGAAATGAGGAAAGGACGGACAGATAGTTCCTCAGCTAAAAAGCAAAAGAAGGAAAAAAAAAAGAATAAGGAGAAGAAAAAGAAAAAGAAAAAGGAGAAGAAAAAGGATAGGGAAAAGGAAAGCAACAGTAAGGCCAGATATAGTCCTTCAACCCTCCATTACTTAAAGAATGGCCTAGCTGAAACAACGAATATGGTCAACAAAGGGTCAAAGCTCATTGTGGATGAAAGTGGCAAGGTTATCGGACTAGACTCAGCAGACTCTGTACTCTCTGGTAAACAACTTTATGTGCTTCAGATGGGGAACAACCAGGAAAAGGCATCAAAAGCCAGTAGTAATCTTCAAGTTAATTTGGTACCACTTACCCCAGGCAATGCAGTGCTTGTCTATCAACCAACAACATCTGGTGAATCCACTGCGGTCCCTAGATCTACTACCGGTCAAGCTCCAGTGCTTCATGTCCGACCTCTGTATACTCCTATATCCCTAAGCACGAGTAGACTCGATTCCAGTCAAGGGATTGGACAAGCAGGGCCAAAGTTGTTCTATGAGTCTAACAGTCCAGGACGTAGCCAGCCCGGAGAAGTGACACAGAATCCTTCGACTGTTCCAGGGTCCATTGGTCTGGATCTTGGCAAGAGAAGGGGAGACTTTGTGTTGGTGCCTGCATCATCTACCTCTGGGTTTGCCAAGGCTGCACTGATGAAAGGGAAAACCCAGTCTGGTCCTGGACCCATGAGTGTACAGAGTCAAGATACTTACAAGGGGATTAGTCACAAGGCTTCTATGACAGCACCTAGGGCTTCCGATGTAGGGTATCACCATCCAACTCTGATGAATGTCAAATCATATACTGTTCCTGGATCTTTAAGTGTTACAGATGTGAACCCTAGGGGAGTTCGACAGGAGCATTTCACTATGGAACCTACAGCTTCCAATAGACATGTAGGGCATCATCAGACTACAGTGATAAATAACAAACCTTATGTAGCCCCTACAACTGCAAATGTATTTGGTTTGAATATGAACAGTGGGAATGGACAAGTGCATTCTATATCAGTACCTGTAACTGCCTCTGCCAGTTCAAGGTATCACTATGCTAATGCGATGACAAATAAACCTTGCACTGCCCCTGGATCGGTAAGTGTACCGAGTTTCGATCCCACCAAGGGAAGGGGACAAGAATGTTTTACAGAGGCACCTGTAGTCCCTGGTGTAGGATACCACCAATCTGCTGTGAGCAGTAATGAACCTTATACTGCTCTGAGACCTGTAAGTGTACTGGGTCTGGATCCCAGTGAGCGAACTGGACAACAATGCTTGGCAACACTACCTGAAGCTTCCAGAAAGCATGTGAGACATCACCAGACTTCAATGATACCGGAGACATCCTTCACTACTCCTTACCAGGAATGTGGAAGCAAGCGTTTCTCAACAGTACCTGTATCTCCCGATGTAGGGCATATGGAAGACAAATCTACTGCTGATCCTAGATCCATAGATGTGCATGGTCTTGGTTATGGCAAGGAAAAGGCACAAGAGCATCTGTCAATGTCTTCTGTATGTCCCTCTATCACGGACCTCCTTAACAAAGAATTGAATAACACACCCTCCGTTCTTCCTGGATCTGTCAGTGCTCAGAGTCTGGATCCTTGTGAGGGGATTAGACAGGAGCATTTCACAGAGGCACTTGTGGCTTCCAATTCAGGGTATCAACATCTTAATATGAATAACAAATCTTGTACTGTTCCTCAGACTGTAAGTGTTCCTGTTATGGATCTTAGCACCAGAGTTGGACAAGAGCGTTCTATACAAGTACCTGTAGCTTCAAGTGCGGGGCACAGCCATCCAAAAGTGATGAGTAACAAACCTTGTTCTGTGCATGGATCTGCGAGCATACAAGGTCTGGATCCTGACAAGGGATTCAGACAAAGGGATTTCACAATAGTATCCTTCGGTCCCAATGTCCTGGATCCTCTTCCTACAATGC
Source organism: Lytechinus variegatus (assembly GCF_018143015.1). Classification (NCBI taxonomy): domain Eukaryota; kingdom Metazoa; phylum Echinodermata; class Echinoidea; order Temnopleuroida; family Toxopneustidae; genus Lytechinus; species Lytechinus variegatus. Next base: position 9,375,048 of record NC_054755.1, on the reverse strand, counting down.
AAAACAAACCTTACTCCGCTCCTGGATCTGTAAGGGCACTGGATGTGGATTCCAACAGGGGAAATAGACTAGAGCTATTCAGAAAAAGACCAGTAAATGTCATTCCCGGAATAGGGTATAACCAGGCTAAGAAGATGAAGAGCAAATCTTTGACTGCTCTTCAGTCCTCAAGCACTTCGAATGTTGATCCTTCCAGAGGATGTGGGCAAGCAAGTGTCGGAGCAGCATCATCATGTGCCAATGTCGGTCAGAGCACACCAAAAGTGTCGACACATGAACAGTGTGCCTCTGAGTCTGAACGTCCAGGAAATCTGGATGCTTGGAAAATCACTTTACCACCCAATGTCAAGGATCACCAAACTCTTGGAACCAAAGGCTTTTCTCAAGTTAAAAGTAGATCCGTCGACCACAGTAATGAGCATGTACGTTCTAGTGCGGTTAACGCACAAACCAATGCCAATGTCTCACCTCATGTTGCATTTGCATCCGAAGAATCACCAAAGGCATCTGCCAAGGCAGAAGCATCTGAAGAAGTGGACAAAAGCAGTAGTCCTGTCTCTTGCATGTTGTGTGATAAACCATTCAATAACGTAAAGGAACTCCAGGCACATCTGGTTGAAAGCCATACAAGCTAGGTTAGATTGCAGAACATAATACCAAGAACATTTCCAGACAGGTCTTAGGGTTGTTCCCCCCCCCTCCCTAATATGGGTATGTGCTACGAGCAAGTTATTGTATTCATTGGCACACATATCAGTGTGAGAACCTACTGGTTTAAATTATTTTAATCTTTTTCTATCAATTTTTGGTAAAAGATAGGTACAGATGACTTTGCCCAAGGCAAATCTACTGGGACTGCAGAAATGTCTTCGACTTGGACAGAAGTCAACTTTAAGATGTTATTTTGCATATTTTAGTCTAAAATAATGCTTCTGGGTGATTATTGAACATTCAAATTTGGAAAGTCAACTTCTGCTGAGCCTATCGTACATAAAAAGTAATATAATGATTTAAACATATAGAAGACACAAAAAAAAGAAAAGAAAGAACTTCATACATACACATGTATCATTTTGTTTTATGACAATATTTGGTCAGCTGAGAATTGAAAACTCCCGAAATCATTGATCTTGATAGTTGTGCCTGCATATAGACTAAGAAGTGACTAAGAGGCAGCACTATGGTCCATTTTTTTAGGGGGGGGGATCATGGATTCTGAAACAGATCATGACTATTAACTATTTGCTACTTACTCATATTATCATTGATTTCAATTAACATAATATTTGACAATATGTTTATCTTGACTATTCAATAAATGAATAATAATCATTATAATGATATGATGAATCATTAAAAGAAGGGTAATTCTATAAAAAAAAAAGAAGTAATATTTCATGCATGAAAATCAGGACTCGCCTGTCTTTGGACCTCACGACAACACCCATACACGCGTGATCACAAGTAGACACATGTATAGGTTGTAGATCATATGTGAATCTGAAATCTATTTGGTATAAGAGAATTTTTTTTCGAGGGAGGTGTGTATCACATATTTTGAATAATCTGGTCTGAAAAGTCGCTTCAACTTTTGAAAGGCTGACTTTAGGCAGAGTTACCTGTATTTGATATAACCAGTTGCATGTCGAGTCATTAATTACTTACAATCAGTTTTATGAAACACTACCTAGCCAATCTATGTTATAGGCTACTATTTGTATAGTTGTGTTTTTACAAATTCTTGGCTTCAGACGTTGTTATTGGTGGTGGAATTCTATTTTCTATCATAAACAGTATCGGAAAGAAGAAAATCAATATTTGAGTACTATCTTCATTCATTGCACATCTCATAAATTGTAGCAGTTCATCATCAGTTTGTTCATGAATGTATTGTAAATACATGTATAAAGTGTTCATTCATTTTTGGTACCTGTCTACAGTTCATGTATTATGTTATGTTACAGTTTTCATCTTTGTGATATATTTTTAACGTGTCTTCCATCATAGCAGTATTATGTTGTTACTTATGCCATCAAATGGCATTTTTACAAAGGAATCGTGTCTGTTAAATTGCCAACTCAACTCTTAAAAGGACAGGGGGTAAAATTAATCAATGTAACATATGTGGCATTTTTTCTTAAATTCACAAAGAAACACGTAGTGCCACAACATTTGAATTTTCCTTTGAAGTCTTGCACAACCTATGAGGCCAAAATTGACTAAATACGGGTACGGCATCTCAACACTGTGAGACAACAGTGGCTTATTTTAAGTTTTTGTGTATGTTAGAACTCATAATTTAGTGATTACTTTTCATTCTAATAGCATGGTATGCCAAAGAAATTTGGATTGATATTGTTCTCACTGTAGTCTGTAAATGATAATTCTTTACAACTTTTTAATATTTTTATGTTTGTCCGATCATGCTCAAACTTATATCCATCCGCTTATTACTCTACTCTTTTTTTTTACATTCAATTTTGTATCTTATATTTTTTTATTGGAGTTTTTTAGTAGGCAGTATTATTTAATGTGAATGTCTGGCTGCCATTTCTTTAAAAAAAAATAGGAAATTTTCACAATTGTCCTAGTTCATGAATGAAATGATTATTCATTTATTGAAAAAAAAGTAAACAGAAAACCATTCTGCTTCCCAGTTTGATGTGCATTTTGGGGCCATAAGTCCTCAACTAAGTTTTGTTCAATTGTCTAGTTTAGTCTTTCTTTGCCATTATGACAAACTCACTTATATTATGCAACAAGTCCTAGTTCATCTGTATTTAAGCTTTCTAGAAAATCATTAAATCATGATTGTCATTTAGATTGACCTGGTTGCCCTTGTTTTTGTCAACTTTATATCATGTTATCACTAGTTGAAATGTTGAAACAAGCATTGTATTGTACTTATAAATTGAGCAAAAAAGTACTTAAATCAACATGTAGACTGTATTATGGTGCTAATGTATAGGCCCCTTACTACAAGCCAGAGCAGCGTCTTTCGCTCTGAAATCCTGCAGCGTCTTTTCATCACTAATCCTCGCATTCATCAATGACCACAATCTGGGTTCCCAACATTTCCAGGATGCCGTTTCATAAAGATGTTCATAAGTTAAGAGCGACTAAGAATAACTGGTGAACCTTTCTTACGCGTTTAACCATCGCCAATGAATATACCATTTTCCACAAGAAAGGATCCCCAGTCGTTCTTAAATTCGCTCTAAACTTACAAACAGCTTTATGAAACACCCACCAGACAACAAAATACACCAATTTTTTTTCCCTGGTGAAGTCTCAAATTCCATGGTAATTATTTCAGTTAGTTCCAGTTTCACATGTTGCAGTTAACTATTTGCAGTAGGTCTGGAGCACTGTAATTCAAAACTAGCCTTCTGCCCTTTATAACAATCCTTTCCTTTCGTGGAGCATCGTGGCCCTGTGGTTTAGTCTCTGAACTTTGAAACAGAGGGTCGTGGGTTCAAATCCCAGCCATGGCGTAGTTTTCTTCAGCAAGGAATTCATCCTGTGTGCTGCATTTGACCCAGGTGAGGTAAATGGGTTCTGGCAGGAAGTATAACTTCAAAAAGCTGTGTGCACCCAAATAGGTAGCCTAGCTCAGTTGGGGTAAAATAGCAGGGCCCGCTGGGAGAACAGTTTTCGGAAATGAAGTGGCCACCCTGGGTAAATATAGCATTATTATTATTCCTCAACTTATGCCAACAGAGATCGACTCGAAACAAAATGTAACAGAATCTGACTAATTACTTTCGATTTTGGGGCCAATCAAAATTCACTGACTTTTCCTCTCCTCGACTGAAAAAAAAGTAAAATGATTTTCCCTGATTTCCTCAATAGGCTTGGAATCCTAAATGCAGGAATGCCACTCAGAAAGAAACATGCCTTTGTAGTGGAATTCCTGCCCAGAGACAAAGCACAGACTTTGTTCTGAACAATATATATGATAATGATGATCTAATGATCTATTAGGAGGCGCGATAGCTCAGTCGGTGGAGCGGGGGTTTCGGATTCCGGTGACCCGTGTTCGATTCCCCAGTGGTGCACTAGTGCCCTTTGGTAAGGCATTTATCCTCATTACCAGGTCCCTCAGAGAGGATCTTAAGCCATTGGTCCCCTGGTTGCTTGCTCACAGGCATTCATGCTTTCATAGCAGTCGGGTAAAACCTCGGTATAAAATGATCAATGTTATTACTGTAATAAAGTTCATGATAGAACCCATTTTATGAGATCTACTGTTATTATTGTTAATATAACCATTAAGGTGTCGTACTGCCTGCTTGATTGTCGGGTGAACAATGTTATTTATGTAACAAAGATCACAATATAATTCATTTCACAAGATGATATTGTGATTGTATTGTAATTGTTATTCTAACCATTTTAGGTGCCATCCTGCCAGCTGAAAGTTTATACTGTATGATCATGATCATCAATGTTATTTCTGTTTTAAAGTTCATGATATTATTCAATTTTCAAGATGGAATTGTACATGTATCTTACTGTTATTGTTATGCTAACCATTTAAGACTCGATGCTGCCAGTTGAACATTATATGATCATCAATGTTATTTCTGTAATAAAGTTCACAATATAATTCATTTTACGAAATGAGAATTGTGTCTTACTTTAACCATCTAAGGTGCCGTCCTGGCGGCTGAACTGTACATATGAACATGATGATCAATGTTATTTCTATAATAAAGTTCACATTGAAAAAAGTTCATTCTACAAGATGTAATTTTGTACTGTTTGTTATTCTAATCGTTTCTGGTACCAAAATGCACACTATCAGTTTTCTTTTTGTGCATTAGCATTTTTATGACCAATTCACAGGTATTTCAGTAGAGCATGGTGAAAAACTCCACACACCAAATTTTACTTGTTACTTGGTGAGCCAAGGTATGAATAGGCCCCGTCTTACAAAGAGTTACGATTGATCCGATCAATCTCAACTATGGACGGCCAGCAACGTCAACATCTATTATGCATGTTTGTTCAAAAGATTTTCTAGAGATGAATGTATATCCATAAATTAATTGATCTTGACAATTTGGTGGGTTCTCCTTTGTTTACAAAGGACATTTTGCAAATTTCCTGTAGAAAATGTTATGGCACTGATGGATTTCCATAGAGTTACAATTGATTGGATCTATCGTAACTCTTTGTGAGACGGGGCCCTGATATGCCCCATTGAAATCTATAAAGTTGCCCGATGTATAACCTGGGGCCCGTAACACAAAGCTTACCAATCATCGTAGAACATTTTTCTGAGATTGATAGCACCGACTGCAATGTATAATTGTGAAAATCAAGCGTACGATTAATCACAAACCTTTGTGATAAGGGACCCGGCATTGGAACCAGGCTGATATGCACTTGTTTCAGTGGGGCTAACAAGTAGACATTAACATGGCTACGGCCAATCTTGGGGGCCCCCATGGACCGATTCTTACTAATTTCGTGTTGTGGATGTTTTTTTTCATCATGCTCCGCCAAGAAATGGTATCCAAAGACAAATGAAAAATACAATTGGAGGTATATTTCATTGTGCTTACAAGAAAACAAAACAATATAAAAGTGGTGAAATGCAAAAAAAAGAGAAAAAATTGTGACAGCATTGCTTCAGTACTCTGGTTTATTTCCAATTTGTCTTATGCCAAGTCATCCAACTGCCAACTCGTCTACTACCATTTGGTCTATCATCAGTTCGTCTACTCACCACATGGTCTACTTTCATTTAGTCTAATGCCATTCCATCTAATATCCAGTTGGTCCAATAGCCATTTAGTCCATACCATTGGTCTAATAAAACTGGTGTTAATTGTGCAAAATGAAAAGAAAATGGGTATTAGACCAACTGGTTATTAGACGAAATGATTAGACAAAGTGACGATTGGACCAAATGGTTATTGGACCAATTGGTTTTTAAACGAAATGTTGATGGACGGAATGGCATTACAATAAATAGTAGACCATGTGGGGTGTGTACGTATTGGCAATTTACCCTCAGAAGACACAATAAGGAAAATGAGACGGTAACAATTCAGATTAAAATCACTTTATTGTATCATACATAAAAAAGTATTCCGAATGTTTTAGGCATACCCACTTCCTAACAAAGCAGAAAATGCTAAGATGCAGAGTTTTACATACTAGAAAGAGGTTTCTAGAGAAACAACATAATACTCGAAATGAAACGATCTCTAAAATATGCAAATATGGATCCTTAAAATAGGTCCTATGTTTTAATTTAAATGTCGAATAATGTACATACATGTAACAGGTTTATGAGAATATAATAATAACCCTTGCAATATGCTATTGAATAAGGAAAAAAAATAGAAGCAAAAAACAATTCTTTAGGAAATTAAATATATGCAAAAGGAAATATACATGAAATTTACAAATGAAATAAAAAAGGCACAACTAAGTATTTTGGGAGGAAGAGCATTTGGGTGAATTCAGATTGGTACATGATAAAAGCGGAAATTATAAGAATAAAATCACTATTTAAAGTCATACTCAAAACGGCAACAGTTTACAGGTACGCGTACACTTTCAGGGCTCCGTAACACAAAGATTAGCGATCAATCGCTAAATGAACTGACCAATAAAGATCAATGTTACATGCGCATTTGGCGCAAAATACTGACGAGGAACCAATCAGAAGTGTTCTTTCATATTTGCTATTCATCGCAAACCTTTGTGTTCCGGAGCCCAGATCAGACGAGACAATTTCAACAGTTCTTGAAAAATGAGAATCGGTGAGCTAAAATAGGTGGAGAAATGAAGGGAGCATTTCATGAAAGTGATTTTCAGTTTCACTGACTATATTTGTTACAAGCCACTGAAATCCTTGAATCTGATTGGCTGGGAGCAAATTTCACAGTGAAAATCACTGGCAAGATGGTTCATGAAATCCTCCCTCCACTCATACTTACCCTTATGAATGTTATGGATGCGTTTTTACTCAAAGCTTGTTCTTGACAACCTGAAAGCTTGCTAGAGGCTTGAAAGGCATAGCAACAACTAATGTGCATGTATGCAACTGGATTGGGTTCCCAGGATAGAAAGCATGCCTAATTTTCACAAATTGGAATCGGTTTAGAAAACTGGCCTCTTGAATGGTAGGAAATTTCAAATACTTATGATGCATGTTTATGTTTCTAGTTCACTTTCCATACTATTCCTTATGTTTATTTACTGATCGATGGTGTCAAAACTTATTTCTCAAATACTTCCCCCAAAAATGTTTTGTAACTGGACTCCATTATTAAAGTATACAAATAATACATGATTAAAACTAAGAAATTTATTTCAAGTTATACATGTTAACCTTTACAGACTTGAACAAAGACATTGTATAGTAACACATGATTTATTGAAAAATGCAATTGTGTGAGGCTGTGTGAAAGAATTACCCATGAAATGTAATTTGTGGACATGAAAGACTTGTTCAGACATGATTGAATTTGTTTTGAACATCTTTTTTGTCATCTCTTATGCCAGAATTTGTGACTTGCACGTGAATAACTTGAATTTGAGCTTATAATTAGAAATTTTCATAAAGACTTTTTTTCACTGCTGGCTGATGAGCCATTTTGAATAGCAGTCACACAGTATGTTTTTTAAGGGTGTGTACCGGGTAATAAATGTTAATTCTAAAAAGGCCAATTATTAGGTAACTGCTCAAAGCAATCAAGGTACATGTACATGTATAACTGATTTGTAGTGTGTGAATTCAAACTGAGGGGGGGGGACCTTAATTTCAGGAATATCTAGCCTCAAACTGAATTATAAATCACATCTTACGATATGTATTTCCATGTACAATATACAAAAATAAATCACATTTCAAAAGAAATTTTGCATACCCTATTCTCTTCGATAAGTTGCACATATTTATTTTCTTTCAAGTGTTTATTTACATTTGCCGTAACTACAATACTAGCAAATTGCTGGTGACAAATTGTAAACTTTTTACATCCCTCAAAATATCATTTTTGAATACCTATACTTACACAATGTACAAACAAGTCATAGTTCTTCACAAAAAATATACCATCGCCTCCATAGGGTAACATTAGTTTATGGAGAACAAATTATGAAATTTACAGCTGAAATCTTCGGAAGTCGGATACATTAACTGATGGGAAATGGGAGTTTTATACAGAAATTCAGCATGACTAATTTTATGAAGATTTTCAAGAATTGGAACACAACACTGAAACAGAACTAGTAATCAACTATAGGATGGCATATGAAAGAGCAGGGGGACGGCAATCACACACCTTTGCGAAAGATAACAAAAACAACCAAGCCAAAACAACATCCTAATACATAAAATCATGGCAAAAGTTAATAGTACTATAGCAAATAATGAAATGATATCCAAACCTGCCAACATTGGCATAAAAAGAGGAAGAAATTCTATGACTCTAGGCATGTTATGTCATGTATATAAGAAAGTTGAACAACTTTTCAGTTGATGGGATCTAAGTTGCCAAGATTCAAATACGAAGAGAAAGAAACGCTACGACTCTTGGCTTGTTCAGTCACGGGTGCTAGAAAGCTAAACAATCTTTTCGGAGACGGGATCTGAGACATAACAATAAGTTGCAGATAAAAAGAAGTATGGTAGACCGGCTTTAGATAATAATACGAGTTCACAACATGAAATCACTATGTTATGAATTCAGCAAATCTTCAAATTCTTTTGAACGTATGATGCAAAGCTATAGATTAACATCTCTAATCTATATGGGCAATATGTTCAACATTGTTTTGTGGTACTATATCCAACAAAGATTACTCTGTCCATGTTCTTGCATATTTTAATTTCTTGTTCAAATATATTAAATTATGTGCTTCTTCCTCCTTTTTTTTTAATATTGCATTCTAATGAAATTATGGGGTATTACTGATTTTGATCATCTGGAGTCGTTTTCTTTTCAGATTGTGTGCTTCATCTGAAAAAAACAAACAAAAAGGCAGTCTTTGTTTTGTTTTTCTAGATGTAATTATGCATAACATACATGAATTCTGGATTAACACAACACTCACATGAACAACAAGAAACATATTCATAATTCAGCTCTTTGAAATAATATATCAGCTAAAAAAAAAGCAGATATGGAATTGTTTATAAATGGTCCTCAACATTCAAATGAAAAAAAAATGGGATTCAAATAATAAATTCATTTCAAACCAACAATCTTTTTCACTTAATACAGCATGCATTCACATGCAGTATTATTCATTTCAATTCACAATTATATACTTGTCATGCTAAAATAACACTTTATTCATTTGTGAAATTGCATACATCAACATGTATGGTAGAACCAAATAGCAAATCAAGAAGGGGAAAAAGAAAAGGACTAACTGTAGTACTGACTTGGTCAATTACATAACTGGGGAAGGGGGGGTATCATATTTCTTACCTATATAAATTCAACTATACTATGGAAAAAACACTCCATGCTATATCGTCTGAAACATTTTCAGACTTCTGATATGATTCATGCAAATAAATGTTTGATCATGAACATGTATGAAAGAAATGTCACTGAGATTTCAGATTTCACAATTCAACATGTTCAATATTTGTCTAACAAAGTGCCACACCACAGGGCTTGATTTAACTCAAAGCCACGACCTACTCGTATTCCTCACTGCCGTTCACAAGCCTTGCATATTTTCATGCCCATTTGTGCTGTAATGCAAAAATGTGCCTTTTGAACAGTTGCCTTTTGCCTGAAAATTACAGAAGTTTAAGGCCTCGCGCAATCCCTCAGTTTCCCCAAACCATAACAGAATATATCTTCCTCTATTTCTATCTCATCACTGCACATCACTCAACCAGCATGCATTAATATTTGATTTCCTGATGAAAGCAGTCTAAACAAATCCTTCATCGGCATATCATTCTGTAAAGTTTACTACCAAACTCACAGGAATAGACGAGAATCAGAAAAGAATCCCCGAACGATTTCAACATGAGTGAAATTAAAATAATTTCATACTTTGATAGTGTAATTATTTGTTCAGTGTAGATGGCTTGATGCAAATTTAATACCGGTGCTCTTGCCTCATATCACAAGAAAACCAATAATCTGTTAAACATGACAAAATAAGTTGCTGCTTTGTGGCTAATGAAAGAATCTACTCATAGTATTGAAACAGTATGGAATCATGTTACATCACTTTAAAGATCATCATTTTGCAGACTGCATATCACTGGCCTTCCCCATAACCTCAAGTCAGCACATCACCCAATGTAAACTGAATATTGCGATCTTTAGAAATAGGAACCAAACGATTACCTTCATGTCAACAATACTCTGCAACCGATTCAATTCTTAACCTTATGATATCCTTATTCATGATCGCTCATCAATAAACTAGAAGTATTATATTTGATTCTCAGATAAATCACATTATTCTCTCTACTTCACAAAAGCTTGTAACACCCTGGAAAAACCTACAAAAGCCACTGTAGAAAGGAAGGAGAAAGTTATGAAAGCTTTGCAAATGAGAAGGAAAATGGTACATTTGTACCAAAATCAGAAGAAAATGCCAAGATAAATTTGTGATCGTTGATAAGTCTCATGGATGACAGACCGAGAGAAGATAGGGATGTGTCTGTCGCCCTCTACGAAGCCGTGAAATAAAAGAAGATAAGGACCCCATCTGGCGCCTTCTATGAAGCCGTCATCTGAAGCGCTGCCGTGATTACACGTTGGTGCTCTTCATTCAGCTCGGCAAACGCCGGTCCCCATATGTCCCCGTTATTCTATGAAGAAAGGAAAGGACCAATTTAAAATGGTTAATACTTCAACATAAATTAATGCCCGTCTGCAGCTTTGATAAAGCATCAATAATGTGAATTATATACAAGTACATATATCATCTAAAACTCAATTTTTTTTAAGCACAATGACCTTTGAATTTTTTTGCAGCTGTTCATTCTTTTTAAGAGTTGAAATTTTATTTTTGGATAACTTGTGTCTTAATGTTGTTATCAAAAATTTAGACAAAGAAAACATCCTGAAATTTCAATCCTTGCTTTATGAAAGTATAATATGCAGATATTTTATTTTGATCGGACATCTGAAGAAAGTTCGAATTAGATCTATCAATCAGTTCTTTGTTACCACAAGAAAAGATAATTTTAATGAATTCAATGGGCGACTTTTGGTCTCATAAACCAAGAATCGCTGTCATGTCATATGCATACAAATCATGTTAAAGAGGTCCTGTGCCTCTGTTTACAAATGCCAACTGGCTCTTGTTCAATAAACATATCCAGTAATCATTATTTTTGGCTCATTTTATATCCAAACGGTAATTTTTCAAAGTATAAAAAAAGAATATAATATTAATGATTGTTGCCAATTTGAAAGCTATGCATCTCTAATACAGTCTTCAGTCAAAAACCTGAGGATTATCTACACATAGTTTTGACTTACTTGCACATCCCTGATGAACCTGCAACACTTTCTGAAGACCTCCTCGTTTTCTGAGAGAGCTTCTCGATCGAAGGCTTCCGCAATGACCGACAAGATGTTTGGTAAATTCTGATTGTTTTTTCCCATGATGACCTCGTTTCCACTGAAAAAAAGGAGGAAAAAAATGTGAAAGGTAATTTCACATGAGGACAATGACTACCTCAATTCATGCTGATGAAATTGATAGTCAAGGGGAACATTTCATGAAACAAATAGTCACTGACTACTGTTACAAGCTACTGTAATCCTTGCATCTGATTGGCTAAAAGCAATCCATTAAGTGAAAATCATTGACATGTTTTCTGAAAACTCCCCTGAAATGCTAAATTCCTTGGTTTAAACAATGCTATTCAAACAGATATTGTACCATGGTTGTCAATATTGGTCAAAGCACGTTCAAGTTTATTTACACTTTTGTTCAGTGAAAATTATTAACTTTTCAGGAAATTCAGTTACTATAGTTTTATACCATGATGTCTTGGATGTCAGAGGAAATTTTGGCGAGTCATGTCAGAAATTTTCTTTCCAGATTTCAACGTTTTGTTGAATTGTTATGGATGAATGTAAGAAAATTGAACAAAACCTAAAGAATTCTTGGCTGCATGCAGTCAAAATTTATGCCTCCACAAGTTCCACACCAAGAAAAAATACCTCACACCTAACTCCTACAATATAGGGAAATTTTGGCAGAGTTGAGTCAGAAAGTTTTCTTTCCAGATTCCAACAACATCTTACTTGTCAGAAAGGAGTATTTTTATGGATGGATGTAAGAAAATTGAACAAAACCTAAAGGATTCTTGGCTGCATGCAGTCAAAATTTATGCCTCCACAGCTTCCACACCAAGAAAAAATACCTCACACTTGACTTCTACAATATAGGGAAATTTTGGCTGAGTTGAGTCAGAAAGTTTTCTTTCCAGATTCCAACAACATCTTACTTGTCAGAAAGGAGTATTTTTATGGATGGATGTAAGAAAATTGAACAAAACCTAAAGGATTCTTGGCTGCATGCAGTCAAAATTTATGCCTCCACAACAAGAAAAAACCTAAAAATTAACTTCTACAATATTCAAATAGTGATCTCTGTGAACCTAGTGATCCCCACTCAGATCATTCACTTTTCTTTTTCTTTCATTATTGTATCACTATTTTTATTTATTCATTTAATTCATTTAATTCATTTATTCATTTATATTTTTATTTATTTGTTTATTTTTTTTGGGGGGGGGTTAATAAAACCTTTGCCGAACAATTTTTTTTTTATTTTCCGTACCCCCCCCACCAATTTGAACACAACTTCACAGGTTCTTGATTGCATGCAGTCAAAATTTATGCCTACACCATTGCCAGACTAACCTCCTTCAATTTTCTATTAAAGATCTATCTGACCTTAACCTTGTGATTCATCTCAGATCATTGCAATTGTCACTATTGGCAAGGGGGGGGAGTCTCATAGAAACTTTGCCAAACAGAAGAATCTATTTTCTCTACCTACCCCCCCCCCCACCCCCGAGACCGTTGAAAGACCACTGAAAGACTTAAAATTTGTGAAGTCTTACAGTGGTCTTTGAGATCATTGAAATTTGTCATCTCTGTGGAATGGCTCAGAAAGACCCCTCAAAGAACTTTGAAAGATTGATGGATATTTCTTGTCTTGCTGCTCTTAGAGTAGTCCTTTAGAGATCTTTCAATGGTCTTTCAGAGATCTTTGCTTGGTTTTTCAGTGATCTTTGAATGATCTTTCAATGATCTCTCATGAGTCTTACAGTAATCGCAAAAATCTTGAGACTGCCGAAAGAACATTGAAAGACTATGAAGACCTTTGAAAGTTCATCGAAAGACAGCTGAAAGACTGCTGAAAGACCATTTTCCTGCATTAAAGACCGCTGTAAGACTGTTTTGAACCGTTTCAAAAAGTTTTGGAGCACATGAAGACCACGAAGACCACTGAAAGATTGGTCAGGGCTCGTGTAAGACCTAAAAGACCATTGTAGGTTCATTGAGAGACCTCTGAAAGATCAACCAAAATTCATGGTCTTTCAAAGGTCTTTCAGCGGTCTTGATCTCTGTGGAATGGGGGTTTAATGTAATCCTTGATCCATCCCTGGAGAGGATGATAGGGACTCACGTCCAAGCGATATCGCAGAGGAAGTCATAGACATGGCCGGCCTCTTCCTTGTCTTCCGTAACTGGCAACCACGAGAACCAGAGTGGGATTAACTCATTCAGGTTCAATCTGCCTTGATGGTACTTGATGATCTTCGTCACCGCAGCGATGGAATTCTCCGTGGCGTTGAGGTTCTCTTTCTCCCTCGCTCCGGCAGCCATGATGGTTGAACTGAGGAACGGAACAGCTTCTGTGGATGAGACAGGAACCAAAAGCTTTTGACTCTCTTAGAAATTCTTTACAGATTTTCATACACCCTTGGAAAGTCTTAAAGACACAAGTTGTTATGACAAAGCTCAAATAAAAGCTCAATAAAATCACCACTCAGGTAATAGTATTAGAGCTGTGTCATATCAATTTTTTTTTAACCAGTGCTCATCAATGATTTTTCATCACAGACCAGTGGACCAGTGAAAAAAGAATTGCATATGAAATTCAATGTCACCAAAGATTGTGAATATTAACAGCTTTAACCCATTATCATCTGTATTAATATTACCTATTTATTCACTGAAAGGTGTTTCATTATAACTCACATGCTGACATTATTCTTCATATGTTTTACTGATATTTTTTTATTTACAATTGATTTTGAATTGAATTTATATATTAAATTAAATTTATTTATTGAATTGACTTTATTGATTTTTTATTCATAAGATTTTATTGGCATAGCATGTATTTTTATATTAAAGCAGAATACTCCCTGGAATATAAATTACTCACATTTACTAAGTGCACTGAAACAGATGGGCAGTCTTTTGTGATGCAATGAGTATTAGAATGGGTGGTTTCAGGGGATTTTGTGAAGAGCTGTATTTCATTAAGAACTTTATTTCTTTAACTATATGTATGAAATCTTTCACATATCAAATTTCAATCCTTCAATCAACCAACTAGAAACATGGAAATACCAAGCAGATTTTCTCAATTCTCTTGCTTGAATTTATCAGCCTGTACTATAATGTTATTGTTGCATAATGTATGGATGTGGCATTTTGATAGGTTTGTTTGTGTCTCTTGTTTACTCCACTGCAGTAAATTTGATTGACTTACCTACACAAGCTTGCGCAAACTGTTCACCTCCACACTTTGCCATGACCCCGAACCCGTAGGATGCCGCCTGCCTGACTTCAGGACTCTTGTCCTGTAAATTCTCTTGCATCGAAGCAAGAAAATAATCCTTATACTGCCACGCAATCTGTCAACAGAAAATAGCATTACAATTGGGTAGTTTTTAAAAAAAGTGGATAAAACGAACCTTGAGAGATCCATCATTAAAATTCCTCGAAAATGTATGACTGATAATTTGGTTTGATAGCTCCTATCAAAGCTTTGGCAAATGCAATACAAATTGTGTTTTCAGCTTAATGTACAGTTCTTATTCTAGGTCAAGATGCGATGGGGTGAGGGGTTAATTTTGCTCCCTCCCCCTTCCCCCAGCCAAAGAACAGCAAAAATAAGCTGGCTTGGTTAGGGTTAAAATCCCTATATTTGAATAGTGATAAAAACATACAATTTTACATTTTTATAGTAATAATTCATTAACATGCAGTGGTTACCCGCAAAATATACCCCTGCCCAATGTTTGAGGGAGGGGGCAGGGTGTAAGGCGGGCGCAGAATGGCGAGTCTTCTTTTCTGAAAATTTTACTTACCGATCCGCAGAATTCTATGAGGTCATCAAACATACAAATACCCCACTGCCTGTCTGTCCACGGTTTGTCCTGAGGCTGAAATAAAAACAAGAAAAAATGAAAATGATCTGAACCGACTGCTAAAGAAAGCACGCCTGTAGGCAAGCAACTGGAGGACCCAAGGCTTAAGGCCCTCTCCAAGGGACCCAGTAATGAGGAAAAACCTTACTTGGAATTATATATAAAAAAACTAAGTATTCAAACAAAAAAAGGAACCATAGACAAGGCACTAGGAATTTAATAGAATCTTTTCTTTTTATTGCACTTTAAATTTTTGTATGCAACATGATATAAATTTTATATATCATCATTTATTAATTGATATTTCACTAAAATGGGTAGTTTGCTTGCGACAAAATAATGCCAGAATTTCAAAATTATCATCTACAAATAGAAATCCTAACTTAAATATAAATGAAAGTATTCGCAATAGACACTGATTTCATGAGAAAGTCTACAAAACCAAGCTTTAACTGAATTTTGTGAAATCAGGAAATCTAAGCTGAAAAACAATCACACTGAAGTTCGCCAACATAGATAAGCACATGTGGGACAGCGTGCTATTATTGCTTGAAAAAAAAAACTCAACATTTTGGTGAAATGTCATGCTTATTTTGCTTACAGTATTTCTCAGCAAGTACACAATTTCTTCCAGAATACTTTGCCACATATTTTTCATTCATACACTTGGGTGGTCATTTTGAAATTTTGAAATTGTTATAACTGGCATTTATTTTTAACATAAGTATTAAGAGTGGGTCATAGGGTATCCTTCTATAGTGCTCAAAAGCTAAGAACTAAAATGCATTGACTTACCAATAATCTGATGATGTTTTTCATAAGCATTTCAAAGAACGGAAGGGCAACGTCAGCATATGTGCCTAATACAGCATGTAAGATATCTGAGATTTTACTGAGTAGGTAGACATCATCATCGTCCTGCATTAATAGAAACAGAAAAGAAACGGGTAAATACTGAAATGAGTTTTCCTCTCTCCAGTCTCCTTGAGCATTGAAAAGGTACATGTACATACAAGCAGATATATTAAATGAAAATAATAATCTGCTTTTATACAATGTGCCCCTGATAAAATGAAACAGAGATTGATCAATGATTTATCAACACTTATTCTGAATCAAAATTCATGAATAACCCATCATTTTAAAACTTCGTTTTCTCTTTCATTTCATGCATGAGTGAGTAAAAACAATTTGAAGACAGGAAACAAACAAAATTGTTGTTTGGTGGGCAGTATGTGCAATTCTCTTTAAAATCTACATATTCAAAACTTTCATTTCTTGCCCTTCATAAGACGCCACAACCACTAAAAATGCTTCAGAATAAAGAATAATGTTCAATCTAAATAGTGCTTGTATCTTAATAATTCAATTCAACAAATTTGTTAGATTGTTGCCTTTCCCAGCACTAGACAAAAGTAACAAAATAATCCAAGCATAGAATGCTAATGAAACTGGTTAGTCAGTGAAAATTAAGTAAGCTGAAAATGGCTGACATTGTCACTTTCTATTTAGCACGACAGAACAAAAAAGTATTTCTTCTAACAGAGTTGGGACGATCTGGGAGCCTTCAGCATGTTGCTGAGGCTTTCAGAGCTGCCAACCTGAAAAAGAACATTTCAGTATTTTTAAAAGCTGAAAATCAGTATTTTGATGATGACATCAGTATTTTCAATGAAATAGGGAAAACCCAAGAAGAGAGGGCAACTAGACAGAACTTGTATTGCCATGATGGCACTCGGGGTCTGTCTCGTCAAGACCTTTTGGTCTTTTGCAGTCTCCCAAATTTCATTTTGTATTTATGTATGTTTAATTGCTTTGTACCTATGTATTTCTCTGATATTGTATCTTGTATTTTTATTGAATGGAATTTGAATAAATTTAATTGAACTTGAACAAGGTTAGGTCTGGTAGGAGAACGGTTAAGACTACTGACAACATTGATCATTTATGGCGCACTGGATCAGAAACCACATTTATCAAGAAGAAGGAACTGAATGGGAATATCCAAGTCCTCATTTCAACGGATCATCAGGAATGACACCTGGTGGTACCCATTTCACGTGCTGTCACCAACTTTGGTGACCCATCGAGGAGACTTCGCTACTGCGAGTGGCTACTGACGAGAGTCCCAGGGATCATCACATCACATTTGTCATAGGAGATGAAGCCCCTTTCTTCATGAAAGGGCGAGTACACAGTCAGAACGCGAGGCAATATGCTCCTACCGGTGAACTGCCACCATTCCACTTCAATCGCAACATCTCACGCAACAAGGTATCTGTCTGGATGGGAATGTGCGGAAATGGAGCGTTGATTGGCCAAGTTTTCTTCAACAAGTTGGACGGAAACAGCTATCTGCGCATTATCAATAAGGAGATCGTTCCTCAGTTGAAAGCACTTTTCCAGCACCAGGATGATGGTAGCTTCAGGGAGATTCGGTGGATAAAAGATGGGGCTCCAGCACATTCAAGAATCAATGTGGCGGAACGACTGGAAGAGCTCTTCCATGAGAGAGTGGGCGCAACTCATTATCCTGTAGAGTGGCCTCCCACATCCACCGACCTCCTGCCATGCGACTTCTTCTGGGGCTACCCAAAGAGCAAGGTATATTAACCACCGCCTGACTTTGAATACCTCTGAATGAGAATCATAACGGAGGAAACAATGGCCATCTCGAGACACCATGAACTCAATCAAAAAAGCAAAGAACTTTACGAACCACATATGCTAATAAAATGCATCATAAAATTAAATAACGTGAGGTTGATCTGTGTCTTTGTTTATCTCTTACTGGTCCACATCTTACTTTTGGTTTCATAGCTAAAGTTTGTGAGGTTGAATCAATGAAGCATGTTTGTAGAAACATGCAGAGAGGGGGGGGGGGGGGATGAAAAAGAGAAATGGAATAAGAGTTGAGTTTGTCACCACCATCATCATCACTATCACCACCATTGTCGTCTTCGTCGTCATCATCATCATCATCATCACCATCCTTTCTTAATTTCTTTCTCACCTCATCTTGAAGTCCTTCTTCTACAATGTCATCATAGTCTTCATCTTTTCTTTGTTCTGTTAGAAAAAAATAAAAAATAAGAAAAATTGTTGAGAAATCTTCAATTCATCATTGTGAATTTACTGGAAAACAAGATAAAAATTATTAATACAAATACACATCTCTCATTCAATACCTTCAAATATTATATCTATCATTCAGTAATACCCTGATTGAAAGAAAACCTTAATGAAAATAATTGCAACAAAATCAATAACAGTGTCAAATAATGATCTACCAACTGCTAGAAAATTCATTTACCATAAAAGGGACATCATTACAAATCTAATGACAGGAAAGTCTTTTATGAGAACTGATAGATTATTCTCCACAACTGCCATATCTGAAGCATATTTCAATTAGGGGCATAAACATTCATTTTGAAAGTCTGACATAGAACATGACCCCTTTGGAAAATGCTTGCAGTTTTGCATCGTATGTGAACAGCTCTCCCATTCTCTTTACCTTGTCTCTCCTGTTGTCTCTTGAAGTGCTGTTCAAACATGTCATTCAACGTCGTCCCAACTTCCTGCATCTGATTGAGATTCAACGATCTCTGTCCCAAGAACTCTATACACTGCGGACACATAGAAATGTAAGAGATCACTAAGCAAATGACAGCAGCAGCGATATGCACATGTGGGACTACAGACTGCAATATAGAAACTTAGTAATCAGAAGCTCATTCAGTTTTCAGTATTATTTTAATATTTGCTCATTATTTATGTCAGTGCATATTTTCAATATTTGTAGGTGGATAAATTTTGGTTAAGAGTATTTTTTATCCGTTTTCTCTTCTCATTTTAATATTCAAGTACAAAATGAAACTAGACATCTACAGATGATTCCAACATCGAAGCACTGTAACTACGGTGGCCATAAGGGGGGGGGGGGGAGGGGGTCCAAAGATGAACAAAGGCACTGTCAATGGGTTATTTAATGAGCCAGGTAAGTCGCTATGTCAGAGCATTAATTTTCTTTTGTGAGGCGAACATGAAACCCTCCATTAAAAATTTCAACAAAAACAGCATTCCAAACCGAAATGTCTATAGCACATTTTTTCTTTATACTTTGTTCACATTACCAATCAAAAACAGTACCCAAAGTCCAAAACCAACTTGGTCTATAGCTACGTGTATTTTTTTTTCCACATTTTTTAATACGTTTTTCAATATCAACACCCACCTTACTGAAAGACTCCATATGCTGTTGCAGGATGTCCACCTCTGGTTCTGTCTGGATTGCTTTGAGTAACTCTGGGTAGATGTATGCCCACTTCGCATCCAAGTAGTCCTCTCCTTTGATCTTGGCACATTCCAGGAGAAGCGGTAGCGACTCCGAGGCAGTATACCTCACTAGTGCAATAGGTAGGTCAAGGAAGGGTCTAATTCACTGTGTAAATGGGGCAATATATATGGCAAGCGAGGGTACGTATTTCTGCGAAATTTCCTTAACAGGTTCTTTATGCGATGAAATACAATTGCAATATCAACAAATCAAGACAGTAGCCTTTGATGCAATCACATTAGAAACTAGAGATGCTCGGCGGGTCGCGCAGCCGAGCACATGTATCCCCTAACCCACCGCGTCATCCGTCATTGCGATACATTCGAAATTATGGTTGAATGAGCAAATTAATGCAATTTTCATGCATTTCTGGGGTCACTAGAACATAACTTGTAATGCTTGGATGATCCTGGCTTGTTCTTTCACCACCACCATCACCCCCGCCACCTCACTACCTCCACCACCACAACCCAACTACCACCACCACAATCCCACTACCACCATCAACACCACCATTGGTATCTTAAAACAACAAACCTTTTGTGATCATAGTTCTTTCTGTTCTCCTAAACGGCTGAAGACAGTTTTTAAAAAGTTGAAATTGAAAGAGCTCCCATATAGAGGAAACCTAAAATAGGCAGAAATTTAGCTAAAAATCCAAACAATACAAAAAGCTGAAATCAGCTAAAAAGGTGAACTCTCACACCAGAGCTGCCAACCTGAACAAGAATATTTCAGTGTTTTTAAAGCTGAAAATCAGTATTCTAGTGAGGAAATTAGTATTTTCAAAGAAATACCATAGGACAACACATAAGACTAAAACTTCAAAAAAATCAGTATTTTGCATAAAAGTTAAAACCATCAGTATTTTTATCATTTTTCAGTACTAAATACGGAAAATCAGTACTAATTGGCAGCTCTGTCACACCCGTGTATACTATTTTTTTGTAAAGGATATCATCATGAAAGTAGAACTTGAGGAGAGGGACCATGATCTCCACCACCTGATCCGTGTAATCAGAAAATGCTTCCTTCAATTCCCTGGCGTAACAGACCAACATCTGACAGGCGGTGCTCTTATCTTCCAAGCCAGCCGTCTTGATGCCAAAACTTTGCTGTGGTGACATAATGTTAAACATAATATGCGCATTGAGATAACAAGTTAAAAAAAATATCAAACAGAATCCAACGGAATGACAAGAAAATGTTTGTATGTATAGGTATAAAAAGTGAGTTCTAAACGAAACTTACCAAGCGTTGCAACGGCACGGCACAAAGTCCACTCGGTCAAATTGAACAATATTTTTACACAGGCTAGCTCAAATAATCCTTACTAAGCAAATGTCAATAATAAAGAGATTGGTTCTATCCAAAGTCACAAAATTCCAAATTATTGACCAATAAAAATGAGACCAGGGGGCGTTTCATGAAAGGACTTGTAGGACATTTTATCCGACAAGTCCCATTTTATCCGACAGTTACCATAGGAACAGTGCCTCTCAGCCAATCAACATCAGAGAAAGATGTCAGATCTGACAACTTGTCGGATGAAAATGTTCATGAAACACTCCCCCGACTACACAAACTTCCAAGTTTGATACACATATTCTTTACAGGCATATTTAAGTGATTGGCTCAATCACAAAGCAGCTCCTGGAAGTTCCCCAAGGGGAAATCCCGATAAGCAGGGGATACTAGTGATCTGAACACGGTGGGTATCTGTGTGTAGCTGTGTGAGATAAAAACCACAAGGACATCACCAGAGACTCACCTGGTCACCTAGATTAACAAACTGCCATCCTTCTTCTTCACTGATGTTCTTGGCAGCCTCGGCTGAAATTTTGAAGGGAAGGTAAATTCATGAGAGTTTTAATAACATTCTTTCAATGGCATTTTAGAAGAATGTAAGAGTAAACAATGTTCATTTTACATGATTAATCTACATTTGCCTTCACATTAAAAATAGGACAAAAAACAGGTTATATGCTTGGGAAAAAAAATTGGTACACAGTCCCATACCTGCATTTCAGTGTATGGTGCCTGTGACTCTCAGCACAATTTGTTATTTTAAATTTTACAGCATACAGCAATTAAGCGTGGTGCATGATAACAGTCTTTCCCGGATCAATAAACAATTTGAAAAAGAACAAAACATAACCTTCATCTATATTTGAGCATGAGAGAGCCTTAACAGATTAAATGACAGCCTCAAGGTCAAGTGAAACTCACAATCAAGGAGGGCTACTTCTGGTTTGAGGGATGCAGTCTTTAGCAGGGGTTTCATGACTACTGGCAGATAGTTGGCAAAGCTAGGTCCTAAGAGTTTGCACATCCTGGCCCATGCTGAGATCATGTACGACGTCTGCGGGTCATCATCTTCGAGCTCGCTGGAATCGGTCTGGGTTCGTAACAGGAGGTCCATCACCTCGTTGGCGTCTTGCATGAACTGGGAAGTATAAAGTTTATGTCATTCAAATCCGAATCACAATACAAGGAAAAGTATTAGAATGATAATCTGTTGTCATATTCATCAATCGTAATGAGCCAAGTTGCTAATTAAGAATACATCCTTGGATTAAGCAAAGCTTATACAAATAGGCATAACACCATGAAAGTCAGAATAGTCAACATATATGTCTGATTATATAATACATTTTTATTCTATGAAAATGAGTAAATTTGTTGCAATAACAATTAAAAAGCTACTTAAATCCTTTAATCCGAATGGCTGATAGAAAATTTCTACAGAAATTGTGCATTTGTTATTATAACGAATCATTATGAAACGGGACCAGATAGACATGCTTATCAAGAAAAGCAGGCTACAAAACAGCTACACAATGTGTAAAAGTTGGTAACCAACTTTAATGACCACCTATTATCAAAAGCAACCATGTCATCTGTGAGCAAAGTTTACCTTCTGTGTTCCGACGGCCAAACCAATCAAACTGACGCATTCGATCGTCTTTCCCCTCAGCAACCTATACTCCTTTGTGTTAGCATTCTGAATGATGTATTTGAGGCTGGGCATGAACTTATCGTAGAACGGGGTGAAGTTCTCCTCTGTCGTGTCAGCAACCGCAGCTAGTGTGGTCACCATTTGTTCCAAGACTAACTTCGTTCCTTTCTGTAGAAGCTGAAATGATAGAAAGGGGGAAAAAGTAAAATAGACAGTTAACAATTTTCTTTTATTTATCCCCTAAATAATTATTTTTTCGTGTCAGCACCAGCCGCCTGTGTGGTTACCATTTCCTCAAAGACTAATTTGGTTCCTTTCTGTAGAAGCTGAATTGATAGAAAAGAACAAATTGAAAGTGTTTTTAATGATGTAAAGAACTATTTCTTCAATTATTCCCAGGCAGTTACGAATGATCTGATTAACGGACATCAACTGAACCTGTACTGTTAAAGATTTGTATCACAATTGGCCTTCATTATCAAACCACAACTTGAGGCTATACCTGATGAATACTGGCCTATTTGTTCCAAGACTAATTTGGTTCCTTTATGTAGGAGCTGAATAGATAGAAAAGAATAGAAATGGACAGTTGACATTTTGTTTTCTATCATTGACCCCTCAAAATTATTATTTCTCTTGTATCTGCAATAGCTGCCACAGTGGTCATCATTTGTTCCAAGCCTAATTTGGTTTCCTTTTTATAAGAGATGACTCGATTTAAAAGGAAATGATGAAATTGAAACTTGTTTGCATTATTGACCCCTCAAGTTTATTATTTCTCTTGTGTCAGCGCCAGTCACCCTGTGTGGTTACCATTTGATCCAGGATTAATTTGGTTACCTTCTGTTGGAGCTGAATCAAAAGGAAAATTAGTAAGTTGCATTGATCATTCACAAACGTTTTGAATAAAATGAAAAATTGTGTGACCACTTGCAACCAGGGTGATGAGATTTGTCAATGATTTTCACTGACATATGTTATGAGCTACTATATTACAATTTGTCAAAATCATCACATCATGCAGTTCTAAAAGGGAAGTTAACACTGAAAGCCCAGAATATTAGACAAACAGGATGACAGAGGCTGAAAATAGGGTCGTCCAAATGTTTCCTATATACATATCAGTACATACAAAGTTTTCACAATAGTATTAGCAACACTGGTTGAAGTGTTTATCCCTTTCACCAAAAGTTGCCTATCAATAGGCACAAAATGAAAAAAAAAAATTATTGTTAAAAGATAAAACTCAGAAATAAACATCATCCAAAAAATTCATTTTGCCCAATCGATAGCGGGCCGGCAGCCTCTGTGCAGTGCCAGATCGACATTGTTCTATCCCTTAAATCGTTGAAGGCCAAAAAGGGTAGCAACAACTCCCATCTTTTTGTGTCTTTTGGTCTGACATGGATGGGGCTTGAACTCCTGACCTCCCTGTTACAAGGCAGACACTCTTCCAACTAAGCCAACACAAGTTGCAGGTAAGTGGAGTCTTACCTCCTGCATTTTCACAGCGATGATGGCTTCTAGTTTTTCTAGGATGGGCTGGAGATACGGTTGTAAGATGGACTTTGGACAGTCCTCGCTGAAGTTGACCAGCGCTGCACCGGCGTGGGCTTGAACACGTGGATGACCGTAATCGTCCAGTGCTCGGAGAAGTCCTCCAATGACCTGCAAGAAACAAATTGCGAATATTAACATAAATTCTAAGTATCGTAACAATAAAAAATAAATAAAACACCAAGTAAGGTATTATGATTAAACTTTCCCAGGTTTAAATCTATACAGACGTAAGAAAAAATTTAATACGCACTTCGATGGAATGCTACGATTCATCTTACTTCTCCGGTATCATCACAAAGATAATATACCAAATAATTCATATATATCTATTCGATACTCAGTTACTTACTTAATATCAAAGTCTCTTCTTACTACAGCAATAGAGATACAGTGGTGCTCAAGATTAAGTGTACTTCATCAGAAAATGAACATATTTAAAAGAAACCCAAAACCCAAGAAGAGAGGCAATCTTATTGGAAAGAGTAAAATAAAAGGAACAATTTAAAACAAGTTTCATCAAAATTGGCAAACATGCTTCAAAATGGCTGATTTTGTGGACAACTCTCCATTTGTTTTGTACACAATTTTTCAGATTTTCTCTATTATCTTTAAAATTGCATATTGCCTCATTTTGAGCATAACATATGTCATGGGGGAAATATAATTCACACCACACACGTTAAAGTCAGGAGGAGATGATGTGAAATATGTAAAATAAAGGGGAAAGTCTGAAAATTTATGTACAAAACAAATGGAGAATTGTCCACAAAATCAGCATGTTTGCCAATTTGAGGATTCCCATAGAAAGTACAACAAGATTTTTAAACCTTCCAAAACTTGCCTATTTCATAACCGATTTTGATGAAACCTGTTTTAAATTGTTCGTCTTGTTTTACTCTTTCCAAAAAATTGCTTCTCTTCTTGGATTTTGGTTCCCTTTAAAAGTTTTCACGTTCTGCCGTCTTTTAGATATGTTATTGTGAAGTCGGGTGATAAGATATTACATTCAATAAAGTTTGCTTCTATGGGCTCGCCGAATATTGTATTGTTGTCTACATTTAACACTCGGCATGAAGGAAAGCATTCTGTGGTGGGGTTCATTGTTTTGTTTAGCACAACTATAAGCGTTTTGTCTAACCATTGTGATCTTGCACACCTTTTGCATATAACAGAGAGGATATTAAACCTGAACACAAACAAATGACTAGCACATTGTATTCATGTAGTTTCATCATTTTAGAGTATTAGACTGCCCTTTTCTTTTTTTTTGTTAAAATATTTAAACATTCAAAAGACCCTTTGACAAGTTATAATATATCGTTCTTTGAAATACTAGTATACTTTTCTCAGCATCAAATAGTTTTGTTGCTGCTAAAAAATAAAATAAATTAAATACCTTTTCGTGGAACTTCAACTCAAATGTGGGAGCGAAATCAGTTGCCATCTGACCCAACGCATTGCAGGCTGCGTAACGAACTCTCGGATGCTGTCAAAAGAGGAAGACAAACAGAATCAACATGGATAAGCATTTACATTTACATTACATTTACAGAACGGCTTCAATCTCTGGAAGTCAAGAGCTGGAGACTGAGACTGAGTCATAACAAAGAATTTTTCTTAAAGCAGAAACAAACCAGGGTAATGATAGTTGCACTATGTATCTTCTAGAAAAAGCACTTTGAATTTCCAGCTATATCATTAATGATATCATCTCTTAAATTTCCTTTGTTTTTCTTACAAAGTATATATGCATGAGCTTTAGGGGGTAATATACTCTCTTCTACCCCTCCCCCCTAAAAACACATTGTCTGGATGTAAGTTCCGACAACTTCTAACACCTTCCAAAATATTTATAATGAACGCTTATTCTCCATATGCCAATCCAATCTTACACCTTGTCCAACAGTTATACCTTGATTTACACTGGCAATTCTTGTCTATATACATCACAAAGGCATTGTCGGTCTAGCACCTTGCCAAACACTTTGCTTTCCATTGGTGTAAATAATTCTTATTTGTCTATTATAAAGTCAATACAGGTCTAACACCTTGTCTGACACTTGGCTTTACACTAAAACAATTCCTACCTCATCAAGTAAGTACGGCAGTACAGAGTCTAACACCGACTGCAACAGTGCTTCCATTTCTTTGTGACACCCTTCGCCAACAGCTGACACAGCCATAAGTGCAGCATGCCTTGACTTCCAGTCAGCTACAGAAAGAACGGAGAATGGTGAAAACTTGAAATGTATAAATTTGGCAATCATTCAAGTATAGATCAGTGAGGGCTACACTTTATGGCCTCGTTGGGTATTCCATCTTATAAAGATAGTGAATAAGCATGACTGGTGGAAAAATATATCACATGATGTGAGAGAGAGATGCCCTATTAAAACAGGGCATGGCATGTTTTTACTACTTAACACAAAATTTTGTGTCAATAGAATATTTAATACATATGTTGTAAAACATCTCAGAATTGAGTATAAGAAATAACCTGGGGAGTGTTTCATCAACATTTTTGTCCGACAAGTTGTCAGATCTGACATCTTTCTCTGACTCTGATTGGCTGTGAGGCACTGTTACTATGGTAACTGTCGGATAAAATGGGACTTGTCGGATAAAACGTCCGACAAGTCTTTTCATGAAACGCTCCCCAGGTGTCTCACGATAGAAGTCTAGCAGCTTGCAGACGAAACGTCGCTTTCCTACTACGTTTGATACATCGTGAGACAACTGGTTATTACTTCTAATCAATCCTTCACCACGATGAACCTCTTCCACATCAACATCTCAGAAGTTGACAAAACTATGAATACCAGGAAGAAATACTGATTTTTTTTTACAGTAAACCATGAAAATGAGAAAAAAAGTTCAAGGATGATTTTTAAATGTTTTTCTCCAAATCATCGCTCAGTGCAATTACTTTTAATTAACTTAATATACTCCATATTTTGCAAAACCACGAACAGATATTTTGCATGCCACAAAGAAATGTCTATTGAATTACCTTGCTGTAACATTTTTGGGATGGCGTTGATAATATGTGGGAGTATCGTCTTCCCTCCAATTCCACAAGCGAACCTATCGAGGGCGCTTTCTCCTGCCACGGCGTTGCTGTCATTGTCTTCGTCGTCGATCTCATCAGAGTTTGCCCAGTCGGGGTCATCCTCCAGATCCATCATCATGTTCAGCATCAATGGAACTGGAAAATTATAAGAATAATAACGATGAAGACAATGAAGAGGATAATGATGGCGACAATGATGAAGGTGGTGATGGTGATGATGGTGGTGGTGATGGTGGTTGTGGCAATGATGGTGATGATGATAGTGGTGAAGATGATGGTGGTGATAATGATGGTGATGATGATAGTGGTGATGATGGTGATAATGATGGTGGTGGTGGTTATGATGATGATGATGGTAGTGATGATAGTGGTGATGATGATGATGATGGTGATGAGGATGGTGGTGATGATGAAGGTGATGATGATAGTGGGGATGATGAAGGTGATGATGATAGTGGTGATGATGAAGGTGGTGATGATGAAGGTGGTGATGATGATGATAGTGGTGATGATGATGGTGATGATGATGAAAGTGGTGATGATGGTGATGATAGTGGTGGCTATGATAGTGGTGAGGATGGTGGAGATGGTGACAATGATGGTGACGATGATGATAATGATGATGGTGACGATGATGATAATGATGATGGTGACGATGATGGTGATGATGATGGTGGTGGTGATGATGATGATGGTGGTGGTGATGATGACGAGGATTACACTAATCATGATGATAGTCATGATAATGATTATAAAATGTAATATATATATATCCTACTCAATAGATTCTCTTGGGACCACATCTGTTTGACTAAGTATTTTATTCGACTTAGATGTGACAAATAAATCACACTTTGCAAAATAAAATAAGAACCAATCCAGACTCGTCTATATATCCGACTAGTGCAATTTGTATCCACTTTGTATACTAGGAGATGGTTTAATTCTAATCATCTAACATCATAGCTAAACCCATTGGTCTACAACAAATTTAGTCTAATTACCATTTGGTCCAACCATCACTTGGGTTGAACTCATTTAGTCCAGATGCCTAGATAGTGTAATTCCCTTTCTTGCAAATTGTCAATGAAAACATTATTGCACTGGATTGAAACAAACTGGTTGGAGATGAAATACGATTAGACAGTAAGGGATAAACAGTCCGACCTCTCTTATCCCGACACGTTGGGACCAGCACGAAAACGGATAAGGGATTTATCCGGATCTGGGAGACCCAATATCAAATACACGCAGTTGCTGCCTCAGCTCCCCAACGGCATTAGCTACACGTTATCTACATGTATTGTAGTGGGCACGCGTACAGATAGTACTCACTGCAGTGTAAGTGCAAATTATAGGTGGTATTTTTACGGAAATGAAATCGATCGAATGCCCAAACTGTTGGGATAATTTACCTGCTAAAATGGTTGAGGTATACATCGAGCATACCCCGAAAGAAAGAGAATGACTCGATGAAACAAAGTTTTACAATTAGATCATCGCAGCTTCGCAATGTCAGCCATTGTTATACTGACTGTAGGCTCAAACATGATAGATAGCGCTGTCCGTATTAAGGCCTTTAGTGCTAGCTAACGAGACATGTGTTGTTTTTCTTGGGAAACAAAAAGAGAACGTGATGAAAATGTTTGCTCTGCGCCCTGATTTACTGGAAAATTATCCTGCCTAAGTTCTTTCGGTGATTTAGGTGAAATATTTTCATGAAAAATAATGTTGTATGTAGACTATATTGGAAAATATATGTAATCAGAGTGAGTTTGCGTATAGGAATGAGTTTAGATTGAAATCTCATTTCCTCACGTACTAGATTGAAAAAAAAAAGAAAATCGGCAAATGTGCGTCCGGATAATAGAGAGATCCGGATAAGAGAGGTCGGAGTGTAAATGGAAATTATAGACAAAATTGTTATACACCAAGTGACAAATCACCCCTACTACATGTACCACCGCACACTCACCACAACTCTCTATATGCTTGGGATATCTCCTCAAAGTCGCCGCTGCGGCTTCCGACAACGTCACTACCATCTCCAAACCAAGTTGTCTCCAACTGTCGGGGAAGTTGCTTTCCTGAATGATCTGCAAGAGACGACAAAAACTAGATACCATCAGACCAAGACCACCATCATCTTTAAAGGGGAGGAAACTAACCAGAAGGGTGTGACCTCTCATGTCACCCCACTGAGAGCGTTTCCATAGCAACAAGAGCGCTTTACGTGAAGTGATTTTGAAAACCACTTTCGTGTGATCAAGTGGGAACGCTAGCAAAGCGATCTTCCAAACTGGTTTCCTGAATCGGCTTCCAGTAAACTAGTTTTAGAAAGCGTAATGAGAACGGCCTCATTGAAAAGCTAGTCTTAAACATACCTGTTGAGAAAACTATCAATACAGAGAATTAGCATATAATTTTCTTGTAAAGAGAAACTAAAATGATTTTGAGAGGAAAGGTACTTGCTTTGCTACTTGGTAACATAATTAGAGTGGTATAGGTGTATTGAATAGTGAATTAATGTGGTATAACTCAAGTGGGCCTATAGTTCAAGACTGCAAGTCTCAGAATGTTGCATTATGGTTAGGAACCTGGCCAGATATGAGTAGATGAGGACTTGATGTGGCGCTATACAGGCTGCTGGTTCATATCAACTTTAAAGCTTTAATAACTTTTTAGGACAGTATTCAAATGGCAAAGAGAAGTAGACAAATTATACACCAATCATATTTTCGTTAGACTTTATGGCCCGAATTCACAAAGGTGGTTATAAAAACCCACGGTTAAGTCCATGGTTTATGCAGATTTCCTGTATAAATTACGCTTATTTTACCGCGTATATTAAAAAATGTAAAAAGAAGCTGCTGAAAACTGCTTATCTAAAAAAAAAAAAAAATTGAGTAAATTAGAGTCAAAAGGGGCCTAAGCTTTCGATCCTAGCAGAATCTTCGTCGGAGGCAAAATGACAAACATATAAAGTGAAACAACCATGATATAGACCAAAAACATCCAACAGCAACACTAGAAACAAGGAGACAAAAGGGGCATTAGTGAGAAGAGATGACCAATCAGGTTAATGAAGGGGAAGAAAGAAAAGGAGTGGGTAGACACAAAGGGAAGTAGGTGTGAGTAAGTCCAAAGAAAGACCTCAAGCCAAGAGGGATTAAGAAATGGAGCAGGCAACATCAAACAGGATCTGGAACAAAACAGTGATAAAGGGTATGAGGAAGAGATGAATAACAAGAGAATTAGTGAGAGGTGGGTCAAACAGGTAACAAAGAAAGGCATAAAAAACTGGTGCAAAAGAGTGGGGGAAAAAGGGAAAGAATGGGAAACAACTGAACATGTGCAGAAGACATAAGTATGTATGAAAGAGCAAAAAAACAAACTAAGAGAGGAAAGTGAGTGTAAAAATAAATCTGTAAGTATAAAAGTATGTAAATATATCCAGGAAGGAATCTATGTGAATAAATATATAAATGTATATACATATGGTAGACAAAACTTATATAGTGATCCGCTGGGTGTGGGGGAAAAACAGCAGACTATATATATAAAAAAAAAAAAAAAAAAAAAAACACCTGTATATATGGAAGGGAAGCAAAATGCCTAAAGGGTAAAAGCAAATAAAGAAGCTGATGCTGTAAGAGAGAGGGGGTGTATTAAGTAAACATTAAAAAGGCAAAATTAATAAGTGGTAAATCTAAGAGGTGGGTGGAGAGAAAAAATAAATAAATATATGATGATTATAATATTGCCTGAATAAGGGAGAAAAAAATAGAGCTGAGCTTGTATGAGATATGGGAGGAAAGTAGAGGAAGAAACTATAAAGTGACTAATCTAAAAAAGCTGAGGGAAAAAATATGTGTACACAAATGGAAAGTGGAAAAGAAGGGGTAATCAGTCGTTCCCCTCTTGGATGTTAAGGCCATGAGGTTGGATGGTGCGAAGTCGTCTCATCCAGAGCTTCTCTCTGCTAGTACGGACTGAGTCAGGACGGGTACCTAAAGATTCGATGCCCTGTAGCATCATGTCAGTGATGGAGTGGTCGGGAAGGTTAAAATGGCGGCCAACTGGAGTGTCCAGCTTTGCTGTGTTGACGGTGGATCTGTGCCCGTAGAATCGTTTCTTGAGTGTGGTCTTGGTTTCCCCTACGTATTGTACCCTACAAACTCTGCAAGTGATGAGATATACAACATTAGTGGTAGTGCATGTGATGTTACCCTTGGTCCGGTGAGAAAGGCTGGTAGAGTTGCTGGTGAGAGTGTCGCCCTCATGAATGTGTATTTCACATATGATACACCTGTTGCTGGTGCATTTGAAGGTGCCATGCTGTATGGGAGAAGAATGGTTAGTGAGGGAGGGCAATTCAGCACGAACAATGAGGTCCCTGAGATTCGGTGGGCGTCGGTATGCTAGAAGGGGAGTATCGGGAACGGCCTGTTGGAGACGATCAGAAGTGTGTAAAATGTGGTGGTTATCACACAGGATTTTGCGGAGAGGGGGTAGATTG
The DNA here is from genome assembly GCF_018143015.1 of Lytechinus variegatus. Classification (NCBI taxonomy): domain Eukaryota; kingdom Metazoa; phylum Echinodermata; class Echinoidea; order Temnopleuroida; family Toxopneustidae; genus Lytechinus; species Lytechinus variegatus. The sequence goes on along the minus strand of NC_054755.1, from coordinate 9,343,192 downwards.
GGATGGAAGGTGGTCACAAGCGGTATTCTGTCGGTAGTCTTCTTGTCACTTTTAGGTTTGAGAACTTCAGATCTGGGGAGAGAACGAACTTTGTTGATTGCCAGCTGGACTGACCTGGCCCCGTGGCCCCTGGCACAGAGATGTTTCTGCAAATTCCTGGTATGGAAGGAGAAATCAGGGTCCTCGGAGCAGATGCGGCGAAGTCTGAGGGCTTGACTGTAAGCGATGCCGGTTTTGCAGTGACGAGGGTGGCAGCTGGATGAGTGGAGGTACTGGTGGGTATCTGTGGGTTTAGTGTACAGGGTGGTGGTGATACCGTTAGGCTTTTTCTGGACTGTGACATCAAGGAAGTGGGTTTCCTGTTGGGAGAAATCAGAAGTGAATTTGATGGTCCTGTGGAAGGAATTAATGTGGTCAATGAATGTGTGGAGGCTATCTTCCTCCCTGGTCCAGATGAAGAAAATGTCGTCGATGTAACGCCACCAAATCCAAGGGCGACAGGGGGCTGAATCTAACATCTGCTGTTCCAGCTTGGTCATGAAGAGACAGGCGAATGAAGGAGCCATCCGAGTACCCATTGCTGTGCCGAATATCTGTAGGTAGTGCTGGTCCATGAAAGTGAAGTTGTTTTTTGTTAGTACATGAGACATCAGAGATTTTATATCGGAAATGGGGGGACTGGAATGGCCGCTGGCGGCCAAGGCTTCACATGATGCTTTGACACCTTCATCGTGGGGAATATTGGTGTACAGTGAAGAAACATCCAAAGTGCCGATGATCGCAGTCTCCGGTATCTGGTCTTTGATGTCATTGAGTTTCCTGAGAAAGTCTGGAGTGTCGTGGATGTAAGAGGGTGCACGTGAGACAAGGGGTTTAATGTGGTAATCAACAAAAAGTGAGATGTTCTCTGTTGGGGATCCATTGCCTGAGAGGATGGGTCGACCAGGGTTGCCAGGTTTGTGGATCTTGGGGAGGAGATAGAAGCGGGCAGGTTTAGCATTAGTAGGGGAGAGAAATTTGTGGGCCTTCTCGGAGAGATGCTTGTTGTCTTTCATGTCATTCAGTGTCGATTGGATCTGTAGGGAGAAATTACAAGTGGGGTCAGAATCAAGGAGTGCATAGTGAGATCGATTATTGAGATGTTTCATGGCTTCATCGATGTACTGCTGGCGGTCCATGATGACAACGGCTGATCCTTTGTCTGCAGGCTTGATGATGATGTCAGACCTGTTTTTGAGTGATGAGAGAGCCTGGCGTTCTTCTCGAGGGAGGTTGTCATGTGCTCTGGTGTCGAGGGTATCTGTGGAGCAGACTTGGGATGAGACAGCTTGAATGTAAGTTTCAAGGGAAGGAACTCTATTAAAAAATGTCCAATGCTGATGTGCGCTTTTGTTAGTGTGCCAAATTGACGCTTGTTGCCATGGTTATCCATGCTATTTTATTCATGAGTCCACTCTTCAAACAGTGAACTCATGAATAAAATAGCGTATCTAACCATGAAAACAGGCATCAATTTGGCCCTCTGTGACAAAATCGCGCATCAACATTGGACATTTCTTACACACGCGCCCGATACGCGCTAAATTAAGCGAGATTTATACAGGAAATCTGCAAAAACCATGGATTCAACTGTGGGTTTTCAAAACCACCTATGTGAATTCCGGCCTATAAGTCCTTATGCATATGACGTCATAATCTCACAGCGCCCTCCCTTAGAGGATATAGGATCACGTGTAAATGGAGTTGCCACAGATGTGCCAGTTTTAGACCACCAACGCATGGAAGGAATGGCTTCAGACTCTAAGATGGCAGTGCGATGACATCATTGCATAAGGTCTACACAGCAATGCAAGGTTCTTTGAATAGCCCTGCAAATATACAGATTTGTACTTACACTAACGGCAAGGTTTAGGATGGAGTCCATGTACGGTCTGAGGAGCTTGGGCGTACTTTCCTCCAACTCTAAGAAAGCTTTGAGAAGAGTGTCATCTTCCTGTCCCTTGATGCTCTCGGTCACGATCTGAAGGAGATACGAACAATCAAAATCTGTTTATATTTGAGTCCCCTGTTTTGAGATCTTGGCTTCCAACTGCAAAATTGCACTGAAAATTGAGAGGTATATCATCCAACAACACTCATAGTTAAATTAAGTTTTTATGTTAATCTATGCATAGGTTAAACTTTTTCCTATGAAATACTAAAAATTACACCCTAAATATTTGTATTCTTGTTGTAAATAACTCTTCATAGTATTGTTAAAAAGTTTACATGTATAGGGAAAAAAGGTTTCAAATTCAAATTTGCTACTCAACTTTTTTTTTTCCATAAAATTTGTAGATATTATTCAGAACATTACCAGTATAAAATTAATTGACTTTCATCATTCCAAAGCAAGAAAAGTCATGGATTAAAAAAATATGTCAGATACATTATTTGTACAGGATTTGCTCATGAAATCATATTTTGGAGCTATTTTTGGTGTGTCGAAGTACAAAATATTTCTTCAAAATGTTTGAAGAATTTCATTAAAATCCTATTTAAAAGTTATACTTAAACAATTTTCAATTAATTCTTTGAAGCTTCACGATAAGCCAGTTCACGGTTAGCTCATGATCAACTTTTCTCAAATGACCTTTGTGATTTTTCATTAGGATAAGCACTATCATTTTCAAATGTAGATGTTGCGTAAGCTTTACCGGTAGAGTATTCAAATTCTAAGAACAAAAGGCATTGTAAAGAGCAGGTGACTAGAAGAGTACATCAGGGATAAAGTTTGGAAATCTGTTTTATTGTCTGCCTTTGGCACATTTGACTATTGTTTAGGCTACTGTCAAATACCAGTGATTATGAAGGCTCTATTTATTACTCTTCAGCTTGGATGTGATAAAATGAATATTTTGAAAGGAATACATGAATCATCATCAAATCACAAATGCCTATGTCAGTGAATTTGAGAGCCACCTTCACGGTTTATCTCACATGAGCTTTTTGTTTACAACCGTGAACAGGCTTATTCTTTGAAGCTTCACGATTGTGAGGGCACTAATACATGAAAGCAAAAAATATTTACTGTGTTTACACTTGATCAGCTTTTGGTTCAGAACCAAAAGCCGATGCAGAATCGGCTTTTGGTTTATCTTGCACTGTGTTTACACGTTGTTAGAGCTCGCGGTTCAGAACCGCGAGCCGATGCAAAAACCTGAAAGGATACGCACACCAACAACATACGTCATAATAAAGACAACGCTGTATCCATGCGCTTACAATTACGTCAAAAAGGTAAAGTAAATGAAATGTGCACTATTTGCTGATGCAGAATCCGCTTTCTGTTTACACGTAGTAAAAAAGCCGATTCTGCATCGGCTCGCGGTTCAGAACCAACTGCTCTGGTGGTGCAAATTGCCGATTCTGAACCGAGAGCCAATGCAAGTTAATCGCGTTTACACACTGTGAAAAAGCCGAAGCAAAAGCCGATCAAGTGTAAACACGTTAACTGTTTTCAGCTACTTACATCAAGAACCCCTGGCATAAGATCCATGAAATGTTTCTGTATGGCTTTCTCTTTTCCATTTGTGACTATGAATGATATTGTAGCCTTGGCAGCAACAACTCGAACCTGTTTAAAAAAAACACACACATAAAAGAGTTCTTAGGCCAACATTCTGAAGGCAATACAGGAGGATAAAAATACATGTAGATCCCAGCCATGGCGTAATTTCCTTCAGCTAGAAATTTACCTACATAGTGTTGCACTCAACCCAGGTGAGGTGAAGGGGTACCCAGCAGGATTGATTCCTTGAATGCACTGAGCGCTGAAAGGCAGCTCGAGCTACAGCCAGGGTAGTAATAATAACATCGTGCCTCGGATTAGAATATTTCTAGATAGATGGCGCTATATAAATGTCTATTATTATTATTATTATTATGTCTGGGCGTTGTGGCGTGAACCAGTAATCCATCTACATGGGGGGAGGGGTGATTATGGAGTGTTGTGGCCCAGTGGATTAGTCTTCTGACTTTGAAACAGGGTCGTGGGTTTGAATCCCAACCATGGCGTAATATCCTTCAGCAAGAAACTGATCCACAATGTGCTGCACTCAACCCAGGTGAGGTAAATGGGTAACAGTAGGAAGTTATTCCTTAAAAAGCTGTGTGCGCTATGAACGCCTAGCTTAGCCGGGTAATATAGGAGCGCTTTGAGCACCTAACAAATTGGATATGTGCGCAATATAAATATCCTATATTATTATTATTATCAATTGATGCAGAGGTGTAAGTCATTGTGAGGGTTTCATGAAGCTGATCATAAAGGTACTAGTGACTTTCAAACGACTAGTGATCTTTCCTTGGGCACTATATCAACACCAATGATAATATGGTGTACACACCATTCACCACAAGAAAATGGTCACCAGTCATTCGTAACTTGATAGTAAGCTTTCGATTGTCTGCGACTCCAACGTAGTCCTAGTTCACCGGAAGTGGTGACACCGCTCATTCAGTATCACATTCGTACATTGATGAAAACAGTTTCGATTTAAGTCGACGTGCCCGTACCAGGCCACAGCATATACCAGCGTGATAGCGAGCGGGCCGTGGGCCGATGCTCGGCCGGAGAATCAGACTAAGCATTACGCTACGAACCAGTGGGGCGACTGTGGGTGCAACATTTGCACCCTTGTGCAAAATGCCCCCAAAACACAGCTGTTTGGAAATAGAACATCAATTACCTGCCGGATATGTAATGTATGAAAACAGGACATACTAAATGTAATGGATACGCTGGTTTCAAGCAGTAATTTGCAGTTTACCAGCCCTGCTGAATCAACAAAACTCAAATGTTGATGCGGATTCATTCATTTTTGCTAAGCTTGGATGACGACAGCATGTACAAACTAGCGCTCGTTAGGGCACTATGACACCGAACGTCAAAATCCTCAAATACGAGTCACAGCTTTGGGCAGTGAACAAGAAGGCTCGTCACAGATTACTTTGCGCATGTGCAGCGCTCCCAGAATTCCTTAATCTTGTACGTCCACATGGCTTGTCACAGAAAACGAAAGGTCTCTACTATCAGCTTTATGAAACACCCACATGGGCCCTGTCTTACAAAGAGTTACAATTGATCCAATCAGTCGTAACTATCGAAATCCATCAGTGTCATAATATTCCTACAGGAAATTTGCACAATGTCCTTTGTACACAAAGAGAAGCACAGGGAATTTTCAAGAAAACAATGAATGCATGAATATACGTCAGAGCTAGAAAATGTTTTAAACAAACGTGCATAAGAGATGTCTAGGGATGCCAGTTCAGAGGGCCTGAAAATCACCTAGAATACAATATTTTGTAGACAAAAATGCTAAAACTATGTCCTGAAAAATAAATTGCCAGAGCCTGAATTCAGGCGTTTGCCTGAAAACTGGCATCCCTGGATGTCGATATTGCTGGCCGTCCATAGTTGCTATTGATCAGATCAATCGCAACTCTTTGTAAGACAGGGCCCTGGTCACATACTTTTGACGATGACCTTAAATGTAGCCCAAATCTGATTTATACACGTCTATAAAAACTAAATTACACACATTAACACACAGCCATCGGATGATCAGGGTTTAAATTAATCGAAAGCATCTAAGGCCATTGGCACGGATGGTTCCAAGACATTTGCTCCGGCGACAAATGCTCTGATGGAAAATCTGCACATTAAGCGGGACTCAAACTTAAAATCTTACCCACAAAACTAAATAAATCCTTATCTTTATATTATTCTGAACCAAGAACCTTATTAGAATCCTAACTTTAACCCTATGACCTCTGAGATATGAAGACCGGTGCAAATGTCACAGGAGCAGATGTTGTGTCACTGCCTCGGATACCCCACTGATTGGCTTCAGATAGTTTTTTTTTGGTGCCCCTTTTTATCTTTCAAATGTGCATAGTGGCATTGCCCCAAAATATTGAAATTCAAGCCTTGAAACTGCTTTATGATTTCTTGTCCTTATTTTTTCATAAACGTAGGCAATTTTTTTCGTTCTTTTTTCTTTCCACTATGATAACCAACAACTTTTTAATATCTAAATCTCATGTGAATGACATAGTTGCAAAGACATAGTTGGGGAAACAAAAATAAATGCAACACAAGCACAAAATATATTTTGCCAATCTTTCGCAGTCATTTGGCTATCTATAGTTAAATTCAAATTGTGGTTGACTTTAATAGTAATATTTTATATGTTATACAGGCAATTATCATAAACCAAACAATTAGAAATGATCACCTCAACAATGTAAAAAAAAAAAGAATACATGAAATAATGATGGAATCAAAGTGATTTTTGCTTTACCTGCGGCTGTTCTTGTTTTTCAAGGCATTGAGCCAACATGCCTTTGATGACGACCAGGTAATACTCTTGCTTGTTGCCAAAAATACCTGGGAAATTACTGTGAAGGAAAGCCACACACATGAAATATCATTAAAAATGGCCTTTATAGAAAATAGTTACAGACTTAAACATTCCTACAAGTACAACAAAAAGACACGCAAACATATTTTGCCCTATTAAATCATTCGTGTTAACATAAAAACATACCAAAAATGGGTTGAATGAATTTAGTCTTGTAATTTTTGTTTTAAATGGAAGTCATTTCCTAAAAACAAACCTAACATGGTTGAATGAATTTTGTCTTGTAATATTTGTTTTTTAATTGGTTTTAATTGGGAGTAATTTTCTAAAAACATACCTAAAATGGCATGAATAAAATCGGTCTTGTAAATTTTGTTTTAATTGGGAGTCATATCCTTTCAATGGCTGGATGAGCCAAGACATTTTCTTCCTCTCTTTTATTCTAGAGTTATTTTGTCTTTACTTGGGCCTCGTCTTACAGAGAGTTACGATTGATCCAATCAATCATAACTCTATAGAAATCCATCAGTGTCATAATTTCTTTTACAAAGTGTCATTTGTAAACAAAGGAGAACACACCAAACTGTCAAGAAATCAATGAATTTATTGAAATATACATTCATATCTAGAAATTGTTTTTGAGCAAACATGCATTTTATATGTTGACTTTGCTGGCTTTCCATAGTTGCGATTGACTGGATCAATTGCAACTCTTTAAAGGACGGGCCCTGGTATGTTCACGGCCCAATAATAGGTACCACAGTTTCCACGGTATCATAGTCATGTGGTCACAAAAGTACATGAAAATATATGAGAGCAATAACATAAAATTTTAATAACAATCAATCATGGAGCTGATTTCTACGATTGATTACATTAATTATTGTATATGATTAATCATAAAAAATTAGCCCCATGATAAGCTTTAGTTTTACAGGTTACAGAAAAAAAAATACAAATGCTTGACACACATATGGCAGGGAAATAAAAAGGGAAGTGAATTGGAAATTGAAAGTATGGATCCTTTCCGAACAATAAACCTCATGATTTCAACAGGATATCATACATTAATTTTTATCTTTGAAATAGGAAATTTACAGGAAATAAAATTAAAGTGGAGTGCTCTTGAACTTTTAAAAGGTGAGATTTCCCAAAGGATTTTATACAAAATTGCCCGTTGTGGGAATAAAACTCAAAATGAGTTCGAACAGGATAAGAAAAATTAACCACAAATGGGTTGCAATGTATGAATAAGATATATGTGGTAAATAATTCCAGTAATTGCTGATTAATAAGCAAAATATGTTGAATTCCAGCTCAAGGTGGGGTTTTTTCCAAGAAAAATTTTATGCACTCTCTCACATATCCTTTCTCTGTGATGGCAAACTTCAGTATGTTTTTTTTTCCGCTAAAGTTTCATTTCATATCTCAACCCACTTGGTCTACTACTTAGACTACTGCTAAATGACTACTGACTGTTTTACCTTGTCACATGACTGTTTAGTTTATGAACAGCTCATTTAATATGTAGTGTAGAACAAAATGGATATATAGACAAGTGCAAAATCACACCAAACTGTAAGTAGACAACTGGTTGTAGATGAACTGGAATTAGACCCTGTTGGATGAGACGAAACAGAGAGTTGGTGTGGACCAAATTACCATTTACCCTTGTACCTACTTGAAAATATGAAGTGCGCTTTCCTTGAGCTCAGGGCTGTTTGATGTGCTACATTGGAATAAGAACTGGAGGATATCCGGCCACAGTTGGTTCCCATCATCATCTAAAAAGAACAAAAGAATCAAAGGAGTATAAGAAGTAACGAGCTATTTTCCCTTTAGGACTGGGGAAATTATTTTGGCTAGATATCCAACCTATTACCATGTAATAGTGCATACCCCCCCGGCCCAAAACACGGTATGAACCCTGACAGTGTCTTGAATTTAACGATAAGATGGTGAGCAAGTTCTGCGATGGCCTCGCAGACTTTCTACCCCAGCGGGCCATCTGTGATATGCTTCAGGTCTGTACCAGCTGTGCTGTTATAATTTCCTAGATGTCTTGTGCGTTGTTGGATGCCACCCTTCCCCTTCCCAGAAACTTGGTCAAAAAACCCAATAACATTGTTAACCTTACAGATGAGATTGCAGGCAAGTTCTGCGATGGCGTCACAGACCTTCCGCCTCAACGGGCCATCTGTGATATGCTGTAGGATCTGTAGCAACTGTGTTTTGATCATCTCCTGGACATCCTGTGGTATGTTGGATCACCCCCCCCCCCCATCTCCCTCAGCCCAGACACTTGATAATGATCACAGCCTAAAACCTACCGATGAGGTTGCGGGCAAGTTCTGCAATGGCGTTACAGACCTTCCGCCTCAGTGGGCCATCTGTGATGTGCTGCAGGATCTGTACCAGCTGTGTTTTGATCATTCCCTGGACATCCTGTGGTATGTTGGATCACCCCCTTCCCCCCATTTCTCTCAGCCCAGAAACTAAATAACCTAATGATCACAGTCTCAAACCTACCGATGAGATTGCGGGCAAGTTCTGCGATGGCATCACAGACCTTCCGCCTCAACGAGCCATCTGTGATATGCTGCAGGATCTGTACCAGCTGTGTTTTGATCATTTCCTGGACATCCTGAGGGGTGTTGGGCCATAACTGGTCAAAGTTGGTATTGAAGACACGTCGGAGTAGGACAGCAGCAAGCTGCGTTCTCTGCGCAAAGAAAGGAGGCAAATAAGACAATGTCTAAAGGTTAAGTAAGTGCACCCCAGTCAACAAGTTTGCTTTGGATAAATCGAGACAAAAATCTTTTAGGTATAACAATTAAAAATCAAGATACAATTAAAGAGTTACAGCATTTTATAATTTTTGTCATTTTCAGATTATGTGCACAAATTGAGCAGCATGTAAATTGATGTCACAAACTCACTACTACATTAGCTAAATTTATTATCATTGTAATATCATATGAAAATATTTGAATTGTTCCCATCTGTAATGAAAAACATGGTTTTATTCTTAATACTAAGACATGCAAATCACAATTATTGAAACTCATTATGAATAAATCATAAAATTTCCCAAGCCATTTTCAATTTGTTTTCATTCGTGCCCCAATAATTAAGAATAATAATTGCTGGATTGCACATTTTCCGGAAGATACAAAGCACAACTCTCAATAACCCAGCCTAAGCTTGAGCTGCTGCTTCCAGCGGCACAATATAAGCAAATTATGTGTCCTATAAAGAGGTGACCTTCCGTCTTGCTATGAAAATATAAAATCAAGGCCCTGTTCTTTTCCTGAAAATAACTCAGTTGGAGTCAGGAAGTCAAGCAAGGTGGAAACTAGGGAAGAATAAAGAAATGTGTGCCAGTATTTTTTTTTATTTTGCAGGAAATACAAATATGTAAGCCATTTCTAGAGAAAGAGGAAAACATACATACCTCTGGAGGTCCTTGATTGCCTATCGTCTGGATGAGGAACTGAACTTTAATTGCGGGTGCTATGCCTTCGTATGCTTGCTGTAAACAAAGTCATGAGAAAACAAGTAGAATGAATAACACAAATAACACAATTACCAGTGTGTTGGCTCAGTTGGTAGAGCATCCATCTCACAACTGGGAGGTCGGGGGTTCAAACCCCCGGCCGCGTCAGACCGAGAGATGTTAAAAGATGGGAGTTGCTGCTACCCTGCTTGGTGTTCAACGATTAAAGGGATAGAGCCTCGTTGATCTGGCGCTGCACAGCGGCTGCCGGGCCCACGATCAATTGGGCAAAGCAAATTTTCAGAGTATTTCATTTCAGGTCTATTTCAAACAATAAAATATGGATTTTCATTTTTTTCATTTTCAATCCCTATTGTCAGCTATTGTGAACATGTACGATATGCATGGATATCCCGTAGCAAGTGTAATCTTTACTTTTTTAGAAGTTAATGCGTTTAAAGTGGAAAGTTCACCCTGATAATAAATTTGGTTTGAATGAAAGCAGAATTTAAACAAAAGAAACATTTCAATGAAGATTTGTCTTGCCTCTCATTTTAAGCCCATAGTTTTGATTGTTATGCGGGTTGTTATGGCAGACAAACTTGAAGATTGACTTTACCTTCTGAAGAATTTTTGCTGGGGACCAGTGATTATCCATCAAAGAATAAAGGAGGTATAAGTTTTTATTTTGAAATGTCACATGCGAACATCTCCCCAATATGTCATGATACCAATTTCATGCCTTGCCTTTTTATTCAGAAAAGTATTTTACCCATGCATTCAGTATATCAGGGCCCCCGTCTTACAAAGAGTTTCAATTGATCCGATCAATCACAACTATGGACAGCCAGCAATATCAACATACTTGTTCAAAGTATTTTCTAACTATGATGTATATTCATGTAGTCATTGTTTTCTTGAAAATTCCCTTTGCTTACAAAGGACATTGTGCAAATTTCCTGTAGAAAAATTATGACATTGATGGATTTCATTGATGGATAAATCGTAACTCTTTGTAAGACGGGGACCAGAACACACACCATTTCGTACAAGTTTCTAAGTATTTTCAGTTCTCACTTAGCATTTCTAAACTGTGAATTTATGGAATCTTTATAACATGACATATTTGGGACAGCTGCTCCTACGTCCATGATATTAAAAATTCAAAACCTTACAAAGTCATAACTTTTTTCATTCTTTTATGATGTTCTTCATTCATCTTCACCGATATCTCCTCTTCTGCTTTCAATCCCAGCTATTGCCAGTGTGAACTTCACCTTTGAAACTTCACTCGGCAGAAACAAATCCCCATGGACTATTACTCTTACAAAAACGCTTTTATTAGAATTATCTACAGCCACTCAACCAAACAAGACTTTGAAAAATGACCCTTACAAGTTCCAAGTTACCATCAATTTTGCTCAAGGTTATATCTTTATCTTCATCTAAAAATATAAAACAATTCAAGACAAATTAAAGCATTTTAACAACTTTAAGTTCAACTCATTATATGTTTGGAATACTTTTTTTCTTTGTAGCACATTACAATGACTTTTTGAAAATAGTCCAAATAAAATATTTTGAACATTAACAGGTGACTAGGTCTGCCTGTACTGCCATCAAATTTCATCATACAATTTAAAGCGCTCGTTTAAAATAGTCTGCATGCACAGACCCTTGTTTTTCGCAATTTTGCATAGTGCATAATGCAGTCTGAAGCAGGGAGACTAGATTCACTATGTACTGTGGCTAGCTCTACCACATATATATTATATTGGATGGTTCAGAATGTAATACCAGAAATATTCCAAGAGATTCGAAAATATTCGATTGATCTTGGAATATTTTTCCAAACTTGGAATATTTCTGGTATTCCATTCTGCGCCATCCAATATAATATAAATATTCATGCTGTTTGAGGCTGCGAACCTCGCGTGCGATGTTTTGAAATCGGCCATGAATAATAGGAATTAGACACTGGCCAAAAATCACCAATTTTGAGGATGACCGGAGGATGGACACGGAGTGACATAACAAAGGGTGAAGAGTAAGAAATTAGAGGCGCACGGCCAATATGGGAGACTGTCTCCCATGAGAGAGATTATCTCCAATATCAAAGACTTTTGTAAATAATTTGGGTAGATCTATCCAATTTCAGAGACAATCTTCAGTTTGGGAGACCAATTTCCTTTGTTTACATTTGCTGCAAAAGGATTACCTTGGCGGCAAATAAAAATGTGATAGGCAGCTAGATTCTTCATGAAAAATTACCCCTTTTCACCGTCTACTTTTGTTTTGATAAGGATTTTTGTTGTCGTCCATACACAAAACAAATGGGCTTCTGACCTCAGTGAGACAAAATTTTGGGTGGGAAAAATTACGCTTTTGTTGGTGTCGTTTCTTTTGTTCCTTTGCAAAGCAAGTCTCCGATATGGGAGATTATCTCCTCTATTGAAGAGTGACTTCCTTATTGGCCATGCGCCTCTACTGTTTATTTAAATTTATTGTTGTCCTTGAAAAAAATTTTTTTTACAATAAATGTGCATTTTTCCACTCGGAGTATCGAGTATCCGAATGAGTTCACAGTGTTGATGTTCGGATAGGTGGAGCGGAGAGTAGCGGTACGGTAACGGTAGTGTTGTGGAGTGGAGCCTGCACGAACATCATCACTTGAGTGAAGGTAACTAGGTCTAGGGCCTAGCTTTTTTATGGCTAGACTAGAGTCTAGGCCTACACAGCTACATACAGTCATCAGCTCAGCAATGACTCATCATTCATGCTCATGTTGAATGTCAATTCTCAAATCTCAATCTCCTGCTCCCAATCACAAAAAAGTTCACCATCTAGATCTAGGCCGAGGCCCTATCTCTTCTTCACTTTCAAATCAAATCATTTGCAATTCAAATTAATAACATGACAAGGCTCATTCATTCAGTCTCAGTCTCAGCTCAGTCATGAGACTGAGTGAGACATGTCTTGTCTGACTTCATGAATGTTTTGTGCTATTTTGTTTCAATATGGATAATAACATTAAATAAAACACTAGCAATCAAAAGAAGAAATACTTAAGTCACACAAATTTACAAATTAATCACCTCAGCATGTGATCTTATGTCATTATCAGGTGACATAAGATTTGCAAGCACCGCCGAAAATTGTTCTTCTGGCCCCGCCATGCTGTCAGAGAATGAATGGATGACACATTTCCCGCATTTGGATTTTTTTCCTGCGCGAACTTTAGCCCTTTCTACCGGAAATAAAAGAAACTGAAATAAAAAGGCCTTTAAAACAATTAGAAAAATTAGTAATACTGCAAATATGTTTCGAGGATATTTATGCTTAATTAACTGAAATTCGAAATCAATTCAACTCCTAAATGTTAGTTGAGTATTATAATGTTTAAACTACTCATGAACGAGGATAATAGTTCATGGCCAAATAATGGCGGAAATGGTAAGTGCGAAACATCTAATATTTTATTTGTAAACAAAGGTTTTCCTTGAAAACTAGACAAATTTACTAGACTTTAACATTCATGTAGTCACAATTCTAAACCTGTATATTATTATATTTGGTTCTAGTAGTACTTTGTCTTCAATCTTTGTTGATTTTTATTGTGACGAACTGAGGATCGCGATCGACGAAGTCCAAAGTCCCGTGCGTGTGAATTGGTTACCGTGTGAATTTCCCCAAGTCTGCCAAGACTATTGTGTGAACGTGAATGTGTGATCGGTTGGGGGGCCTGTGGTGTGGCGCGGCTGGCAGTGCACTGCAGTGGCGAGGAGTGCAGTGAGAATGAGATGTATGAATTAATGTTAGAAGATGATCGAATAGATCTAGGCCCTACTGACTTTTTTTTGTATTGATCTAAGGCCTTATTTATTGTCATCTAACTAGTCACTGGCAGTGACTGGGGACAAACTCGAGAAACACCTCAAATATCAGCAATCTTTCAATGGAATCCACCACCACGTCCATGACCACGATTGGAAGATTTTCAAAAGAAATCTACCGGTATTGTTCATGATGCGAAACGGTGTGAAGCTTCTGGCGCTAATGCAGTTTCGCACCGGCCGATTACCAGCACACCTAATCACCAATACTTGTTACCAAATGTCATGACAAGTCTCTCAGTCACATTTTGATGTCAATATATCCACCACTTTCCAAAATATTGTGATCGGGAATGGCTGTATTTCGTCTTCGATCTCAACGTTGTTGAACGACATCGCTTCGCGGATCGCTTGGATTCACCGCGTACCGTCATGACCGTGCACCGTAATGTTCATATGAACTGAAGTTAGCAACCAAATCATGCGAACATATAGATTCGCATGCGGCATGCTGGCAGTTTGTTCGCCACATTTTCGCATGATTTGGTTGCTAACTTCAGTTCATATCAACATTACGGTGCACGGTGAATCCAAGCGATCTGCGAAGCGATGTCTACGCCGTGTCGATCAACGACGTTGAGATCGAAGCCGAAATACAGCCATTCCCGATCACGATATTTTGAAAAGTGGTGGATATATTGACATCGAAATGTGACTGAGAGACTTGTCATGACATTTGGGAACAAATATTGGTGATGAGGTATGCTGGTAACCGGCCGGTGCGAAACTGCATTAGCGCCAAGCTTCTCACTGAACGGGGACTTTCTTCCACCACACGTTTCCCACTGACACAATCAACTGACTTGGACACTTTTTCAAACGACAAAAAAAAAAATTTCTCTCTCTGTATTCTTCCACGTTGATGAAACAATGATCAAAACACTAAATGAAAATTGAAATAAAGTTAATCACATTAAAAACACTATTTAACTGTCTAATTAGTTCTTGTGAATGATCCGAGTCACCTTCCCGTGTTGAGACTACCAATTTCCCATTGTTATTTAGATTTTTAATTTAAATCTGTTTTTGTCAGTAGAGGTGCACGACCAATATGGCAGGGCTCCACACTAACCCAATTTTTCTACTGGTCCAACCTATTCATGTCAGACCAGTAGATACCCAGTTTTTCAAATTTTCACTGGTCCGAGCCTAAAATCTACTGGTCCCCAAAAATAAAGAAAAAGGCGCAAGTTTATTTTTCTAGCCTTTCGTTACCCCCCCCCCCCATAAAATGAAGGAATGAAGGACAAAGAGAAAGCAAGACAGAAACGAAGATGGAAAGGAAGGAAGAATAAAAGAAAGGAAGGAAGGAAAAGAATAAAAGAAAGGAAGAAAATGTAAAGAAAGGATAGATGTGAAGGAAGGGGAAAAAAGAAAGAACTAATGAAGGAAAGAAATACGAAGGAATAAAAAAGGAACAAAAATAAGAGAAAGAACAGAAAAAAAGAAAATGAAGGAAAGAAATGAAGCAAGCAATACAGAAAGAACACATCCAGAAAGTAGTAAAGGAAAGAAAGAATAAGCAATAAAAAAGAAGGTAAAAGGAGAGATGGAAAGAAGGGCAAGAGAAAGAAAGAGAGGAAGAAAGGATTGAAAGAAGGAAGAAAGGAAATAAGAAATAAAGGAAAGGTAAAATGATAGGAAAGAAAGGAAGGAAAGAAGCAAGCAATATAAAAAAAGACAAGGTAAAAGAATAGATGAAAGGAAGAAAAAAAATACAAAGAAAGGAAGGAATGAAAGAATACAGGAAAGGAAGTAAGTGGTCAAAAAACAAGAAAGGATGGATTCAACAAATGGAAAAAAGGAAAGAACAAGACAGAAGGAAGGAATGAAGGAAAGAGAGGGCTGAAAGAAGGAAGAATTAAAAAAAAGGGTAAATGATGGATGGAAGGAAGAAACAAAGACAGTAATAAAGAATGAAGGAAAGAAAAGGGTAAAAAGAAGGAGAGAAAGAAAGGAAGAAGAGATGAATATAGGATGGATGGACTCAAGAATTAAAGAAAAAAATATCAAAAAAGAAACAAAGAAAGAGAGAGAAAAAAGATATAGAGAAAAATATTTTTTTAAGGATAGAAAGAATGAAAGAAAGAAAAAAAGGGAAAATAAAAAAGAAAGACAGTAACAAAAAAAATGAAAGAAGAGAGGGAAGAAACAAAGAAAGATTGAAAAGAAAGAAGGAAAGAAAGATAGGAAGAAAACAGAGGAAGAAAGCTAAAACTATCATCATAAATAATATGTTTCTTTTTGGCTCAATTAAAATAGCTCCGAAAGAAAGTCAGAAACCAAGTGTATCAACACACACATAAATGCATATGTGGGGCTAATATGTATTCAGACGATCTCACCCGAATCCCGATCTGTTTGAACCAAACAGAAGTGAAAATCTCTCCTTTTACTGCTTGCAAATGACAGAGTTACTCCAGTTTTTAGGAAATATGGACATTATGAGAGCCTTTCATGAGTATGAACCATTAATTTTGACAGTTCTGTGAGAGATTTCTGCCAGAGTTTAGCCAAGCTTCGTTCGCGCAGCCAGTAGAGAATTTACCATGTGGGTTGCGTGGCTGGCTATATGTACACTGTATCTACTCTAGTAAGACGTGCGATTCATTCTGTGTGTATTCTGTGTGTGAATGACAGAATTTATCGGGGAGAAATGGTTTGCAGTGAATTTGACTGGAAAAGATCTCCCAACAATGGTTTTTATTACTGGTCATGTCGGACCCTTAAATCTTGCTATTTTTGGGAAAATTACTGGCCCGACAATGATATTTTTTACTGGTCATGTCGGACCAGTAAATCTTCCTATTTCTGAAAATCTACTGGCCCGACAGCGATTTTTACCGGTCTGGGACCGTCGGACCGCCGCTAGTGTCGAGCCCTGAATATGGGAGACTGTCTCCCATGATTATCCAATATCAGAAACTTATAAAGAATTTGGGTATCCAGTTTCAGAGATGGTCTCCAGTTTGGGAGACCAATTTTCTTTACATTTGCTGCAAAAAAGATTACCTTGGCAGCAAATAGAAATATGATAAGCAGGTTCCTCATGAAAAATTCCCTCTTTTCACAGTCCACTATTGTTTATATAAGGATTTTTGTTGTTATCCACACACAAAACAAATGGGCTTCTGACCTCAATAGGCGGTTTCAAACCGCCTCGATCACAAGAATCCCCGTTAAATTACGAGAACTTTTTAAGGCTAAAAAATACCCGTTAATTATTCCTGCATTCACACCGCCCCGAAACATATCCTTCGGGATAAGTTCCCGAAGTTACGAGCATGCGCAGTGTGGTCTGATAAGCAGGCAAGGCGGGAGATTCAAAATCTCTAGCCCAGCAGCCACCCACGCCGCCGCGCCCAACGACACGCTGGGATAAAAGTTCCCGTAATTTGCTTTCACATCGCCAAAATACCTGCGACCTTGGAAAAATCCCCACGAAAGTTCTCGTAATTTCGCCAAGTACCTACTATTTAGCGGGTATTTTCTTTCGGGGAGATTACGCGTAGTTTGCTTTCACATTACCAAAATACCTGGTATTTTCTGATCGGGGTAAATTTCCCGATCAGAGAATACCTGGAACTGGCGAACTTCGAGGCGGTCTGAAACCACCTAGTGGGAGAAAATTTTGGGTGGAAAAAAATCATACTTTTTTTTGGTTTCCTTAGTTCTTTTGCAAAGCAAGTCTCCCATATGGGAGATTGGCTCTTATTGGAGAGAGTCTCCCATATTGGCCTTGCGCCTCTACTGTTTGTTGCCGTGTCAAACGGAAGTTGTCAAACATACACAAGCATTTTGAAGACAATGATTGATGCGATGATATTGATGGGAATGATGTGACGAACGTTGTTATTCATGCAGTCCCATGCATGTCATGACATTGAAAATCGTCTTGTCATTTTTTGCTCATTTACAATTTGCTTATGATCGCTCTTTTGACTCGTATACATACACAGAAAATCTAAAAACATACACCGGTATTATTGTGAATTTGACTTTGAATGAGAAAAAAACACATATTCATCACAATGCAATGTGCTAGAAAAACTAATAATGCACCTGTTCTGTAACAAAATAATCCTAATTTCAAGGACATGTTCTACCCCCCCCCCCATTTTACGTCAAAAGTAAAGACAAAATACTAAGTGGAAGATCTAGATCTACTTTGAACTTTCCCTATTTCCAAGATTGTAAGGATACTTTTGCAAACTTCCCTAATCATATATTTTACCCTTTTTAACTTCAAGGACAAATGATACAATCAAAACTCATGACCACAGGAGAAGAGAAAGAAGTTCTAAGATCACAAAAACGTTGTGGTTTTCAAATGATTATTGATTAGTGGGGTTATGGTTGTGATGTGAGGGTGGGGTGGTGATGGAGGTTGTGGTGTGGAGGTGGTGTTTGTGGGATGGTTTGGATGGGGATGGTTGTGGTTTTGGGTTGAATTTCAGCTTTTTCTTTCAGCTCATTTTACTTGTGATTACTCACACCCCTGTCTACTCTATTCATGTAATGCATATTGCTGTACCAGTAATTGTTTATTTTATTTTGTTCTGAATGCCAAATGAAATAATGATGATAATAAATGATTGCTCCTCAATTTCGTCCCTTCAGGTTGACATGTGCACTACCACCACACTGAGCCAGTCAGAGCTAGGGGGCTGGAGTGAGGACATCGCCCACGATGATTACCCCACCCCGTCCAACATGGAGCTTGTACCCTACACCCCGCCCCAGCTATATGGTCCGTTCCTCCCACCGGGAATGGATGCAGGCCACAGCATGGATGATTGTAAGTGGATGCAGGCAACCATCTTGGTTTTAATATTCCTTAGTTATAATCCTTATGGGGCTGTCACACCTAAGCATTTTAACCAGCGTATGACGATAGATTTAACATTTAATCATATATCTTGATATCAATAATGTGTTTCTTGGTGCCAATAACTATCAGTGATTTATTTCTTACAGGGCAAGAGAATAATTTGAATGTAAAGAGAAAAATGCAACAAGCATAACACTGAAAATTTCATAAAATTCAGATGTAAATAGGAAAGATATGACATTTTTAAGTTTCGCTTGAATGGATAGTTCACCCTGACAAAAAAACAAAAAGTAGCAGAAAAAATAATTGAGAATATTGAGAAAGGTCTGAGAAAAATCCATCAAAAGATATAAAAGTCATTAGAATTTTAATTATTTGATTTGTGACGTCATATGCGAGCAGCTTTCTTAAAGGTCAAGTCCACCCCAGAAAAATGTTGATTTGAATCAATAGAGAAAAATCAGACAAGCACAATGCTGAAAATTTCATCAAAATCGGATGTAAAATAAGAAAGTTATGACATTTCAAAGTTTCGCTTATTTTCAACAAAATAGTTATATGAACGAGCCAGTTACATCCAAATGAGAGAGTCAATGACGTCACTCACTATTTCTTTTGTTTTTTTTGTTTGAATTATACAATATTTCAATTTTTACGAATTTGACGATTAGGACCTCCTTGCCTGAAGCACAAAATGTTAAAATAATGGGATTCCACGTGTTCAGGGAGGAATGAAACTTCATTTCACATGACAATGACAAGAAAATAACAATATTTCATATAATAAAATACAAAAGAAATAGTGAGTGATGTCATCAACTCTCTCATTTGGATGTAACTGGCTCGTTCATATAACTATTTTGCTGAAAATAAGTGAAACTTTAAAATGCCATAACTTTCTAATTGTACATCCGATTTTGATGAAATTTTCAGTGTTCTGCTTGTTAAATTTTTCTCTTTTTATTCAAATCAAGTTTTTGTTGGGGTGGACTTGTCCTTTAATGTCAATTTAGTAAAATTAAATATTTTATTTCTAAAGTTAAGCATACAGACTGTAACCAAAGGCAAAGCTATAATTTTTTTCTTTAAGGTTGAATTAATAAGAAGAGAGCTTGCATTAATCATCACAGAGGTACCTTTGTTGCTCAAAATTTGTCTGATAGCAGCTGCAAAAAATGAAATCCTCTTTTTTCGTGTTTTTTTTTTTAATTAAGAATGTGCCTAAATAAAAAAGGGCATGTTTATTATGATTAGTTTTCATCCTTCATTTTTTTTATCATGTAACTATGTGCAAAAAATTTAATGTTGTGTAATATCCTTTCTTTTTTCTCTTGAAAATGCAGTTCAGGCTTCTAGCTCATTGCCAAATTCTTTCATGGCTAATGATGGAGAAGCAGTCGCCTCACAAGGATCGGACACAAAAGGTGAGTGAAGACATTTAAAAAAGGATTCGGGGGGGTGGAGGGGGATATGCCCCTGCAGTTTCATTTTATGGTTCCATGACATTTGCTCTGCTGTAAATTCCACACACTAATCGAATGACCAACTTCAACCTTGGGTTTAACACTATACCCTATCCTAAACCTAAATCCTAAAGCTAATATAAAACCCTATATCTTAAATGAGAAAAAGTTTGGAGCAATTGTCGCTGGAAGCAAATGTTTTGCGACTCCTGCAATTTCTTTTTACAAATATGCGTATTTAGAAATACATGTTTTTCCCCTTGTCATCAAATTCTTGCTTTCCCAGACATCATGTATGCTGTCTCTCCACTTCCTGAGAAGTATTATCATGCACAGAGGTGTGATAGATAGAGCCATCTACCTGTCGTGACCTTCTAGTATTAATTCATTACATGATTTTCAACCATGAATTCAAAACCGCTTCACTGTATTGAGGTCTTTATCTCTTTCATCACCGATCAGATTTCAACGCTATGTGGGTTCATGGGTGTGCAACCTGCGGAACATGGGCAATACCTGCTTGATTAGACCGTTTCACAGTAATTGTGTTGCATTAAACAGCGTGTTGGCTCAGTTGGCAGAGTGTCCGTCTCACAACCATAGGTCGGGAGTTCAAACCCCGGCCGCATCAGACCAAACGATGTAAAAAATGGGAGTTGCTGCTACCCTGTTATGCATTCATTAATTCAAGTGGTAGAACTACGTCGATCTGGCGCTGCACTGTGGCTGCCGGCCACGATGAATCTGTTCTTAAAAATGTCAGATTTAATTTTTTTTTTAAAGGATTTTAAAAAGTGTTACTACTGCATAAAATCTACATGAATTCTGACCTTTTGTCTTACACCACCAACCAGATTCCAACGCGGTGCGGGGTGTCTGCGGCCTACGGAACATGGGCAACACCTGCTTCATGAACTCCGGTCTCCAGTGCCTCCTGCACCACCCCCGTCTCTCCATCTACCTCCTGGACCACGAGGGGCTCCCTGAGGAGGGCATGGCCAGCCACTTCACCGAGCTCCTGCAGAAGACCTGGGCCGGAGAATACAGCGTGCTCCATCCCAGCTCCTTCAAGGACACCATGGGATTCATCCATCCACAGTTCAAAGACTTCAGACAGGTGAATAAAATATAATTAAGTAAAATGAAAAACACAAATTTTGCCAGGAAAAAACTGAGGGTGGAGTGAATGAAAAATATGAACACTGCCAATGTGAGAAATAAAAGATGATCAAATGAGGCTTCAAATTATTAATTGTTCTGTAATATGCTGTAATCGCAAAGTGGCCCCATAGTGCGGAGGTTTTATATGTGTGTTGAGCATTAGATGGAAAGAAAATTTATGGAAAAGGTGAAAGCAAATAGGTTGAATGTTATATTGTGTAAGTTGTAATAGTAACTTTATGCAAGACATTCCTAGATCCAAAATTTTATGTTCCAATGAGAGAGTATAAAATTAAATGCTTCCTTCTTCCTCTACAGCATGATGGCCAGGAGTTCCTTGCCCTACTCCTAGACACACTGCACGAGGAGCTCAACCAGGCCAACCGTCCAGCCAAGAGCCAGTCTCCAGCCACCGACTTCTCTGAGGAGTCCAGCGACTCGCACTACGCTTCCGAAGCATCCACCTCCAAGCTCAGCGAGCTAGAGGCCCTCGACATCGACTCGGGGAAGGAAGAGACGTCGTCGACCAGTCAGAACAACCGACGGAACAAGATGGAGGAGAGCGAAGAGGAAGATGGAGGGAGCCCTCAGAGGGTCGGCGAGAGTAAGAATGGGATGAGGAAGGTGGAGGAAGGAGAAGAGATGGAGTCGGAGGATGGGGAGGAAGGAGCTACTGCGACCAAGCTTCCCAGTATTGCAGAGTTCTACATGAAAGATGTGAAGACTCTCAACACAAATATGTTACAAGGAGAAGAGGTGAGACACCTGTGAAGGGGAATGTTGTTTTATGAGTTTGGTGATAAGGACACAAAAATTGTAATTGTGTCAGGGATTTCTTTGATAATGATGAAGCTATGATATAGTATTTTACAAAAGTTTTCAAGGGCCAGCAGTATTTTTACCTTGGCCTTAGCACGACTTTTCCAATGAGGCATTGTAATGTTTTTTTTTTAAAGGAAATAATGGGTTTATTTAGGTATTTTTGTCTCACCTGCGAAGCAAAGTGAGACTATAGGCCCCGCTTTTCCGACGGCGACGGCGGCGTCAACATCAAATCTTAACCTGAGGTTAAGTTTTTGAAATGACGTCATAACTTAGAAAGTATATGGACCTAGTTAATGAAACTTGGCCATAAGGTTAATCAAGTATTACTGAACATCCTATTAGAGTTTCATGTCACATGACCAAGGTCAAAGGTCATTTAGGGTCAATGAACTTAGACCATGTTGGAGGAATCAACATCGAAATCTTAACCTGAGGTTAAGTTTTTGAAATGTCATCATAACTTAGAAAATATATGGACCTAGTTCATGAAACTTGGACATAAGGTTAATCAAGTATCACTGAACATCCTGCATGAGTTTCACATCACATGACCAAGGTCAAAGGTCATTTAGGGTCAATGAACTTTGGCCGAATTGGGGATATCTGTTGAATTCCCATCATAACTTTAAAAGTTTATGGATCTGATTCATGAAACTTGGACATAATAGTAATCAAGCATCACTGAAAATTTTGTGCAAGTTTCAGGTCTCATGATTAGGGTCAATGAACTTTGGCCGAATCGGAGTATCTGTTGAATTACCATCATAACTTTGAAAGTTTATTGGTCTAGTTCATTAACTTGGACATTAGAGTAATCAAGTATCACTGAACATCCTGTGCGCATTTCAGGTCACATGACCAAGGTCAAAGGTCAATGAACTTTGGCCGAATTGGGTGTATCTGTTGAATTACCATCATAACTTTGAAAGTTTATTGGTCTAGTTCATTAACTTGGACATTAGAGTAATCAAGTATCACTGAACATCCTGTGCGCATTTCAGGTCACATGACCAAGGTCAAAGGTCAATGAACTTTGGCCAAATTGGGTGTATCTGTTGAATTACCATCATAACTTTGAAAGTTTATGGATCTGATTCATGAAATTTGTACATAAGAGTAATCAAGTATCACTGAACATCCTGTTCGAGTTTCAGGTCACATGATCAAGGTCAAAGGTCATGTAAGGTCAATGAACTTTGGCAATGTTGGGGTTTTTTGTTAAATAACCATCATATCTCTGTAAGTTTGTTGGTCTAGTTCATAAAAAGTGGACATAAGAGTAACCATGTATCACTGAACATCTTGTGCGAGTTAGAGTAGTATTCAAAGTCAGCACTGCTGCTATATTGAACTGCGTGATGCAGGTGAGACGGCCAGAGGCATTCCACTTGTTGTGTTTTTTGCCTTAAAATGCCATTTTCTGTTTTAAAAATACTTTCATCCAAAGAACAAAGTTCATAGGCCTATGAAATGATATGAATTTCAAAGAATGTTCAAAATACATTCATTTAATCATCTGTTTACTATATCTAGATATCTCCTTCAGTCTCTGAAAGCAGCGCCAAGTTTCCAAAGAAGGACAAGTCCCCAATACTGTCTTCCATTCGCAACCCAATGGATCCCATTCCCGATGCCAGCAACAGGTCTATCGGCAAGCCCAAGAAATCTAACGCTCTAGCCGCCAAAAAGAACAAAGCTTATTTAAGGACTGGGACCAACAATCAGGAAAAATCCAGTGGGGAGGACCAAAGGACAAACCAAGAAGAGCCAGATCCGATTAAAAGGATGAAGATGGACCTCAACTCGGAAAGTATAGCCAAGATTTATAAGGAAACGAATGGCTTGTCGTCACCGATGAAGTTTCATGATTACGTGACGTCGATGGATGATGCCAAATCAGTGAACATCTTCACAGAGAAGATGACAAATAAACTGGCTGAGCTGGAAGGCCCAGCGGACAGTACCACCGGCCTCAAGGGTCAGATTCTCTGCAGCAAGTTTGAGGATAACAGTGCAGAGCCCACGACGTGCAGCTCAAAGCAATTTGATAATGAGAAGCAACTTGGGAGCCCTTGCGCAGATCTTCTGGACAAGGGGGGCATTGACACCAAGTTGGGGCGGAGCTTCCTGCCGAACAATCAGCAGTATTTTGCCGCGATATGTAAAGCACAGGAAGAACTTGGAGAGAAGATGAAGGTTGATTCATCGTCGTCGTCGTCGACCATGACGGCTGAGAAGGGGATGATGATGAAGGAGAGAGAAGGGGAGATGGAATGGGACATGCATCTACGTAGGAACCAGTCCGTCGTCATTGATACATTCCAGGGACAGTTTAAAAGCACTGTAAGTCTACACTTTAAAGTTTTGCTCAAAATAGCATCATATCATATTCATTCTTATCCAACACAGGAAACACATGGTTTTCATTTGGGACAATTTGCCCTCATGACCGCTCAACCCACCCCTGATATTTTGAAAGCTGTGCCAAGACCTGTGGCAAACAATATTCAAGAATATTTAAATAATATTTTTTCATGAAATAAGGCAGAATAATTACATTTGCTTTAACAGCATTATTGCTCTTAATGCAAAAAAGTAGCCCATGAAATGAAAGCAGTAGCCCCTAAAATAAAAATTATTTCCTACCCTTTTTTATCTATTTCATATCATAAGATATAAAGAGTTAGAGTGTTCTGTAATCATATTAAGAAAATTTAAAAAAGATGTAGATTTTAGATCTGATGAAGGAATAGAGGCATATTAACCTAAATTTCAGCTGTGTGAACATTCTCAAAGGAAGTTAGAACAGAATCCAATTAAATAGGTACCTTCATGTAAGTATTTGTACTGTATGTATAGATATAAATTTAATTGATATGCCAAACGATTCTGGTAAAAACTGCGTAATTGCTCAGAAATTAGCCAAAAAAGCGTGGCATATTTTGCTGTGTGACAAGACGACACATGTTCACATCTGTGTTGACAATCTACAGTGTGCTGACATGTCGGCGTAGATTTAATTATTTCTTCTAGTTTTTTAAAAGTAATTTTACTAGATCTGAATTCACAATAATACAATTTTCATTTTAAAGACTTTTTTGTGATATCATTTCTGGCAACTGCTTGAGTTTGACTTGAATCTTGTTTTTATTCCCTATAATTGATGACACTAACTTTTAAACATGCATTGTCACTCTTCATGACACAATTTGTTCTTGGACAGGTTGTGTGTGCTGTATGTGGCCATGTTTCTATAATGTTTGAGCCTTTCATGTACCTGTCTGTGCCTCTGCCTCGTGCCATGGATAAACAACTCAGTAAGTAGTCATCAAACCTGGGGGATGTTTCACAAAGACTTAAGTATGACTTAAGTCTTAAATTTAAATTTCGACGCGTGTCTGAAATACAACGCCCAATCATATTGATAGGTACGCAGTAGTGCGCGTCCTCATGACACGATCTGACCAATGCGGTCAAGCCTTTCATACCCTACGCAACTCGGTATTTAAGCGCGACTCTAAGTCATACTTAAATCTTTGTGAAACACCTCCCTGTTTTCTTTTTTACCCTCGTTAATTTCCTCCTTCCATTCGGCTTTCCAATCTTGTTTTTCAATTGATGCCAGGGGACGTTTAAAAAAAATCAGTTATGGCTTAGAGTCACACCTTGAAGATCATATAAAAAGCCTCACCGTGTTGCTTAAATCATGCTGAAATGAGGCATGCTACTGCTTGCGCCTTTCGTGTCATGACTTTAAGTCACATTTAACTCTTGTGAAACACCCCCTTGGATGGATAGATCGACTTGTAATATTGTTGGTTTGCTGGTAGGTTGACTGATTTATTTCAGCATAAAACATAGAGGGGGAAAATTGATGAGTGGGTACAGGAAGGAGGTGCCCTGACCTACAGAAATTTTGCAATTTTGGGGTATTGGTGAAAAAAATTCTATTTCTGAGAAATTTGCAAAGAAAATTTGTGCATGTTATTTGTTTGATTTTCATTTATGTTTGGCGACTCAGTGTCAATACCATTTCCGTAGAAAGGCCCAATACACAAATGATACAATCTAGTGAATGTTGAACAAAGGAATGAACATTGCATAATAAATGTAAGGGTGGTTTTTTTTTATAGTAAACAATAACAATGTAAGTTTGTTATGCTAGTATAACTTTCCTTTCTTCTTTCAGTTGTTACAATCATCTCAAACCATGGCCATTTACCAACCCGTCACCTTGTAACACTTAACCGCTTTGAATCTGTACGGGAGCTCAGGATAGCCTTAAAACACATAATCTCAGGCATCGGTGGGGGCGAGGAAGAGGAGAGAGATGTGATTATAGCAGAAGTGCTAGACCATCATGTCTCCAGATTTTTAGTAAGTTCTATTATTTATTTTTTTTTGTGGAGGGGGGTATGGGTTTTCTTTTTTGTACTTAAGGAAAGATTCCTTTAGGCAATAGCTTACATCGATATTGGTAGTTATAGAAATGTTAGTATCATAACCTTGCATGAAATGATGTGATATAAAACACAGCCCTGCAAAAAATGGACATTCAACTGCTTCAAGTGCCTCTAAAGACATTAAAGTTCATTGCCAGATAGTCAGTGGCGTAACTACGGGGGGGCATGGGGCAAAAAAAAAAAAAAAAAAACGGGGAAAAGGAGAAAAAGAGGGAAAAAGGAAGAGAAACGTAGTGGGGGAAAGAAGAAATTGTTGTTTATCATAGTGTTATGTTATACAGTGCGTATCAAAAAAAAGTTTACACTTAGAAAAAGTCCTGTAAAATCATACATTTGTAATATCCTGAGGATTTTTCCACATTTTCACATTGGTACAGATCCATTTAAGCAAATGACGATATAAATGTCGAAAAATATTTCCGCTTGAGTGAGCACCACTTACTTTTGAAAAGTTAGTGAAAAATGATTTGCGCAGAACTTTGAAATAGTTATGCGAATAAAAATAGACCTTAATCATGAAAGAACACATGGAATTTAGCTATTGAAATTGATTTGAAGATATCTTTTACCTTTTCAACTTGTTTTCTCGCCCAAAACACTTCGAAGAGTGCATTGCGCCCCACCCCACTCCCCCATACACCGAGGGCCATCGTGACGATATTTGCTTTACACTGAACTGTGATTTACATGAAATGGCTCAGGCTTGATTTTCATTTTGTTAATCATTGTCAAGCTTGGGAAAAGTGTGGAGAAACAAGTATTAAATGAAAAATGAAATGTAAACCCACTTTAAATGATAAAAACTTAGTGAAAAAATGCTGGAGATGTCTGATATAAATTTTTGTTCAGATTCAGTTATGTCCTCAGATCCAGCTGGCACAAAAAGGGTAAAGGTTGTGCTTACTAAGTATTGAAATTCCAATTTGGGTGGCAAAATTGTTACAAAATGTTTGAACGTATCCGTTTTATTTCAATTGACTAAAAGTGCAAGGGAAATGTGTGAGAAATGTTTTGCAGGGTAAGTTTGATTTCACCCTTTCTCCTGGACACAGCGTGAAAACAAGCATTTCTGCGCAAATAGATTTCTGCGTGCTTTACAAAAATGGACAGTGCTCACTCAAGTGTAACATTCTGTCAAAACTTTTACTTTCATTGGATAGATGAGACCCAAACCCAAGATTACATGTGAAAAATTACCCACATGTTGTATATTTTTTAATTTCCAGAGCTTTTTCAAAGTGTAAACTTTTTTTTGATACACACTGTATAACATAAGAAGCATTTTTCACAACTTTATGAAACATTATTTGCTTGATTGTGTCTTCATTGTTCCTGGTGCTCGCATAGACTTTTTAACGAGACATATAAAACTGCTGTACTAAAGCCTCCCGTTTTCAAATCAATATACAACAAAATAATATATTTCCTCGCAATTAGAGTTATTATTGTTTTAAGTAGTGATATATTCTTCTTTTTCATGACTACTGAAAGTTATTGCCCTATTTTAAGGTCTGAATATAAAACATTTCCTGTCCGTGCTAACGTTCGCATTAGTGGATTGGTGAGATTTCTGCTCATCATGAACTCCTAAAATCAGTCCTTAAAATGTCAATTTTTCTGATCTGAATATCAAAAAATTTTAGCTCGCGCTTCGCGCTCGCATCATTTGGTTAGTGAAATACGTGGGGTCTTATTGAATTCCTACAAACAAGCTTTGGAATGCCCCTCTTCATGTCTGAATTTCCCAGATTTTCAGCTCGCTCTTCGCGCTCGCAGTATTTCATTAGTGAGATGCGTATGATAATCATGATTACAATGACTTCAAAAAGTGCTCCATGTGTTTAGATGTAATTCTAACAAAATCAGCAAGCGCTTGGCACTCGCATTAGATGACTATGGTGAGATATGTATACTCTGACTTAATGGATTCGTAACTATAGTCCTTAAAATATCCATGTTTTGGGGTCAATATATACAAAAATTTCAGCTCGCGCTTCGCGCTCGCATCATTTGGTTAGTCAAATACGTAGGGTCTTAGAGAATTCCTACAAACAACCCTTAGAATGCCCCTCTTCAGGTCTATATTTCCTTAATGTTCAGCTCGCGCTTTTGCGCTTGCAGTATTTGATTAGTAAGATACGTATGATAATCATGATTACATGACTACAAAAGGTGCTTCATGACTGTGTTTAGTTGTAATTCTAACAAATTCAGCAAAGGATGGCACTAGCATTAGATGACTATTGTGAGATATTTATACTCTTAATGGATTCTAAAATATAATCCTTAAAATTTCCTTGTTTAGGGTCAGTATATACAAAAATTTTAGCTCGCGCTTCGCGCTCGCATTGTTTGTTTAACGAGACAGTTAAGTATCATGATTACAAAATAATTTGCTTATAATGTCAATTTTTAGCCCTCAATATCAAAAATGTTCAGCTCGCGCTTCGCGCTCGCATTATTTAATCAATGAGATACATATTTGTTTGATGGCACTGCATGTCCTCAAAATATCTCTATTAGGTCAGTATACCTGACAACTGAGTGCGCTTCGCGAGCTCCCTAAGTGACCCGAAATTTTTGCTGGTGCCCCCCCAATGCCGTGACCCACGGTACGCCACTGCAGATAGTGGTTCCCTTGTAGAATTTAGTTGTAGAAGCATTTCCTGCATGGCACTTGGTAATAGGTATCTTGATGATCTCTTTAACAAGAACTACACTTCTTGGTATATTAATCCTAATAGTCCATGGGAGGCCATAATGTCCCTCTCAACATTTTTTTTGTGTCACTTAATGACTTTTTTATTTCATGTCATACACAACTTATAATATCAAGTTTGCAACATTACATGTAAGTGTATGCCAAACTGATAAAATAAATAAAGTCATTACCATTTTGCTATGCCCCCTCTTCCAAGATTTCATCATTTTCTGTCTTGCAGTTTCTTTATTTTTATAAAAAATTGTGAAGGTATAGATTCCTTGTGCTTCAATGTCTGTTTAAATCCCTTTCTTGTATTATAAAGGAGGATGGCATCCAACTACGCTACGTCAACGACTGCTACCGATTGCTTTATGCCTTTGAAGTCAGTAGCAACGCCAGGGAACGGCTTTACAGCAGCCTTTGTCCAGAGCAGGGCGATGCCTCAGAGACCGAGCAAAAGCAATCAAACTTTATGTTTTACATGAACGAACACAGCAACATGAGTTCGCAGAGTGACGACGTCATCACGCACATGGGCGACGCCACGCCCCCTAGCTACCAGCCCGTCACAAGCTCGTGGGATATCGAGGTCACCACGTCTACTGCGGATGAACTCAGTGGTATTGGTATGGTGCAGCCGCCTGATATTACCTCCACGTCTGGGTTAGATAGCGGGTTCCCGTCCAACACCATGTCCCATCATGGTGATGTCTTCACCAATATTCGATATTTTGACCCAACTGATAGCACAAACTGTGACGGCGCTACCTCGTTTGAAGGAACGCTAGCGGACAGTACAGAAACTCTTGAGAGATCGTCAAGCCTACAGGCTGTGCACGGCTCATCGAGCGGCGTCGAGCTCTGGGCGGACAGCCAAGCCGATTCGACACCCTGGGTCTCCAAGCAACCGGAAGACATTGCTCCGGCGAACAGTCCAACGTCGGCGGTTATCGCTTCGTGGAAATCGTGTGCAATATGCTTGGAGGAACTGCCCCCACACCAGTTGTTGACCCATCAGCCCTGTGGTGGGGTTCTTTGTGCAATCTGTATGGAAGTAAGAATTTGAATTCCATCTCATTCAGTAGAGAAATTATAATTATGCTTATACTCTTCTGAAAGAAGTAGTAATGGTGGTTGTATTTGTGTTGCATTTGACGATGATGATGACGATGATGATGATGATGATCATGATGTAGGATGATGATGATCATGATGATGATTGTTATGATGATGTTTGTGATGGTTATGGTTGCGGTGTTGAAGATGACAGTGATGATGAAAGATACATAATAATTACACACAACTCTGTTAGTCAAAGTTACTCAATGCAGAATATCTGGACACAGTCTGTTTTTATCATAATTTTGTTTATTTTATTTCTAACCATCCAGAGAGCTGTCAAGCATTATGGTGACCAGACAGTAAATTGTCCAGTAAGTAACCGTCAATTTGTAATTTCATTTATAATTTGAAACTTAGTATAAAGGAAACAGCTGTGATTTAACTGAGTAGCTATGGGTAGTGCTAAAGGTCACAGAGGTTCTTTTTATCATTTGCGCAATATATATCTGATCTGGCAATCGCAGTGGCATGTAATCAAGAATCCATCTATTGCTCCAAAGTCCAGCATGAAGTGATGTTGAAAGAATTATTGCATTCCCCCGCCCCTTTTTTTCCATTAGGTATGTCGTCAGGAGATTGACCCAGCTACTGACTATGTTGCCATGGCAGGGGCATCGGTGCCCAACTTGATGAAGCGGGTTCTGTTGCTATCGGTTACCTTTAGGAACGACTTGGAGGAGGATGGAGTAGTAAGAGTAAGTATATTGAAGTTTAAGTGCTGAAAATAAAGTTAAAACCTGCAATAATCAGAGGCATTTTTATGCGCCCGTCCTAGACAGTACGTATTATGGTATCATGCTCGGTGTCCATCCATCCACTAACTTTTCCTTGTAAACGCAATAAATTTGATGTGTATGATACTAGCGTGGTTCTCAGGAAGCCTATTGATTTTGAGGTCAAAGGTCAAGATCACACGGATATGTTTTCATCTTACCCTTCTGAAATCCTTGTAAACGCGATAAATTCAGTTTAACTTATTCTAGGCTCATAATTTGGTGTGTATGATACTAGTATGGATCTCGGGAAGCCAATTGATTTTGAGGTCAAAAGGTCAAGGTCACAGTGACATATTTTCATTTTACCCTTCTGCGGTCCTTGTAAATGCGACAACTTCAGTTTAACTTAACCTAGGCGCTTATAATTTGGTGTGTGTGTGTGATACTAGCATAGATAGCAGCAATTCTTTTGATTTTGAGGTCAGAGGGTCAAAGGTGAAGTCGCCACCTTCCGCTTTTTTTGCTTGACCAATAACTCCATTTTCCATGTCACAGGCGGGCTTATTATGTTCTTGCCTCAGTGACACTCTTGTTTAAAACCGGGGTAGCGTTTCTGGAAAAGACTTATTGGAGGATTTATCTGACAGTTACCATAGGAACTGTGCTTCTCAGTCTATCAACATCAAGGAAGTTGTCGCATCTTATAACTTTCTCTCTGGGGGCAACACTCTCTGGGAGGCCATCTAATTTTGTTACTTTCAAATTCGAACTGAGTTTGATCTACATGTGAATAAGAGATAGTGATTTTAATCAATCTCAATTTGCTAATGATTTGAATCTATCACTGTTGCCTCGTTAAATCCGTTCCTTTCCTATCTCTCCTATGCAGCGTGATCTATTAGGACACCCTCGTGTGTTGTACTCTCTTAACGAGGTTAGCGGAGAGGAGCTATTTTGTCAGGTGGAGAGTTTGATGCCCATCCATGCCCCCTTCTCCCTTGTACTCTCAGATTCACAGGTGGGTTATTAAGAGCTTTGTTTCTTGAAAATGTTAGCTAGGCTGCCTTAAATTGCAATATTTGTCACACAGATAATTGAAAATACATTTTGGGAAATAATTATTAGATCACTTTCCTACTACTAAAACTCCCATACAGTTTGGTCTAATAATTATTTCCAAAGCTGTATTTTGCCTAGTGCAAAAACGGGAGTAGCAGTTTTGTGCATTCATATAGCGGCATTTTCAACAAATTAGTGCATCACAGAGCTGCCTATTAATAACAGGTTATCTTCCTCTGTTGAAAACTACTGAAATACTGCCATTTAATTGGCTAAGAGCAAATTTGGTGTTTATATGAATGAATGAATGAATATATATATAGTGTCAATGTTTTTTTTTCAAACGAGCAGTGATCTATATATGTAATTGGCAAATAATTGGGGCATTTTGGCATGAGACAGTATATTTCAAAGGTATAAGAACTTGCATGCCCATGCGTGCTCTTTTGGGTTTGTGGCAGTTGTCATTATTTTATATTATATTCAAGTTGTGATGATTGATAAGAACCTTTTTTTTTTAGATTTCAATTATGTCCCCTTGAAGAAGGTATCATCTCTTTGCTGCTAACATAATTTGTTGTGGGGTTTGATGTCTAATTCAAAATTTTCTGATTTTTTTCTCCCATCAGGGTCTTAGCTGCAGTCGATGCAGCTATGACCTCCATTGTTCAGGTTGCCAGCTGGTGAGGGAGGTGGATATTACACTCAACTCTGATGATCACCTCACAGTAGTGTACCATAATCTCCCCTCTGAGATAGTGGAATCAACCAGTAGGGTTTGTGAGGACCAATCAGTGGCAGGCTTCCAGGGCAATGAACCAATCACACTCAGGAATTGCTTCCAGGCATTCACAGAGAGGTGGGTTTCTTTTGGAATTCAAGGCATGAATCTGGAAACTCATAACTCCTAAAGGGGTACATGTACCCCTTAAATCAAGGAGATTTTGATAGATATAGGGAAACTTAAGAATAAAATTGAACAGTTTTTCAATATTTTGTCGTAGATAAATATTTCGGAATTAGCTAGGTCCATTAATGTGATTATTTTGTTTTATGTATTGAGAAATACAGAGGAGTCTGTATATCTATCACCCAAATTCAAGTAATTTTCTAGACCTGATTATGCACATCATGTGTTATTTGCCTCTTTTTTAGTCAAAGTTCACCTAAGTCAACCAAATTTCTGCTTTTTCTCAGTAAAATGCAATTTGTCGAATATCATGTGACCAGATAACCAATCAGATAATAGGAAATCCCTGAAAGTTGTATATTTTTTATATCCACAGTGAGACGTTAGATGAACACAATCCTTGGTTCTGCTCTGAATGCAAGAAACCTCAACCAGCCAATAAGACCATCTCAGTCTGTCGCTTTCCAGATACTCTCATTGTCTACCTCAAAAGGTATAGTAGACGGGTTCGTTCATACACAAAAATTAATTCAATATGAATCACTGCTTTATTTTAATCTGGTTATATTCATTCTACCTTAAATGCAAGAAACCTCAACCTGCTAATACCATTTCAGTCTGTCACTGTATAGATACTCTCATTGTCTACATCAAAACGTATAGAACCCTAGGTGGGTTTGTTCCTATCAAGAAATTAATACAGTATGAATCACATCTCATGTCTCGTGTAACAGCAGCTGCATTGTAAATATTGAAACCAAAGCCAAGTCTATGAAATGTCATCATAACTTACAAATCTTATGGACCTATTTCATAAAAACCTGGACATAAGGGTAATCAAGTGTCAGCTGGCATGATTGAGGGGGGGGGGTAAGATTACATGATTTGATATGCGGAAGCAAGTAACGGGAAACATAGTTATATGCACATGACCTTGCTGGATATATCTGTCTGGTACCTTTCATCCCTCCTCCTTTATTATTTTTTTTCAATAAGTTCTGTTTCCTGTCTTTGCTCCTTGAAGAACTATGGAGGGGGGACAGTCATCCCCCCCCCCTCCCCACTGCCCCTGTGGCATAGCTTAAAGAATGATACTTCTTTTTTTACAAACCATAACATTGGGATCAACAGGCTAATGGCTAATCTATAAATTCTTCTCAAATCCTAGTAACAACAGTTGCCTTGCATTCCTCTTTGTCTAGAAGGTATTTGTGACATGTGAGATTATCTAGTGAACAGGCCATTGTCTGACCTAGCAACAATCATGAATTCATTGGGGCTTTAGTATCACACCATTGTGAGGAAATTCCTAAAAGTGATGCACATGTTCATTAATATGCATTTGCTTTGAGCACTTCGGGTAGACCCTTATGAATGGAAGAAAGCCAACCATATTCAAAGAACCAGAGGGTAGCTTGCTAACATTTGAACATTTGAATTAACTTCTATGAATTATTCATGTCTATGAATTAAAGTCTACTTGAGGAGAGATTTATGTAATGAATACCTAATTTGTATCGATGATTGCATGATAAAAGATTCTTTCCTCCTCTATGCCTATTGGATGATAGCACCAAAGTCTATTGTCAAACATCATGTTTATGCATGAAATTTGGGAAGGGAAAATTCACGACGTGGTGGTTTCTTTACCAACTGTTGAAAACTTTGTTTATCATTTGCTTGGGTATATAAGACAGGCCTTGCTTGCTCATAGACTGGAGGCAGTGAGCAAGCAAGGCCAGTGTACAGTGACACATATAACAGAACATGTGACTAGTCATGTGATGATGATGTCACTGCATGATGATGTAACAACATCAACATAACAATTAACATACACAACACAAGACTGTACAACATACTATAACCCCCAGCTAACCTTTATGCTGTATGCTGGCCTTGTTTATTATCTATTTATGTCAGCCTTTTTTCGGCTGGCATGAATAGGTGATGCTAGTGGGCTGCGTTTTCGATTCAATGGCAATTTATGCTAATTAGATTTGAAGTGAATATAAAGTAAAGCAGAGTGAGTTCAAGTGTACAAAGATTTAGATAGGTAAACTATATTCACTCTTTCCTGCTTTTTGTGTAAATGAGGGATTTTCTTTCATTTTCTTTCTTTTCATGTAAATTATGGATTTTCTTTCATTTACATATATAACTGAGATTTGTGTGCACAACAATGAAACAGAACCATTTTATTTGAAGCTAATAAGGATCTAATAATAAAGCAGAGCTTTGCTAATAAAGAACTGATGATAAAAAACTATTAAAGAATCACTGATCATCTGGCTATCTGGCATGTATTTACAAGGTCCCACCAGATTCTTACAACTCCGTTTTCTTTTCTTTACTGTTGTAGATTTGTTTTCCATCAAGCGATGAGCACCAAGCTGGACAACAAGGTTCTCTTTCCTGTAGAAGACATGGATGTAGGTGAATACATGAGCATCTCAGATTCTCATGAAGACTTGGTCTATGATCTTCAGGGTGCTGTCAATCATTTTGGAGGTGAGTAGACTCGTGGAGTGCTTAGAAGGTTTTAGAATGTTCGCAGAAAACCCTGTTTGTATTTTTAGTATAGGTATAGGTGAGCCTTGTGCACTTCAGCTGGGAAAATAGACAAATATTCTCCTTCTTTACAAAACTTTTAAAATTTTCTGTTGGAAATTAATGCAATTTACTCAATCAAAATGATGGGCTCTCCTGCTCTGAATTCTCCCCTGCAATAACATTATATGTTGCAAAATTATATGTGAATAGAGCCAACAGCTTTAACCATATTGGTATCGAATAATAAGATGCAAAATTCCACAGACCACCTCACTCTCAAGGGCACTTAGCAGCTTCAAGAGTAGTCTTTCTGCATTAGATCCCACTCATCAGGGGGGGGTGTTTCACAAAGATTTAAGTATGACTTAGAGTTGCACTTTAGTACAGAGTAGGCGTATAGTATGACAGGCTTGACCGCATTGGTCAGATCGTGTCATGAGGACATATACTCTTACATATCTATCAATAAGATCGCGCGTTGGATATCATGTACGCGTCAACATTTAAGTGCAATTAAGTCATACTTCAATCTTTGTG
Organism: Lytechinus variegatus; assembly: GCF_018143015.1. NCBI lineage: Eukaryota > Metazoa > Echinodermata > Echinoidea > Temnopleuroida > Toxopneustidae > Lytechinus > Lytechinus variegatus. The sequence goes on along the minus strand of NC_054755.1, from coordinate 9,307,052 downwards.
AACACCCCCCCCCCCCCCAGATCTTGGGAGGCCTTGGAAAAAAGGCTATTGCTGCTGATGAACTAGGTTTTGAGGTGTGCACCTGTAATTTAGGTTTAATCCAGGGAAGGTATTAATTGATGCAGTGGTTTGTGGTACGAGTCTTGGTCACGTTTTTTTAGATGGTCGTGTTAGAGATCGGTCCCAGACATAATCTGATGGATACATGTCTGTGAAAACTCCCTCACACACATTCATTCTGTAATATGTTCAGGTGAGTGTTTCATAAAGCTGTTCGTAAAGTTACAAACGACTTTACGCACAACTGGAACATGTTCTTAGGTCATAACTCAATTATATAGGGATATCACATAGCACAAGAAAGGATCACCAGGCGTGAGTAAAGTCATTCGTACCTTACGAACAGCTTTATGGAACACCCACCAGGATATAATAACCCTGTATCTTTTCACTCCATGCTTGATATAGGTGTGAATGCTGGCCATTATACTGCCTACGTGAAGAACCCGTGGACAGGCCAGTGGCAGTACTGCAACGACGAGACGGTTTCACAGCAAGATCCTTCAGAACAAGATGCTTCCAGTGTTTACATCCTATTCTACTCAAGAAAAGGTAGTTAACTGTTGTTTAAGCTATGACTTAGTATGTGAATTATTCTGTATTTCTTTGTTTGTTGTTATTTTTTCTCGATGGAAGTTGTTAGTATCTTTATTCTGACCATAAAATACTTGAGTTAATTGAGTTTAATCAGTAAAAGTAGAAATGATACGTTTATGTGGCTGTCTGGCTGAAAACACTATTTGCATTTGATTTGTACTCAAAGTCTGATTTGGGGTCTGACATGTACTTAAAAATTGTTACATAATTTGTGAACCGCTTACCCGGGGTATCAAAAGATGTGCAAGACTTTTCCAAAAAATGTCACGCACGACACAGTGCCAGCTTTTCGATGTTACAGATTTATAACAAAAAATCCCCCATACCCATCTCATTAGGGTTAAAGTACTTTTTGTTTTCATCTTCTATGTTTTCAAAGTCAGCACTGCTGTTATGTTGGATTGCATAAAGTAGGCAAGATTGTCAAAGGCAATCCACATATTCATCCATAGCCTGTTTTAATATCATGATACCGCCACAAATCGCACCCGAATAACTTGCTCAAATTATAGTATTTGTTATCGGTAACACATTTTATTCTATAAATATTTATGGAAGAGAACCCCAAATTACTAGCTCAAATGATACTTCTTTTTCACCCCTTAGGATCCTACCATGACTTCACCCTTCCACCACTACCGCCCCCAACTACCGGTCCAAAGACAGAAGAAGGCGTCGCCCTTTGCACACCCCCTCCGCTTGTCTGCTCCTCCTCTGCCTCTTCTTCTTCCACCACCTCTTCGGCAGCACCCCTTTCACCCCCGCAGACGAGAATGGTAGAGCCCAGCCCAATGGAGGAGGACCAGCAAGCATTCATGGAAGGCACAGATCTGGACAAGCTTATCCAGGAGCTGAACAAGGAGGACAAGTCCACTGTGGAAGAGGGGGGCAGCAGTGAAGCAGAGGGGAGGGAGGCTGATGCGACTTATCAAGATGACCTGCATCCGGAGACTCTGGATTAGGACTTCTTGACCCTTATTGTTTGGTTTATTGCTTGACCGAGCCTGTTATTATAATAGCAGTGTTAGGTTAAGCCAGGGTGTCAACCGGGATCCTGTGTTAAGAAGAGTTACGATTGATCAAATCAACCACGACTAGAGAAAGCCAGCAACATCATCTAAAATACATGTTTGTTTTTAGATATGATGTATATTCATACATTCAAGATATATGATCTTGAAAATTCATTTTGCTTTTCTCTGTTTGCAAAGGACATTGTGTAAATTTCCTGAAGAAGAAATATTGACATGCATTGATTTCCATATACTTTAGATTAATTGGATTGATCGCAACTCTTTGTAAGATGGGGCCCAGAAGACTGTGCAACCAATGAGACGGCTGATCAGGAACTCCCCCTAGATGACTCCATTTACAGTTTTGTTAGAAGTGTAAACCGGATCAAGGTTTAGACGTCTTATTAGTTATTTCACTAGAAGGCACTATCAAAAGCATGTATTTGGGACTTGCACTTGCAATCAAACACAACTCTTTATGCAACGGGCCGCAGGAGTCTTTACACTCGGCTGTCTTACAAAGTTACAGACAGTAAAGCGAATTGATGCAAGGTAAATCATGCACTAACCCGAGTTGCTACCTGTATAAGCTGCTCGCTGTTGTTCATAACTCGTCCTCGCTCGTCGTCTTCACTCACGAGTATTGATTTTGGTTGCGTTCGGTTGTTTGAAAAAATGTCAAACTACTGAGCTACAACACAAGGCCTTTGCGTTCTTCATATTGATCTCATATTAGCTCTTTCCATTGCATCATGTTGTGTTTGTCTGTGTTCAGACATTCCGCAGCTGAACGCAAGCCCAAAACGCAAAGGAGAGAGCCAGGCTTTAAGAAAGGATTTTGTGCTATTCCAGTTGAGTTTTTTGACAATCTTTAGTTAAGACATTATTGAACAAACCCAAAATGAGATGCAAGTTTCTAAGAAAGGTAGTTTATGATCGTTTTGAATCTTTAAAGCCAACATCTTGTGAGGGCAAAGATTCTTTACTGCATCTTGTCTAGTGTATGTTTCGTAGCATATTTATCTACACTTCTTTTTTCATATAATGAATCAGAAAATAACACATGTAAATGGGCAATCACCGCACTACATCAACTCAAACAATTGCCTTTGTTAAGTGTGAACACGATTTTCACATGGATTTACACCAAATCATATGCAATGGAAGCCAAGCAAACCAAACCAGTGTAATATTTTGTACAGCCCAAATCACGTTTTATTGATGTAATATGATGTTTCAATGTGTGTGAACACTCTCATGTATAAAGTTATGCTGCATTCAATGTAGATTCATCTGAGGGAAGCGAGACAAAATTGGGACCATTTCAAACATTTATTCCATTTAGAAAAAAAAAAGAAACTGTATAGGAATTGTAGTTTCATAGTGCAGGTAACTTTGCCTAAATCAAGTCTTTTTGGGTAATTTGTTATAAAAAAAAAAAAAAATTTGCTACGATTTGGGTGAATATTCGACTTGTGCAAGTTGATCTGTTTTTCAGGGGATCGATATTCATAGCAGTTTTTAAGAGTCTGTTCTAGTCCCTTGAATATGTTAAGCAGGGATTATAGTCAAGGCTGGCCTTGAGCCCACATTTGGCCATCCTTGCCCTCTGCTTGGGCCCAAGTCAAAGACTGTTCAAAGTCTATGGGAGCTTTTCACCAGTGGCCTTGTGACTTGAAACTTCCGACCTTGGCGTACCTGGTGTCAAATCAGTCACCATTTGCTTAGTTTACTTCAATCTTGGATGATAAACAACTCCAGAGCAATGGACACAATTTATTTCACATTTTGGTCACTCCTCGCCAGGTAGCCATTTCCAAACCTGGGTGGGGAAACAACATCCTTAACAAAATGCCTTGTTTATGTTGACTGTGATACAAGAAAGCCATTGGGTGATTTCCATTTCAGTTTGGTGTTGGTGTTAGGTCAATATTTACACGATTAAAACACCAAACTTAAAGTGAAGATGGTCTGGAAAAGTCACTCACTAGTTATTGAGATGTAAATAATGTGATCTGGATCAGTTTTACAAACCCTGAATAAGTTTTGGAGCTAGGGGAAGCAATCCAAATTTCAACACCAAGGCCAACACTGGACTTGAAATCACCCATTATGTATCTGGGCATAGTAAATTGTAAAGAGCTGGGGGAGAGACAATTCCTGATAAATACCTCATCATATGTAACAGATATTTGTGAGCTGTATAGCATCTGGCCTACCCAATTGCACTGTAGAAAGTTATGTACTATGTGTGCACTTTTCTACGTGTCACTATGATTTTTATGTCTTGTGTTCATTGATTTACTTGGGGCGTTTCAGAGTAAAATGTGACTTTGTGTTGTGCTCAAATGCCAACGGGCACATAATATGTAGCATGCAAACTTATTGATATGCAGTAGTGCAGGTCCTCTTATGGGGCGTTGCAAGACACTTGCAGTCAACTTAAATCAATCATAATCCTAGCAATTTAATTGCAAATTTGTACTTGGACTGTCTGATTCTTGCAGCAGATAAAAAAATAACTTTTGCTCTAGTTACAATTGATAGATTTGCAATGGTTCACAAATATATTCACTCTTCAGTTCATATAAAAAAAACAGGAGTTTTGAAAAGTCTACATAAAAAAATTTGTTTCAAATTATGATATCTATATTTTGATGTAAATAGATGTTCTGAAATGTAAAAAATAAATTGTATTCATGCTTGAGCAAACACAGGACGGTTTTGTCAGGTGTTCGAAAAGAGGCTTGCGCCAAAATGGCAGAAATGAGAAATTTGATGATCAGACTTGATAATCATCAGACTTCCTCTTAACCTTTTCATTATCTTTTCCATGATTTTCGAATTATGCTGTCAAGTTTCATTTAAATATTTATTTACTTGGAACTATTTTGGTTTTTTTTATTCATTAAGACATCTTTAACCTTTGAAATTTCCTTCAAAAGTAAGGAAAGAAGACTTTTTGCCAACCCAAGCAAGAAGATTTGCATTATTAATTGAGAGAACTTGTTATTCAAATCAATTTTTATTATGTCAAACAAATTATGTTATGGTACCTTTAAAAAACATGAATCCTATTTTCAAGAGGTTATTGATTCCTTGACCAAGTTTAATTATGTGCTTGACAGGACTAACAGGAAAGGATTCATGTCTTTCAATGTCAATGGTGTGTTGAGCCAATTTTGAAGATATGGCAGATCTGATAAAATGTATTTGAAAAGTTGTGAGAGAGCAAGCAAAAATTTCCACTTTTTTATTAAAATATCTTGTGATAGATTTTGACATAATATTCAGAAGATAAATCTATATTTCACTTAATATCTTTCATTTCCTGTCCACTTTTTGTTTTTATTGGGTGAACACCCCGAGCCCCTGTCAAAGACATGAAAAGCTTTGTAGCACACAATGAAAGGATTTGGTAAAAGATACAAGCTCTCCAATACTTTGCTTAAAGAAGGAATATTGAAAGCTAAAACAGAACATATCAAAAAGAAACAGATTTGAAAATGAATTTTGATCGCATAATTCGAAAATGATGGCAAACTAAATGTCTGCTGAGCAAAACATCTGATCATATGTATCATTTTTGCGCAAGCCTCCTTTTTAACCCCAGACAAAAACATTGTATGTTCGCTCAAGCATGACTAAAAGTAATTTTTTTAATGACATTTGAAAGACTTCAGAGCACCTATAGACATCATCATTTGAAACAAAAATTTTACTCTTCAAATCTGTCACGTTTTTATTGATACGCACTGTATAGGATGAGTTGACTACTGAGGGAATGTTTTATAATACACACAACTTCAAAGTTCATATAATTAAAATTGTGTCAGACATGTACAAATTTGGGTTATGGCTGCTTTAATAGTGCTTACTGTATTATTTAGAAAAATGTAAAAAAGCAAGTGCTATTGCCGCCGCCCCCCCCCCCCCCAGCATTCTTAGTTGAGTCATTTTCAAAGTTTATTTTTGTATGAAGGATTCATTCTGTAAATATTTACATTTTTTCCCCCGCAATTTATCAAATATGTCAACAATCGGGGGGGGGGGGGAAATTTGTGTTTATGTGAAATGCTGGATTTAAAATGTATTTGCATAACACAACAAGCATTACACGCATATTACTGAGGGTACCAAATTTATTTGTAGTAAAAGCAAAAATTCCTATTTATTTTCTAGAACAATTGACAAAGACCTTTCAAGATTGGCCCAAAATGTACATTTAAATTTTCCCAGGCTAGCTATAACCTGGATCACATTTAATGGGTTCCTGGCCAAAATTTTCACACGATGTTGAATTGGTATTAAAATGGCAGATTAACTTTTATATATAAACTTATCACCTTACTGGGATGGGTAGGGATGTCTGCAGACTTTTCATCAATGTAGATTTCGCCGGTATCGCAATCTCAAAATTCTATTCTGATGCTCGCTGTGTTCAAAAACTAATCTCACATTTTACTGAACTAATCACAAAGGTTAATTTTAGGTCGCTTTTCATGTTGATGCTCTGACATCGGCTAGTTTTTTAGATGACCATCTGCGAAAGATCCAACAAACCATTGATCCTAAAATTCAAACAAGTGGAATGCCTCTGGCGGTTTCACCTGCATCACACAATTCAATATAGACTACTATAAATCTCACAAGATTTTCAGTGATACTTGATTCATTATACACTCTTATATCCATGTATAATGAACTATACACTTACAGAGACCTTATCAGGTTAAGATCTGATGTTGACGCCACCGCTATCACTCTGCTATGCAGGTGAGACAAAAAGGATGCCCAAAGAAACCATGAAATATGACTTAATTCCAGGTAACAATAGACAATGTATGCATCTATGGCTAAATTCATCATACTTGCAAATCAAGTTTCTTTAATGAAAATATCTGGTATTACTAGTATTATACCATCCCCATCTATAGCAAAATAAAAATTAACATTATTTTGAACTTCACTGTATTCATTCTTGAAATCGGCTAACCAGCAGCCCCCACCAACACTTGTCTTGCTTTAGTCATGCAGGATAAATATAATTATTAAATGCAAGACGCAGGCTTTGGCTGATGTTTGCAGTCTTGCAACTTCTGCCTAAATTATAGTTTCCCCCTCCCAATATATCACGTTATCAGTTCAAGAAAAGTGTGTTTGATGTCCTGCAAAAGAATTTAAAAGTAGGACCTATAATTATCAATGAAACAATCTGATTGTAGACAAACACTAATGTCGATTCTTGTCTCCGTTTTTACACATTGCATTGTACACACTACTTTGATACACAGAGACTGGTATCTCAACATTTTTCATGTCAAAAAGAAGTTTGTACCATATTCGAATTTCTATACTTTGTACATAATGTCTGTAGATACAAGTGCAATAAAAAAATGACATGATTAAAAAAGTTTGATGGTTTACTTTGTGCTTACTTCATAATGATTTGAACTCAATATTTATTTGCAAATAAATCATTATTACCCACATCAGACATCTGAGCTGCTCAATTACAAAATTAAATATCAGGAAGGGATAGGTATATTGTTTGTATTTTCCTTGGTCTCAATGTGCATATTTACTTTGCATGCAGAGACGACACAAAATATAGCATTGTATTTTCCCCTAGTCCACATCCAGGCATTTGAGGATGCGTATAAAGGGATCTGAGCACCAACAATATGCGTCATAATGATGAAGTGCAGAGCCTAGACCCTGATATTAACATGACACAATAGAGTTCTATTTTGAAAAGAAATATCCCCATTATCATGATTTTTGCTCTAGATATCTGATTTGGATGATAATAAAAATATTGACTAGCTCTTCTTTCAGGGAACATCAAATATATTGCCCTCGTCTAAAGACTCGAGCCAATATGATTCTTTTGCTGGCAATATATTTGATGTTCCCCTCAAGGCCAGTCAATATTATATAATTATTCTCCACCCTTACAAATTCCCATGATCTGTTGAAGACTTATTTGTACCACAGTAAAAACACAGGAATTATGCAGATTTTTAAAATATTACTGTACTACACTTCAGCACCCTCTGTCAAAAGAGCCTATTTCATATATCTCTTGAAGCTGTCTCAATAAGCCAGTCAGCACCAAAAACACGCATTTCTGATGTTATCTTTAGAAGCGTTCTTGTTTCTCTCATCAAGCTCTTGTCCTCTGAAGAATGCCAGAGTCATCTTGTAAGGCCAGATGTATCTTTTGACCGGTTCTCCTTGAAACTTTCATAGAGGTCCCATAAAGCCAATCAGCATCTATCACACAAACATGTACATTCACGATGTAAAGTTTGGATCATTCTTGTCTCCGACGTAGGACTCTCGTGATCTGTTCTTTCTGTTCCTGTGCTCAAGAACGCCAGAGTCGTCTAATAAAGCCAATAAGCATCCAACACACATACATTCCTGATGCATTTATTAGAATGTTCTTCTCGTCTCTCTTGTCATCTCTTCTTTCTGTACCTCTGAAGAATACCAGAACCATCTCGTAAAGCCAGTCCACGTCCAAGACCCAACATTCCTGATGTATCTTTCGGAGCGTTCTTCTTGTCTCTTTCAGATACATGTAGCCCTTATCATCATGTATCTGTGTCTGAAGAATGCTGGAGCCGTCTCATAAAGCCAGTCGACGTTGAAGACACGCACATCCCTGACGCATCGTTTGGAGCATTCTTGTCTCTTTAATAGGACTCCTGTCATCTTTTCTTTCCATATCTCTGCCTGAAAAATGCAGGAGCCGTCTCATAAAGCCAGTCAGCATCCACCACACATACATTCCTGTTGTTGAGATGAAAATATTAACACATCGTTTTGAAAATCTTAAAACAACAATGATGATTATATAATGTAATCCCTATTGCCATGATTACCCTAGCAAATGCCATAAATTGGAGTTACATTTATCCACTTTTACTTTTAACACCTGGGTGAAATGTGGCATACGTATATCAGAGAAAAAAAAATAAAACTAAACAGGCTCAAAGGAGCCCAAGAAAATCCCCATTCTCTGATATGTTACAGCTTATCCAATGTAGCAGATGTTGCAAGAAACTTGCGATCAATCGCAGTTAATTGTGAATTAGGTATTGATTGCTAATCTGCTCCTTGAAACAAGAAGTTTAATCTGATTTGCTACCGCTTACGATGATCTATCAGTTATAAAATTGCAACAGAATATTTGCAATTGATCTCAAATATTTTCTTGCAACACCCCCTTAGGCAGTAGGTTGTAAAAAGTTGCCCATGAAATTTGAAAATTTATTTTTTCCTCTGATGTAGAAAATGTCTTGCCAGAGGATGCTTGGTGCTACAGGATTCCAACCAATCAAAATGTAATGCATTTTAGATTGAACATGAAATATAAAGAAAAGATCAACAATATTTTCTCTCAAAATTTATCAATTTTAACTTCCAAAAGGTTATCTAAAGACTTTCTTATTTCCACATTTTTTAAAACTTGTTTATGTAATCGGGGAATACATCAGTGTGTAATGGACTGTTTCGAATCAAAATCAGCCACTTCAAATTTGCAGAAAATGAGAAATTATTAAAGGAAATTCTATACAGGAACACAAAAGAATATTTTATTTGAGAGAAAAATATACAAACTTTACTAAACTAAAACAGTTGATGAATTCTCAGCAAGATAACACCTATTTAAAAGCCAATCATCATTTCACCCCTATATCATGAAATGGACTAACCCTCACCTCATGTAACACTTTGATGTATGGACCAGTTCACTGTATAAGAGGTAGGATGGCTTGCATCGGAAGAGACAGGATGAGGGGTGGATGGCCACAGTCTGTTTTCTATCCAACTGTATTCAAGACATAAAATTCATAATCTATCTCTTTTATCCTATACATAGTTTTGGTACACATTCTGTACAGTTATACAGGTGAATCAGCCTAAGCAACATTTTTTGTGACCATAGATATACATTTGCCTATTAAAGGAGAAATAAATAACATATATTTTCATTTTCTGCTCTGCAAAAAAGACTCGACTTCATCCGACTACTGTATAGATAATATTTGAATACCATTGTAATGTTTAAAAGCCTTTAAACACAAAGTGACCATTTGTTTTGTCTTTTTTTATTTTTAAACATCTCTTGACTGATTGAACATATGTCATTTGAATTTTACCATTACGACCTCCATTAACATCATTTTACTGTAAAAATTTGGTCAATATATATTTTAGAAAGCTTTATACCAAGATTACATCCAGAAAAATTCCCACGTAAAAGTTAAAATTATCAAATAAATTCATCTAACAGAAGGGCTAAACATATTTGATCGAGGTACCACATGTAGATGACTGTCATTTCAGAATTCAATTCAATTCAATCATGGTTTATTTCGTATAAAAACAACACATGTTACACAGCCAGAAGGCTGAAATGAGCATGTTTACAATAAAATGTTCACAAGTCATACATCCATGGGTAAAATCAACAATCACAATTTAAACAGGTACATGTAAAGATTTGTGATATTCATTAAATATAACAAAATAGAATGAAAAAAATATACAATATTAAAAAGTGATGAATATTAAAAAGTGATGAATATTAAACGATTAAAAAGTCAAATATCAATTGGACTGAAATGGAGACTTAAATAATGGCAGAAATTTGAGTAGATTTCAAGGCTATGAAGGTAACAATTCATTCAGAATTTAGTAAATCAATGAAATATGGTATTGCACTTTTTCTAAAACGATTTGTTTTGCATTTTATTTGAACAAAGTTTGGAATATTTCTTAATGAGATTGAGACGTTTTTCCTTTTTGGTAGCCAGTTATTACAGTGAGGGTTTTTTAAGAGAGATTTAGCAAACTCCATACACAGATTTTTGTTGTCTTCTTTCAATTAAATGCTACTGCTACATTCTCTTTTTCTCCACTGACTAGATATCACGAGTTACATAATAGGTTTGTGTATCTGATGTTACAATATTTTGTATAAGAACATTTATGTAACTTGCATGTTTGTAAAACTGATCGCAATATGGCCTTTGGCTGCACAGATCTTATAATAAACAATTCTTTCTATCTATTTCCTCTGATCATAATTTGCTTTATTTCTAATTTGATTACTAGCCAATATTTTTTGCTATACTACCCAGCAGTCAATAATAAATTCCACACATGAAAATTGACCAATCAGAGGCCAGGAATCCTCACATGCAGTGTATAATCCTAACTATTCCCCATTACATGTCTTCCTTACCGTCAGGTAGGATCCGTCACACTGAAGCTCTGCTGAATTCATAAACAAACCTTGGGTCAAACATTTTCTGAAAGAAAAAAATATCAAAATACATGTCAAAAACATCTTAGAAAAAAATTTGAGCAATATTTTCATAAGCCCTTAAAAAAGAACAGGGACATAGTACACACTTAAAGCTTAGTACTAAATTTCTGCGTTTTAAGAACCCCAACTTGGTACCAAAGTTGAAATGAGACTTGAAATGAATATTTTAAGTAGCAACTGCACACCACTTGCAACATACATAAATGGGTTGTTAAACCATACATGTACCTCTGTTTGGATAAAATAGAAGCAGAACTTAGGGTAAGTATGGTACAAAACTAAATATCACATTTCTAAACGGTGATTTCATAACTACATTTGTATTTCTTTCATACCTTATTTGAGTAAAGTCATGTCCACATGACTGCAGTTGGAGGTTGGCTCGAACACACAGCTCTCTCAGCTGCTTGCGGACTTCTATCGCGTGCTTCACATTACGATGATTGATGAAGTTCACTTTACACCACTCCTGAAATAATGCAATGACAAAATTCAAGTTTAAAGCTCAAGAACATCTAAAAAAATAGGCAAATCTATAAAGACTGTAGTAAAAGGATTCAGATTGCAGTCTTGATAGCGATGTTTGTATTATATGAAGTACATTAATGAATCAGTTCCTAAAAGATATGTTCTTAGGAATGATATTGAGCGTAAGAGCAATTTTCTCCTATAAGTATTGGATTTAGCCCGATGTGAATTGCCCTTCCCCCCAAAACCAAACTAAGAATCACAATACCAGGTCTTAGATTTATTGAAGTAACGGCAAGGATGGCTATATAGTCCTTCACCTTATAATTGCAGGGTCATTCCATGCCAATTCACCCAATGAAAGTGCAATTTTGCACCCGACCCTCTCGGAATTCGTTGTAAATTGGTATACATAAAATTCACCATGGCCCAAGCACAAAACAAAAAAAATTAGTCAAATCGGTCCATCGGTTCTCGCGCTACAGCCCGCCCTTTTCTCCTTGTTTTGACAAAAATGGGCGTGACCTTCAACTTTCAATGGCCATTGCGTCGTAACGTGTTGAACGATTTTCATGAAACTGGTACCATTTAATAGGAAATTCAGAGAGGAATCCAAAACATGCATCAAATAATGTATTGGAGCGATTTATAAGGTCGTGACCCTTGACCTTTACTTTGACCTTGAATTTGACCCCCGGACAAATAATTTTTTTACTTGATTTTCGTGTATGTTAATTATTTGTATGATATTGACAAAATATGTTAAAACCAATGATGATATTTTATTTCTTCACCTTTAAAAACTCTTCCAAAGATATCATGAAATTTCACTCTAGTCCCACATACTGATATTCATGTTAGTAAAGTGTTCACCAGTTACATGATGCAAACACATAATAAGAAATTAAGCTCATCAGTTCACAAATGAAACATTAAACATTTATGCTCATGAATAGGTATCTGTTTAGGCATTTTTATGTTCAGCATTATATATCATACATATATATTATGGGAGCCTTAAATAAGCATATACTCAACAATTTGATGATAAAAGTAAACACTTTACTAACAAGAATATATATATATATATATGATATATATTTAGTACGATTGGCTACAATTTGAATCTAATTTGGACTTCACTCCAAAATAAAAGCTTGCATTCATCCAAAATGATTATAATAGTATTCTTTTGGTTAAATTGAACCTAAAAAAAAAACACTTTTCAGAAAATGCGAAAAATGTGATTTGTTCCAAATTCGGATCGTGAACCAGTCATAAGGTGCGCAGTGGCCTTAACAAGTTCCAGTCGTAACTTTACAAACAGCTTTACAAAACACTCACCTGGAAGGGCCGTATAAGAAATAAAATCATTGTCTTTGTTACCTTCTTGTTCTTGACAGCTTTGTACGCTCTGAAGATGGAGAGTAAGGTCACATGATCACCTTCACTGCAATAGAACTTCTTCCATGCCGCTAACGCTTTCTCTCTCTGTCAAAGGGGAAAAATGGGAAACCAACTACATGATTTCTTTTCTCAAAGAGCGACTGAAAAAAAATAATCCAAATTTTTGTACATCCAACCCCCAATATTCTCATATTTTAATATCCATTTTCCTCTTTTATTTCATAAACTACTGAAACCATGATGGCTTCAGAGCATGACAACCTTGAATATGATAGTAGAAAAATAGAAACTAATCATTTCAGGCAATCCCATTCAAAAGGAGGGGTCAGACATGTATACCTTTTGGAATTGCCCAAGATCTAATTTAACTTTGAAACCGGAATCCAGTTTATGTTCTTCATACACACATAAAGTGTACAGGTTATCAAATTTTATTGCCAAGGCTTATTGCAATTGGCTGAGAAAGCCTTTTGATTGTCCTTAGTGTTCCTCTCATTGGCCTAAATATGTATTAATGTTCTTCAAATTATCCAGATTTGTACTGTAATATGTGGATACATCCAACCTAAAAATGTGAAAATCTAGGGCAATAACTTCTCTGATTTCCTTCATACCCTTACGAAACCTTCATGAAACAAATCAATTTTTATGTCAGTCAAGATGATTATGACTGTGATGATGATGATGATGAGGATGATGATGGTGATGATGATGAGGATGATGATGAGGATGGCAATGATGATGATGATGGTGATGATGATGATGAGGATGACGGTGATGATGATGGCGATGATGATTATGATGATGGTGATGATGATAAAAAAGATGGCGATGATTATGATAATGATGAAGATGATGATGATGATGATGATGATGATGATGATGATAACAACAAATCATTAAAAAAATAAAAATCTTTATAATACCTTGATCATTGGACTGTGAAGGACTGATTCCACTGAGAGCACAGAAACAATTGTCAGGATCTCTTCTCTATTAAAAAAATGAAATAAACATAATCATGAAATGATAAGGGTCTGGAAATATTGACATGTATATAACAAAGTGACCTTTGACCTTTTCAAGACCAAATACTCGCCCACATATGGCATAGCATGAATGTTCACCACCATGGAACTCATCTAATCTAAGTTTCATGAATGGTGAAACAGCTCAATTCTGAATCAAAACATCTGTAGAATATATACTCACAAACATCCATAATCCTTTGCACTTATGATGACCTTTGACATGGGTGGATCTAATGGATACGTGGACATCTCTTTGCCGATAGGTGTTAGCTGTAATGAAAGAAAAAATATGAGAAAAATAAGTCTTGCACTGTGGTTTGTGATCTATGCATAATTTCAGATTTTTGTATTTCTCCAGTATATAGTTTTAAATACATTATTTTCTTTGGGCTGTACTCAATGGGCCACATTCTGAGCTCTGATTGAGCTTAAAGATAAATGAAAGTAGTTGCAGTAAACACTGATTTTACGAGAAAGTCAGTAAAAACAGGCTTGATTGTCACTATATCATCAAGGATCTAGATCTGGTACAGTTACATAAACTGAACTTTGTGAAATCTAGAAATCTATGCTGAAAAATGTTCACACTGAAGATCACCGACACAGATAGGCGCACGTGGGACAGTGTATTATTACACATTGCTTTGAATGTCGGCCCGACGCTTGACCCGAATCCTGTCCTTATTTGCTGATTTCTCAGCAATTACACAATTTCTTCCAGAATCATTTGTCACATATGTTTTATTTATACAAACAGACACTTTGGTGGTCATTTCATTGGATTCTGTACGAACTCATTTTGAAATCGTCACAACTGGCATTTATCTTTAACCTGTAACTTAACTATGAACAGCCAACTTTGGCACAAATCATAATAATGTTTGATCCACCAGCACTTAAAACTTGGTTAAAAATTCATGTTAAATTAAATAATTTGTCTTCACCATTGATCCATGAGAAGAAGTGCCCATAGATACTGAAAACATAATCTGTGGAAGTTTGATGAAATCATCAACCTATTTTTCCATTCTTACTTCGCTTTATGAAATGCTTAGAGGGCATTGCAAATTTTGAAATGAACTAGAAAACATTAGACAATTGATTTCAGGTAGGTCCAACAAATAGTGAGCCGGGCGGACATAATTTGTGGAATCACCCTCTAAATATATGTTGGCTAACAAAGCTAACATTTAAAGCAGAACTCATAATACTGGTCAGAATATTTCATTGTGACATGAAACCATGAAAAAAAATCAACATCTTTTTACCTGTAAACTTCTCTCTCTGTTCACTGCTCCCAAGAGCTCTAACTGTTTCAGTGCAGCCTCAAGTGCCTGTATGCAATGGAATATATTAACAATGAAATGAGTACATAAAGTAGAAATGAAGCCTGAATAGAATCAACATAAAACATATCAAAAATCGTTCCTATTGTCATTTTCTCTATACAATATGGACTTTCCAACATGATGATAGCGATGATCTTAGTATTAACCGCTGATCTTAAGCGGTGTGTTGGCTCAGTTGGTAGAGCGTTGGTAGAGTGTTATTTCAAAATTACCCGACTTTCCACCACTTTTCGGGGCAAGGCGAAGAATGTTAATACCTCCTCTACGTAATGGAAAAACCTGAAGGTGTAGAATTACTAAGCTGATTTGGGACGCACAAACATGAATTTGCTTTAAACTGATGTATTTAGACAAAACACATTTTTTAGTGAATTTTCAGAAGTAATTGAAAAGAAATTCTTGGCTTTCCCTAACTTTTGGCTTCTTGAAAAAGCTGTGTCATGAGGCCCTATGTGGACTTTGGCAATAGTGTTCAATTATTCAATTAATTGCAATGAAAAGTGAATTCCAAAGAATGATATGCATATATTAAAAGAATAAAGAGAATTCATATTGACCTCTCTTGGTGGGGGGTCCATGAAGTCAAAGGTCAGCACATTCTTGATGCCAAGAGCCATGATCTGGAGAACAACATTCGCTAAGTTACTCCTGAAATGAAGAAAAGTTAACAAATGAAAATGATTGTAAGTCGATGCATAGTAGAGACAGTACAGACACAGTTTATCTCAGGATATGTATGTAACATCATGGAATGTCTATCAAATTATTAATATATATATATATATATATATGTATTGCATAATAAACAGGCTGATCAAAAATACCAAATGAAATTTACATAATAGCACTACATACTAGTAATAATTCTTATGTAGTTTTTCATTACGTTTCTTGTCAAAGGAGCACTAGAAATATTAGAATTTACATGAATATACCATCATCAACACTGAAACCATCACCAACATCATCATAACAATCATCATCATCGTCATTATCATCATCATCATCCTCCTCCTACTCCATCATCATCACCATCATCATCGTCATCATCTTCATCATCATCATCATCATCCTCCTCCATCATCATCCTCCTCCTCCTCCATCATCATCACCATCATCATCAACATCATCATCATCATCCTCCATCATTTTTATCATCATCATCATCCTCCTCCATCATCATCTCCATCATCATCATCCTCCATCATCATCAACATCATCATCCTCCTCCATCATCATCATCTATCACCATCATCATCCTCCTCCATCATCATCATCATTATCATCCTCCTCCATCATCATCATCCATCATCATCACCATGATCCTCCTCCTCCATCTTCATCGCCATCATCTTCATCACCATCATCATCCTCCTCCATCATCATCTCCATCATCATCATCCTCCTCCTCCATCATCATCAGCTATCACCATCATCATCCTCCTCCATCATCATCTCCATCATCATCATCATCATCATCCTCCTCCTCCATCATCATCATCTCCATCATCATCATCATCATCATCCTCCTCCTCCATCATCATCATCCCCATCATCATCATCAACATCATCATCCATCATCATCCTCCTCCTCTATCATCATCAGCTATCACCATCATCATCCTCCATCATCATCTCCATCATCATCATCATCATCATCCTCCTCCATCATCATCATCCCCATCATCATCTATCACCATCATCATCCTCCTCCATCATCATCATCATCATCATCCTCCTCCTCCATCATCATCATCCCCATCATCATCATATCATCACCATCATCATCCTCCATCATTTTTATCATCATCCTCCTCCATCATCATCTCCATCATCATCATCATCATCATCATCTCCATCATCCTCCATCATTTTTATCATCATCATCATCCTCCTCCATCATCATCTCCATCATCATCATCATCATCATCTCCATCATCATCATCATCATCAACATCATCATCAACATCATCATCATCATCCTCCATCATTTTTATCATCATCATCCTCCATCAATATCAACATCATCATCAACATCATCATCCTCCTCCATCATCATCATCTATCACCATCATCATCCTCCTCCATCATCATCATCATCCATCATCACCATCATCCTCCTCCTCCATCTTCATCGCCATCATCTTCATCACCATCATCATCATCCACAATCACCATCATCATCCATCATCATCATCATCATCATCATCACCATCATCATCCATCATCATCATCATCATCATCATCATCTTTCATCATCATCATCCATCATCATCACCATCATCATCCATCATCATCATCATCATCATCATCACCATCATCATCCATCATCATCATCATCATCATCATCTTTCATCATCATCATCCATCATCATCACCATCATCATCCATCATCATCATCATTAACTATCATCTTTATCATCTATCATCCTCCTTCATCTTTATCATCTATCATCATCATCCATCATCATCATCACCACCACCACCATCATTATTATCATCACCATCATCATTACAAAAATATCATCATTGTAATCACCACCCCCAAAATTCATCATCACTGCCACCACAGCTCCATCATCAATATCACCATTGCCACGATCATCCTAATAATCACATAAATGAGCCGTGTTCATACCGTTGTATTTCAGGAATAGTATTGGCATTGAGCTTCGTAAATTCATCTTCTGTGTACATCCTCCAGCATGTCCCACTGTATCAAAGGAGAAAATAAAATATATCATTAAATTCCAACATCTGTTTTTCACTCAAAACTAGATTTGTACAACCATGTCTTTACCATTAAGTAAAATAATAAATCTTTTCTAAAATCCCTGAATCTCAAAAAATAAATTTCTATTTATGATCATTGTATCTTTGACTTTTACTTAATTTCAAGCCATTTTTTTTTACATGGATAAAACATATCAGAACTTAAAGACCAACTAAACCTTTTGGTATCCTAAATTATACATTCCACAAATCAAAACATTGTATTGAGTAACAACATTAAACATAACTTCCTACCAATGGATTTAGCTTGATAAATAAAAGTAAATGGGTGAATAAAAGCCCCCATGGCCCATGACTTACCTGTCCTCTCTTCCAGCTCTGCCAGTCCTCTGCCAGGCCTGGGCTTGAGATACCCACTGGACCTTCAACAGATCTAAACCAGTTCCTGCCTGGTAGCTCCTAATAAATAAACAAAGAATTCAACAAGAAACAAATCAGGACAACAATGAAAACTAATCACAACAACACTTCACGACAACAAAATTCCCAAACCTTTTTAAAGCAATTAGCAGCTTCCTTCATATCAACAGGAGTATTAGCTCGAGTCCTGATGGGTGTTTCATAAAGCCGTTCATAAGTAAATAATAATAATAGCAGTGCCTTTTTAAAGCGCCATGAGCACCAAAAGGTGGACCTGTGCGCTATATAAGTAGCCACCACTATTACTATTATTATTAAGAATGACTTTAGGCACGACTGATGACCTTTCTTATGTTAAATGATATATCCCTACATAGCTGACTTAGCACCTAAAATCAAGTTTCAGTTATGCACAAAGTTATGCATAACTTTACAAGCAGCTTTACGACACACTAACCAAGACTACTGAATCAGTCCCAGGTCGGTTACCCAAAATGCAACCTTTTCATCATGTAGTCTTAAAAAATATACTCACTAGAATACAAAAAATTTCCGCCACTCAATACAACATTCAAAAAAATAAATTTCTTGCCAAAAGAATAGGATAACAAAAACGTGCTTCCGAACAATCCTGTTTTCCCATCAAACAATTGGCATTTGCAACTATTGCACCAACATTCACAATTTTCACTTATGTTTCGTTTTCTCAAAAAATAAAATGTTTACCTGCAACTGATCTACAAGCAGTTGATCTCCTTATTAGATAGTCTAATACCACACAGACTAAACCCATTTGGTCTGAATACTGTTTGGTCTACACTTCTACATTTGGTCTAATACGCACTTAGTCTAATTCTCATTTGGTCTTCAGCTCTGTTGGTTAAAATTCGTCTTCTTCTGTCTATTTATCATCAAATGAAAATTTGAATCGTAGAATATATTTTTAAGATTGATTGCATAGACTACTATGTACAATTTATCAGGGAAATCAAGCGTATGATTAATCGTTAAAGGGGAATCCAACCCAAATAAAAGCTTATTTTTCGAGGAAAAAGAAAAATGAGGCAAGTTGATAGGTGAAAGTTTGAACAATATCAGACAAACATTAAGAAAGTTATGAATTTTTGAAAGGTGTAAAAATTGGTAATCACTATACCCATGGAGACTTCAAATTGGCCGCATATGTGATGTCATAGTGATGTAAGGCAAGGGCTATTCTTCCATGTACTCAAAAACATAAAATAGCTAAAATTTCATTTCTTTCAAAAGTTATACTTCAAATTATATTTTTCTTTCATGAGGACATAAAATGATATACTACCTGGGTTATACTTAGATTACTGCCCAAGGGGAATGGGTACTTAGGAGAAAACCACAAATCCCTGATAATTAAGTACATGGCCTATGGGAAAGTCGTCCTTGCCCCTTGTCATAATTTACTTACCAAGTTGCCAATTTGAAAACTACGTAGTCTTAGGGATCTCAATTTTAAAGCAGCCATAACTTTCTTATCGCTTTTCCAATTTCTTTCAAATTTTCACCATTCCGATTTCTTTATTTTTCTCCTTTCCAACACACCAGTTATGACCAAGGCTTGAGTTCCCCTTTAACCTTTGTGCTACGGGACCCAAATGTTTGCCTACTAGGATTAGACCATGTGGCATGAAACCAAACAGAGGTCAACCAATCAGCAATGATCCTCTGGACATCCTGAAAAACAGACCCTTATTAAAGAGCCTTCAGACTTACTTAGCTTTGACCCTGCCTGTGTCAATGACATGCTTGATCCCCGGGATGGTGACCGATGTCTCAGCTATGTTGGTGGCTAAAATTATTTTCCTCTTGCCCTGTGAAACCAATCAGATGATGCAATGAAAAGCACAATGCAGGTGGTAGATTTCTGGAAGCTTTTCAAGGAACAAAGAGTGAATTTAAAGAATAAATGTCTTCAGAATTCAAATCCTTGTATATGATTGGCCAAGAGCAAATTGGTCAGTGAAAATCACCAACACAATCTTGATTAATATTAAAGAGAAATGCCAGTAGTTGCAGTAAACACTGATTTCATAAGACAGTCTGTAAAACCAGGCTTAACTGTCGGTATATCGAAGATCTTGATCTGGTGCAGTTACATAAACTGAACTTTGTGAAATCTTGAAATCTACGCTGAAAAATGTTCACACTGAAGATCACTAACACAGATAAGTGCACGTGGGACAGTGTATTATTATTGCTTTGAATGTCGGCCCGACGCTTGATCCGAATCCTGTGCTTATTTGCTAATTTCTCAGCAATTACACAATTTGTTCCAGAATCCTTTGGCACATATTTTTATTTATACAAACAGACGCTTTGGTGGTCATTTCATTGGATTCTGTACAAGCTCATTTTGATATCGTCAGCACAACTGGCTTTTACCTTTAAGTAGTGTGTGTCCTCTTGGCACAATTGGACCAATGCGGTGATGCTTATTATACCACACGCAACTAGACATTTAAGTGGGGCTCTAAGTCGTACTAAAATCTTTTTGAAACATGCCCCTAGTCTGAAATGTCCATACAATGAGTATGAATGAAGCGACTTGATGACGAGTGTTTATACTTACAGCAGGAGCCGGTTGAAAGACCCTAAGCTGTTGACCCGGAGGCAAGGATGCATACATTGGAAGGGCTACAAGACCTGGAACATCTACAAAGAACAATATATTCAGCAATAAGGTACCTTAAAACAAAATGTCTGGACTATGTTTTGCCACAGCTTTTAGCAGGAATCTCACTGGGCATCTTTCCCTCCATTTTCTCCAGAGATGGGAGATGAGATAAGCTGCAGTGAAATCTTGCATGCAGAGAAGCATTGGATGCAACTACTTGATTTATTATTATATCACAATAACATTTCCAGGTACCATCTTAATTACATTTGCCAACTTGAGAGGTCTAAATCAAGATATCTTAACAAAATAAATCTACATATCACTGTACCATTAGGAATTCTTTTGAGCATAGATCTCCATAGTCAAGGGTGCCCCTGAACACATACCCTGCCTGTGAGTACTGGGCATACAGTCAAAGGCTACATGGTCAAAATGTTGCAGCCTGGGTAATGATCCAGGACTAATACAAGTAGTTTAGGTCCAGAGATGGCGCCATTTAACATTGTTACAAATAATGATATTCCGCTTTTGTATAGTAGTTTCGGTTGAAATAATGTCTCGAGATGCTTTACATTTATTTCTGTGGCATATTGGCTTTCAAAACTAGCACATCAATGATGTGGAGCTCATCCGGCATCTCGCAACAAAATTTAACACAATTTTAATTTCAGCCCAGTCGACACTGTAGTGAATTATATTGGTGACATAAATTGAGGATATAGAATTGAAATTGATGAAGAAATGACTTAGAAGCATTATTTGTGATCTAAGAATAAATTTCATGTGAATTAAGTATTAATAATTATCTAGTAAAAGTTTCTTAACTCTGTGTAGAACCTTGGTGAAACTAATGTAGCTCTCAGATGGAACAAAAATAACCAAAATCAATCAACAAATAAATAAGTAATTTTTGAGAGTTTTGAAAATATATGAATAAATTATCATATTTAATGAGTTTCAAAATTCTATGTTGAAATTTTGTATCACCACCTCGAGCTATCATATAAAGCAAACAAAATTGAAATTGATCAACAAATAAAGAAGAAAAAAAAAATTTGTGATTGATGAATAAATTTTGCATAAATTAGAATAAATTATGTGAATTTTAAAAAATATGCATAAATTAATTTCGCATAAATTAGCATAAAAATTGTTCGAGTCAAATTTCAAAATTCTGTGTAGAAGTTTGGTGAACCTCATGAAGCTCTACCAGATGGAGGCAAAAAAATTCAAAATCGGTCAAGAAATAAAGGAGAAGCATTTTTTTGTGAATTTTGAAAAATGTTAATAAATTAGCATATTTCATGAATTTCAAAATTCTGTGTAAAAGTTTTGAATCCCCCACCTAGTGCTATCATATAAAGCAAACAGAATTGAAATCGGACTTGAAATGGTGAAGTAGTAGCATTTTGAAATTGTAGACGGACGACGGACGCCACGGCATAAACTCATCTTGCCCTTCGGGCCGGATGAGCTAAAAACAACTAGAATATGAATTCATTCAAAGTCTAATGAAGAATAACAGAAAAGACCATTAAATTTTTAATATAGTATTTATGTTCTACTCACCCTGAGGAAGATCTAGTGCTACTTCTCTCACTGACCTAGCAACGCTCTCAATCTCTTCTTGACCAGTCAGAAATACAAGCATATCTTCTCTGTAAATAAAAATAAAATAAACGCAATTGATTCCTTTGCCTATAGCCGTTAGAAAAGGCCCGATGTCTGATATGAGCGCATAACAGAAACCATATGACTAGTCAGGAAAGACTAATCACTCAAACCCGGGTGAAGAAGCCAGCCAAAGGGCCTTTAGGAACCTGACTTGGATTGTTGGATTTCTAATGTGAACTATTGTTCTTGGCTTGAATCATATGATGATGATGATCCACAGCATTTATATTATATATATATATATCTAGATATATATATCTGTTAAAAATTATATATATATATCTAGATATATATATATCTGTTAAAAACATTCATAGTCGCAGGCTCATCCAATAAGTTAATCACTACACATCTGCCAAAATAAGTGAGTTTTGAGAGACAGTTTAAAGAGTTCTATGCTGTCAATTTCACGAAGTGAACAAGGGAGGGAGTTTCAAAGGCGTGGAGCAATAGAAGAAAAGGCATGGTCCCCAAATCCCCTTAGGTGTGTGATAGGTACATGAAGAGTGACACCAGTACCAGATGAGCGCAAGCCAGGACGTACACGGCGTTGTTCTATTAGGGAGGTCACGTATCTTGGAGCTAAACCATGCACAGCTTTGAAAGTAAGGATTATTTTTAATTCAATCCTGTACTTAATTGGTAGCCAATGTAACTCTGTGAGAATAGGGGTGATGTGGTCATATTTCTTTGTACCAGTTAGCAGGCGAGCTGCAGCATTCTGTAAGCCTTGGAGTCAGCAAACACATCATTCCCATCCTTGAACCCTGAATGACCCTGTACCAAAGAAGCATGGAGCGTTGTGGCCCAGTGGATTAGTCTTCGGACTTTGAAACAGAGGGTTGTGGGTTCGAATCCCAGCCATGGCGTAATTTCCTTCAGCAAGAAACTGATCCACAATGTGCTGCACTCGACCCAGGTGAGGTAAATGGGTACCGGTAGGAAGTAATTCCTTAAGAAGCTGTGTGCGCTATGAACGCCTAGCATAGCCGGGTAATATAGGAGCGCCTTGAGCACCTAACAAGGTGGATATGTGCGCAATACAAATATCCTATATTATTATTATTATTATTATAGAAGCCAACGCACAGATACCATGACGTCATCTTGCATCGAAAGAATGCTCATGAATAATTCTTTGCAAGCAGTGAATAACAGGTTCCAAAAAGATCGCGCATTCACCTAGGTTTCGCCAGGTTTAACTGCTAGTCTTGTTTCATCCACTACTTAATGAAGAATGTAACCAAGTCACAAGGCCTTGTCAAAAGACTACTTTGCCTTGAGAGTTCTCTACAGGAATTAATAATAATATAATAATAATAATATAGGATATTTATACTGCGCACATTTCCACCTTGTTAGGTGCTCAAGGCGCTCCTATATTACCCGGCTAAGCTAGGCGTTCATAGCGCACACAGCTTCTTAAGGAATTACTTCCTACCGGTACCCATTTACCTCACCTGGGTCGAGTGCAGCACATCGTGGATCAGTTTCTTGCTGAAGGAAATTACGCCATGGCTGGGATTCGAACCCACGACCCTCTGTTTCAAAGTCCGAAGACTAATCCACTGGACCACAACGCTCCACTAAGAGATTGTTTTCAGACAATCTGAGGGCCCGAGTTCACAAAGGTGGTTTTGAAAACCCACAGTTGAGTTCCTTGTTTATGGAGTTTTCCTGTATAAATTACGCTTATTTTACCACGTATATTAAAAATGTCCAATGCTGATGCATGCTTTTGTCACAGTGCGACGGATTGATGCCTGTTGCCGTGGATATTTTATTCATGAGTCCACTCTTCAAACAGTGGACTCATGAATAAAATAGCGTATCTAACCATGGTAACAGGCATCAATTTGGCGCACTGTGACAAAAGCACGCATCAGCATTGGAATGTTTTATACACATGCCCGATACTCCGTAAATTAAGCGTAATTTATACAGGAAATCTGCATAAACCATGGACTCAACCGTGGGTTTTCAAAACCACCTTTGTGAATTTGGGCCTATGAAGTTGCCATCAATGGCATATTTTCAAAATGCTGCTTTTTTCTGAACTTTTTCTAAAATTGTTTGAATTTTTAGATAAAAGGTTTTAACACCACGGCAACGATACGTAAAATCTGAAAGATACAACTATGAAATTTGAAGTAAAATTCCAGCTTTCTTTTACTCCTAACAGTACGTTGGAATGTCAAAGAAATACAGGCTCATTAATTTGTAAAATAAAGAATGGAAGGTTTGTGGTAAACTTTATGCAACTGGTTGCTCCAGGTGAATGTTTAAAAAATTGCGAAAAACATGGAATTTCAGTGAAATGCAGATTCCTTCATATTGAAGAAAAATATACTGGAAGGAGTTTTGTGGATAGACTTACGCAACTGGCTGTTCCTGGTGAATTTGAAAGATGGTGACCAATGTTGAGAATAAATAGTCTGGTTGAGGTGAACTGGAGTACATCAACTAAAGAAAAAGAAATAAGAATCATTTGTACCTAATCATGGCAACAATCAAATATGCAGCATAGTTTCAAAAAGGACCTACTGAAAATACAAAGTTTTAACAAAAAGGAGTTTCACCACTGTGATCAGTAGGGTATATTTTTACTCTTCAGTTGATTTTATAAGACTCTTGTAGCTCTGTAAACATTGTTCTTTTTCTGGTAACTCTGTACAAAGTTTAAAAAAAACATAATACCATAAATTCAAAGTATAAGACTTTGAATAAAATACTTCAGGTGATATTGCAAGGTACACTAATTCTCTAGAGAAATATCGGTAATGAAATTACATTGTCCGTTTTGGTATTGCATACGTTTATTGCCAATTTGAGGATCCTTTAATATACTCTGATAAATGAAGGTGCCTTACCTCTATAGGGTGTTGTCTGCCTTGAAGGTAGAGGACAGGAGCGTTGTTGAAATACTCTGAGAAATGATCAACATCCATCGTAGCGGACATCACTACAATCTGCAAAGGGGTTAAAATGAGCAATATAAAACAAATAATGCACAACTGAAAGTGTGTTAGTGCAGATGGAGCACACTTGATGTAATTTTCAATGTGCAACAAGCACGAGGTGATCGTTGCAACTTCTTTGCAAATTTGCGTTCTTACAGTGAATACAAATACAAGCTTTGCTAAAACAATGCTGAGTTCCGGTGGATCGCAGGAGAAGAGGCCATTTTCCATTCTAGAATCACAAGCGTATGTTGCCCCACTATAAATTTTGGATTTACTTTGTCAACCTGAAGACCTCACAGGAAGATATTTCTTCTTCTTGATTACAATTTGCCACTTTGTCTTAAAGATAAGGTTTTCTTCTTTCAGAGATGCTAACTGATAGCTCAAAAAAATCCTGAAAACCCAGGCCGGGGGTCCAGGGGCCCGCCCAGGGCCCCTGGCGGGGTTAAGGGCGAAGCCCCCTGAAGCTGGAACGTTTTCTTATTCTTCAGAGGGCTGAAATCATTTATCTACAGTAGTACATAACAAATAATTAATGACATAATAAACTTCATATCATAGGCAAGAAAGGTGCTCAAAAAAAAAAATCATGTAACCCGTACTCATTTAACGGTACGGGTTAACCTGCTGCGGGTTAATATGCTGCGGCCAATGGGTGCGACTCGGGACGGGTGTATGTAGCAGCTGGGGTGCCCTTTTTCACTCACTGTACTCATCAACAAGACAATCCTATACTATTGAAAATCCATAAATCACAATTTCTATCAAAATGATGGATAGTTCACACATATGAATTGATGAATACGCACCAGAGAACACATATTTCATGGTAGCAAATAGGTTTTCAGCTGAAATCCCGCGGCAGACAACCAATCACTCACGCAGCAGCAGGCAATTGCAGCCACACCGGGCCGTGCTTCAAGCGGTTCTACCGGGCGATCGCCCGACTGGGATAGCGCTGACACCCGTATCCCTGCAGGGTATAGGGCGGCGTTTGCAACTGCTACAAAGTATTGCTCGCGCGTACCGTGCAAGTACAGTACCAGCTAAACTTCATGCTGCGCACAACGCTAATAATTTTCCGTCTGCGCAAATTGGCCATCCAAAATTGAAATTGCGCTCTCCGTAGCGAACTCCGTGACAAGATTTGGAGGGGAAATTTTTACGGATTTCACTTTGACAATCGATTTTTTTTCCCGGAATATTTTTCAGCAAAGGAAAAAATCCGGAATTCCGGAAAAATCCGGAAAATTAGCAACTCTGTTCTTTAATACTTAGTACAATACCTTGAGTGGTCTGTTTCCATTGACTCTCTGCTGCTGAGCTGCTTTCACGACCCCAAACAAGACATCTGTGTGAACAGTCCTCTCGTGGGCTTCATCCAATACTACAATGCTATATCTATTGGGTTTAATATAAGTACAATAAGTACAAAAATAACAAATAAGATTAAAGAAGAAATATAAAAAGCAGAAAGAGAAAAATAAAGACCGTGAAAAAGAAATCAAAGGAAAAGAACACTAATAATTTCCTACCTACCAGGAGAGACAAACAGACAGACAGACGGCCCAAAAACATAATACCTCTGGCAATCAATTACAGTAGGTGGTGGTATAAGAACATTTTGGACGTCACCCATTGTCTAATAATGCAGCTAATTTCTTGTAAATATAATTCCAATTAAATTTATGTGGGATGTATTTTATATAATTTGCACGCATAAATTCATGTTTATCAGCAAACATGTAACAGTATGATTAAAGTACACAATACAACTGTACATAAATCTATCATAATCGTATGAGAATTTCTGTTTGATTTTAATTTGTCATTTCTGCTTCTGTTTTCTTATCATAAATCATGCAGCACACACAATTGGTATGAATGCATTACAAAAGTTGGAAAAAGAATATTTGCAAGCGTAGACATAACAAATTATTCAGTAATGTAAGCACAGTTATTAGGGTGAAAGATTATCTAGACTGATGAATGCTATTCATAATGATACTAATATGTATCAATTATAAAGCACTTAATCCAATGTTTATAAGCGCTGCATACTATTACCCTGGTTTAGCATGGCTACCCTGATTAGGTACTTGAGCATTCAAGGAATTCCTTCCTACCGGGCACCCATTTCCGACTCCTGGGTGGAGAGTGGCAAATGTAGATAAATGCTTTGCTGTATTTACCTGGATAATCTTGGATCTAAAATGGCTTCTCTCAGCAACATACCATCAGTCATGTACTGCAGAATCAAAAGGAGAAATTGAGGAATGTTTGAATAAAATTGAGAAGAAAATGCAGATTAAATGAAACTTAATAAATGCATCCATTCCTCATTGACCAAAGTTGACAAGGTATGCGAATATAATTCTTGTGAATTTGACTTCATGTGCATTGGAACTTCCAAACACTGAATGGTCAGTGACAATGTGAAATAGTCAACTGAAAAACGTTCAATTGTTTTCTGATCTAAAGATTCATGATGTAAGCATATCATAAGTACAACTATAGGAAGAGCTTCCTGATAAAAGAGGGTTCACAAAACTGTCCCCCCCCCCCTCGATCACCTTGACAGCTTAAGCTTTGTAATGCCTCTTCTGTGACCATGTGATTATTCTGCAGAAATATTGTGATATGCTTGCATAGAACTGCTACTGATTCTCTTACAAATAATGCAAATAACCATGATTTTGGCCAATCAAGTTCATCAAAGATGTTGCTTCATAAAACCTTAATTGCGCAATATTCCTTGCCGCCCTCTGTTAGGTCTGAACAAGCTTTTTACAATGTAGAAACTTTATCTACTCAAAAGAATAATGACACTTTACCTTAATCTTGGTTTGTTCCGAGGTTGCATCGTCAAAGCGAACGCAGTAGCCCACCTTAAGTATTGGAAGAAAATATGAGGAAAAAATGGAGGGACTAAGTTTGGGCTTTGATCGACACATAGAGAGGCGTGACAGCTCAGTCGGTAGAGCAGGGGATTCGTATTCCGGTGACCCGGGTTCGATTCCCACTTGGTGTGCTAGTGCCCTTTGGTAAGGCATTAATCCTCAGTACCAGGTCCTTCAGAGAGGACCTTAAGCCGTCGGTCCTCTGGTTGCTTGCTTACAAGCATTCATGCTTTCTTAGCAATCAGGTAAAAAATCACCACCAATACCAATAGAGAGTGCCCAGGGGGACGTTTCATAAAGCTGTTCGTAAGTTAAGAGCGACTTTAAGAAGGACTGGTGATCCTTTCTTGAGGTAAATGATACGTTCATTGGTGATTACTTAGCGCGTAAGAAAGGTTCACCAGTCGTTCTTAAAGTCGCTCTTAACTTACGAACAGCTTTATGAAACACCTACCTGGCTTAAGAAGAGATGTTTTAGATAGCTTTTACTCAAGTCCTTTGTAGGTTTCTTTTGCGAAATTCTGAATGTGAATGAATATTGACAAACTGTACAGGGGAAAAATCTTCAATGGTCTCAAAAGAAGCGAGTTCATTCCTAAGCTTCAGTCATACCGAAGCAGCTGACTCCAAACCAAATAATGGTATGCCATACAAACAACATACCGGGCCTTGATCAGCCCTGATGTCGATTTCTCTGGTGTGACTGGACCACTGCTAAGTGCCACGTTTCAAATAAAAAAACATTTGATAATTGTGATATTTATCAAATTTTCAAGTCATTTGTGGGTCAATTTTTGTAAGGAATTTGAAACTGTTTGGATGCCAGTTATACAGTGTAGGCAAGAGATTTATGACCAGCAGATATAATATAATAAAATATAATACAATATGATATGATATATGATATAATATAATATAATATATTATTAACTGTATCAGATATCTGAGCAGGGCAACTTTGAAACATTGTTGCCTGCTTAAGATTGGGATCAAATTGCTGGTCAATAAAATTCCAATTGTTTATCCACGGGCCCAATTTATTGCCCGCTCAGGAAAGTCAATGAGAAAATGCGTGAAAATGTAGCGGGCAATAAAAAACAGCGCTAATATCCTGGTATTCTACGCGTTTTTGCACGTGTCCTTGGACCGCGCCCTGCTATACGTCATAATGGTAATCAAGTTAAGACAACGTGGGATACTGCGTCCCCAGGCCAGGGACACTTCATTTCAATTACGTCACAATGTTAAGTTCAGAGGCCCAGTCTGCTCAACATGATAAACTAGATTCTCATTCTAAAAATTTAAAATATCTAGATTTTAACGATTTTTGCTCTAGATGCCTGATTTAGTTAATAATAGTAATATTGACTGGCCTGGGGGCGAAAGGACATATATCGCCCTCACTAAATTGATATCACCCTCGTCTGCGACTCAGGCGATATAAATCTAGTTTGGGCGATATATGTCGTATCGCCCCGAAGCCAGTCAATATTGCTTTAATATTATACAGATATTGACTGATGGGGTGTGTAATACAAACATTCTTTGGACCGCCGGATTTGTATTTTCCCGAGGGGTTATATTTTCCCGAAGTGCGCAGCGCTGAGGGAAAATATGATCACGAGGGAAAATATTAATCCTTTAGGTGGTCCAAAGAATGCTTTTTTTACACATCCCATCAGTCAATATCTGTTATATTACATGTAGATAGCCTCTAATGATGAAGATAAAGTTAGGCCTAACGATGCGTGCAGATATTCACAGTGATTGATTGAACTGGTATAGATCTAACGTTAGATCTTGATCTATAAGTAACGTTATTCTAATCCTTTTCTATTCAAATCAACTTTGTTTAGGCCTAGCCCTAGATCTAAATCCAAGTTCGAGCCCAGACCAGGTCCAGGACCCAAGGCAGGCCGATAATGCATGGTAACATCTAATCCACAAGAGGGCGCCATACACGTAGAAAAATATATTCATGGACCGGTTGGTCAATATATTCATCGAAGGTGGACCGGCTGGGAAAATACATTGATTTTGATCATATCACGTGACGCGTAATGGACCAATCGCTATCTGTCTTGGCTATCTAATATAATATAATATAATGCCACTGAAAATGGCCTTGTGGTTGAGTCATTATCTCAATATTCAAGCTTAAAGGTAAATGCCAGTTTTGGTAACGATATCAAAATGAGTTCATACAGAATCCAATGAAATGACCACCAAAGTGTCTGTTTAGATAAAAGATATGTGCCAAAGGATTCTGGAAGAAATTGTGTAATTGCTGAGAAATCAGCAAATAAGCACAGGATTCGGGTCAAGCGTCGGGCCCGACATTCAAAACAATTATTATAAACTGTCCCAGGTGCGCTTATCTGTGCTGGTGACCTTTAGTGTGAACATTTTTCAGCGTAGATTTCAAGATTTCACAAAGTTCAGTTTATGTAACTGTACCAGATCTAGATCCTCGATGATAAACTGACAATTAAGCCTTGTTTTACAGACTTTCTTATGAAATCAGTGTTTACTGCAACTATTGGTATTTCTCTTTAACCAAAGAATATTTTGTTGATACATCTAGTTTGCTTTTCTCAAAGAAGTCTTTTCAATGCTTCTAACAATGTCTTGGGTCAGGAAATAGTCAGGGAATTTTCACTACGCGACACACAGTGGATTAGAAAACACAATAAATGTATTGTAAATGACAAAGAACAGCTGGAAGGTCTTTGTCGATAATTGGTGAACCGGAACAGTTTTGTCTTAGGTTTCAAAACTGACCAAAAAATTGCAAATATGTTGTTTTCCAGAGTCCAGGCCAAAACTGCCGTTTTGATTAAAGGTATTGTTTAACTTTGTGAGCAGCTGATTTAAAAAATTCTCAAACCAAGATGAAACATGTGTACAAGTGCATGTATTAGAACTAATAAACCCTGAAAACAACCATTATTGAGAATGAAAAGCCCAAACTACAAGGCAAACCTCGATTTTGTAAATAGGCGTCTTATAGACACCTAAATAGTACACATAAGTGTATGGGATGAAATTAAGATGGTGTTTCCGGTCACTTTATATTTCAATTTTTGAAGCACTAAATAATCATTTTCGAACGCAATTTTTTCTGGGCTTCATTTTTGGAACATATCACAGACACAGGTGACAAGTGTGACCTTCTAGCTCAGATTTTTTAAAAGTCAAATCATTGTTAACCAATCACTTTATCCAATTTTGA
Source organism: Lytechinus variegatus (assembly GCF_018143015.1). Classification (NCBI taxonomy): domain Eukaryota; kingdom Metazoa; phylum Echinodermata; class Echinoidea; order Temnopleuroida; family Toxopneustidae; genus Lytechinus; species Lytechinus variegatus. Next base: position 9,275,209 of record NC_054755.1, on the reverse strand, counting down.
ACAAATTCTTGGTTGTGCTTTGTCATAAAGGACATTTGACAATACATTTTCTATGTTCTTGAATCCATCATGCGTCTTGGAGCAAAAACTCACTAGAAATCCACTCCCCATGAACGATGACACCCATATGATTTTAATACAACAGCTTACCTGTGTCCCAAGCTCACATCCCATCTCATCAGCGACTCGAGTTGAAATTGAAATGGCTGCAACACGACGGGGCTAGAAAAACAAAAAGAACGAAGGCAAAACCACACAACATCAACAACACCCACAATTAATAACCAATAAAATATAGATATTCATGTAAATCTATGACCAAAAAAATATTGATTGTGTGGTTACTTAAGCAGATGCACTTTGCATAGGCTTGTAAGTACTGGGTATCATCAAATTTGAGACTGACGAGTAGCAAAATTCTGTCTCGAAAGGCAATGGGTGATTTCAAGTTTGGGGTTGAGCTTTCAATATTGGTGTTGGGGCAATCGACTCTACAGTGTAAGGCAATAGGATGTGATCTGGAATTTAACTCTTTGTCCGCCGTGCACGGAATCCCCTATTGCCGGATTAATTCTGTGGACACCAGAAATGGGTGCTCTGGATTTGCATGCATAATTAACAAGGCTGTAAATTTTTTATGCTTTTTCCTACAGAAAAATGTTCTACAGTAAAGTTGTAGAGTATGAAATTAGTTCCATTGATGTATATTTCATAAATATTTACTCATGTTTAGAATATATATCTCTGATCAATGGAAACCTTCAAGTTTCAATTGGCAAACTATAAGTGTACAGGCTATTCATTCCCAGATTTTTACAAAATATGAGAACTTTGGTGAACATCATGTAAGATGATGCAAAAGTTCAGATTATAAGCTTTCTATACATACAAAATACATGGGTGAAAATAAACAAGCTACTTATAACCCCTTTGTCGAAGAATAATAGTACAGGCCCAATACTCTAAGCCTAGGGGTTTTTTTAATGGCAAGGCAGGAAGTGTAACTTAGGGAGCTTAGATTTTGTGATTGTTTCTTGCTCTTATTGTGACCCCCTGATAGAAATGTAATGAAAAATCAATATGCCTTCTTGGGTATACACATGTAGTAATGATAATGTATTGCAATGCTGTAGATGAATAGACTGTTTGACACCTCTCCCCTGTGACTCTGACATGTATTTGCAAAGAAGTTTGTAGACTCAATAAAAATAATTGGGATTGAATAAACTGTTCGTTCTTCAAACTTTTGTTTTTGGTTTGTTTGTTTGTTGCTTTTTTGGGGGGAGGGCTCAGAATCACTGCCCTCGGAATCCGAGTCAGCCGCAGGAAGTGAAGCCATAATCAAATCTCAACCTTCATCGGGAGAGAAAAGTTGCTGTCTCCTTCGACTATCTCAAAACTTGTGAAAAACAGTCCAAAAATGTCACTTTTCTCAAAAAAGTCAAATGGGAACGATATGTAATCAACTAATGTCAGGGAGCGTGCGAGTGTTTAGAACACGATGCGAATAACACAATGGCGTGTGTGTACACACAATACAATATAAATCGGATGTTATCGGATTGTCGCGAGATTTGTGCCGATCGGCGTACTTGGCGAAGCAGCAAGTGTGCCAATCGGTGAACTTGGCGGACAAAGAGTTAAGAAATTGGATTTCAAGGACATTCAAATCTCTTAAAAGATATACAAAAACTATGGGCAGATAAAAACAGCCTGCTTTGCTGCAGCTCCTGCTTTAACCCTTTGAACCTGAAAAGCCTGAATACTGGCTTCACCATGAACATGCATATACCCGAAAAGCCGGAATACTGGCTTCAAGTCATGCGATTCAAAAAGCAAGGATTTTATAAATCAGGTGACCTTTAAAAATTATGTCAATTTAGAGATATTCAATCGATAACTTCAGTATGTAATTTTGTTGATTGGCTTTTATTTTTAAGGTCTTAACAAAAAATTGCCAAAATATACAACCCTACCAAGGAGGCTTGTGCGATACTACACAGTGAGTTGTATACGGACTATGCGTAAGCTATTGTCAAATTTTACTCCCATCAAAACAGCTATTTTGAGACAAAATTTTAGATTATCGTTAGTACGGGAAGCTTAACAGTGTCAGCTTGGTCGGGTATCAGCAGAGTAAGGTGCTGCTAACATGGCTGGGCTCGAATCATGAGAATATGAGATCATCTAACGTCATGTATTCCTTCATTTTGCCGATAATCTTGATATCTGCAAATAATTCAGTGAGGGTCACGACCGTCCCAAATAATTAAAGGACAAGTCCACCCCAACAAAAACTTGATTTGAATAAAAAGAGAAAATTCAACAAGCATAACACTGAAAATTTCATCAAAAAGTTATGGCAATTCAAAGTTTCGCTTATTTTCAACAAAATAGTTATATGAACGAGCCAGTTACATCCAAATGAGTGAGTTGATGACATCACTCACTCACTATTTCTTTTGTATTTTATTATATGAAATATGAAATATTTTGATTTTCTCGTCATTGTCATGTGAAATGAAGTTTCATTCCTCCCTGAACACGTGGAATTCCATTATTTTAACATTTTGTGCTTCAGGCAAGGAGGTCCTAATCGTCAAATTCGTAAAAATTGAAATATTGTATAATTCAAACAATAAAAAGAAATAGTGACAACATCGACTCTCTCATTTGGATGTAACTGGCTCGTTCATATAACTATTTTGTTGAAAATAAGCGAAACTTTGAAATGTCATAACTTTCTTATTTTACATCCGATTTTGATGAAAATTTCAGCATTGTGCTTGTCTGATTTTTCTCTATTGACTCAAATCAACATTTTTCTGGTTATTTAAGGGTGTACTTGACCTTTAAGGGTTCAAAGGGTGAGGACCCTAGGGAAGGGCTACACAAAATAGACTTTCATATTCTGACTGAATGAATCATGAAGCAAACTTACCTGGGTTACTGCTATCATGCCAGCTTTGGTCATTCCGGCCTCCACGAGGTACTGAAATCATATAAAGATGGATATAACATAAAGACTTGAGACATTTCTTGCATAGTTCATTTTGAGAGAAAAAAAGCAATGAAGGTGATAACCTGTCATGAAAACCTCAGGGCATTATCATTTTTTTATTCAACAATTGTAATACTGTTGTGCCTAAAAGCTGGAAATTACACAAAGTGGTTTTAGACCAATCATGCATTAACCTAGATCAAAAGCTTCAGTCTGTGTTTTGTTGGTTGCTCTGTTGGACTACATCTTGCTTTACTACACCTCCTCCACAGACTGAGGTCATTCTTACACTCTATATCTAAAACTGAACATTATTGAATGAAGTTTTGAAAACAATCAAAATTAAGTAGATCTAATCAACAACATAGTGAAATTTGATAAAATAAGAATCAGTATAATCAGAAGCCTGGTTTTTAGTGGAATACCCGTCTACGGAGTACAAATAAAACATTTGTCTTTTTTACGGACAGATTTCAGATTTCTAGCATTAAACCATTAATACAAAAGTCTACAGTACTTGAGGAATCTGTGTTGTTTTCCCACTCCCTGTCTCCCCCAGCACGACGACACTAGCAGCCTTGCGGATCTCTGTGATAAGCTTGCCCCTGGCCGGGTAGATGGGCAGACTACATCGTTGCTGGTAAAGGTCATTCTTCAGAGAGGTCATGGACGTCTTTTGCTTCTTTGGGGAGGGCTCCCATCCTGCTCTCTCGTCTTCCGTCATTTTCCTTTTTCAAAAATCTGCAATGTAATGAGACATTATTTATCATTGTTTGCATTTCCAATTGAAAATTTGCTTTTAAGTATCCATTCTTTTCCCTGTAACTATTTTGCACAAACTATTTGTTAATCCATACATATCATATAACAAGTGGCGCGCCTCTGGTAGTCTCACCTACATAGCGCGATTTAATATCAGTAGTGCTGATTTTGGATACTATAAAATAATCATTCACAAGAAACACCATTCATATGATAGAATACTACGTTCATTGACAATAAATGACATTTGACCTTGATCATGCCTTGTCTTTCCGTTGATGCCCACAATCAAAGTGTTGATTATTATGCGACCTAAGACTTATCAGTAATACTTGATTACCCCTATATCCACATTTTATAAACTATATCTATAAACTTTAAAAGTTTATAAAAGCAATCTAATAATTACCTCCAAAATGGCCAAAGTTCAATGACCTTAAATGACCTTTGACTTTGGTCATGTGACCTGAAACTCACACAAGATGTTCAATGATACTTGATTACTCTTATGTCCAAGTTTCATGAATCAGATCCACAAACTTTCAAACTTATGATGGTAATTCAACAAATACCCCCAACTTGGCCAAAGTCCATTGACCTTAAATGACCTTTGACCTTGATCATGTGACCTGAAACTCACAAAGAATGTTCAGTGATACTTGATTACTCTTATGTCCAAGTTTTATGAATCAGATCCATAAACTTTCAAACTTATGATGGTAATTCAACTGATACCCCCAACTCGGCCAAAGTTCATTGACCCTGAATGACCTTTGACCTTGGTCATGTGACTTGAAACTCAGACAGGATGTTCAGTTATACTTGATTAACCTAATAGCCAAGTTTCATGAACTAGGTCCTTATACTTTTTAAGTTGTGATGACATTTCAAAAACTTAACCTCTATCACCAAAATCGACTTAGAATTTCACTTTCCTATATTTTAATATATGAATTATGAAAGGTATTCTCTGAGGATCTATTTTCTCACCGATACCGCACAGGTAAGCGAATTTCGATTACTTCTTGCAAGGCTCCACATTAACTTTTTTTGGTGGTGGCCCGTTCAGGCCACCAAAACCTTCAAATAATTTTTTTTGGTGGCCCGAAAAATATAAAGAAAAACATCAATTAAAAATGAATAAAACAAACTTCTGAAATATTAATTTTGCAGCCACTACCACCGAAGTTACTTTCTTCTTGTATGTAAATCGTGCTTGCTGTTATTTTACTTTGCTTATTTGATTTGGGGTAATATATGAATTGTTCTATCATTGTAAATATGAAATGATTGAAAGAGAATAACAGAATTGTATTACATGTATTCCCAGGTTGTGTGGACTTTTTTTAAAATCTCCGTATAGACACACACTCATAATGGTAAAGTATAAGTGTATAGCAAACTCAGATGTACAAAACAATGATTTTCCCTTTCTTCCTTTTTGATCCTAAAACCTAGATTATGCAGGCCAAAAATCCAGTTTATTTTCTCTTTTCCAGCATATTATAGCAGGAGAAAATCACAGAAAAATATGCTGCAAAATTAGAACAACGCATAAAAGATGGAAACAAAAATAATTTTTAAATAGTATATATTGAAAAAAATATATATAAAATAAATAAGTGAAATAACACAAAAGAAAGAAAATGAAGAAAGAAAAAACAAAGAACAGGACAAAAATTTAGAGAAAAAAAAAATGAACGAAAAATGAATAAGACAAAATTAATAAAAAAATGGGAAAATTATTAATATTGTTATTATTCAGTAGGTACATATTCCTTAATCAGGCATATTCAGTGGGAAGGGGTGTAAATGGTTTAATCACTATAAAAAACGATGAAAGAAAAAAAAAGAAAACAGCAAAAGTTATATCTGGAAAAAAAAAACGTGAGAAAAGTCCTTCCCTATATTTGACAAAATGATGGAAAAATTCACATTTCATATCAATGAAAATGCCTTCCCAAAGTATTTACTTCCTTAAGAGTGGTTTAAGAAATCATTTATAAAGAATAAAAAAAAAAAGCTGTCTATTTTTGGCTAGAAAAGACACAGCTTCGAAAGAAACCAAATCTCAACATACATACAAATGCACACATGGGACTGTGATGTACTCACCTATGTGTTTTATGTGTATTAATGCATTTGGAAATCGGTCTTTTTGAGTCAAAAGAGAGGTCATAATTCCTCTTTTAAATGCTTGCAAATAATCAGGTTTTAGTAATATGGACTGTAGAAGGGCATTTCATTGGTGTAAAATGTGACTTTGAGGTAGATTTTCAAAGTTCTGGGCACTCATTCAATGAACAAGGTTATAATATAACCTTGTTCTCAGTTATATCTCCATGTGTGACAAAATAAGGGTGGCAATGTTTGGCTTATTTTCTCTTTTTCTTTGGGGCAAATGCTTGATTTTTTTACACTGACAGTTTCCATTAGACCTGTTAATTCATACTGCTTGGCTCTTATTTAAATTTGATTCTTCATATCATTTTTTCTTAATTAAAAATAGAGATCAAAAAATGAAAATTTTCTTGCCATATTACTTTCCACCAATAGAGGGCGTACACAAAAATATGCCCAAAATTCAAGTTTTTGAGCGCTCTGGTGAATACAAAAATTATTCCCACATTACTAATGATAAATAAATCAAAACTGTATGGAAATTAGTAATTTTGGTCACAAAGTGATATTTTAATGATTTTTTAAAGTGTGTGCTCTATACAGCATTGGTAGCGATGCCACATCATTTTAAAATATCTACTGTATACATATGTTGTGACCATTCATTTTGAAGCTTGTGACCTGCTCTTCACAATAAGACTACGGTTTTTTCTTAATATATGCAAATTAGGCAAATATCTAATTAAATATGCACGCATATCATTAAAAATGTCTGCCGCTCATGCGGAATGTGTATTTGCCTTTGTAGTTTCACCCATGCTAGTGATTTTGAGATAATTAACCACCAAATATGTCAATTGGCCCATTCTTTGATTAAACCAATATATAATATTAAAAAAAGAGTGTTTAATATAATTAAATATGCAAATTTAAAATACCATATATCTTTATGTAAATGAGGTTATGATGCAAAGCCAATGATACGCATATTGTAAACATGTATGTTAAAAATATTTCTTTTCAAACTACATGTATGAGGAAATTAACCACCAACAATATGTCAAGTGGCCTATTCCTTGATTAAACTATTATAATATATTAATATTCAAACAGAATACATGTATTTAAATATGCATATGCAAATGAGATTATGATGCAATATAGTACAATATATGTTACAATGATGTTCTTGTGTATGGCATTTCATTACAAATAAATTGGATAATAGTATCATCATCAGTGATATGATGTTCAATTGCACAAGAACAAATTCATAGAATATTATCTTCTACATGTACAAAAAGTGGTAAATATGCAAATGAGACGAATATGTAATGAACAATTCAAGTGCAGAAGTACTTGTCCAGCTGCATTCATTACCAAATTTATGCTTCTTCATGCTTTGTATACATGTATATTTGTATAATACAACTTGATGTTATTTTTTATTAAGTACTAAAATGCAGTTTACATTTTCTTTTGTTTACATGTAAAAGCTCTGTACAATTCAGTTTATGCTTCTAACATTCTTGAAATGAAATACCATTATACTGATTATTATCATTATGCAAGAAACTTGCCTGATCCCTGATCAATGAATTGGTCAGTGGTAAAGTATTCCACACACGTATCATCTGCATTTCAAAGACGATCGAATGTTCACTTGTGAAAAGATGTATTCTGTTATACTATTTTTCCCCAAACAAGTATATTCAACATCAAGAATATTACAAGATCTATCGCCTTTCTGGCCTTCCAAAGTGATTTGGTAAGGTTGGACAAGTTAGAGAAGGCTAAAAAAAAAAAATTGGGTCGGGGACCATGGGCCGGAATGGGGGGAGGGGGGCCAGGGGCCGGTAAGGTTGGACAAGTTAAAGAAAGCTATAAAAAAAAATTGGGTCAGGGGCCATGGACCGGTATGGGGGCCAGGGACCAGTAAGGTTGGACAAGTTAAAGAAAGCTAAAAAAAAAAATTGGGTCGGGCCACTGGCCGGGATGGAGGAGGGGGGCCAGGGACCAGTAAGGTTGGACAAGTTAAAAAAAAAAAAAAAAAAAAAAATTGGGTCAAGGGCCACGGGCCGTGATGGGGGGAGGGGGACCAGGGGTCGGTAAGATTGGACAAGTTAAAGAAAGCTAAAAAAAAAAAAAAAAAAAAAAATGGGTCAGGGGCCATGGGCCGGAATGGGGCCAGGGACCAGTAAGGTTGGACAAGTTACAGAAAACTAAAAAAAAAAAAAAAAAAAATATTTGGTCAGGGGCCACGGGCCGTGATGGGGGGGGAGGGGGGCCAGGGTCAGTAAGATTGGACAAGTTAAAGAAAGCTATAAAAAAGAAAAAAAAAATGGGTCAGGGGCCATGGGCCGGGATGGGGCCAGGGACCAGTAAGGTTGGACAAGTTAAAGAAAACTAAAAAAAAAAAAAAAAATATATATTTGGTCAGGGCCCACGGGCCGTGATGGGGGGGGGGGGGGGGGGCCAGGGGCCAGGAAGGTTGGACAAATTAAAGAAAGCTAAAAATAAAAAAGAAATAGGGTCGGGGCCAAGGGGCCGGGATGGGGTGCCAGGGGCCGGTAAGGTTGGACAAGTTAAAGAAAGCTAAAAAAAATTGGGCTGGTGGGGGGGGGCAGGGGCCGGGAAAGGTAGCTAAAAAAAAATGGGTCGAGATAGGTAGGGGCCGCCGGGCCGGTGACGTTGGACAAGTACCGATAATGGGTAGCCCCCCCAAAAAAAATGGAGTCAGGGGGCAAGGGCCAATAAAGTTTGGGGTCCGTGTTACAGGCCCCCCCCCCAAAAAAAAGAAATAGGGTTGGGACGAGTAATAATGGCAATTATGGGTGAGGGGCGGGTTGCAAACATATAGGCCACGCAGGGGCCTGGGGCAAATTATGGAAGGGGTAAACATAGATCTAGACATAATCAGGCAAAAAACAAAAAAAAATGGGGCCTTGGACCATAATCAGGGTTTAAAAGGGCAAGAAAGGTACATCACCATCTGTTACATAATCACCAAAAACCAAACAACCCTACTCAACACTGACAACAGACTATAGGCCTACAGTCTCTGTATTGACCCTGAATTTTCCAGATTGGGGACAGTGCAAGCCCTTATCTTTCCCGCTGGCGGTAATTCGCGGTTTGCCAATTGGTAACAAGTTTGGTATCATTACAAAGCTTAGAATTCAAAGAATCTCATGATGCTGGGAGTTTTTTGGTTTTTTATGTGTCGGGGTACGATAAAGGGGTCAAAACATTCATGTCATCCTCAAATCACCATATCAACAAAATCTCAACAAATCATGATATCAAAATGCAAAAAAAATCAGATTTTTTAGACATAATTTCAGAGCAAAAGTACTAAACTAACGATTCAAATTGCCACAAACACTGGTGGAAGTCAAAATCTTGTGTGTCACATGATTATGACATGAGCAGTACTATCCACTTTTGGCTTCTGAGATTCAAAATGGCCGCGCGCATCGTACGATCAGGCAGGTTTCAAGACACATTTCAAGAGCAAAATATCTGGCGATTCTAACCTCAAATCAGAATGTAAAGTGAAAATTTCCTATTTTAATTTAATAATCTTCGGATTTTTGTGGGTCAGAGTGTTACTGAATTAATATTTAAAGACTGGAAAAGAGTTTTCTGAGACCATGTTTTACACAGGGGCAGAGCATACCGATGCGAACGCGCGGCTGGTTTGGCATCGCTACCATTGGCATACCATAGTCCTACCTGTAGATTCTCCACAGGCCAGATGGTAGCAGTGAACAAGTGGTTCTGGGGAAGATTTCTTAGCAGTAACATTTTGTATCGCAGCTCCCTGAGTCTGAATAGTCTGCTAGCGCACAGCTAGCTGCAGTGGTTTCATGCATGCGTTGCAAAGCTCAGCCAGACAGCCAGCGCGGCCGGCTGAATGATAGAATGTATGCTAGCGGTAGGCCTACATACTGTCATGACTTTGCACTCTTTGTGTGTATTTGTGTGTAGATTAACAAAAAAGGCGCATGACGAATTGGCTTTGCAATTTGAACTGTAGAAAGTTTAATAATGCATGCAAATTTGGGAGAAAAAATGCGCTTCTTTGAAAATTATTGGTTGCCCGATTCGGGCCACCAAAACTTAACATTTTTCAATAATGGTTGCCCGAGATGAATTTTTGGTGGCTCCGGGCCACCGGTAATGTCGAGCCTTGCTTCTTGCATTTCCGACAAAATCTTATGAATTAGCATCGATATGGCATCGTGTCGTTTGGAGTTTGTAGAGTCTATCGCAACGTGAACTAAGTGAATTGATTTCCGGGTTTCGGAGCATCGCATGAAATATGCATAAAATTGCAGTCTCGATAATTTTCGATTGATACTGGAGCGATCCGATCACAAACCAAGTCCAACTGACTCCAAGACCATTTCCTGCGTAGACAACAATGTGACCAGATATCGCTATCGATGCTTTCGCACGCAGTCTGAAGGAATTATTTTGGCAACCACGTATAGACGTGATCTGCGCGATTGACCAATCAGCGGTCTCCAATTCGCTGAGCGGAGACTTTCTATCCGTTGACATTGTACGGTCTATGGACAATTTACCACTGTGCATATGGAACTCTTTCACTAATTCTTTATCTTTTATTGCCTAGGGCCGAGCCGAGGCCAAGCCCAATTCAACTTCCCGAACGTGATCACGAGTCGATAGCCTTTTTTTAATACGCATCCCATGCGACACTCCACGAAAGCGGCTACCCATACAATAACTGCACAATATGGTCTCTATCCTTCCACGCAGAAACACGCATAACCCACACTATCGAAATCCCCACTTTATTTCAATTTTTCAAAACAAAAAATCATTACTTAAAATTATTTTGGATACCTGTATTGGATTTTTACACGTTGAAAGTTTCCAGTTCTAAAAAAAGTGGAATAATCACTGTAATCCAGATATTATTCGAGTGACAATCTCGGGAGCAGCAGCTGTTGACTTGTCGTTTTTTTTCTTCACCTTCTGTTTCGCTACCGCAGATGGCGATGGTCCGAAAAAAATCAAACTTCCAGTCATAGAAATGAACCCCCCCCCAAAAAAAAAAAATAGAATAAATAAATAAATAAAAAGTCCTAGTTTGCTAACATGAAACACTAGAATGATTAGGAAATAAATTAGAACAAATTCTGGCATTATCGTGATATAGGTAACCACCATTCACTTCATACAGCAGCGCTTTATTCAGTCGCACGCACGGTTCCCTATTTCCACCTCCATTCACTTTGTACACAAATGCGCGTACACAAATCTATGAGTGGTTTCCAAAACCACGATTTGGCCCAAATTCTTATCAATTAATTGTAGGCCTATCAATTAAACATTTTCTTTTGGTAAAAACACATTTAATTTTTCTAATTTCGAGCAACTTTAATCAATATTGTCTGACATAATATATGGGAAAGCGATAATTTTTCTTTTTCTTCTTTTTAATTTACAAACTAGGGTCAAGCCTCACTGCTTTTAGCAATTCACCTTGGCCATGTTGCGAAGAGAAATACAGAAATAGGGTGTGAAAGACCTGAATGTATTGTAATTAAAAATTTTTGTCATATTGAAGTATCGAGAGAGAGAGGGGGAATATCAAATGGGCTAGAACCTTTTGTTGGAATTCAAGAGTTGATATGACTGCTCATAAACCTTTCTATTTGTGAAAAAGTGGAGCGGCCGGGCCAAGATTTTCTTGTCTTGATCTTCTCTATAAAACAACCCCCGCCCCCCCCCCCAAAAAAAATGGTTTATTCTTAGCAGGAGAGGACGGGGTGTGCCAGCTGTAACGGATTCATTGCCATAAGGGGGGCAGAAAATTGTTCCATCGGGCTCTTAAATTGTGACAAGCAATGAAAATAAATGAAACCATTGAAATTAAAAAGGTCCATCATTTTTTTATCAGTTTTATTCATTACATTAATAGATCAGCAGACTTCCCCCCCCCCCCCTCTCCCTCTCCGATCCACCACTCGGAGGAGCTAATTGTGAATAGCTGTGCCTTCTTTACTTTAGAGGATCAATATAAAATCCACCCCAACAAAATGTTGATTTGAAAAAAAAGAGAAAAATACACCAAACATAACACTGAAAATTTTATTAAAATTGGATGCGAAATAAGAAAGTTATGACATTTTAAAGTTTCGCTTAATTTCACAAAACAGTTATGTGCACATCTCAGTCGGTATGCAAATGAGGGAACATCACTCACTCACTATTTCTTTTGCATTTCATTATATGAAATATTCTCTATTTTTCCTCATTGTCCGGCTGTGAAACAAAGTTTTATTTCTCCCTGAACTTCTGGAATTACCATTGTTTATGGTTCAGTCAAATTAGTCCTTATTGTCAAATCTGTAAAAAAAAAAAATAGAAATGTTGTATTATTCAAACAATAAAAAAAACATTGATTTTTTTTAACAAGTGTACACTTAGTTACCAATAATGCGTAAAGCATTTCCATTTATTTGAATGCGGGATAAAAGAGCATAGGTGCCGTTGCCGGGGATCGAACCCCTGACTTTCCATGTATAGCCAGGCACCTTAGACCACTCGGCTCGGCCAAGGCAGTGAGTGAGAGACATCATCGATTCTCTTATTTGCATGGAATTAAAATGTGCATATAACTATTTTGTGAAAAATAAGCGAAAATTTAAAATGTCATAACTTTCTCATTTTACATCAGATTTTGATGAAATTTTTAGCATTACGCTTGTCTGATTTTTCTCTATTGATTCAAACCAACATTTTTCTGAGGTGGACTTGACCTTCAAAAGTCATTCTCATTCTGGTCACTATTGGGTGATGGAGAAGTCTTTTTCAAAGATTTTTTTTCTCTCTCCCGAGTTTTTTCCTTTCTTTCGATTGCCTTTCAAGTTCCCTTTTCACTCCCATATCCTTTTCTTTTCACCTTTTCCGTTTTGTGTTACTTTTCTACTACCTCTTTTTATTCCCCCCTTTCCCTTCCCGCCAGCTCCATCCCCTCTAGCCCCCTCTCTCTCTGTCAATTTTCCTCTCCTCTGCTTCACTCCAGACGTATGTGCTCCCTCTCCCTCCCCGCTCTTCCACCCCATTTCCACTCTACCTTCTACCGCCCCCGACACTCTCTCCCTTCCTCCTTTGCTCTCCCCCTTCACCATTCTTTAATTTGTGCCCCACCCCTTCATTCGAACAAGTAACCAATACCTCCACCTCCGTGGCACTCTCGTCATAATTCCTTTCTCTCACCGCCTTCGCCTATTTTCCCTCCTCTTTTCAAATCTAAATTGGAAGTATGAATGTTCTCTCTTCCTCTGCCTTTTCCTTTCTTCACTATTTAACTTTTGCTCTGTTGCTCAATCACTCCACTTGAACACTTTACGATCGTTTCCAACATACTTTCATCTCTCTTCTTTTTCTCTTTCTCTGGGCATTCTCACATTTCTTTTCAGCAACTTTAAAACTGAAAACCACAATATTGCTCTTCTTTCAATCTCTCTTCCCCTTTTCCTCTTCTAATTCTTTAAATTCTACTCCACCCTTCCATCCAATTTACCTTAATGCTACTCCTCACTGTTACTCTCCCTCTCTCTTTTACTTTCACTCTCTCCCTCCCAGTGCCCTTGCCCATTCCCCTTTATTTTCAGCGACTTTAATCTGGAAGATAAAATACTGAACATCCCCCACTCTCTCTCTCTCACCCCTCTCTTTCTCTCTCTTTCCCCCTCTCTCAAACATTTAAATAAACACCACAGCAAAAAAAAAATTCTACATTGGTTTTTCATGAAAAAGCTAAGATGACTTTATTATTACAATTTCGTACATCGCTACTTGCTTCCACCAAAATTATTCGAAATCCCCCTTTATCGAAGAACTTTATGCAATAATACGAAAGGGAAATATACAAGAATAGAATTATTTTTACGATGCTTGTTATTGATTAAACTCATAAAAAATCAATCCCTCAGAACGAGGCATGCTATAATAATAATAATATTCAAACCACCACGTTAACATTTTTTTTTTCTTTTTACATTTCCTCTCTAAAATCTTATAACCATTCTAAAGCTACTTCTGATTAGAAAATGGGGAAAGAAAGTTGTATGATCACCTTTGGCTGAAAAACGCCAGAGAATTTTCCATGTCATTTCCAAATTCTTGCTAAACACAGATAACATAAGATATATCTATATATGTATATGTGCACTACAATATATTGCTTTTCTAAATTTTCACGACAAGAAGTATTTTACAATGGAAGAGGGCAAAGAACAACATTCACAAGGGTACAACATTGAAATCAGACCTTCATCCTGATCTCTTTTTTGAAAGTTGCATAGCATTGGATCTCATACATCACACCACTATTGAGAAGTTAAGTTTTAATATATATATTTATATAACAATGATAGTGATAAAGCCTTGTTTCCACGACACAGACAACAACAAAAATGTTTCAGTGTAAACACAACAAAATAAATACATTCAAAATGCTTTTTCACTACTATACAAAGGTGGGTTAAAATAAGATGAATATCACTTCGAAGCCCGAAAAAAAATCAATATAAAGTACAATGTGTGTCATGAAATCAATTAATGGAAATTTGAGAACATGCTAAGTTATGTACATTACTGGCATGAAGTAGCCCACTATTCAGAATGATATTTACAGGAAGATATATTTCATGGTTTAAAAGAAGATGAGGTTTGAAGTAACATTCAAAAATTAAAATTCAGAATCCATATTTTTAGTCTTCACAATAAAAAATATTCATGACATCACAGAAGATGTCATCTGATTAGTTGATGATAATTTTTTTTTTTTTTTAAATCGTACGGCAAACTTTTGCTTGTGATATTTTAAGCATTATCTTAACACTTTATCATGCTGCATCTGAAAAAAACACTACACTGAAAAACTATGGTTTTGACTTACCACCAGCCCATAATCTATATATGTCCACGCCAGAGAAATGTTAAACGCCACTTTGGCTTTGGTCTAACACCAGATAGGTGTTTATACAACACCAATTATCATTAAAACAGGATCGCTTTGATTCCAAACTGGTGTGGACCTAATAAATTCCGAGCTAGTGATAATTGACACTGGCAAATTTGCAGTGTATCTACAACAAAGGTCTGATGAAGATTGCAGCCTCACAAGCAAAAGCTTGCCCAAACAGGTCAATTTTCCTGATTCTAAAAAAAAAATTCTCATTTTCACTGAAATAATCCACAAAATGTAGAGTGATAGCACTAACAACTTTCTTGTGGAACTTACTATACAACATATCAAACACTATGTTGGAGCTAGAAGGCAATATACTGAAATAGATGCCAGAGAATATTTAGATTTCCTGAAATATATTCATCAAAATTAATTTGGATTTGATCTGTTACTGCAAAATAGGAAGACAGAAATAATCTTTGCAATTTAAACATTCCTGTTACTGTTCATGGGTTCAATACAAATTTAAAAACTGTCCATGATGTACAAAGTATCATAATGCTCTATAAAAATATCATGCTACTAGTTGATTAAAGAGACAAATAAAAAGTGAAAAATCCTTATTCACATAATATAAAAAAAATCTAACACCTTGGTCAATTAAAGCTTGCAGTAGTTTAGATAACAAATGTACAAGTATGTCTTTAATTAACAAATAATTTGATTTGCCAATAGAAAACTAATTCCCTATACGCAGAGACTGAAAATATCACACCTTGTCATATATACAGCATGCTTGCTATGAAAATGCCTCCACAAAGATTAAACATCATCATGTGCAAAAATAAATAAATATAGTTTTTTTTCCAAATCACATCAATTCATTTGATTCACCAGTATTTTCACTGATTCACTGTTCCTCTCCTTATCTCTTCCATAGAAAGTTAGTCATGCACGACATCAACATGCAAACAAATCTGTACATTTTGGCATAATTTGAGAGGTCACACAAACTTTACCTTTGTATAAAGGTGCATAATCCTCTTAAAGACCAAGTACAACACAAACGTCCCGAAAAGTACGTTGAAAATGCTCTGATGAGAATTTTCAAATGGACACGTCAAACACGCATCTTCAGACCTGAAATGATGTAGTCTTAAAAGACTTGGATTAAGAACGGAAATGATAATTTTTTTCAAAATGACAATACTGGGTTAAAAAATGTAATATGGAACATGATTTTAAATCTGTAGTACGACTTTCGATATGAGAGGCTGAATTGCATGACAAATTCCCTGCGAAACTCTTTTTAAGGCACTTAAGCTATCCAAAATATAGAAAAACACTGACAATGGCACTTTGTGGTATATGCATGCATGTATAGATTTGTGACATATTTGGGGGGTTAAATATCCAAATTTTGACCTCATTTGGCAAAAAGCTTTTTCAGACGAATAAACTTGAAGAATACATGAAGTTACAAGCAGTGAATTCTGTTTATTGCTGGGAGAAGTCCAACACAATACAAACTTTGATTTTGACTAGAAGAGTCAAAAAGATTTTGTGATCCTTTGCTTCATTTTCAATACAAAATGCTTGATTAAAAGTATATTAAATATATCTAAATATATTTTCTCTTTCAAAATGTGTATAACAACAGAATACATATTTTTACTAGAACACGATTGTGAAGTTAGGAATACCATGTTGAAAAATTACTGTATAAATCAGAAAACTAGCAAATACTACTACAAGCAGTACAAACATTGACTACTGTAAATGATGTATGCAATGGATAACTATAAAGGACACTTTGGCTTTGAATAGAAAACAAATTCCATTCTGTAACACTTTATACTTGAATACAAATAGAAAAGATTTCACGAGATATGATACACAATATACTGAAGTACAGCTTGATTGATTCCAAACAATATGCAATGCAGTACTGAAAAGGTGATATGTACTTTAAGGCCAACATTACATTGTACTGAGACACATACATGTAGTACACATGAAAAAAAAGCATTTTCTTTTAATATGCAAGTAATACATTTTCCCCTTTTTTAAGTACATCTGGGCCCTGTTGTACAAAGAGTTACGATTGATCAGATTAATCGTAACTCTATGGAAATCCATCAGTGTCATAATTTTTTCTACAAACAAAATTCGCATAATGTCCTTTTTATGCAAAGAGAAGTGCAGTGCATTTTCAAGATAAAATTGAATGCATGAATATACATCACAGCTAGAAAATATTTTGAACAAACATGCATAATAGATATTGACATTGCTGGCTGTCCATAGTTGCGATTGATCGCATCAATCATATCTCTTTGTAGAACAGGGCCCTGGGCCCCTTCTTACAAAGAGTTGCGATTGATCCGATCAACCACAACTATGGATGGCCAGCAACATCGATATCTTAAATGCTAATTTGTTCAAATTACTTTCTAGTTATGATGTATATTCATATATTCATCGTTCTCTTGAAAAATCAGTGCGATTCTCTTGGTTTACTAAGGAGATTTTCTCCTTAAATTTTCTAGTAGAAAAAATTATGGTATGGATGGATTTCCATACAGTTGAGATTGATTGGATGAATTGTAACTCCTAGTAAGGTGAGGACCTGCTTTGGAAGAGTAAAACCTGTTTTTGCCTGTAAAGAAGAGCCCTCGTTGGAACACTGGTTTGGCTTTCCTCTGATTTGTTTCTCCATAGAAAAGAAACCTTTCCATAAAGTTCAACCTGCTCAACGAGGTAAAAATTTCTCTTGAGCTTTATACTGAACAATGCTCAATTCAACAGTTTCTCTTGTTTGGCATTGCAAAAAAAAAAAGTTCAACAAATAATTTTTTTTTTAAATGTCAAAACCATAGTCCTAAATTAGCTGTATTGTTATTTCACTCAATAATGAGGAAATATGTGATATGTAAAAGGAAGAGAAAATAGAAAAAATATGAAGTTGATTTTGAACTGAACAAAAAACAATTTCATCTTCGAAACCATGTCCTAAACCAAATCTGAATACTTCTTAATGTTGCTATTTCATATTTCTTGAGAGAGGAATCTTGCATCTAGAATATAGACAGTGTAAAACACAGACAATTCACACGATTCAGATCCTTCTGGTTCCAAAAAGATATAATAGGACACTAATATGAGAGCAAAAAGGTCATCTGTAAGATCTACCCAGCACTCAGAAAATAAAAGAGAATCATTCTGAATTTAAAAAAACGAAACATCTTCAAAATGAAAACAAAATCAAATGGAAATGATTAAATTCATCCCTCGAAATCAAGATACAATATTTGAATAAAATAAAAATTAAAGTAAACTAAAAACCATTTTGAATACAGTTTGCTGGTTTTTATACACATATAAATCTCCAGTCTTAGCTGGTTTTGTTGATTTTCTTGTGTGTGTTTAATAGTACTGTTATCCTCTCATATAAAACATAGACAACTTTTATTCCATCCCTTTCTATCTAAAGGAAAACTCTCTCCTTCGCTTTATTATCTCTTTTAATCTATTTCTTTTACTACAGCTGTTGCATTTCAGCTGGCTGACGGGACTGCATCTAGATAAAAGTATCAACTTTCAAGAACAACTTGTAATCGGGACAAGTGATACAATTAATGAAAAATGTACTAATAAGCAATTTAAATGAGCATCGTGTTGTAGAGAAAAGTCATCAACAGAATATGCTAAATTGCTCCATGCTTTGTCAAATGGTACGTTTATCTTTCAGCAGCAATTTCATAAATATTGTGAGGATCTGAAAATACCATTCAAATTTTTGAGGTCACTGAACGAATACATAGTAGCACCTTCCTTACAAATGAATTACATGTACAGAAATAGATTTTCTTAAGAAAAAAGTAATTTAAAATGAATTTCACAAAACACTTGGCTTTGAATATAGACAAGAAGGCAATACATGTAGGACAATGGTTTAAAAGGATAGAGCAACCCACCATACACAAAATCCTACATTTAACTTCTCGTACATATTTTAAAAAGTATTTTGTCATATAAAACATGACATCACAGTACACAAGGAAAACGTTGAGAGCAATGGTACAAGAGAAAGGGAGAGTAAAAGTACTATGAAATGTGATGTTTCCTAATCAATTTGGACATTTGAATAAACATCCCTCATTGATAATACAACAGAACTGACAATATACATACAATGTAACAAACACACACACAAACATATATTTACAAGATATATATGAACACATAGTACTGCTACACATGAAATGCTAATTCCGTTATGAGCATGGAACGTGAATACAAATAGATAACAATCATACAAAAGTGGTTTATATAAATTCATTTGCCACATACAAGGCAATCAATACATAGGCTGAAATATCATACCAATATTCGACCAAATATAATCATTATCCAAGCAGGTACTGTATGTTAACTGTAGAATAATTTTCTACTTGAATACCTGGGCGTAAGTACGGCAGAAAAGTCAAACTGTGACCACGTCGACACCTTGAGAGTACTGCAAAAGGCTGCAAGATGAATACATTTCTATTTCACACAAGACACGCATACACATACAATATAAAACTATGTCTTCTTTGGCTGGACTTATATAAAAACAAAGGCACAAATAAGTCCTGAATGGAGAGAAATAAACCACTGAAATCTGTGGGGGGGGGCATGTTTCACAGGCAGTAAAGTGTGACTTTGCATTCATGCTAGAGGACCAACGCGCACATGGTATTTGACACGTAGTCCCACTGAAACATATTTAGTAGCGTGCACCCTTTATGTATATGATCTGACCAATGGGGTGATTACTTCTACACCAAGTCAAGGCAGTATATAAATCATTACTCATATTTCTAAGACAATGGATGGTATTAAGGCACTTTGTTTAAAAGGCAGTAAATAGATCATAGCTGTATTTGTTCTTGACTACAAAAATTGCCATGGTTTTAATTACATACAAAAGATTGGTAACATGGGACTGGTGCATAGACATGATACTCTGTGTTAATGGTGATGGTAAGGTACTCTGACCAAAAATTACAGAAATATCCCAAACGGAATCTGTCCTCTGCATCACATGATCAAGGGGAGTGCAGTGCATTGTGGGAGAACTTCTGGACCAGCACTAGAGTCATACAACTGATGGCCAAATTAAAGAAAACCCCTGAAAATTGGGACGATCCTTACAGATTTGATGCTCTCTAGCATAATTCATGGTCCTGTATATTCAGTAATGCAAGGAATATTGAACATGATGCTTGAAGAATATTACAAATGATTGATTACAATGCATATATTTGAATACATTCTGTGACCTTCATTAATCTCACTCCGCGAGTGTCTTTAAACGTAAGCCAACATGCACATCACATTGGCATACTGTACGGACACACCTCAAACTTTCTGGAGCACATTATCTGATATCTTGTGAATGTCCAATACTGAGAAACTGCAGCAGCGTTGTACCAGGTAACAGAGGTTGGATTCATCATCAGGGCATGTACATGCATGGCAAGAGCAGCCATCGCACACTGCTTTGCTTTAGATTCAACCTTGCAAACTTTGAAAAACCTTCCATCATCAAACTACCAAACCTTCCTGCCTGCATTGTTCAAAGAGCATTGAAGACCTCCACTAAGACATAGACATATCTTCTAAGTAAAGTTCCGGTAAGCAGTATGTTACACATTGATAAGGGTGTTTAGATTTTGATATCATTTTGACACCTCCATTTCCTTCTGAAATATATACGTCGTCATTGCAACAATTTTTTGGAGGTCGCTGCGCCCATTGTCATGACAACAGTGACAAAGTACTGATATCGGCTCCACCTCTGTGCTATTTTGTCATGGAGGCGGCATCAATCACGCTTGTTTCTTTGTGTTTGTGTCATATCTTACGTTTTATCAAGGAGGAAATGCAAGGGCATGCAAGGGCATGAAAAGGGGTACGATCCTGACCACAATCCCAAAGCTCTTTTACAGAACTTTAACAGCTTACAGCATCCTGATACGATCTGTCGTATAACTCATGGTCCAAGACATTTGACCTTTGACCCTATCCAGGATCCAATCCACCTGCAATTAGATCCTAATCCCTTAAAACTGTGTCAGGAACTGTATCTTGAGCCAACACTTGGTGGCTACAAGTGCGCCAAAGTCCAATGGCCCAAGAACGAGAGAGAATGCTTTCAGAGGACTAATTGCAGGACGAAGGGATGCTGAGGACTGCGGCCCTATAACCAGGTAAGAAGACTGTTGACATCGCCGACGTTGAGGATATCAGAATCAAGGGCCTCGGGTATAGACGGGACCAGGTCATCGCTGTCCATGGAGGTGACTGCTGTGCCACTGTCAGATGGGTCCATGGTGGCCATGTCAACGTTGGTACTGGGGAGGGTCTCCAAGAAGTCGCCCATGCTGGACAGGGGCGGGAGAGCGGGTTGTGCTTGCTTTTCTACCGGTTTACGTTCCGTAGTAGGAGCTGTAATAGAGACAAAAATATTGAATAAAGGTTGATTTAGAGCATATTGATGAATATTCATTTGTTTTTTGAGAGGAGCAAGGAAGAGCTTAATATGAGAAAAGAATCGTGAAGCAGGGATGAAAATGAAACCAAGAAAGCAACAATTCCATAGTCTTAAATCTAAAAAAAAGGCATTGAGAACAGATCAAGTTTACAAGAAGGCAGTTCTAAAAAAAAAATCACCTTTTTTTCATTCGACACCCATTTTCTCCACTTTATACTTCACCTCATGAGCTCCTCAAACCATAATTCGAGAACAGTAAACCTTCCATTTGAAGCACAAAGTGGAGATGAATTCTTTCAGAAAGGTACTGCTCATCAGTGGTTGGATGAATATACTTGATGGAAAGCCAGCAACATCAGCATTTAAAATGGATGTTTCCTCAAAATATTTTCTAGATATGCCATGAATTCATACATTGTTTTGTTGAATTTGCTTCTCTTTGTACAAAGGACATTGTGCAATTTTATTTCAAAAAAAAATTATGACATTGATGGATTTCCATATAGTTGAGCTTGATTGGATCAATCATAACTCTTTGTAAGATGTGCCCCAGATCTACCTGAAATATTTCATATATTTTGTTTAGTCCTTATCAAAGCCTCATGGAAAAACCAGCAATTTGGAGATATATGCTGCCCTGTATAAACATTACAAATGAATAAATAGCCTTGGTTGATAGGGGTATATTTTGATGAAATGCTGCAATGGGTCAAAGACACAAGTGCCACATCCTCACCTTCAGAGGAGTCCATGTCCTCCAGAGTAGACAAGAGATCTTCTGGTGTCCTTGGGTGGCTGACGTTGCTGAGACCGCATCCACTGTCGCCGCTCTCCTCCCGCCGATGGAAGTTAGTGGTGGTGTTGCTGCCGTTGCCGCTGTTCAGAAAGGGATCTGTGCCTCCGGTGATAGAGTCGTTGTTGTTGTTGTTAGGTAGTGAGTCCCGCAGTTCTCGTCGCAGTGCTAGTTCCTGAGAAAAAAGGGAGATACAGTAAAGTAAAGCTGTTTATAAAGTTAGCTGTTACAAAATTATTATTGCCAGGACATGACGTGCCACAAACATATGTCTAGATGTATGTATAATTTGGTAGGAAGTTTATCCATCAAACCTGGACTTCTCGGCTCGAATTCACAAAGGTGGTTTTGAAAACCCACGGTTGAGTCCATGGTTTATGCAGATTTTTCTGTATGAATTACGCTTAATTTAGTGCGTATAAATAATGTCCAATACTGATGCGCGTTTTTGTCACAGAGCGCCAAATTGACGCCTGTTACCATGGTAAGATATGCAATTTTATTCATGAGTCCACTGTTGGAAGAGTGGACTCATGAATAAAAAAGCGTGGATAAGTACGGCAACATGCGTCAATTTGGCGCACTGTGACAAAAGCGCGCATCAGCATTGGAATTTTTTAAACACGTGCCCGATACGCACTAAATTAAGCGTAATTATACAGGAAATCTGCATAAACCATGGACTCAACCGTGGGTTTTCAAAACCACCTTTGTGAATTCGGGCCCTCAAGTGTGCAACATGGCAATTCCCCATCAAAGAATATATCCCCAACTCTCACCATAACCCATGAATCAAGTATTAGGCTTATATGAAAATAATTCACTATGATAACTTCACTTTGTAGGCTGCACAAAGAAGAAAAAAATCAATTTTCGAAACAATGCATGTATCTTTTGTAAAGTCTGCATCGTAATCGATGAATGAAACTCCAAAGTAGATTAACAGAGATTACAATCAAAGGTATGAGATTTCAGTTAGATATGTCCTTGGTAACAGGGTAATATACACATTTTACAAAGACCTTATCCTCATACAGTTTGTGTTGACAGATTGACGATTTGATGCAAGAATTATAAAGGAAGAGCTGTCTTGTTTACACATTTTTACTACCATTTTTTAGAGATGAATGTATTCTAAAAGAATTTCTTTTCAATGTGAACAATGTAGCCTACTCACCCTACTACATGTAGCTATTTTTTTAACTTTAGAGATTAATGGAGCAATATGCGCTCATTTTTACAAAGGGGTGGACACAATAGATTTAAGGTTAAGAAATGTGTAAATTTCAATATCCCTCAAGTTTTCATACTGTAAGTTAACAGTGTCATTATCTCCAGAAATAAAAAAAAGTTCACTTTTTACCAGATTCATTATTGTCTGCCTTTGGTTCTCTTCAGGTTATTATTATAACATAAGATATCTCTACATTTACAATTGTGTCAAAATGCAAGCCTTATCAGATGTAATAATGACAGCAGTTATAAAGTTGATAAAAGTAATTTTTTATTTCTATAAATGCAACATATTTTTCCAAACAATGGAACAGAGATGGTGTCCACAACAAAATTATTCTGGGAAGAGTTTCATGAAACATCCTGTCAGTGATCTTCACAGGGTTATTTGTTCTGAGCCAATCAGATGCAAGGATTTCAGTAGCTTACAACAGTTGGCAATGAAAAATCACAGACTATATGTTTCGTGAAATGCTCCTCTGAACACCCGACCACGATGACAGATCACCAGAAGCCACTACTGTCAGAGGGCACGTTCCCCCCCCCCACTGTGAGATGAACTACTTCAGAAACACACAGAACTAGCAGCCTGGACCCTGTAGCGCAGCCCCGGTCAAGGAGAACTAGTCTTCATGGTGGATAATGAGTACCTCGTCTTCAAGGAGTTGAGGAGGGCAGTATACTGGGTCAGGCATGGATCTAGGTCATATCGCATCTGATCTATATTCTCTTTGTTTTACCCCTTATCAAAGTTTGAAATTTGGATAATTGGTACTTATATCTGCTCTACAAAGCCAAGAGTTCTGTATTCAATATCATTTTGAAATAAATTCAGATTGTTGCTTGAAGACCAGCATGTTTTGAAAAAAATAATGCAGGCCTTTTTTAGCCTAGAAATGTAACATCCTAACTATAAACACATGAAATTTACTTGTCCTATTCTAAACCTTTTGTAAATATTTACAACTGCGTCATCCAAACATTGGGAGTTGAATCGTTACAATTAGCAGTACAATTAATCTTACAAATTATAATTCCCAATAATCCCCATTTAGTCCCGTAATTTGTGTAAATAGTCAGCAAAGCCTATCCAAAACTAATAGTTATTGGGCCATGAAAAAGTAAACAAAGGCATGACACCCTACATTAAAGCTACTGGTTTAAAAGAACAGTTTAATCATTATAAATATTTCAACAATCACCACCACCACAATTAAAGCTTTAGCTTCATCATCACCATTATCATCATCATCATCATCATCATCATCATCGTCATCACCACCATCATTATCATCATCATCATTATCATCATCATCATTATCATCACCACCATCATTATCATCATCATCATTATCATTATCATCATCATCATCATCATCATCATCATCATCATCATCATCATCATCATCATCATCATCATCATCATCATCATCATCAACACCATCATTATCATCATCATCATTATCATCATCATCATCATCATTATCATCATCATCATCATCATCACCATTATCATCATCTTCATCATCATCATTATCATCATCATCATCATTATCATCATCATCATTATCATCATCATCATCATCATCATCACCATTATCATCATCACCATCATCATTATCATCATCATCATCATCATCACTATGAAATACACTTGACTTGGACATAGGCTTATATAGTTGTTATAGTTGTAAACGACTTGACAGCTTTTCAAAAAAAGTTTGATAAACCTTCAGTCATTCTCAAATAAATGTAAAATTGTTATTTCTTGATATATCAACAGACATAATAATCTCTCAAAGGTGATCTTCAGAAAAGCTACTTAAAATATTCATACTACTGGAGGTACGCCTATATACATTCAAAACTTTAAAACAGATAGGGCGTACAGCAAATAAAGAATAAACAGAGGAGCCATGGAGAGCTAAGCCCCAAGATTGGGTTAGCTGGAAGATGCCAAATAAAGCTTGACAGTCAATCTAGACTGATGACCTCACGATCAACATCAACTAGACTCTTTGGACAGACTCTTCTATCACTACATATTGGAAACAGACAGCACAACAGGAGATGATTTCTACACCATTTTCAAGAAACTAACAACTTTTAAACCAAGTATGTAAACCATGTATGTAAGAGAACAAAGCTAAAGCCAGATATATAATTGGTTTTAAGAACAGTCTGGACCCCCCCCCAAAAAAAAAAATCAGAACAGAGAGCAGAGCTTTAAGAACACAATTTTGAATAAACTCATTCTTCACTTCTTTATATCCTGACCACATGATGGAGAGGGGGAAGAACTCTTTTTTTAATATGAACTAGCTATTTTCAATATCAATTTGAAAACAACAATATTTAAAAATGAATAACTTGAAAATCTAAAATGTAATCCTTTAAATATGTATATGTATATATCAGAAGAGCTTGTGAAGTTATGGGATAGATCATGAAGGAAAATTACAAAAGTACAAAAATACATGTAGGCCTACAAGATGGAATAGTTCCACAACAAAAGCTCAAGTCCCCCCCCCCCTCTCCCTCAAAAAAAAATTATGATTTTTAATATCTAATTAAGCTTATTCAGCTGTCATGTAAAACAATGATTGTTATTTCCCCTTTAGTATCTAAACCATTAATTCAAATTATCAGACAGGGTACGTAAAGATCATGGGGTTACTTGTGACAAAAATTGCTTAGTAAAACATTTTTCATATCTCTGTTTGCAGTAAATATTGATATGATTATTTCTTGATTAGAGACACTCTCCACACCCAGGGAGGTCTTGTTATCAGAGATATATCTACCTTCAGATTATTTAACAGCATTAATGATTTAATGTTCTATTACTTTATCTATATCTGATGAGTATATAACTTGCTTGTAGCTTGAACTCATAACTTAAAATTTTGTTTTATGTCTATTGTCTAGTTTTCATTACTTTATATTTTGTTTAACAATGTTCTTTTATGTTGTTAATGATGCTTATAATACAATTTGATATATTTTATTACGTTCTGGACCCCTAGGCAGAACAGAGTGGTAATAATTACCACTCTGAATGGGCAATCCAGCCATTCATATGAATAACGAAAAAGTGATATGCACAAGAATCGAAACAGAGGTGTTAAAATACACCATGCCAAGCAAATTACACCAGTCAGTCAGTTCCAGTGTTTAATACCTATTGGTGTCATTCTGTTTCATATTTTAATACTATTTGGTGTTACTGTTACATGTAAGTTGTAACTCTAAAGTGTATTTTACTTAACACCTGAGGGAGTGGTCCTTTCAGAAAACAAACTGGTGTTGCTGCTAATAATAATCAACACTGTGGGCGTTACAGTGTGTTAGAAGTGAATTCTAGCTTTGAGAAAGATGGGAAAGATTATCATGACTTTGTAAGCTTTCAAATTATTTTAAAGATATTGAGGGGATTACAGAAAATGGTGCATTGCGAAGGATTGTTCTTTAAATGCCACCAAAATCATAAATGATAGCTAAAATGATCAAGCCAATAATTTGTGTGCAGTCCCATGTATCGATTTTGACAGTAATCCGTCCTGATGACTTATGGGAGAGAGAGAATAGCATCAAGTAATCTTTATACCATTTCGGTAAATTCAATAATAAAAACAAGGACAATCTCTCAGATGCTATTAATGTACACTGCGAAAGATGTTTCCCTATCAGATTGAGACAATTTCTTTCACAACTTAGGCTCGGGACCTAGAAACCAAAGTCCTGGAACGGGAGACTAATCTTTCAGCAAGACAGCCAGGGAGGCAGAAAGAACAACATCTTGGATTACTCCGCCTTCTTATTGGAGAGGGTCATGGCCCTTGTGCAACGATAATCAGCTTCTTCTACACATCACCCTTTCTCAAGCAAGCGAGAGCGTATAAAATACATAGAAAAAGTTTCTTCGTCACTCTCCACTGTGGATGTTAAGGCCTCCAGTGGAAGATGGCCAGTTAGTTGTAATAGGTTTGCCCTTGTTCTTGTTCCCTTTTCCTGAAAATGAGTAGCAAAGGTCCTACTTTGAAACAAAATTTCATCAGAATTTCTGTCTGCTTACGACCAATCCTTTGTTGCATGCATCTTTAATGAAAGAGCTAAATTTCAAACAGAATATTTCCACATTTGTCAACTCTTTACGTAGGCCTATGATACATGTATATCAAGGTGTTATAAACAGTGTACCTTCCCCCATGGGTTTGCTAAGATGTAGGCCTAAATGTTGGAAGGGGCCTATTTGATGTGATACTAACAAAACAAGATCAATATGATCATGCTGTTGATTCACCAAGATTTGAAGTTTTTGGCCCACTTCACTTGCCCAAAAGCATAAAAGGCCTCACCCACAAGCGTAAGTTGCTTTTTAGTCAGAGCGTGGATCAATGTATGGAGGTCCTAGTTCATTATTTTGTACATCTTTGTGATAGGTGATGATTTTGACGTTGATTTTCAATGTTTCCAAGTAACGTGTGACGCTGATCAATTTTAAATTCAATCCAATGCACTTCAGAGATGCCAAGTTCAAAGACCAGCTATTCGTGAGATTTTCTGTGAATCTGAGTGAGATCACAGACATTGTGTACAATGTATATGGGGATAGGCTGTGATAGTTGCGTGAGACAGAGATTTGAGGCGATGAACAAGAGTCCAAAATGCTTGAGTCTCATGCATAATGCGTGAGACTTGGTAGCTCTGGCACTTTAATTACTGTACTCCATTTTGCCTTTAACTTTTGCTGAAACATTAGATCCGCATGTTTTGTCCCAAGTTAAACCTTCTGGTTTGCTCTATTCACCTCTTGGGATTCCCCACTCCTTTCAATCTTGTTGATTTCTTAAAGGAAAATGAAACCTTTGGAACAAGATAGCTTGTGTGAAAACAGAAAAATCAAAGAAACAGATCAACGAAAGTTTGAGAAAAATCAGACAAATAATTAGAAAGCTATGAGCATTTGAATATTGCGATCACTAATGCTATGGAGATCCTCAAATTGGCAATGCGACAAAGATGTGTGATGTCAATTGTGAACAACTCCCCCATTACTTTAGTATATATTTCACTTAAACTGCCTCTTTTATCACAGCTATCAGTAGATCATGTGTTGTTTCTATAGGGTGGGGCATGTAATACAAATTTTTAAAGAATACATCATGGATAAAGAGTTTGTATCATAATAAGATAAAGCCAAAAGAGACATTTTGAGGGTATTTCATAGTCCATCAAAGGGAAAGTTGTTAACATGTGACATCACACATCCTTGTTGCATTGCTAATGGGAGGATCTCCATAGTATTAGTGATTGCGATATTCAAATGACCAGAACTTTCTCATTATTTGTCCGATTTTCCTCAAACTTTCTTTGTTCTTATTGTTTGATTTTTCTGTTTCGACACAAGCATATTTGTTCCAAAGGTTTCATTCCCCTTTAACTCTTTCACAAAAACGAGAACACTGACATTTTTCATCACACTTCTACGAAATCCTTGTTTTGACTTGAACCTTTTGTGACTCGTCAGAGGAGGTAGGGGGTATTTTTTGGGTATCGCGAGTTCGGAAATAGCCATTCCCGTCTCGCGGGAATCGATAGGTATGTTCTCGTATGTATGTGGAAACATCAGTTTGGTGTATAGAAGTACCTTCTTCACATTTGCCTTGCAGCTGCCTTGCGAAAGCAACAAACAATTCTACTCCAAGCAGTCTTCAAATTCATCATCAGTCTTGACAAATCGTAATCCTCACCCACTTTCAAATAGGCCAAATATAACTTTTGAAGTCCCTTGAATGATTTCATGTGCTTTGTACATAATACAATCAACTTTTGGTTGGGGTAGGCCATGTTATTCTTTTCACAGAAAAGAAATTGGTTTTCAAGTTCGAAACAGAATTATTCCGAAAAGAGTAATGTCGTTCATTTGCCAGGAGTAAAAAAAATCTATTTGAACAATTTCTCAAATTTTAAATACCTGAATTAAACCAAAATCATTATTATGATTCTCTTCTTCTCTACTTTTCTTTCCTTTATAGTTCTTTTAAACTCAAATTGATTTAAATATATTTCAATTCATACTTTTTAACCCAAGAAACACAGTATTTTGTATTGAAGTGATTTTGAAAAAGAAATGGAACACTAAAAATGGTTTGAATACAACCTACAGGCCTATACACTTGTGTTGATTAAATTGCCCATGCACAGTACACGAAACATGAAAACATTCTTAAAACACCGCATGGTGCTGAAAAACCTTTAACAAGGCAGTGAAATTAGCAGCAGGATACCGCTAACTCACAGTTCACAGATCGAGATCAATTTCCACATTGCTCGTTATCGAGTTGTTTTTCAAATGTGCAAGAACATGTGTGGAAAATAGGGAATGAAACACTGTCAATGACCCCAAAACGAGGTAATCCAACATTTTTTTAAAGCAATTATGAGAGTTTCATCACTAATAATTAACGGCACCATAAATTCTGTTGAAAGGTACTTAAAAGTGTGAGCTTCATAATGAAAAAAAAAAGAAAAGCAGTCTATAGATCATCATATTGTAAGTATAAGCATCCACATAGAAATTGTTTAGGTCATTTTATGTTCCTGCATAAAATATGACAAAGGAAGTATCTGAAAAAAGTCACATGCATGATATAAACTTTCTCAGATATTGAAAGACCTTGTGACTTTCTAAATTTGTATAACTATGAAGTAATCCTTCCCACATTAACTTTGAATTTCTTAATACAGTAAAAAAAAAAATGGGCCAAAACAATACATAAATCTGATGAGGGGTCCACATCCGGAGGGCAATGTCCTCTGGTATTCTTAGAAATCCTCCCGAGGGGGGTTCGGGAGTCGGTCTGGATCTTTTCAGGGTTTGTTTAACGAGGGTGGATTTCTGGGTTCCTATGAAACAAGAGACTGAAGAGAGGAATGATGGTTTGATTAGTAATCCTATGATCTATATTCTGCTTTTAAGACCCATTTACAAATCCTTTAAAGAGGGCAACACTAACGCTGGTGCAGAGACTTTCAAATGATGGCAAATGCACTTGAACTCTAAAAGCCAAGGAGGCGATCACACATTTGCCCCTGTGAGACTAGTGCCCTATTTTGATTTTTCCAAAGACATTGGGTAGGGGACAAGGTCAGGTTGCGACTAGGCATAGTTGCGACAGGGGTTTCTTTTAGAAATAATACACAGATTTACAAGAGACATTTAAAGCCACCAGAGCAAACTTCATTAATCAAAAGCCATATATCGATTTGACATGCCTACTCAGAACCCAAAATCATTTTCATATGTTTTGATATGAAAAGTTTAAAGCCTTTTTAAATTCTATTTTGCAATTTTGATACTTCAGATTACCCCTTTTGTCATCAAGGAGTTTGGGTTACGGAGAATAGCGTGTTCCGCTGGGGACTGTGGGTAAGCGGTACATTCATTCTAAAGGAATGGTAGGTAATACAGATTGTGTGTATGCCATACTGCATCAATTCACCACTGTAGTGTGAATATGGAAGAGGAAAAAATTAAAGATGAAAAACAGAGACGAAAGAAGAGGGATCTTTGGAGATTTTAGTCCAGTCTCAGAAGAAAATCAAAAGGGTGTATGCCTATTGCCTATACACTCTAAATTCCAAGGATTTGAATAAAATCCAGATCGACTATGAATGGTGACCAGCCAAATTTTTGATTTATTTCTAATCTTTAGGATTAACTTTCAAATCTCAAATGATTTAAATTCAAATCTTTTTAGCATTATGTTTAAATCCTAATGACTTAAATCTTAATCTAATATTTGGCTGTTCACTATTCACAGCCGATCCGGATTTATTTTCATTCCTTGGAATTTAGAGTGTATCATATGTAAAGGAATAAGGTCAGTCGCTACTTTTAGGTGACTAAATAGAGAATGCCCAATTTTTTTTATTCAATAAAAAAAACAAATCAAGTGAGTAAATCACAGGACAATGTAGCATAAGTCAAAACAACTGCAACAGAAGTAGGTGGACATTTTTGACAAAGATCAATGTTGCATAAAGAGAGTCCGAAAGTAAATAATCATTAGGACAAAGGATGTCTGAAATCCGATGTGAAATCTGAAATTTCACTTAAAAAACATTCCAACAACAACGAATTTGGACTATTTATGCTTGGACTTAAGTGCAGAATGTACAATTCATCATGGCCGCCATCAGACAAAAGGAAAAGAAACATGGGGGACTGTCTGGACAGCGGCCAAGATTCAAGTACATGAACGCGGTTTCTAGGAAAAAGAACATCCTAAGATGGCAATCAGGGTCATGAGAGGTCATTTGAATCATCCACCTTAAAATTACTTTAGTTTACAATGTAATTCACTAGACCTGTAGCCCTAAACACTGCATTGTATCACAATGAAGTTTTCATATAATTATATGTTCGGAAGAGAGAGGCAGTTCAGATTAAATAATCATCTTTAACTATCTTACACCAATTCAGTAAATCTGCACATGTCCCTTAATAGTTCCTTAAAAATGCAACAAAATGACACACAAAGAGTGTTATCATTATATTGTAGTTCAGAAATTCAATTGAATTTTAATCATTTTTTTAAATTTTCCTTTTCATTCTAAATAGATTTATTCATCTATTTACTTAATCATTAATTTATTCATTTACAAAATTTGTTTTCTTCCTTTTATTTGAGGGGGACTTGGTGTCTGTTTTGATAAACTCAACATACATGTATAAAAGCGTGAAGCAAGGCCACACACCCGTTATAAAAAGGAAACTAACACAGATTGCACATACCAGAGATCAAGAATCTAATAAAGTGAACCATTATTAAATTAACACTGTCTGAGCTGCTTTAAGGAAAAAATAATTTTGGCACATCATGAGTATAATTTTCTTTTAGTTAACAGTAAAGGAGCAGTATTCATCTGTTCTATTTATATACCACTGGAACATTAGTGGGACTACATTGTAGGCCTACATACACTACTCTACACCTTTAGAATAAAGCTCCTCCGTGTGAGGGAGGCCTTTTGGTCTAATGACAAGCACAGCTATCCCTAATCAGATTTATAAATCATAACCTTATGCAAAATCATTTACGGAGGAAAGCACACTCGTTTCATATCCACGCATGAAGTTGATACTGGTAGAGACACAGTAAAAGAGGTCTAGAGGTACCATAACAGCGTAAAAACTCAAACCGGTTTATAGAAATATTGAATAACTTCTTCTAAAAAGAACCTTCCAATTTAAGTTGCTGTTGTTTCCAAAACAGAAAACAATTAGTGGAGAAAATTGGAAATCAATTACAAAAATATAATTAAGATGATCCTTCTGTTTTCAGTAGAATTCTACAAAAATAAAGCACTGTCAATAAGATAGAACTGCATAACATTTTGTTTAAAATTAAAGCAAACTGCATTCTATTTCCTTATTGAACAACACGCTATTTGGTTGATCTACCGGTATCATTATCTAATCAGTAAAAAGTTTATTTAATGTCTTACTAGTAAATTTGGTTATCAACAAATAAATAATAATGGTAATAATTAAAACGCACGATGCAAATCATGTACGCATTTGATTAGAATTATAGTCAATACTACATCAAGCCCACAGTGACCATTGGTCTTTGATAACTGCTCTATAAAGATTTTTTTTCTATTTACAGACACTCTATAACATAAACTATCATGAAATGTCAAGCTTACAAGCCCTTGGACAACCTAGTCTGCAGTCAGAAACTTTTTTTAAAAATTTCTTATTAAAAATGTGGTTTAGATTGCAAGACTACAATGGCTAAATTAATTTTTCAAGACGTTTTCTTTAATTGTTCTTTACACATCAAAAACTGAATAAAGCTGGTTTTATATGCTCAAGACTTTTTAATGGATTTGTCTTTTTGCAACATTTCAGTGTCTGATCCAAAAGACTACTCAAGTTCACTGATTGGTCTTTTTATATACTGTGTATGTTAGCACACTCAGGGGTTGCCCAGACGACTCCAATAGCCATCCAATTTCACCAGCTAGTCTATCTAACTACACCCTTCCAACGTTTGGTAGATAAAGAGATGAAGAAGCCATTCATCCAAGAATACTTCAACCTTGCATGAGGCATCCCTGGTGTGTCACCAGCAGATTCCAGATGGACCCACATGTAGTTCAATATACTTTTATTTCTATGTATGGTTACTAATACACAATAAGGGGCAAAGTATCTATAGAGATTAACCGTTCACGAAAATCAAACCGCATTCTTGACATTTGCATAAAACTGACACAAACAAAATGTTTATTAATGAGACCATAGTTCTTATTCTTGTAAGACTCTCATCATGATTCTACAGTTAATCCTACCGACCCAATAAACATCTTTCTCCCTAAACGTAGCTGCTAGATACACTCAGTCTGAAATGTAAACTAGATAAAGTTGGTGTTTCTGGTATAGTTGGCAAGGCTCCAGGCCCGTAGGAGGCCAGAACTAGGGGGGTATCAGTGGTGTACGCAAACCAGCTGTACTCAATTGTACACACAGCCCTTTTCCGTCACGACCGTACGATGCCAATGGCAGAGAGACCAGGTTTTAATTTAGGAAAGCCAACCAAAGTTGACTTGAGAGAAACAAGAAACAGTATATTGGAAATTGGTGTAATATGATTTATACCGACCTGAAAGTAAAAAAAAGATTATAATCAAAGTAAAACCAAAAGAACCCATGGCTGAACAAAGATTTGAGATCAAAGATACTGGTCTAAAGTGTGTGAATACTTTCCTGATGTTACCAGACCACTACACAAGTAATGGTCAACCAAAAATGACTATGAATAATCAAAGTAAAACTAATGGAAAACATGGCTGACCTAAGACTAAAGATGACAAATGACTAATATCAATGTAAGTGTGATAGGTATATTTACTCCTGCTCACTACTTCCCTGATGTTACAAACCCGCTACACAGGTAACTTGTATTCCAAGCCTGGTATATTTCCAAGTACATGTATGACACCAAGCATGCAGAGTTTCTTGGGCAACCAAAGATAATAGATAGGCTTCAAGAAACGTCTGCCCATTTGGTATTGTGCCAAGAGAAACACGGATACATTGGAAATTCAGTATGAAAGATGTCTGGCCAGGGACAGCTTCGTAAAGAGTTAAAGCCTAACTAACTTAAAATTATAGAAGTGATATGATTTCTATTCGCATGCAATATAACAAATTGTTGCACCCATCAGATGAAGTCATTTTTCATGGTCCTATTGGATAGTCTGCAATATGTGCATTGGCTCTAAATATGCATGTCGATCTTTATTCTCACACTAACTCTTTGTGAAGCAGCTTCCCCTCACATGGTACATGTAATATTCCTGAAACTGTAGGTCCTTCTATCTCTTTCATTTTTTGACACTGGGAGCATAAATTTGAGATTGTACAGGCCAATATTTATGACATTTTCAGTGTACTGTTATGCCAGGCCTGGTTATGCTTGTTGGATTTTACACTTTTTATTCATATCAACTTTTTGTTGAGGGTGGACTTGTCCTTAAAGCTACATACTGATGCAATGCCAGAATTCTGGCTTTAAAAGAATTAAAAGGACATTTGTTTCATGGTGATACAAACCAATGCCATTATAGTATAGCAATCCAACATGCAGGCAACCCTGGTATAACCCAATATAAAACTAGGCACCCGTCCCTGGTAATATCCGATTCCGTGCTCCTCATCTTGAATTACCATCCAATCAGCACAAGCGTGCATTACTCCATGCCCTCAGTTTTTAATGGACAATATATCGCCTGAGTGTTAAAAGGGTTTATATGCCAAACTAATGAAGAACTTGAGAAGATGACAATTTTCCATGCCCTCAATATCATTGAGCAATGTACATTGCTTATTGAGCATAGAAGGGTTTAGCCCATAGGCCTACATTGTGCTGACAAGATGAAAATTTTCAATAACCTCAATATCAGTTAGCAATGTACTGCCAATTGAGCAGTAGAAGGGTTTTTATGTTGATAATGTTGTGTTATTTGACAAGATGAAATTTCTCAACATCCTCAAAAACCATTGAGCAATAGGCCAATCGCTTGTTAAGCAGTAGAAGTGTTTGTACTGTCTTACTTGACATAAGACTATTCCCTTTCAGATACACACAGATATAACAGGTAATACCAGTTAACTAAAACCTCAAACCTTTGAAACGTTTGATTGACCTTTGCAAAGTTCAACAGCCAAATAACCAGGCCTGTATTTTGGCATAAACAAGAAAATTTGGAATAAACAAAATTTGAAGAAAAAAAAAATATGCTGATGGATTACTTTTCAGTCCCACTATCGGATGTTTATCTGCTGACTGAAAATAAACCGACTTATAGGCTCCGAGGCCAGAACTCGGGCAACCTTAAATCTTTTCATTGCTAGTTTTTCACTAAAATGAATCTCCATTTTCCATCATTATTCCAAAAAAAAAGTTAATAATGAATGGCTCAAAAACAACTCGGGGTAAACAGCCAGACCCCTTGTTTGATCACAAAAAGGCAGAGTCAATGCACAGAATAGGAGGAAGGACGCGAATCACAGATTTACCTGAACGAAAATTGAATAGTGTTGTGATACTGTGCACTCAAGTGGCAACATTTGACTGCTTTCAATGACGATTAGTCCCTGAAAGATATGAATATCTATCTTTTCCCCCTTTTTTTTCATGTTGACTTTTCGCTCGAGTTGCATCGCTCGAAAACAAGCTGACAAGAAGTAGTTCTGGAGGCTGTGTATACTTTGTGTGAATGGTGAACAAAGTTGATATTAAGTTGACGAGCTTGAAAATACATGTGTATTCTTTACACTGGCTATAGATTGTTATCTAATACATGAATTTATATGGAAGGCAAATAGTGCAGTGAAATTTGATCATGTCCACGAGTTCACTAGGCCACAGAGCTATGAGTGATTTCATGATTTAATCACTTGACAAGAAATGTAAAGGTTACAGGTGCAATCCCTGACATAGCACTTATGTCCTTAAGCAGGGCACTTTATCTTACTTGCTCCTTCATATAGTATACATACGTGTATGTGTGATGTACTTTCATTGTGAAATCAATGTCAATTGTATGTGCATGTGAAAGAAGTATGCATACTTACTAATAAAAAAACAATTTATCAAAATAAAGAATTTCGTATGAAATTAAAATGGATTACTAATAAATTGTCCAACAATATAGGCCTAGATAATAAGTTTATATCAATTGGGCATTTGTTTATTTATAATGTTATTAATGAAAGACTGTTGCCATAGAAACAAAAATATATAAAAAAACAATGATCACACACGCCTAAATGACTTGACCCCTAAATACATGCATACTTGCAAGCTCATACATGCAAATCCAGCAAAACAGTAGTACTGAGTAATAAGTTAGTGGTCAAACTTATGGACCAAGCCTGTATGCAAAGATTTGCGATCAATAACAATGGTTTTCAACTAAATGAAAGTTGTAGTGGTTAAACATATTTGGTTAGTCACACTGATCAACATGCAAAGGATATCATGGACCCAGTTACCAAAGATTTGAAAATCAATCACAAAGTTGTAATAAAGTCTGACCGGCAATTTGCGAGATTTTTGTTTACTTATTTTTTTTTTATTGTGTTGGGGGCCATGGTCTGTCTATTGTCAGTTTGTAAGTGATTGAATTAATTTGTGAAAGAGGGCAAAGAAATTTTTACAACCCCAGGCATGTAACAGATACAACTCAACAAGTAACCATCACTGAAAAATACCAAATTCACTTGAAAACAAAACTTCAATTTTTAACTGCACAAATACACTTCTAATTACATTACCACCAAAAAAAATATGAATACAGCAGGGAAAATCCTACTTATTTATCAATATCATCCCTTTTTGTAAAAGAAAGCTATTATGTCAGGACCAAATACTTGGTCACAGTTATGTCAAATCTTGTCTGATCCAATTATAAGTACTATATCTTTAATATGGACTTCCCATGACCTTGAATTTCTAAGCAAGACCAACGATCAAAAAGATGGTTGATAGATTATGAAAAACCAGGCCACAATAAAGTATCTTTGCCCTCCCCATATTGCTATACCATCGTAAAAACTTGTCATAAGATTAATGAAGTAAATTAAGTGTCAAGTAATAACATATGGCCGTGTAGTCATGCTAGTAATCTACTGGCTTAATTTGTATCAATTAGTCCAAGAAAGGGTGATAGGAGCTAGGGTTGAATAAGGATATCCTTTATGTTGATCCTATACTAGTGGGCTTTCACTTCACAGTGCTGGACTAGTGATCATAGTGCAAAAGATCTAACTAAACTTGCATAAAACCCTTTTCTCAAGATCATTTAGGCTGGCTTAAATCTTGATATGAAAACATTTTGTTATAGGAAGTCTCAGAATTTAGGCTGGGAAAAGAAATGTTCCTAGGCTGCTCATGGCTGAAAAATGGTACGTAGAAATATTAGGGATGGCTAAACTTTTTGATTTAAAAACATGGTTCATAGGCTAACCTATATCTCGCAGTAGAAAAGACTGGCTATGATTCAATTTTAGGCAGATTATATAAGTCATAGATTGCAATGAGGTATGGAACCCCCAAATAAATTAAAAATTTACAAATTTGTCACTTCTGAAGAAGAGGATGGTAGCATTTAAAGTGTACATAGGAAATGATGAAACACTTCCATTTTGAAATCTATCACTTCTGGGGATGAGGTTGGTGCAGATTTAATATTTAGAGTGCAAAATCAATAAATTACGAAAAACTTACATACATTTTTAAATCTATCACTTTTAGGATGAGGTTGGTGCACATAACTATTAAGAGTGTACAATTAATTTATTGAGAAACACTTCCATTTTAACATCTATCACTTCTGGATATGAGGTTGGTGCAGATTACTATTCAGAGTGTACATTAAATATATAAAGAAACACTTACATTTTGAAATCGGTCACTTCTGGGGAATAGGTTGGGGCAGGATGACAGGTTTTTAGGATTCTGCTGCGCCTGAATGTAAGACAAACACAACACACTGATAGAAAACCAGACACATTCTCAAAAATAAGGAGACAATAAATAGAACAAAGATTACAGAACAAAAAGCAAGACAACTGAACAAGTGCAATCTGAGCAAAAGCCACACTTTCTTATCTAATTTGATAAAAAGATCCATCAAATTTTTTGTTTCAATATTTATAGTTTTCTAGTGTCAAAAAATAAATGGAAAGTATTTTCTACATGTTGATACAATTTCAAATTTGTTTGATATAGTTAATGCTTACCTCTCAGTAAGCTATGTACTGTACTCAAATAAAAATAAAAAAAGTTCAGTATACTTAATACCTTAACAAATAAATAATAAATTTAGTGTGGAACCTTTGGGACAGATTGCAATATGAAACAAAAAAAAATGTTATGAAAAAAGAAACATCTTATAGTGAAATACAATTTTTGGCACAACAAAAAGAAAATCTGTAACAAAAAAAATTAAGGCAAACTTGTAAATAAAACAGATAAACATAATAACTATAAAAACTAAAATGTACTTTGGGTTTAGAAAAACAAGGCAAATCAAATGCAGACAAAAACCTTATTGGATGTCATGTACTGTATGAAACTGGATTATTAGGAACAAAT
Organism: Lytechinus variegatus; assembly: GCF_018143015.1. Classification (NCBI taxonomy): domain Eukaryota; kingdom Metazoa; phylum Echinodermata; class Echinoidea; order Temnopleuroida; family Toxopneustidae; genus Lytechinus; species Lytechinus variegatus. The sequence continues at coordinate 9,236,128 of NC_054755.1, read as the reverse complement.
GAAAGCGATACATAAAACAAGAAAACAAAATATAAACTTACTAAACTAAAATAAACGTCAAACAAAAATGATACAATTTTTCTATGGCAACAGCCCCACACAAAGGCAGAGGAAAATTTGACAACAAATGGAAATGGCAACCCATATTGTGTATTTTTTTTAATGCTGTATTTCTTTCAATGATTTTATATTGATGAATTGTCATAGTAAAATATGAATAAGACTTGCTATCTGAATGTTCCTTATTCTCATTTCTGTCAACAGTGTTTCACTTTCTCTTTCAATTTAATCAGATACTAAAAACAACCATCTGGTTTGAATTTATTATTTTGTAATATGTTTATCCATTGTCTGAATGTGTTTATTTCATTTCCCAATTTCCCTTTATCTGTCATTAATACATATCACATTTGTTTGAAAATTATATCACTTATTACAATAAATTCAATTTGTAATAGGAATATTAAAGGACAAGTCCACCCTAACAAAAAGTCAAAGAAGCATAACTGCTGAAAATTTCATCAAAATCGGATCTAAAATAGGAAGGTTATGGCATTTTACAAAAAACGTCATATGCACATCCTGGTCGGTATGCAAATGAGTTATACATATAACTGTTTTGTGAAAAATAAGAGAAACTTTAAAATGTCATAACTTTATTTTACATCCGATTTTGATGAAATTTGCAACGTTATTCTTGTTTATTATTTCTCTATTGATTCAAATCAACATTTTTCTGAGGTAAACTTGACCTTTAACTTGAAAACGGATATATTTGTTTTCTCTTTCCCTTCGGACATTCCACATGTTTGAAATTGTGTCATTAGTCATCTTAACAATAAGCTATATTCAAGGTACATGCAATGTTATTTGTCTGATTTTTATATTGTTATCAACTTATTGCAGGCACATTTGTTTATTTCATACGCTATAGACTCAACTTTGTTTCAAAATGTAATGTAAATTTATGGCACCAACTGACATGTGTCAATGGTTTTGATGCTGAATTCTGTGGTCAGATCTCAAACAATATGGAAGATTCCTCATTTTCGTACACGATATGCATACATGGATACACCTGTTATAAATGGAATAATCAATGCTTCGAACTTCTCTTTCTGCGTTCCCACACTGCAAAGACAAAACAACTCTGTAGCCTCCTTTATAGATAGTCTCAGTAGTACAGACCCTGTTTTATACTGATGTGGTTTGGTCTCTTAGCAACCGGGAGGTAAAATCTATGAGACAACCCTTATCTGAAGTTTGAATTCACATTCTTCCCCAAAAACATTAAAGGAATAGAATATGATATTGTTCATAATTACAAAAACAATTTTGTACTCTAATGAGTAGGGGAGACCGGGGTTAGTTGGAACATGGGGTAAGTCGAACGTTGTACTTTTCTTAAATGCCTGTAAAATAAATTTATGCAATACTGCCCTCAATTTATTGCAATAATGATTCAACACTGTTGTATTATTAATAGCAATAAATTGAGGGCAGTATTGCATAAATTTATTTTACAGGCTTTAAAGAAAATTACAATGTTTCAACTTACCCCATGTTCCAACTAACCCCAGTCTCCCCTATGTTTGCCACCATCTGGACACTGGAGAAATCTTCCAAATATCAATTAACATTCATTTCCAACATGGTATGAATGCCTTGCTATCTTTCTATCTTTCATTTTAATATTTTCATTGGGTAAATGCTTAAATATAACAGAATCAAAGTGTTTTATAATACCAAAAATAAATAAATAGCATATGCACTCAAGATTACTTTAGCTTCCATTGGCTTCATGCTATATATGTAATGATTAGATAATAGGCAAATAAAAAATATACATAAGTATTACATGTATTCTACTGGGCTGAAAATAGGGGTACTATGACTATTTCTATTTCTTTCATTGTAAGTAGTCATCCCATGGGATAACTTGATAAGTCTTTTAGGGGGAAACCAGTCCACTCCTATTTACAGTCCATTCCCTAGACACTTGAACCCCTATTGCTCTCATTTTTTCTTCCTTTCAAGAACTGTTTAAGCTCCAGTGCATTCCTTCACATGAGACTTGGCAAAGTCCTTCTGGCCATTGATTTGTGGCTTTTTAATCCTCTGTTAAAGCGTAGTTAGTCCCAAGCCTTTGTATTGGTGTGGGACTGTGTGAGACCCTTATTATAGAGCTATTCAACTGAAACCATTCAAGGAAATGGACAAAGTTCTTTTACTTTTTCTAGAAGCTCCCAACCTATCAATTGAATTCAAACACTTATAAAGCCAAAGCCAGACCACCTCAATAGAATTCACGCACACAAAAAGTCCATAAATCAGTTTCTTCTCACCCCCAAAAATATACCCTCGTTAATCATTTTAAGGGATAAGTGTTATACTTCCCCAATTGGAAGCTGTACTAAAAATGCTGAGTTACTTTTGAAAAATCAATAATATTCCTTTTTGAGCATGACTGACAAATGTAAGTGAGCTTTAAATGAATCATACTTTAGTAATGCCACCCTAGAAATTCATGACTGAGAACCTACAATGTAAATGATTATGACATAGCATCTGACAAAAATAACATCTCAGACATACAGTAGTAAGTCATTGTACAATACACACATAAATCAATGAAAAACCCTGATAAAAAAGTATGAATGCAAAGACTAAACATCCATTCTACCTGGAACTACCAAATGCTCTAAAATAGCACACATTTATCATTAACAATAGTCAACTTTCTGCCAACTTGATTTCATCTCTACAAATGTAACCCAAATAGGGGCGTCTATAGACTGCTTTGGTGATCTGTTTTTGTTGTCGTCATGAATACCTGCTGGTCTCGAACCAAAACATTTTTTTTATTCTGTGGCTGGTCCCATGATTCTAGAAAGTGCATTGCCCTGTATTTTGCATAACACTGTGGTCTCAGGTGCCTTTGATATTCAAATGACCTTAAGGTCAAATTCTTTTATTTGAGACACAAACTTTGTCTTCCTTGTAATCATAATCTTTTTATTTCTTTTGTTCAACCTCTGTGCAGTTTACTCCACAAACGAGCTCTATTATTACTTCAGATTCTTTGAAGAAAACATTTTGTATTATACTTTTAGTTCATTCTGTTTAAAATCACTTTTTATATAGTTTTGACCAATTCAAGTTGATATACATACTGACCCTCATGCACATTAAGTGCAGACTTTCATGTCTTGATCCTTTCCTTCTAAATAAAGTTAATTTTTATTTTAACGCTTGAAAATATCTATCTTCTTGTCACTTGGAGAACTTCAAAGATTTTAAATCCTATTATATGCTGTATTTCACTTTCCTGCAATTCTATTGTTTGATAAGTTTCCTCTTCCTTACAATTATGAATTTGAGAGGTTCCTCCTCTTCTTTATATTTCCTTGTTTCCTCCAGAGTTAATAACTAAAATATATTCAAAGGGATTACACTTTTTACATTTGCCTTGTTTTAAACCATGTCTTGTAAAATAAACAAAAGGACCACCCATTAATTCAATTTGAATTCAACAACTCTAAGCATTTAATTTGCAGATTTCTTGTAATTCACTTGATTAATTGTTAACAACCTTTCTTGTTTTGAAAGAACTCAACAAATGACCCCTTTTGCAGTATTACATAAGTAGGTACTGATTGGATAATAGCCAAAAACAAGCGAGTCTATTCCCTAATCTTAGAAACTATCAGAGGACCAATCAGAGCTAATAAAAGCACTGCTAGGTTTGTAATTATACGCCTTTGTACAAACACTTTCAAACTGTGCTTGACTTCAGGTCCACCCTACTATAATTGACAGCCTGCTGACTCCTGTACTCGAGTCCTCCAAATTAAAGATTGCAAAACAAACCCAACTTCGAACCATCTAGGTCACGGAGTTTCTCCAGAATAAAACTGCAGTTTAACAAGGACTGAATGTACTAATGCAACAATAGCAAAGTCTTATTCGATTTTGGCTTATAATTACCAAGATTGGTCTAAAAAAATGAGTGAACCTGGGAGAGAAAAAAATGGCATGAACAAAAGAAAAGCTGTGATCAGCAGCCTGTAACACAAAGCTTAGCAGTGATCGTAGAACAATTTCCATAACTGATTGTATCGACTACAACGTACAATAAATCGTGAAAGTCAAGCTTACAATCGATCGCTAACCTTTGTGCTACGGGACCTTGGTCCCTACAACACCTAGGTGTGCGTGTGGGGAGATTTATGACTGCACTCTACCTGTGAAAAAAGTGTGGGTGTGATGGTGTGTAAGGATTGGAGTGTGTGTGTGTGTGTTAACCACATACTCAGACTGTGAGTGTGGGTGAGGGTGAATGTGATGGCTGTGTGTGCTTGTGTGAAAGCACTTTTATAGGTGGTCACTGTGGAGAACACCTAAATGTGCAGGTGTGAGGGTGGGTGGGTGTGTGTGTGTTTCATGAACGTCTGTTTACATTAGTGAAGTATACCTCCAGAAATAAATCATACACACATGGAGATGTCATGTGAGTCACCGGTGTGTCTGAGTGTTCACATGCACACTCTTACTGATACTTTACGGATGTGTGGGTGTGGGTGATGAGTGGGTGTATATTTGGATGTGTGTGTTTGTGTGTACAGCACCGTACCTGCTGGAGGATACGCATGTGTTGTCTCTGAAGACAGTCTCTCTCCATCATCACTCTTTGAAGGCGAAGCTTCTGCTGCAGCTGTTGCTGTTGTGTCATTGGCCCTCCCTGCTGGCTTGCCTGTTACAAGAGTTCAGAAAGTTTTAGAAGTCATTTCATGTGAAGATTTTGACTGCCCATTGTCATGCTTATCATGATGAAAGCCCCCTTTTGTCATACGATACTTTTCTCCCTTTACAACATTTTTTCTTTCTCTCAAAACCTACTTCATATTAATATTCTTCATGATCACTTCATGTTGTGGAACTACTCTCTATATCATACTATCACCCAAAAGTCCTTTCAAATAAAGCATGCGCTAGCTCTAGGTTTATTGTTTCGTTCTATTCCTGAGATTTCAATTTTTGTTTGCATCCATCCCAAATTCAATCATAAAGAACAAACGATAACACATTCACACTCATCAAAGAGAGAGACCCTCTGTTATCATACTGTCTCAAACTTTCCCCACTTTTCCTTGATTTACCATGCTCACCCCTCTTTGTATAACACACAAACATATGCCCTCTCTGTTTTCCCATTGCCATCTTTACATGTATGAGACTCCCCTTCTTCTCACTCTTTCTCTTTCTTCCCTCACACCATCCATCCTTCATGGCTCCTCACACATCATCAGCTGTTGCCTTCGTGTCATATGCCCTCTAAACCGAGATTGGTGAATGACAGATATAGATGTCCTATTGAGCTTATCCATCATTACCCCTTCCCATCTTCCGTCCATCCATCCATCCCTCTATCATTCATTCAATCTTTCAATCCCATTCCCCGTCATATTGCTTATTTTCCATCTATAAACATGCTGACCTAGCCCGATAGTGGCGACCCTATGAGGGATGTTGTCACATAGGCAGTCACATGACTAATGTCATTTGAAATCTCCCAACCTTCAAATCAATATACCTGAACAAATTTCCATTTCACAAACAGTGATCACGACAATTCCACTTCATTCATCTCTCTCCTAATTTCTTTGACGAGCCTCCCAATTTCTCTGATTCGATATAATCTATTTGTCTCCAGGAAATGACATTTCCTAGCAATAAGACCTCTCAATCATTCATGCTTGAAGATAAATATTAGGACTACATACATTGGAAAAGGGAAGTAAATCCGTTTGGATTTTGTATAGCTACAAAATCACAATATAAGCAACAATCTTCTACCAGTCAACAATGATTTGGTCATGACATCAAGCATTTTATTCTTAATATGAAGAATTGGCATATTTTTAACAACACGAAATATCAATGATTCAAATTCTTTTAAAATAATGAATAATTTGTGTTGTTAACATAAGGCAATTCTTGAAATATCAATAAATGGGATTAAGGAAAGGACATTCGCTGGCTATAACGTTCAAGGTTCCGTTTCATAAAAAAAAGACTTGACAAATCCACAATTTTTATAACAAATTCACTATCAGCCAATAAGATTGAAGGATTTCAGTAGCTTTTAACTGTTATTGGAAAATTGTTAGTAAACAAGTTTTATGAAACAGACCCAAGTATGACAGTCTCTTTAGAGTTTGCCTTATCTTTGAAGTAGAAGCATTTTGTTCAAGAAAGTTTCTTTCAACTCACCTGTTGGGGAGGGCTGAGTGGTGCCTGCTGTTGCAGCTGTGACTGTTGGGATAGTGATGTTGTAGTGGAGGCAGTTGCAACGGAGTGGCTTGGGGGAGGGTTAGAGTTGTTCTGCGATTGTTGTAAGGCGGCCGCAGCTGCCTGGACCGTACCTGGCGCCCTCATTGCTGCAAAGAGAGCAACATTTATAATTTAATTACAAACAAAATGTACTTTACTGATCAAAATCTTAAAGGCTATTAAAGTCTGTGCGATGATGCATTTAAACAATGAGGCTACCTTTCTTTGCAATCTCTTAAGCAATGATTCAACTTATCATTTCAACGATAAGCTCAAACAAATGATCTTGGCAAAACTTTTCTAAAGAGTTTTCAAATTGCAATTTCCAAATTCAATCCGAAGTCTCCTTGTACAGCACAATTTTCATCACATAAGTCTACACACAACTCTGCAATTCATATACAGCACATGTACATGACCCTCTTATCAAATTATTCAAACAACACAACCTAACAAATTCCCTTTTATCTTGTGTTGCCAAGCAACTATATGTAATGGTGGATGATGTAGGTCAAGGCATTAACTGGAGATGACCCTTGCATGTCGCAGGCAAGGGGTATCGGGTTCACGTTCCTCAGGAGGGGAAGGTGCTGCTAAGAGCTTGAAACACGCCTTACACGCATGAAACAAAAGGGCTAGAAACATACACTAGGTCTCATTTCATCAAGACTTGTTTTATGCATTATTTCTACAACAAATTCACTATCAACCAATCGCATTGAAGGATTTCAGTAGCATTTAACTGCTATTGTGACTTCAGTATTATAACAAGTTCATGAAATGGAACCCAGACGTACTATGTAATCAATGGATTTTTGCAGAGGGTGAATGTTAGTGGGGGCCAATAAAATATGTCCATTAGATGCAAGAAAATTAACAGTTCATTTTAATAACTAGGCACTGCTTTCAGGAATGATACAGTAACTTGCTAACTTTTTGAAACCTTGATATTAATTGACTATTGGACCCTGTTACTATGGTTACCATATCTTAACTTCAAATTAAGAAAATAAAACGATGTTCCTTCCGAGTCCTATAAGTAATTATTTCAATAGTACCTTCTTAATTGATTTTTTATCAGGTTGTAAAAAGACATTTATTTGAACTCTAAACCATTTTTTTATTTATTCGAGAACAAATGAATAGGGTTATGTTAGCATGGATGTAGCAAATTGAGTATAGATGTGGAGTGAGTATCGATATGGCTGTGAAAGCTCTCCACTAGGCTGCCACACACATTCATTAGCACACCTCCTAACAACTTTCATTAAAAATTCCCAACACCTAGCAAACATAGCAGTTTGCAACGGTTGGTGTACCATAAAGATTTGGTTAAGCAGCTAATCTATTCTTTGTTATTTGAAAGTGTTCTAATATTAAAGTCAATGAATGCTGTATGGTATATGAGAAAATGGGATAGCATTTTAATAACTATTAATAAAATAAAAATAGATATCCTGATATAATTGTAATGTAACAAAAAGTATATTTTTTTTCAGAAACATTATAAAAACACATAAAGAAAACTACCGTTGCATGATAAAGTGGCAAACATTAAGTTTACAACTTCTCAATGTTACATTTCTAACAACCCTGCCTACAAACTGCAAAAGTATTATTTCTTAAGTGCTTTCGATAAACTCCTATTTCACAAACAAACTTGACACTGATTGAACTATTTTGATGACGGGAGTAAAAAGCTTATTTGAACAGTCTTTCCAAATAAAGGCAGGGCCTTGACAGGAGTGGCATGTTCAATGAAAGTCTGCAAAGGGGGTGAATTTCTAACCGCACATAATCGAACTGGTGGGACTACTGTTTGCATAGGACTCCAATGAAATTTATCAGGGTCTACAATCGTGCCAAATATTTTTCTAATCATCAAAAAACGGTAAAAAGAAAGAAAAAAAGAATGCCCGCCACCTTGACGATGTATCACTGGAATTGGAATGAAGAATCGGCTGAAATTTGATAAGTCAGCTACAAAATGATGTATGACCACATGTTTGGTAGTGTAACTTTTTAGCTTGGCTACGACTTAAAAATATCATTATCTATGACTTAAAATTTGGACGTTTTCGAACAGTTTACCATTTTCAGAAAATATGGATTCAAAGACATTTAAATTCTCACCCAAAAGAATATCTGATACTTGTAGTTAACAAGTATCACGGCATGACTGACTTACCAATTCTAGGGTCTAGCCACGTTGTCGTCCTTTCTACGTGATTGATGAAATAAACTTCGCCCTCTGGAGTTACAGCTTGTTCCCAATTGATTGGCAGTGGCCCGAGATCTTGCATGGATGGCAGGGGCTGACCGCTGCCTTGCATGATAATCTGCTGCACCTATAGATACAACATTGTAGGCTTGATTAGACATGCCGCAACAGAACTCGGCAATAAAGCTCTGCATTACTTGTATATGAAGTCAATGTGATGAGGCCTGACCCCCACAATGTTGCTGTGTTAGGATGCATCTTTTGTTTTTGCCTGGCTCCAAAATCTTGAAATAATTAAATTATTCAAAAAGTTGACCAATAAACATTACAAAACATAAAAATTGAATTTCTCAAAAAGTTAGCATCAAATTTCTATAACAAATCCATCTTATCCTTAGGTCTCTCTTTCATTATCTATCATTATCATTGCCATACTGGTAGTTGATGTCATTATCATCACTATTCTATTATCATTTTGTCATCTTTGTAATTCTGATCTTCCTCACTGTTATAATGATCCTCAAATCCATACTCCTTACTGTCTCTAGTCATTTCTATTGATCAATAAAATGATCATAAAATTTGTTTTTTTTTAATAAAATGTAACACATGCAACAAATCTTGGAAGAAAAAAAATGCAAATATGTAAACTGAATAAAAAAAGGTACCCAAGTCCCAAGAGCTGCACTACTAATATCCTTTGTGCAAAATAAAAGGAGAAAAAAAATATTACTACAAAATTTGGACTCACCTGATTATTATTTGTATTTGTGTTTGCTTTGCTCAGTTGATTGGCACCGCCAGACTTCCTTGGGTCTTCCCACGTCGTCTGTTGTCTGCTGTGGCTGTCGGGAATACAACATGTGCAAATAAGATCTGATTGGTCAGAATAAATCAACAAATTGTATGGATTGAAATGATTACAATGGACAGGAAATTAAAATGATTTTCAGATCTATCAGCGTCAACCAATGAAATGCATTTAGATTCAAACAACCATTTTTTTGTGGAATAAAAAAATGAGAAACAAAATATTTGTGAAAAATTGGGGAACATCACATGAAAAATATATAGATTTTTAACCAATGGGGGACTCACTTCCCCTTCTTACATCATACTTCATGCTCCATTTTGACATATTACTATTAATACACTTTCAGAAAATCATTAATATTGATCCAGGTTCAGTGTGTGCATTTGCTAAAAACAGGTCCGAAAACAAGGAAGGGTTTTGAATCAACTTTTATAAAGCAGGCCACAACCATGATGATCTGTCCAACTACTCCCCTTTCATTTATTTCATTTTCAAAATACAAACTTTAGGACTTTCATGTCCAAACTGACAGAAAATATTTATCAGCATACACTGTAGGTAGCGGACAATCCCTTTGTCACGTCATTATCATTGTTTTTGTAATATTAGTGAAAATATCTTTAATGATACAAAAAGAAATTTGAAAAAAAATAAAATCATCTACATGTATATACTTTGTATTGAATTTGAAGTAATAAACTTTTACTGTATCACAGTCTATGATATCATAGACCTGGTACATATAGGTCCGTGATGATATCTAGTTATCTACAGATGAGATGGTGAAGTTGAAAAGCACTACAGTTTTAATGGATCTGCCCAAATAAGGCCACGCCAATGGACACAACTACATGTACTACACTACCCCTGTGGTTTACACACAGATTGTAATCAGAGGGATAGGACCAACCCACAATAACCAGTAAATGGGTTGTGTTCAAACTTTACACACAGCATTACAAAAGACTGTCAAGGGGTTCATTCATATCAACCAATGGGTGTGTTCACATTAGAAATTAAGCTTTAAAGGGCCTGCTTTTGGATATATTCTATTCAATCAATGGGAGAATTCACAAGTTCACTTTATATTCTTGGATTCAGAAAGGGGTCTAGATCTACTTTTGAATTTATCTATTAATAACTGTGTTCACAACTTATATTTTCATAACATCATCTGTACGTTTTTACATGCAGAGGTGCACAAACAGCCATTATGTGGTTACAAAAATAAAAAAAATCCTGTATACACATTTTCATGTGTAGAACATCTGATTTGGTCAAAATTCTCATCAGCAAACTACACACAGGCACATGAGCACTTTCCACCAATAGGCCGATGCACACAATATAATTCATAGGATCATTCACATTACACAAATTACAACTTCCCACATGCTCTACACAGAATGTCAGTGATGCATTCACATTACACAGAAGTCCAAAATTCTGGAATAAGGTGCATATCATGCAACAGGGGTGGCAATGGTAAGTTGCTGTTCCTTTAATCCTTTGATCATATCATGACATGGATCTACTGTGTAGTAGGTCCATGTTCATGTCATTGTACTTTTTATTAAAAAAATATTTAAAATATATTAAATTGAATGTTATATTCATCATGCAACAATTCCTGAACTTTTTAGTTTTACTAAAAGATACCAATATAATCAACTTTTTTCATCATTCTGGGGAGCGTTTCATCAATATTTTCATCTGACAAGTTGTCAGATCTGACATCTTTCCATGATTTTGATTGGCTGAGAGGCACTGTTCCTATGGTAACTGTCGGATAAAATGGGACTTGATGGATATAACGTCTAACAAGTCCTTCCATGAAACCCCCCCCTGATCTGTAAAGACTTGAATGTAAAAAAATGCCTATTTATTACAAATTTGCACCTTTAACAAGGGCAAAGAAACACGGCTTACCTTTATTTTTCATATTAAACCAAAAGAATTAATGATAGTCTTGATGCATGTACATGTCAGAAAAAATCCCAAAAATAGATAGGGAAAACAAAGATAAAACAGATTTCTTGATCACCACGAATCAGGCCTAATTTCATGGTCCAATTGCATCAAATTTTAAGAAGAAAAATTGTCAGATTGTTCAGCAAGTTCATAGACACAAGAAGGATAGAACTCGCAGTGATGTATACCCATTGTAATTGGTCATTCAGTGTGAATGGGAGTGGCAAAAGGACGATTCTTCCCACAATAATGAAACTAAAGCCACAATTCTTTTGGAAGAGGCTATAAATAGTAGTTTGTAAATGGACTGTAAAAAGTATGCATTACAGAGGGTATCTGCAGATCCATAAAGCCGAAATTATAGCAATACAGAGGGGTTTTTATAAATGACTTAAATCAGAAGGAAATTGTAATGCATTTGTTATCCTATTTTCATCTAATTTCATCATTCATTATTCTTCATTCTGCCTTCATCAATTTATTCAGAAACACAACAAAACCATTCAGCATATATCTCTAATCAAAATCCTTCATAATACCTGTTACACAGAAATGGACAATTTTGTATTGGTTTTATGAAATTATCCTCTTAGCCAATCTTGTCCGTCTCTTGGCACAAGAAAGTAATTTCTTTTCAATTCTCAGATGAACAAAGTACATGTAGTACATGCATACTAGACATTTTAAATACTGCAAGAGTATGGACCAAGACTACCATCAGGCTCCAAACTACTAATAAACTGTTTGCACTTTGGCAACCAAACCGATAATACCTATTCTGAAAAATCTATCAGTTCTTTAAAACCCCACCTCAGGGCATATATAAAAATATGCAAACATACAAACCCCTGACCATATTTTACACCATATAATTCTACAAAAGAGTCATGAAAAAAAAAGAGTTTGCCTGTGAAGGCATAAAAATTTGGCATCAATATTACGAACAAACAAGGTCTTTTCAAGATGTTTTGCACATTTTTCACCCTGAAAGTGCATGGATAAAGCGACTTTGAAACCTGGATAAATTCATAAGTTTGAACCTTGACCTTAAGCTCACAGGACATGGGCCATGTCAGGTTGACAAATTCAAACATGAATGACAACGAAATGAGGCCTTTACATTTTGACTATGAAGAAAACAGCTACACAATGGAATTGAACAAGAACTAACAACTTTCTCAACAAATGAAAACATTTGTGTCTGTATTGCTGCAATGTACTAGGTTGAGCCACATTAATGGGACTCCTGTATATACAAAGCATATATTGACTGATGAATATGAATTATTAAATACTGATTGCAATCCTTACAATGATAAATATGTGAACGAATATACAAATATAAAATATATCATTCACTATTAAAGCTAATATGGGACATGACGATTTAAAAATTTAGAAAATTTATTCTGCAAGCATGTTTTGTAGTCAATATAAACCAAGTCTACATACTGTTCGTGTCATAGCAAATTAAAAACTTAAATGCAGGAAACCGGACTTGATAAAATAATTTGTGGACTGGATTTTAGACTTTAATCTTGAAATCTTGCTTGCAAATATCACTAGAAAGCTAAATAAATTTCGTATCAGGTTCCGATTCCGAGAATCCTTAGAATCTTGCCGTGGTTTGGAGTATACTCTTCATGCACCGACATGTCATTTTATCATCAGTCATTAAATCTAAAACAACTATTGACACTGCCTTACTTATCATTTCTCCAATCAAATCAAATAAATATAATATCCCATCCCGAAATATCATCATAATTTCAGTTTGGCAATATATAATTGTTTGGTCATGAACATTTACTACATTTTCAAGGGTTTACTCAACACAATTTTATGATAACCCTTGGTTAAGATTTGCCATTGTAAAATGATAAAACGTTACTTTGAATGTATGTAGTTTTGATATCACATTTTCACTGATTGTCTTGTTCTGTTTGTGATTTGTAAATGGTTTTAATAACTGTTAAAACGAAGCAGAAAATGGAAACAACTTTCTTGTAAAGATTCGCTAAGATCACTTTCAAAGTTTTTCAAGTTCTTTTTATGTTTTCTAGAACCTAAATGAAATACTTGAAAGGTTTAATACATGTAGGATGTATGACAATGAAATTCTGTTCTTTTACTTTGTTATTTTTAATAACTATATAGCCTTATATCTTATCTCCTTCCATTGGGGCCTATAACTCACAAGCTCTGCTTTCAACTTAGGCCCCTCCATTTTTCACTGATTTAAATTTTTATTGTGTATAATTTCTGTTTGCGTATAATTTCTGTGTCAAGATTATTTCAACTCAAGATAATTATGTTACTCATGTCAAGCATGTAAATGTCTGTATATGGATAATGGAAATAAACTAAACTGAAACTGAAAAAAAAAACACAGCTAAGGCATCCCAAGAACATGGCTAAACTTCTGGGATTCCCCCCACCCCACCCCTTACACACACACCCCACTCTCTTGGCAAGACGATGTACCCTCATCCATGGCTTGACTAATCTGAAAATTTTCATCTTCACAGAGATATTGGTTTTATAATGGTTTATTTCCAATACATCTAATTGCCAATTCGTCCAATTGCCAACTGGTCTACTATCGTTTGGTCTACCATCAGTTCATCCACTGACCACATGGTCTACTTTCATTTAGTCTAATGCCATTCCGTCTAATAACCAGTTGGTCTAATAGCCATTTAGTTCATATACCATTGGTCTAATAGGACTAAAGTGCTAATTTTGCAAAATGAATGAAAATGAAATGGATATTGGACCAACTGGTTATGAGACGAAACGATCATAGACTAAATGGTTATAGGCCAATTGGTGATTAGACGAAGTGATGATTGACCAAATGGTTGTTAGACGAAATGTTGATGAACAGAATGGCTTTAGACTAAATAAATGTAGACCATGAGGTGAGTGGACGATTTGGCAGTAGACGAATTGGCAGTTTAGCAGGACAGCATTTTACCTTTTACTGTAAGAATACTTCTCCCTAAATATTTTCATTAAAACATGAATATTTTATGGATAAAAGGAAGAGTTTCTTTTTTTGCTCACATTGTTGCACATCATGGAGGTACAGTCTACAAATCACTTCCGTGCTTGGAAGCCCATTATACAGTAAGTACAGTACATGCAATCTCCCATCGCATGACCCATGGCCCCCTATCTGTAATCCGTGATGCAATTTACCTACTTTCGATTTGAATACATGTACAATTGTACTTTCGCTGTGGCGCGTGCGATTTCACTCATCTGGCAAAACGACCATAACAGAGGGCCCGTGCAGCACCAGTTAATATCTTCACCATATGTATCTGCTATAAATGTATTAGGTCCGGAGAGCGCTGTACAATAAAGGATGTGTCACAGAAGTAAATCCCTCAAGTAAAATGCATACTGCACGTTTTCCGTGGATATAACGAGTGTAGTCCCACAAGTATGGATTTATGTCGCCTGTAATAACTCACAGGTTTTTTCTCTCTTGGGTTGGTCACAAATTAATCTAAAAAAATTAACCTCTAATAATATCAAGTCATGAAGAATATCATAATACCAACAACTTTTGAATTAGTAAATTCATTAATAGAGCATAAGATGCATATAGGTATTTAAACACATCGACATTGTCAAGGAAATTCATCCTAATTCAAAATTATTCATCCTCATATCTTTCCCAACGTAGGATATTATAGGCCTACTACTCAGTATAAACATAACTCATTTCTGTATTCACAAATGTTCACAATGGTTTTCTGTTGACTGATGTACATATGTACCTTTTCAATGGAACTTTGTGTAGAGTACTGTAGACCTCATCGAACCAACATTTGGTGGTTACTAAATCAAGCATATTGATTCATGAAATCAAATATAAGACAGTAATTCATTCCCACTCTATAATTCATGGAATATTGTGTAATACATATTGGTAAACATTTCCAACCCAATATACATTTGAAGCGTTGCTTTCCTTGTTTAATGAACAGAGAAAACGCAATACATCGCAAGTGTTACACAACAGTGGATCTCCCTATATACCACAGTCACAAAATCAATATTGACAGTGTCAATAAAATGGGAAGCAACCTAGCTCTCCTCATGACAAAAGTTGCCAGTTTAGACCAAGCTCGCCGGAAACCAAGCCTCGTAAACGAAAACACACACAAGCACACCGGAAGAGCCACCGGACGGGTTCAAAATTGATTCAACTTCCATTAATATTATCTGCGCAAATATGAGCTGACCACAAATGAACTTGAACTAACCAAAGCATCACTTTATTGATAACCTCTACAAACTTGAACCGCTTTTAAGCCTCCTTATTGGCGCCTACACATGATTTTTATCTACTGATTACAAAGTAGGGTGAAAACGGAGGTGTCATTTACGTGTAAAATTACAGGTAACTTTTAATATCTGTAGAATACATAGAGGTGAGAGACACATCTTGATCTTGGTCACGTTATGATCATACACCATTACTTGCTGTCTTCTTACCAGCATTTTGGTCTCTATTATCATCATTTTTATTATTGTTATGGAACAAATAATTTTCCTGAAAAAAAATCCAGAGTCGATATTACTCATAAGGTGATTTAAAGTTTGGTGTTTGACATCTGGTGTTTATTTTGGTGTTGGGTCGACTTTTACACCAGAAACACTACTTGAACTAGACATAAAAATATGGTGTTGACATGAGGTGTATTAAGTGTTAGTGCTGGGTTGATTTTTACTCTAGAAACAGTGAATTTGACATGAGGTGTTTAAACATTGACGTGATTTTATTCTACAAACCCAAATTAGATGTTGGAGCTAGATTTTGCCCCACTAACGCCAACACAACACCCAACTTGAAATGACTCATGTCATTGCAAATCGTGCACGAAAGCAACCTTAAACGATGGAGCTTGCTTGGTATAAGGTTCAATTAAGTTCAAGTTGGCAATGGGGAAAATGAAACTAGAACCTAATCACAACAGGACTCTATACCAAAATAAGTCAACCCCGTAGAGTTAGGTCACATGATCTCACAGCTCATGTTTCGTGAACTCCGATTCCTCCACTAAGATTAAGAACCATCTTGACTTGAGTAACTCTTGTACATGTACAAGCCTGCATGTATTAGGTTTTGGTAAAATTCGAGTGGTAGACAATTTAAAATATTTAATTTCAAATTTTTAACTTAATGTTACCACATACTGCATTATTAGTTTCTCTGACATTTTTTTTTTTACAAAAAAAAATATTGGTCGATGGTCAGAGAACTTCGCTGGCTATGCAACCAGAGTGTATCTTTTGTATAATTATAGCGAAATTTGCATGTTGCAAGTATGGCAGAGGCATGCATGCTCAATACATGTAGGTGGACACTGTCCTCGGAACTAGTGTTGGGGAAAATTTCTAAAGCAATGAGTCTGCAAATGTAGACAAAGAAATGCTTGTTCTATTAAATGAGAAATCAAGTGTTAACATTTAACATGGAATAGGTCTGCACTCTGTGGTGCCTGTAGACTATACTGTACTTAGAAGGAAGCAATTCAGCTGGCTATTGGACATCAACTACTTCCTGTATTTGCTATCAAATATATCTTCTTTTTGTCCCAGTACTTTTCTTTTCATTTGGAATCAAGAATGTTTGGTAAATTTATTTTCTTTCTTATTTACAAATTTCTTGGTTTTTTGCTTTATGATGTCTTGACCAATTCCTTACTTTAGTTCTTATTCATTATTTTGATTAGTCAAATAAATTGTAAAATAAATCATAAAAAGAAGGAAAATTTATTAATCTATTTTTCAAACAAAAATTTAACAGTATGATGCACACATGTTGATAAACATCAACGATCCATCCAAAATAAATCTAAATCGACTAAAAATTATCTCCCTCAATTTCATGTACAAAGTATAATTGATTGTTTACAGTACACTGAGTCATTATACACATCCCTTCATTGATAATGCATACAATAATCAACTATGGGCCTTTACACCTGCTTCTAATATAGACAAGGTCCATATGGTTGTCATGTATTATAATTAATAATCTACACAGATATGACTCATCAACGGAATGGTCCATCTATAGATTTATGATGCTAATCATATGTTGGCACATGTGTGTCATCTTTGCATACATCAGCTTGCCTAAAAATCAAGTACACTATAGATTGTTACCATATGTGTGTTAAAATTATAAGTAAATAATTTGAAGAAAACATGAGAATAATTAAGTTTTCTACCATCACTGAACATGTTTTTCAAGATGGGCAACTTTTGTTCAAAACTCTTCAGGCACTTAACAAACTGAGCAGATGATAATTACGATTGTTCTTTGGATAAATTCTTGCTTTCTTCCTTCTTGTGCAATTGGCGTTGCTTCTCTGGCTCATATATGTATGTGAATAAATAATATACATCATATTCTGTAATCTTTTATGACTACATATGCATGTAGAATTAAACCTTGATAAAGAATGCACAAGTTTGCAACACTGATGTGCGAATGCATTAATGAATAACATATGTATTTTGAAAATATCATACAGAAGCAACAATGAAAATACCCCAGGAATGAGGATGTTCTCTAATAAACATCTTTTATAAAGAAAAAATAATAATAAAACTTGATGGGGGATGTCTATGAAGGGTGTGGGAAATGCAAAAAGCTTGTTTACCGCATATTTCTACTTTTAATGTCTTGAATTCTTCTTTGTCTCGTTATCCATGCAAGGTGTAAATATGTTTGTAACTTTGCCGCAAAAACATGACGAGATTAGTCAGGTCCTAGGAAAGATGAATGGCTGTATCCTCAGGCCCGAGTATCTTCACTAGGTGGTTTCAGACCGCCTCGAAGTTCGTCAGTTCCAGGTATTCTCTGATCGGGAAATTTACCCCGATCAGAAAATACCAGGTATTTTGGTAATGTGAAAACAAACTACCCGTAATTTCCCCGAAAGAAAATACCCGCTAAATAGTAGGTAGCGAAATTACGAGAACTTTTGCGGGGATTTTTCAAAGGTCGCAGGTATTTTGGCAATGTGAAAGCAATTTACGGGAACTTTTAGCCCAGCGTGTCGTTGGGCGCGGGTACCATGGGTGGCTGCTGGGCTAGTGATTTTGAATCTCACACCTTGCCTGCTTATCAGACCATACTGCGCATGCTCGTAACTTCAGGAACTTATCCCGAAGGGTATGTTTCGGGGCGGTGTGAATGCAGGAATAATTAATGGATATTTTTTAGCCTAAAAAAGTTCTCATAATTTAACAGGGATTCTTATGATCGAGGCGGTTTGAAACCACCTACTGATAGACACGCTCAGTCAACTTGTAGCTGTTCCACGCCGTCGACAGAGCAAAGCATCCCACTTCCTTTCAATCGCACTTATTTTCCGATGGCAAACATAATATGGGTGCGTTCATGCTGAATTTTCAAAGGCAGTAATGGACGTTTTGAAATACACAAAGTAAATGAAGATTGTGAACACTGCACAGACTGCTCATGCTCAATTTTGTGAAGAGCTTGCGAGAGCACTGGTCTACCAATGACACTTGCCCAAGTTATGGCCTATGATGCATTGAAAAAAACTTACATTGTATTTTCAAATGCAAATCAAGCACAGGTTCTGAAATCAAGAAGAAAAATGAGTTGCAAGAAAGTCGAGTTGCAACTGAAGGCAAATCAATTTTTATGCTTTTAATAAATAAGACTGTCGCTTGGTATGTATGCTTGATTTTTAATTTAAAAAGCTTCCTGTATAATGGCAATTGAAAATGTCATAAAATGGGTTTATAAATCTGTGTCAGTTGCATTTTCAGATATACCGTTTTCATTTATCTGTTTAGTATGAAAATGATAAAGGATGTAGAGCTCTGCGTTTTGATCAGTAAACATAAAATTTCAAAATGCCTATACTCTTTAATGAAAAAAAATGAGTATGAACATGCCCAGAGCAAACCTTCCCATGAACCAAAAGCAGCTCAAATCAGGCAAAACAATTTTTTCTTCTACCCTCAAAATAATTTCTAAATATTCCCTTTTGATTCTTTCAATAAGCAGCAGCTCTATCCACTCCCCCACGTCTTCTATAGGACTATGAATGGGACGATTCCTTCCCTGTATCAATACGATTACAATGAAGAGTTATGTCGAGTATGTGATGGAGGTCACACATCACTTTTATGTTCCTTGCTTCCTATTGTTCAAGATTCACAGGATTGTTCATGGAAAAAAAAGAAAAGAAAAAGGAACAGTTACAAAAACATTGCATTGTGACAGGAAGTCAATTGCAGATGTTTTCTCAGGCTACAGTGCAACGGCTATGCGATCGGTGCCTTGAAAGTTGAAACATCAAGCTCAAAGCCTGTCCATATTTAAGTAAATCCACCAAAATGTGACTACAACTTTTTCAATTCATTACTACTAGATTGCATGAATGTCTATTCCCCAAAACAGTTATAATGTGGAGATAAATATTTTAGTGCTCAAAAGCCCTTTTCAAAAAAGGCAAACAAAACATGTTTGATTTGAATATTTAAATTGTCAGAGAATCGCCAGTTAAATACAAAAGATCAAAGGACTATCACAACCCACAAAATTTAAGATTTTAATGTTAGACGATAACCAAGTTGTAGTTCACATTATTGACCCTAATTTACTAAAGATAAAGACAGAATTTAATGGTCGATCATGGGACAGAATTCTATGATTGATTGCATTAATGGGTATGATCAATTGTAAAAATCAGCCATATGGTCAATCGATAAGCTTCATGTTACAGGGCTCTGCTTTATAGCAAACAGACATTTTCAACTACTTCATCTTTTGAAAGGGTAATAACTTTAGCAACATGGAATATATCAAACACCATGATTATCAAACTACATAAAACACCTTCACAAATCACATTGATCAAATGATAATATCCAAGATTTTAAGGTCATTCTAAACAATATTCTAAGGTCATGAGAATAAATGGCTTATTTTGAGGTCTGTGACAGATTCCATTTATGAAAATTACATCCCATAAAATGGAGAGTGCATGCAGTCAAAGTACTTGCCCTCCATGAAGAAATACCCAATTGCAATTTTTGAATGAACATGCATTTAATAATTTAGATCATGCCTACATGTATATTGGACTTGTACAATTTATCATCTACCCTTGGGGTATTCTTGGGCATTTTAATCAAGATACATTTATATTCTTTATTGCAGGTTGAGGGTATCGACTGGATAAATATTTGATGTTAATATACATGTAGTTCAATTTTTATTTTTTTTGGGGGGGAGGGGTTATACCATGTAACATTCAAGGTACTCTTAATCCCATCTTGACCTCAGGTTTATTTTTTACAGTACAATATTCATTTCCTGAAAAGAATCAAATGTAACATACTGGTAATACCATCCAGGTAATACCATCCAATAATAATAATAATATAATGTTGATCAAAGGCTAATGGGATTTTTTTTTTCCTGTTAGGCATACCTGTAAATGTATCTAGTAAACATCACCTAACTTAACACATGCTGTCTCAGAAAGTGAGTGTGAAAGGGTCCAAGTTTAAGGCTGTACACATAAAACCCAACTAAGCAAATCTGTCTAAGAAAGCCAATGTGAATGGGTCCCAGTTCAACCATAGGCCTACTGCATGTATGATGTAACCATATCAGACATGAATCAATGTTTTCTGAGTGAATGTTTGATCCATGATAACTACAAGCTTTCCTCGTGTGAAATAGGGATGATGAGAGGAAGGATAACATATGGTATGATCATTTTGAACTCCACGTCACATGTGAATGGTGTCTCTGTTCACACCTATGGCAATGGAGTTGGGGGTCCCTCGTCCTGTGCTGGGGCTGGTAGGCGAGACCCCGGGGAAACTGCTACAAGAGTTTGAAGGGAGTTTAAGCAAGGAGCTTCAAGGGAGCTCATTGGCTGGAGAATCTAATCTTTGCAGTGATGTTAGCCTACATATATCTGGGGCTGACAGCCAGGCTTTGCAGGCAAGACCACATGAGCTACTCCAACTCCGAAGAGTTTAAAGGGGGTTGAGGGGAACTGATCAAACCAAATGGCTCATGACTGTACTTCTGATCTACATGTAGGCCTACATATAAAATATTCGCGATGGGGGCCCTAGGTGTCACTTTATTGGGGTGAAGGTAAAAGGCAAAGAAAATTTAGAAGAACAAAAATATATTCTCAGAATAATACACTCAGAAGTGGAAGGGAGCACAGCTGTTTAATGTTTAAAGGGGCAGAATCACATGCTGGTTTTGTTTGTGTGTGTTTTTTTTTTAGATAGGTGGCCATGGGCCATTTATGCTGACCTACAGTCAACCTCACAAAGGTTTTGAAGTCACATCAGTTTCCCTGTCAAAACTTAAGTTACACTTTATAATACTGCAGGACTACCAGTCTACAAAACATATTTTTTTGGGGGGGTAGTCAAATTTCTATTCAATTTGGAGCTTTTTAATGCAAAACACAAATTTTGTCAGTCCAAACAGATTTGAATTTCTGTCACACCAGGTTATAAGAAAGTGTTCTCATGATCATGGGTTAACCTACGTGTACTGAAGCAGCACATAAGTATCATTTCAAACCAAATGGGGACATTCCTTGAAAAGCTTACATACATGTAGACCTATATTGAGTACATGTAAATTGACAGCAGAAAATTGATATTTTAATTCCATTCAACATGGTTTGACCAATCCAATACTAGTAACTCATCCCTTTAATTCAATCTCACCCAATCTTTAGACAAAAAAAAGACAGCAACAGTTCTATCCACAGGGATTTGCCCTCGGGAGGTCACAACGAGGTCAATACGAACCTAAAGAATCACAAATTTCATGGTTTTCTCATCAAAGAGCAGGGAACGAGCTGCTAAGAAGTGATGATTTTCCCTTGCCTGTCTGGGGGTAGATTTGGATGACAAGAAAAACCATTGACATGGTAGTAGCAGAGGAGATGTAGGTGCTAATTGGGCTGAAAACCCCCTAAATTGATCGTTTCCACTCTCAAAAAGTTGTTTGACAGTACCTTTTTTCCCTACCAAGCTACAGAGGTTAGACCAGGAGTTGGTTAGACAAGGGATGTTGTAATAGGCAAGATACTGTTTTGTGTTTTGGGGTCCAAGATTTTGTGCTTTTGTTATTTTATCAAACTACTGTACGTTCTGAGATCACATCTTTATCATAATTTGTTTTTAATGAAATGATCTTTCAACAAATTTGAAAATTAACTACATTGTCCTATTTTCAGATTTACCAAACTAAACCATGCTTTAATGGTGACAACTTTATTGTACCATATCGAACTACATTAAAGGCTCAAATGTACATGTAGGGCATTCATTTTAAACAAAATCATGGCAACTGGCAAAATATTTGCAACTTGCAAACTATTTGCGACAAAACCCAGGAGGTAGGCCTACATTCATTCATTCTTTTAATTAATCCCATCGGCTAGAACAGAAGCTCTGTGTTAAAAGAAAAAAAACTTTGTACAGTTTACACAAAGGTAATAAAATATATTTTCTGCCCCTGGCTAAAGAACAGCCATATTGCTTAGTCACAATTTCACATGTACAAACTTGAAATTGAAAATGAAAGTAAAAGTATCTTTCCTTACACCACAATGGGCTTTATTACTTCTGCAATCGATAGAGTTTACATGTGAAGTGAATTTATAGATTATCTGGAGGACACCACATAAAGACCCCCCTTGGTGCAGATTGGGGCTAACAAATTTTCAAAGCACCCTTACGTTTATGTCTAATTTTTTGTTGGTACTAATTGAAAACACTAAGAGATTGAAAACTAAGAAGGCTACAGAATTACAATTTATATCTCTGACTATGTTGAAATATAATTTGTTAATTTTATACTGTTAAGAATTCATTTTAGTTTAATTTAAGTCACACTTCTGTACATTTGTGTTATTTGAATTTACAATTACAATCAAGAATGGTGGTAGTTTACTGACATGGATAAAGTTTTAATTCCTTGGAGAAATATAAAATCAAAATATTGTACCACAGAAATCTAAACCTTGCTGAGAGATATTTTCAAATCTGTATCATTTTTTTGTTGTTGTTGGATTGGGGTGAAGTTGAAATGACTCAATCACAATACTATTAACCCCAAATTCTGGATACAACTTCATTTGTCTACAGGTCTGAATATAATACATGCAGGCCTACCAAAAATATAGATCCAGTGTTCAACTTTTACATGTAAGTGCTTTAACAAGATTGGTCCATGACAAATTGATATTGTGAATTTCACTGCAAGGTTTTATCATTCACAAAATTGAATCTTTACTAGGAAGTTTATAAGAACCTCTACTAAGACCTCTGTTTTCTCTTCCTTCTTTTTTTTTTTTGGGGGGTGGGTGGGCCCTGTGGCGACTATCTATGACAGAACTGACCTGCCCTGGACCTACTTTGGCTCGGTCAAGGCAGGGGTCAATCAAAGGATCTAACCTGGGAGCTCGGAAAATTGTAAACATCTCCATTTTGCACTTTCCCTAGGTTGGTCACCTTTCACACACTGTAGGGAACAAGAACCTTGTAACCATGGCAACTGGAAAAAGGGAAATCTCATCCTTACAACGGTGTTCTGATTGTAGCA
The DNA here is from genome assembly GCF_018143015.1 of Lytechinus variegatus. Taxonomy (NCBI): domain Eukaryota; kingdom Metazoa; phylum Echinodermata; class Echinoidea; order Temnopleuroida; family Toxopneustidae; genus Lytechinus; species Lytechinus variegatus. The sequence continues at coordinate 9,212,131 of NC_054755.1, read as the reverse complement.
AGATTTATTTGGTATTTCATTGGGGGGGGGTTAAGGGCAAGTGAATTTTCACTTCAGTTTAACCACATCTAACTGTGCAATGGGGCATGCTTGCATGCACCTGTAATTTTAGCTACAGAACATGAGATTATGGGTCCTGGGACCTGATACTTGTTACAACAAATTTGCAATAGCAGCTTAATGCTATTGAAATCCTCCGATATGATTGGCTTATAATCAGTTTATAACTAGTTATAAAAATTGTGCATTTGTTTTTATAACATTTTTTTTTATATAAAACAGGGACCCTGGTCACAACTCACATCTTATGGATGAAATAGCCTGCATACAACTGTAGAAGTACAATATGAAAAGTTTAACATTAGGTACAGTGGTGTTCAAAAGTTTAATAGTGAACTCCACCAAAATATGAAAATATTTTAAGTTCTGCCATGTATTAGATATTCAATTCTGAAGTCAGTTGATAAATATTACATTCAATAAAGTTTGTTTCTTTGGGCTCGCCATATGTAGTTTTGCTGACTAATGTACATGAAGGAGTACATTTTGTGGCGAGGTTAACTGACTTTTTAGCACATACATGTACATGTACTGTATGTACTACATGTAGGCCATTAGGCCTACTTTGTTTGTTGGTAACTATAGATTTCCCAATCTGATTATACAAAAATGTACCAATTGTACCAATGGGGTAGATATAAAGATTGCATTCAAACTTTGTTTTGTCTACTGGGACTCGATATCTCAATGACTCTAACAGAGTGAACAATTTCTGTTCCAGAACTGGGAAATCAATTTGAATGGGGTGAGGTACAGTATACATAGGCCTATACCACTGAATTTCTCTTGACTTGTGTACATTCATTAGGGCCTACACGTAAATCTAATATCAACATTAAATGAAGTTGAATACTTTGCTAAAAGAGTAGTTCAATTTCCTTGTCTTATATGTACATGTAGTACAGGTGTTCTAACACCTGGGTGCCTCATTTTGAATCAATTTTTGATACAGGGAAATAGGGTCACGGAATTAAAAAAATGTAACAAGATTTTGATCAGTAATAAATATTGTACATGGACCTACATTGTATAGGCCTACTCAGTGTAAATTGATTTGCTCGCTAAATATGCTTTCCAAGTTTCCAATCAGTCTATTTGGAACCTGTTTCCTTTCCCTTTTGCGCTTGCATCCTACTGTTAATCGTCATAAGCCATTTAAGGAACTACAGGTAACCTATTCAAGACTTCAAGACAATGATCCAATACCCATTCAAGTTAGCTACACAATAAGCCCATTCACACTGCAGAAAACCTAGGTAGATGATTGTAAGAAAATTACATTTCTGGTTTACACATAGGAGCATCATTATGATGTATTTCTCTCATTAAAAACAGTTTATAGTCAGGTTTGACCAACACCACTGAAAGCTACTTAAAACTTGATGCTGATGACAGTTTCTTGTGTAATCAATGGTTAAGTTGAAACCTTAATTATGATTGGTTGACCAAGTAATGATCGTTATTGCCAAGGCAAGTAACTTTCAAATTCAATAAACATGGAAGAGACAAAATGCACAGAACTAAATAAATGCAGAACCAGCAGATTGTATTCCTTCAATGTACATTTGCTATATTCTCTTATAATCATAAGGGAAAAATGCATCTATTCTACAGTCTAAATGGTCCTACAAGGTGCGGTTTATTCACGCATCAGATTGAAGATTACTGATTATGAGGAAAAGAAACTTCTTTAATTGTAATCCGAGATAAGATGATGCTATAAATAGTGATTGCTTGTTTACATTGTCCTGTTATAGACATGGTCATTTACAACTTGTTTACAAGTTTGATCATTTTCTACCCTAAACTACTAAGACCTGATAGCGGGACCTGCTACTTCTGATTGTAAAATTTGCTGTATTTTGTGTGTGCGTTGCTGTACACAATCAAAGATACAGTACTGTGTCTCCACGATGCACTGCACTTCCCAATTTGAAGAAAACTTGTGAAGACGTAAAAAGATTCTTTACTAGTGTGAATGCAAGGATTGCAGAATAATTATGGCGACATGATCTCACATTTCCTATATGTAATCTATTACTTTCTACATACATTACTGATTACTCTTCCATTTTTATCATAACCAACTAGTGCAAATCAGCACTTCAGCCATTATCACTGCTACAGTATCACCTCCAGATTCCAATATCATTACCATCGTCACTATCACCATTGTCATCAGCATCATCATCAAAATCATCATCAGGATCATCACCATCATCATCATCATCATCACCATCACCATCATCATCATCATCACCATCATCAAGTTAAAACTTCTTATCACTTCCATGGTTAATTCTAATTTGGTCCAAAGCCAATTCGTCCAATTGCCAACTCGTCAACCATTATTTGGTCTACCATCAGTTCGTCCAATATTCACATGGTCTAACTGCCATTTCATCCACTCACCATCTCGTCTAATAACCAGTTGGTCCCATAGCCATTAAGTCCATAAACCATTTGGTCTTATTAGACTAAACTTGTGTTAATTAGGCGAAATGAATGAAAATAAAATGAATAAATGGTTATGAGACAAAATGGTCGTCTATAGATGAACTGAGGATTAGACAAAGTGATGATTGGACTAAATGTTTGTTAGACGAAATGTTGATGGACGGAATGGCATTAGACAAAATGATGGTAGACTGTGTGGTGAGAGGATGAAATGGCAATGGACAAATTGCCTTGGATATCTGCCACTTCCATCACCACCATCATCAACATCCTCATCATCACCTCCATCATGGTCATGATATCCACAATATCATCACTACAACCCCATCACCCCATCATGATAATCATACCCATCATAAACTTTATCACCTCCCATTATCTTCACCTTTTCACTTCCAAGTTCCAACCTCATCATCATCATCAATGACATCATCATCACCATGAACATCACCACCATTTATTCCATAAGCATCAGATGTCCCTCGTGAATTCACCATCAGGGCAATAATTACAATCTATGTAAATCCCCCGGATCATACAATATCATGAGTTGAGATAATTAAAACCTAGATTCATGTTTTGCTTTAGCAATCTTTATATGTACTCCTCCTTTCCTTTCCAATCATTGCATCTTCGATTCATCATCATGGAATACTCATCGTTGCTGCATCCTCACCCTGCCCATGATACCCACAATCAAGACCACCACCACTATCATCTTCAAGACCGTTACCCCATGCCCCCATGCATTGGGCATTTTCATTTATAGGGCATTGTCACTATCCTCACTTCTCATCATCATCACCGTCATCACACCAACATCATATTACCACCACCATCATCATCATCATACCACCACCACCACCATCATCACCATACCAACATCATACCATCATCATTATCATCATCACCATCATCATCATCAATCATCATCATAACCCGACACCATCATCATCATCCACCACCATCCTCCTCCTCCACCACCGCCATCATCATCATCCCATCCACCTGACAACCACCACCACAATAGTACCACCATTTATCACAACTAACAGTAGTAGTAGAACTATACCACCATCAGCACCATAATTATTCAAAATTTCATCAAGATGATCCTCATTCATTTCAACATCATCATCAGCAGCAGGGTCAACAGTTTCATGGATTGGGAACACAGGTCCAAAGTGGATTGGGGAGGGGGTGGGGGGTTGGTAGAGCAAGAGGGGGAAGGGATGCTATCTGATCTCCAAAACTTTTCTTTCCTTTTAAACTTACTCAAGAAAATATTTTTGTCCGGATGGTGTGACGGCCATCTCCCAGCCGCTGGGCAGGCCATCCGTATCAGTGATATCATAACTCTGTTGCCGAAGATGCTGATTCCTGATCACATCCTGTGGGTTGATGCTTCGCATCTCTTGCAGCGATGCCGGCGACGAGTGCGCCCTGCCGTGGGCGATCGTCATCCCCTGAGGGCCCAAACTACGGCTGGCAATTTCATGGCTAGCGTTCGACATATTTCCAGAGTAATTCGTCGAGTCTGCGCTCGACTCCCTCGAATGGCTTATTCTTGGTTCTTGGAAAAAGGAAGCAGGCATGTTTCTTTTTCGCCATGGTACTTGCTGTGGAACTTTATCGGCTGCTTCGGCCGAGTTCAAAACATTGCGAAACAAATCGTCCAACTCCGCTCCTGAGTCTCCTCGTACGTGAACGATAGCGTTCTGTCTTTTCCCTCCAGTTTGCTCCATTTTTATCCGCTTTCCTCGCCAAATTTCTCACTGAATCCTTTAATCCAGTATCCTCTATCCACTGAACATGAAATAAAATCAAAATATAAGTTGTGACAGTATCAGCCGGTTCCGTAATCAAAAAAGTTTTCTACCAGTTGATTATCATCGTCCCCGCATCTTTACACCATAAACCCTTTACCATTCCGATGCACAGGTTCTTAGCTCCAATCGTATCCGGTTGCACACGGCGTATTTTAACTCTGTGTATACTGTAAGATCTCGTAGGTTGCTTCGCTCCACGGACTTTTTTTCGCTGTCGCAGAGTACACAGAAAGTTACCCATACACCACAGGCCGACCTTGCATGCAAATTATTGGTCCCTATTAAGACCGCATCACTACTCGACTTTTAACTATCTCAAACAAGATAGATCTCCATTTTCTGGTTGTTTTATCAACTGAATGGCATTTTATGTATATTCAAAACACCAATGAAAACTTTATATCGATGTATCATAGACCTTTATTATCTTTAGGACGTATACAAATTGATTAATATCGTTTTAGAAATCTTCAAAAATCATTCCGCGAGCGAATCTTGCTCTACCAGGGGGGTATAGTTCGCCCTTTTCAATCCTTCTTTTGGTCAAAGGCCGACTTTTGTATGTTATTATTGTTTACGTCACAGAAAAGGGTGTGGCCTACGCCGGAAGATTATTGTGCGGAATAAAAGGGAGGTTTTAAAGAAAACCTTGAACGCTCTTTTTCCCCGAATTAAGTGTCTCATTGCGGAGCCCGACCGAAACTTCTTTCATTCATTTGTTGCTATGCGGTGATTGATAATAATGACACCCATAATCAGAATAATCAGATGATAACGAGTTACTTCTTTGATTTATGATTTACATTATCAACCGCGGGAGCACAGCACTTCTTGCTAACTCGGTGCGGGCGTTGACCTGCATATTATTTATTCTGAGTTCGATTTTGAATTGTTAGAGAATCCCTTTGTCAATAGGGGTAATATAATAGGAGACCCAATCCCCTATCCCTAATAATAGGGTTCAGGGAGGGGGTACCGATTGAACCATGTTTCTTCGCTTTTGAAGAAGGGGGATTATAGTTTCTTGTAGTTATGGAATGAAATGATGTATACATACTTTCGCTAATAAGGGGTTTGGGGTGATTTCGCGAGCACTAATGTAAGATGCCTAATGCTGTTTAATTGATTTACGCTTAGATTATTAGAAGAAGAAACCCTTTGATCATTTCCGCAGTCGGTACCTGCATTGATTGAACACATTGTAAGCCTCAACTATTCTGTGGTACTGCCGTACTGTGTAATATCTTATTATTTTACCATTTTTAAACGTCTTATTATAAACAAAAAATAGTCCATCGGATTATTATTTGATATACACTCAATAAATCACAACTTTATCAGATTTACTTAATTCATCCTCTATACTTGCCCATCAGGCACATTATATTGTTTAATTGATTTTAGCTTGCAAAATATAGGAAATGAAATAAATTATTCTTTGATTTTCCCCACCAAATTCGAATAGGCCTATATAATATGCACTTTAAAACTGGCATGAGTTGCTGTTTCGCGGGAACCACGCACAAGGTGTTAAAATTGATTTTATATACAGATATTCTTAAATATTTCTTCAGTAACTTACTCATCATAAACATGTTTCCTATTTTATCTATGCAATTATATTTTGCCTTTATCCATGATGATGATAATAATAGTGCCTACGTGTAAAGCGCAAATGCATGTGCACATGTATTTGCGCGGCAGGGGCGGGTCCAGGGTTTCTCAAAAGGGGGCACATTTTCCCGAGGAAAAAAATTGGCAAAAAAAAGTTTCAACGAAAAATTAAGCTTATTTCGTCCACGAAAAAATGTGACAACAATTTTTTTTGTGTGCCTCTCACAGGAGGGGGGCATGGGCCAGCTGTGCCCCCCCCCCCTGGATCCGCCAGTGCGTTGCGGTGCTCATGGTGTTTCAAAAATCACTAAAATCTGCGAAATAAATAGAAATTTAAAAAAAGTTCATTATTTACTTTATATCAACATTTCCCTTTGGTTGGTATGCATCTATGACCCTTTTACTCACGTTTTTCTCTTCTCATTTGTTTATTTATTTTATTGACTTAATTGCTTATCCTGTTTAATTCATTCATAATAATTTCCTCACTACGAGTAAACGAGTAAACAAATTCTGTTTTCCCCTCTGTTTTTTTTTTAAATAGAAGACTTTCCATGGACTCCGTTCATGTTTTCACTGTGTACACGAACTTGGAGCATGTCTCGAGTCTAGAAGCCAAGTGCACTTCTTCATTTTTATTTTCTCTATATTTTTGGTTGGCAAAACAAGCATTCGAATGAACATTCGGGCAACAATACAGCATCAGGTTCATTTGAAGGGCAACTATTGATAAATATATTTATTTGGTTACTTTTTTGTATACAATTTTTCCTTATATTGTCGGAATGACATTGAAGCGTGTGTATCGCTTGTGAAATCTAACTTTCCACTCAAAGTTCAGAAAATCATGTGATTTTATCAAATTCAGTTCTTGTGTTGAAGGAATATCAATTCATACACACACTGTAAAAATGTTGTTTAAAAAAAAAAGCACGTCTTTTTTAAGCCCGTCACTCTAACAAATATTGTTTAAACTTCAAGACAATCGTTTAAACTTTATAAACAACTTTTCAATAGTTTAAACGGCGTTTTTTAAAACCATGGTAGAGATTAATGTGGATGAATCTTGTTCCCGAGTTGGATTAAAGCCGGTAGCCGCGTGATATAATAATCAATAATGAAATAATAATGTTATTTATTTCATGATTAGTTCGCAACATAAACTTAATTGTAACATGTTATTCAGGTAATATCACAAGAAAAAGTATTATCAGTAGAATATTTTTAGATAATTGATTATAGTTGAGTTGCATAATAGTTAGAAAAAGTTGTGCAAGGAAAGAAAGTGTGATAGATACGTCATGATAAATGAACATGGCCCTGCATGCATGAGAACGACTTTTTCCCCAGGGCGTTTCGCTAAAAAAAAATGTAATATTTGTTCTAGGGAAAAAGATTTAAAAAGACCCCCCACAAAAAAATATATAAATAAATAAATGAAAAATAAATGAAAAAAGTAGCTAATTTCGGTTACATTTCGGCCATTTAGCATACCTAAGCGGGGGGGGGGGGGGGGGTCTATTGAAAATAACACCCCAGCCAGTCCTGCCCCCAGCACTCCCGCTTCCCAGTGCGATGTAAATGAATTGCCATGCAATATATATACAAATTGACTATAATAGTGGATACAGAAATTTAAATAAGAGTCGGGTTTAAAGTGTAAGAAAAAATGAAAAGTGAAAGTGATGCAATTGGCCATTGAACGAGGAAACAGTTTCATACACATGATTTCACGCAACTCTATCATTACAACTAGTCGTTAATTATGCGAATTTCATAATTGTATTTGGAATTGAAATACAATGCAGTTAGGTACTGTTGATATGATATAAAAGGCAAAATCTCACAAGTTCAATTGCGCCATCTTTCAATATACCTCCACTTTCTATTGGTTGTAAACTCCGAAGTTGTGTTGATAACTCACATCATGACACTATAAATCCGATGTAAGATCGGGCATAGGGATAGTAGAGCTGTTTGTCAATCAAAATTTGAAGGAGATCCTTCAAAATTCACACTAATGATGATTTCCATTATCTGCATGGGCCCAGAATGATATTATAATGATATGATGGAAAATGTATGGCGAATGAGATTATATGCTTTTATTGTGTATTATAATGTTCACGCTGTCATTTACCCCCATCACTGCTGATATATATATTTTAAAATTTTGTTTAAAATGGTTATTCCAGCTTTTTTCGAGTTGCTTTATCGTTATCATTAAAAAAATAACAATACTATTTAGGTCCACTGTCACTTTGAAGTTTCAGAATCGACACGAAATTGACAAGGATGTCGAAAAATTACATAAAAAGGATACGGTTGTAGCGCTTTTACAAGATTTTACAAGTGACATAATATACACATGCATGTGTCAATAATGTTTCATTGTCCCAGCATGGGATTTGTTTTTTATAAAAATCTTATTTTTAGTATTGTCTGGGTTTGATATATAATGAAGGGAATGTTTAGGGAATTATTAAGATAACGAGGGACTTGCTCTCTTGAGACGTCACAAAATGAACACTTTGAAGAGCCACCACCTGGTTATTCTTTTATGGTTGTTTGCTAAACTTTCATATATTATTTTTTCCATCATGTTTCTACTTTTATCAAAATCAAATTATCTTCAGAGTGGACTTCCCTTCAAAGTCTAGCTTTTATCTTGATAAAGCCATTCTTTCCGTAATATACATGAATCAATTTCGAAGCCACTAAAAAAATGCGATGAATTATCATGATTTTGTTGTATAACAACCAGCACTTCAGTCCCAAATATTAATATTAATGTGGGTGTTTGTTTTGCGATACCAACACAACAGATCAAGCTAGATCACTTAGCATTTGAACAACAACAATAACTCTACGCAAGGAGGAGAAACGAATCAGTGTTCAAGGAAATCGTCCGTAAATAATGCAATCTGCGCCAATGAGGCGTAACAATGTTTCATTTGTAAATCAAATAATAATCTTAATCAAGAGAGGTGATAAATTTGTTTCTCGTTTTGAACTGAATAATAATCCTAAATGTCTTTATCTAGACACGCACCCATTTAATACACAAAATGCAACAAGGTATAAAAATGAGTATGAAATCACCCAAGCGAAGATTCTTGTCAAGGTTTGAAGTTGGGGGTTTTGGTTTGAATAAGTTCAAATTTCTTGCAATTTATGAAATAACTTGATTATCATTATGTGCTGGAAGGTAATCACTTTGGGAAATCCTTATCATTGATGATACGCCCACTGTGCCAACAATTTTGATTTCCTACGGGGGGCAAGTGCTAAAATCGCGCCCCTTTAAAAGTGTATTCTATCAATGCGAGTGCGAAAATTTGTCAATTTTCTTCCGTTTTTTTTTTGTAATCGTAGACATGATTCATATCTAATTTAACAATGAAGGCGAGCGCGAAGCGAGAGCTGAACATTTTGGATCATCGGACCTGAAAAGGGAACTTTTCAAAAGACTTTTATTTTTTAAGGAAATCATAGATAAATTATGGTAGGGATCTCATTTTATAAAGCGACTTAATACAAGGGTGAAGCGCGAGATCTTAAGACTGAATATGCTAAACAATAATGCGAAAAGCTGAACACGAAGCACGAGCGAAAAATTATTGATATTTAGATCTGAAATCGGGAAATTTTCAAATGCTAACCCGAATCTAAAGATGAACAGTTATGATAAGCGTTTGAAAAAAAAATTAGGGACTGTTTAATTCTTTAAAAAAATAAGTAGAGGATCACTAATAAAAAAATTGCACTATTATTAACAATAAAAAACATGCAAGTTTAATTTCTAAATGGGTTGAAAACTGCACTACCAGTGGTGTTCTTTTTCTGCGCCTTTATTCCTTAAGTTTGCCTTTTCTGTATACAAAAAATAAAGTTTACCTTTTCTGTTCATTTCTTGCTTTCTTTTTCTTTAATTGTGCCCCTTTCCCCCTTTTTTCGCCCCCATGAAATTGGCGCCCGGGGCACGTGCCTCCCTTGCCCCTCCCTAGATACGCCACTGGATGGATACACTAATTATTATTCCCTTCTGTCATGTCTGTACCTCTTTTTGCTGTTGTCACGGTACAATGTTCATTTGATAGATGAAAAGACAATAAAGAAAGGCAAATCGTGACGTACTTCCATGCAAAGGAATACAATTAAATGACTAACCCAAGAGAAAAGGATAAAATGGAAAGGGAACGATAAAAGGAAATTTACGGAAGTGCCCCCGAAAACCCATCTTTGTAAATTAATAGAGCGTTTAATCGCAAAATGACCCATCATCTCTACTCTGTGAGGCGAGCAAAACGAGATAATAGACTTCAGTGCTGGCAGGCCTATCATTCTATTATCTATTTATCTATTATTATTTCAGCGTTGACGACAGTATAAATGGTAAACCCATATATTATTCTTTAAAATGTGAAATGGCCCGTGAATTGGGCTGAGTCAAGGGTAATGATTTGTGATTACAGTTATAAGGCCCACGGGGGTATAGACTAGAGTTAAAAAGGAAATAACAGAGAGAGAGAACGAGAGAGAGAGAGGGAGATAAGGCGGGGGAGAGGATGAAGGATTGGAGAGAGGGAGAGAGAGTGTGTGTGTGTGGGGGGAGGGGGTCGACTGATAAGGAGACCCAACTTTAAAGGGGAAAGTTCACCCAGAAGAAAAGTTTGTTGTTAATTAGCAGAAAAACAAAATATCGGTGAAAGTTTGATGAAAATCCATCAAAAATTAAGGAAGTAAACAGAATTTTGGAATTGTGACGTCATAAACGAGTAGCTGCCCCAAATATGTTATGTAATATAAAATGCGCAATTTTCAATTATTTAATATATCCTGATGACTTATTTTTTTCTTTTTAGGAAAGGGTGTAACATTTTTTGCCTATTGATATACTGAATATACAGTTAAAACCATTTCCATTTTTTTTCTGAGAAAATGACATTTCATTGATTTGTTTTACCATTCGATATGTAGAAAAGTTGCTCGCATAATATGACGTCACAAATTAATGAAATAGTTTAAAAATTCAATAAAGTTTTTATTCTTTGATGGATTTTTCTCAAACCTTCGGCAATATTTTTTCTGCTATTTTTACAATTAACTTTTTGTCAGGGTGAACTTCCCTGACTTAGCATGCTTAGTATGCTATGCTGAGTCAAATTCACTTCTACTGCATCCAAAGGCTAATGAAATCATCCACAAATATAAGCTGTGAAAATTGAAGATTTGAAATAAAAAAATTCCCCCAATATATTACTCCCGAGTGTGTATACTGTTTTTTTAAGACATAAAACACGTAAAGTATATCTCGTACAGACAACAGAAACACAAGTAACAGCTGGTAGTAATGATGCCCATTATATAATTTTCATTTATCCTTGAATAAGAAAAGGGGGTGCTAATAAATTCCTTGCCTTGCTAAAGGTGCCATGTCCGCGAATCGAACCCAGGACATTTCCCGTATGTGTCTAGTTCACTAGTTCTAGGCCACTGCACCTCTACTTCGTTCTGGGTTTTATGATTTTTATGACTTAAGGCTCGTTTGTGTGATACCGTGACGGTGGTAACTTACAGCTGTAATAAGTTTGTCACAAAAAGACATTATCAATGTTTAATTTGAAACACGGTATATCAGTAAGAGAATAACTGATACGATGATGATGCCAAAACTTAAAAGTTATTCGATCATGACCACTCATGCCTCCCAAAAGTAATTATAAGGAAAAAAGGAAAGCAAAACATTGTGAAACAAAGAAATACAGGAAGAGAGCTGAAAAGAATGAAGTTGACAAAAAATAGGCATATAGAAATAAACAAAGAAAACCAAACTTGGTTGGAAAAGAGCTAAAGAAACGTATAACTGGATTAAAAAAAGTATAGAAGACAGATATTTCTCCCACCAACTTACTGTGAACGGGGCCTATAATATTTACAACGCTGGTGGCGATATTTCGATTACTGCAAATTTTCAATAGAGGAGCAGAGTTTGCATCCCGTGATTTGTACAGGATTGAAGTTGAATATGTATTCGTTACAATTTACAAGATATAAAGATTTGTTTTTGTCTGAAAATCTGTATTAAGAATAAAATCCGTGGTGCTTTTTGCTTGCTCAGTTTACTGCTGAGCTTTTCTGTTACATTGCCCCCCCTTTTTTTTACTCTACTCTCTCATTTTTTTCATTAAAGGGATGGCCCGGGCTGAAAATATTAATATCTAAATAGAGTAAAATTAACAGAGCAAATACTGAAAATTCATCAAAATCGGATAACAAATAACAAGGTTATTGAATTCTAAAGTTTATCAATATTTTGTGAAAAGTTATATCCACATCATCATGAATATTCATTAGGTGGGCTGATGATGTCACATCCCCACTTTCCTTTTCTTATGTTATTACATGAAATCATAATGTTTCTTTTTCATACGTGTGTAAGTGATGTGTCTCCATTATAATGAAATAAGTTGAGGCAATAAATAACTAATGCACTTCAATCAGTTGTCAATCTAATTGTTTTAGTTCTTGGTAAAATTTGTATTAATAAACCTTATTTCATATAATAAAATACAAATGAACAAGTGGCATATGACATCATCAGCCTACCTAATGAATATTCATAAAGATATGCCTAGAACCGTTTCACCGGAATAATGCAAATTTTTAAAATTCAATAACTTTGTTATTCGATTTTGATCCAATTTTCAACATTTTGCTCTGTGCATTTTACTCTATTTATTGAGATATGAATATTTCCAGTATGGACCATTCCATTAATCCATTTTCTTCTTTTATTTCCTTCTCAATACTTAGTATTTTTGGATCCCCCTTCATTCCACTTTTACCTTTATATCTGCTGTTAATTCCTTATGATGGCATGGTACCTGTGGTACTTTTAGGGTAACTTTATTATATATTTTTATATTTTATTCATTTTACAAAATTCAGAAGAGATTGTAACTTCTGTAGTTAAAAGCCACCTACATTATTGTGTGCGCACATTGAATAATATCATATTTTAGATATTTCTGTGTATGAATACATGGGGAATATCAGTTACTAATGTTTATTTCAATGCGCTTTTAAAGCTAGGGAAAGATGGGGGGCCCCCTCTTGATTATTTTTTTTCCATGAATTTATGCTGTTGTCTTTTAAATGTAACTTAGGCCACCGCACACCTTGCGATCCAACGCCTCTGACTGGTCTGCGACTGAGTGAGTGGAGATGAATCGCAAGGTAGTCATAAGCCTCGACACCGCACACCTTGTGATCCGACTACTACGCAGTCAGCAACTAGCGCATGCGCTTTTTTTGGCCATAGTAACTAAGAAAATGTCGCTATTACTGCGTCTGTGCGTTGCTCATCATGTACGCGTTGTGACTCTGCTGTCTGATTGGCTGGTAGTTGGATTGAGTTTGCGATCCAGTTGTAAGGATTCAACATGTCGAATCCTTACGATTTTCCTTGCGATTTGTCTCTGACTGGCCTGCGACTCTTCAAGTTGACAAGAGCTGCGAAGTCACATTTCCCTTCACTCAGTCGCAGACCAGTCGTAGACCAGGGCCGTCTTACGAAGAGTTGCGATTGATCTGATCAATCACAACTATGGACGGCAAGCAATGTCAAAATCTATTATGCATGTTTGTTCAAAATATTTTCTAATTATGATGTGTATTCATGCATTCATTGTTTTCTTAAAAATTCACTGTGCTTCTCTTTGTTTACAAAGGACATTGTGCAAATTTCCTGTAGAAAAAATTATGACACTGATGGATTTCAATAGATTTATGATTGATTGGATCAATCACAACTGTTGTAAGAGGGGGCCCAGATGGGTTGCAAGGTGTGCGAAGGCCTTTAGGTGAAGACTCTAGAATATAACTAATATATAAACAAAACTAAATCAATAAATAATGCGTAAGAGAAATACATGTTGAGTTTATTTCAAAATGTCTACTTTTTATTTGTACAACACTTAACCTTCCTTGGAAAGAAAGAAACATTATACAATAATCATAAATGACTACATAACATATAATTCTTCATTTGCATGCTAGTAATTAAATATCAACATATGATGAATATACAATCACAATCTTTTGTGTCATTTTTTTCTCTCACTCTCTTTTGACATGTGCTACAACTCCCATACACATTGTATATCTGGAAAAATGGAAAGAGACAAAAAATAAAAGAAAAATAAAATAAAAAGTCAAACGTACATGAAATATTGATAAGTACATAATATATAACATCTGCGGGGCACTTAATGGCAGTCATGTTATCGTAATCTTTGAAATGCTTCGTGCATAAAAGGGAGTGTCTACATGTACATCAACGATCCCAACACAAAATATATTTTTTTTTAGCGAATGAGGGGGCACACACAATTATTATTTTCCATCACCTAAAACTGCAAAAAACAGCAAAATTCATCTTAGAGAGATCCAGAATATTGGACATAAGACAAGATTTAGGGCAGATATAAAGGCTGAATTCAATATATTCTATCAACTTTTTTTAATCAAAGATTTATGAGAAAATTATTCCCCCCCTTTTGTTGCTTGCACATCTATTTGATAAAAAACGCAAAACTTGGTGAGCATTATTTATCATCGATTTTTAAATCTAAAATGTTTTTAATATATCCTTTTTTTATGAATGTTGTTAACAGCACATTTATAGAGTAGTTAAATATGTGACTTGATAAGATAAAAGCATAAAGAAAAAATAATCACAAGATTTGACTTACTCCCATACAATCTTTTTTGATGTCCTGAACATTGTCAAAATTGTACATCTCACATTCAAATATATCCCCAAATTACGCACTACCCTTAGAAATATAAATTATTGAGGGAATAACAAGAAATAAGAAAAATGTGTGGTGGTTGAGAATGAGAAAATGTGAAACAAAACCAAGTGCTTGCTTGTATAAATGCCTTGAATAATTGATAACTAGTGCACGTTCATTTCCAAATATTTACAGCAAATGAAAGCTGGCTTTTTGACATTTTTTCTGCAGAGTGAAACAAAAGAATCAAATGTTATGCAAAGCAAAATACATTTCAGTGAAATATGGGAAAGCTTGAACGCCTTCCTTTCAGAAATTTCTTTAATAAGAATCCGCATTCTCCAAAGTAAGATGCTTGAATTTTCTTGAGTAATATAGTGCCCAATTAGATTGTGTCATTGCTTTAACTCTTTATTCCGACTTCCAAGAAAAACTTGTATACTGGAAAATGAGAGGGGCCAAATTCTTCACACATGCACCTAATTCCATACATTCAAGCCATTCTCTGATTAAGACTTGCTTAAAATCTAACTGGAACTGATGTAATCAAATAAATCTACATCAAAAGTTTGAGGATATTTTCCATATTCGACTATCGACACCCACCTGAGTGTGGTTTCACAAAATATGGAAGTACATGTATGACATAAAGTCATGCTTAGTGGCAAATTTGTACCTCTACAAATGCTCTTTATGTCAACACTTCTCTAATTAAAACCTTCTTTCAATCCAAATGGAAGTGATGTGTGCGAATAAATCTACATCAAAAGTTTGAGGATATTTTCCATATTCGAGTATCGACACCCACCTGGGTGTGGTTTCACAAGATCCATATCTATGACATAAAGTCATGCTTTAATAGTGGCCATTACTGCGCATGAAAAAACACCATTTGGGTGGTTCACAAAGAATATGTTAAGTCATGGTTAAGTGCCAACGGATAAGAGCCATCAACAAATACCACACAAAACTGGGAAGTCAAGTGCAATTTTAAGATGCACTTAACTGTGGGCGCGTCGTGGTCTACTGGTTCTGACTCTCACCTTTCAAACAGAGGGTCGTGGGTTCAAATCCTAGCCATGGCGTGTTTTCCTTCAGCTAGAAATTTATCCACACTGCGCTGCACTCGACCCAGGTGAGGTAAATGGGTACCGGCAGGAAGTAATTCCTCAAAAAGCTGTGCGCACCAGAATCGGTAGACTAGTTTAGCCGGGGTAATATAGGAGCGCCTTGAGCACCTAGCAAGGTGGACATGTGCGCTATACAAATCCTCTTTATTTACTCTTTGTGATATACCTACAATGTACTATTACGGGCACTATAGCTCTCTTTTACCGACTCTCAAACACTACGAGACAGCTTTGTTGTCTGAAATGAACAATATAAAAGATGTGATATATTGCCGAACAGCAGAACCCAATGTCATCATTCATTGAGGTCTAATGTGCCCGATTCTTGAGTATTATAACAATATTTGGCAAATCAAATGTTCTTTAAACCAAAAATAACAAGAATTAAGAGGCCATGCAGCTCGAATTGCTTTGGCTAACCAAGGTTATCAAACCAAATAATTTGTATCAAACTCATAAGTGCAATCTAGGAACCATTATACTTGGGGATTTTTATATGTATTTGAATACACACAATTGATACCTTTGCAATGATCGTACAACACATTTGAAAGCCATGGGACTGCTTGTAACAGAACAGATGTACATATATAGCACCATATTATGCTTTCTGTATTAAACAGTATGTCAATATGAACACATGTACATACATATGACAAAGGTATGGGTTTATACATGCACGATGTACACTTGATATATAGCCATGTTATATATGCTTTCACTTTGGTTTCAGAATTTACGATGTGAACATTAATTTGTCTCGATCTAGACTGCCCTAAGTGAATAAAATTAAACTTTCTGCCAAAAGGTAAAATTTGGCTCAGTTACACTGATTGTAAGATGGAAAATCATGTTTTTTGATAATCCAGGGATCTTGCATAGGGGGGGGTGGCAATTCTAATGATGTATGAGTCATAGTACCTGTACTCAACGTTGTGCCCAGAAATCTATAAGTTTTAGAATGAAAATAAGGAATTTGTGAATAACATTTCCTTTCTACAAGTTGGGTCAAAGATAAGGGCAGACAGGAGAGAGGCGAAGAAGGAAGGGGGGGGGTATGGACAGAGGATATGGTAGGGTACAGAGATATCAAGGGGAGGGGGAAGGAGAGGGAGAAAGAGAGAGGAGGGAGACAGTGACAGAGATAGAAAAGTACACAGAATAGGTGGGGGAGGGGGAGACAGAGAATGTAAGAAAGGGGAATTCAAGAGAGAAAGAAAGAAAAGAGTAAGAATGATTCTTATTCGAAGAAATCTCGGAAAGCTTTTTTGCACAGAGTTGCCATCAACGATTAAATAAACAGAACAAAAAACAAAAACAAATGTTACTCATGATTAGTATTTGGTC
The DNA here is from genome assembly GCF_018143015.1 of Lytechinus variegatus. Classification (NCBI taxonomy): domain Eukaryota; kingdom Metazoa; phylum Echinodermata; class Echinoidea; order Temnopleuroida; family Toxopneustidae; genus Lytechinus; species Lytechinus variegatus. The sequence goes on along the minus strand of NC_054755.1, from coordinate 9,194,896 downwards.
CACATAAAAGATTGTATCATACATCATGATAGAATTACGGTACAAGTAACAACATGTCATTACTTTACTATTCTCCTAAATCATTATCAAATAATAAAAGTAAAAAAAAATGCAAATATAGATTGATTTATTCATAATCTGTGAAGGGCACACAACAGACAATTCCCTAGGAAACCAAATCTTATCACACTCAGGCCAAAGATTTGACACGATCATAACCTCAAACTACAGGTATTTACTATTAAAAGATGGAGGATATCGGTCTAAAAAATTTCAATTGAATTCTAATACATTTCGGGAATTTGCACGCATAGGGACCAATTAATTTTCATCACTTTTTTTTGTAAGCTGCATCAATCAAACTACAATGAAATCTTGCACCTTTATAAGTGAGTATACTGTATATACTTAGGCATAATATATATATATTTACTAATATATCTTTTTTTTCTTGCAAAATGGCAATACAAAAACAAGGAGAGTAATTTCACCATCATACGTTTCAAAAAATATGTTCACAAATTTCATGACAAAAGTGTGATTTTTCACTCCGATTGAACAGGCTGAGAATGTGGGGGGAAAAACAACAAATACTTCCAAAAATACTTCAAAAAAGGTGAAAACGTCCGATAACGTAAACTATGATCTCCTTCTGAGCGCATTCTTGGTATAGGGCGGATCAGATTCCGGTACCGCACCCTAATGGACTCCTACCAGGGTAGAAACGGAGACATCTTGCGTATAAAACTCAGAGGGGGTTAAGTAATTGTAACATACAATTCCTCCCCAAATATTCCATGACGATTAAAACTTTTCTGTACAAAAAATATCTCTAATATCCAACATGGCTGTGCAATGTTGTCAAAATGTCTTTTTTCTTCTCTTGACATATACAAATTTGGTAATTCATGTTGTGATTCCGGTAAGAGAAGGTAGCCGTTTTCACAGTTTTTCTTTCGCTGGGATCCAGATCGTCGGGCCGGATTGTTCGTGGATGATCTCCTTGACTTGTTGGTATATGTCATCTATGGTGTCTCCCAAAACGATTGCTATGAAAAAAACAACAACAAAGAAATCTTTATAGACCAGTTCATAATTAGCCCATGTCCGAAATGACCTCCAATATCCACAGATAATTAATATTTATTTACAATATTTATACTGTGCGACTGTTATTATTTTGTTATAATCATGTATTACCGTTGTAAATATTGTATATATATGTATTTTGTAATTCTGATAATGATGTGAATGCATAAAGAAATCTTTATAGACCAGCTCATAATTAGCCCATGTCAAAAATGACCTCCAATATCCACAGATAATTAATATTTATTTACAATATTTATACTGTGCGACTGTTATTATTTTGTTATAATCATGTATTACCTTTGTAAATATTGTATATATATGTATTTTGTAATTCTGATAATGATGTGAATGCAGAAATAAATCACATCAAATCAGATAATTGAAAAAATGGAGAAGTATTTTTGTACTTGTATCAGACACAATGTAAAAGTGGTGTGTATAAAGAATCCTTTTTAAACCCATTTTGAAAAGTGGATAATTGCAATTGGATAACAGGGAATATACCACGAGTGAATAATATACCACAAGTGAATAATAGACGGTATTTGCAGGGTATTCCAATTTATGCAAGCACCATTCAGCTATAAGCACATATAGATGAGCTCCTCTATTCACCCACTTTTTATACTCAATAAGGCTCCGTCTTCGGAACCAGTCTGCATAACTTGAATGCTACAATATCCGAGAAGCACACAGAATTTTTGAGAAAACTGTGTGAACGTATGAATATACATCAGATCTACAAAATATTTTGAACAAACATGGATTTTAAATGTTGATGTTGCTGGCTTTCCATAGTTGTAATTGATATGATCAATCCCAACTCTTTGCAAGACGGGACCCAGGCGATCATTAAGGAAATAGTTTATCGGTAAAACATAAAAAAGAAGAAGAACCTATACCTGTGAAGTATTCCAGGAACTCTTGTTCCAGTTTGAGCGCCCTCTCGTACGTCTTCCTCGCCTGATCCTCCGAGACCCTCCTGTTCATCTCGATGATGGATTCTATTGACTTGGGCTTGAGGAAGATGGCGATGGGGTAGAGTTGGGCCACCTGGAGGCGTTTGATGGCGTTGCCGCTTACGTCTAGGATACAGTGTTTGCCCTGGTAAGAGATTCACAAAATAGAGAAATGTTGGTATAACAGAGCTACTAAGTCTCACGCATTGTGGGTGAGACTCACGCATCTAGGGTCCGTCTCACGCATGGCACCCATTTTTCTCACGCATCGGGACCCGACAGAAAAAAAAGAGAAAAAGTAGCATTATTTGCTGTGCACTGGCCGACCACCTTCGCACGCCGTCACGTCTACCCCGGCACGTGAGACGAATCGAGAGCGCAGTCAGCGCACAGCTAGTATGTGATACGATGACTCGCGTGCGTGCATCTCATGGTTTTGTAGTATGGATCAATATCATGATGAAGCCCATATTTTGCATGACTTTTCGAAACATACAAGTGTAAGTACTGGCCACACGCAGAGACGCTGAGTCATGAACATCTCACGCATACCATTTTTTCGAACTTGGCATCTCTGGTATAAGTCACATGGGTGCCAGCTTTCAACAGGAGTAGATTATCATTTGCAGACCCACGACTTGTGAGAGGCATTGAAAATAACTGAAGTAGAGATTTTTTTGGGGAAAGCAAACTTGATGTTCGAGTGAGTAATCTCTTTTGCCGAGCTTGGCTTAGCCTCATACAACTATCAGGACTCAGACAATGAGGCGATTTCCAGAGGCATTACATAACTTCTGCTGATGGTCATAAATCTCTTCTTCACTCTGTATGATTGGCATCCGAATGGTTCAAATTCCCAATGAACAATGAAATGATGCACATACAACTTTAATCTAAATCTCATTGAAGTCCACCTCATAAAATGATCACTATAAGTTTAAGAAAATTTTCTGACGAAACTACACTTTATCTTTTGTCAGTCAAATTTCTCCTACATTGAACATATATCTGTGGTCGTAGTATATTTGATTTAAGATATTTCATTGCCTGAATTCTAAAATATTAGTAATAGTAATGGTCAACACAATGTAAAAGAACTCAATCAACTAAATGTATTAAAAACAAACTGCATCCTTGATAAATTTTGGGTTTAAAAAATAAATTTTAATATATAATTTATTATTTTTAACATTATAATTCTGTTTGTAAACAATACCTATTTTTCTTAACACTATTTGAACTACCAGTCAATAATCAGTTTCAAATAGCAATAAATAGAGACATCACAATTACTTGACTACAGCCCCACATATTGCAATTCATGTACCTTTTCTGAAACCTCCTTGACGGATGCCACACTGGTGCCATAGAGATTTTCGTTGTACTGACCGGCTTCGATGAATAGATGATTCTGGATGTCTTTCTCCATCTGTTCCCTGGATTCTACAAAATGGTAATCCCGACCGTCGACCTCGTGAGGTCTCCTCGCTCTCGTTGTATCTGACGAACAAGTTTGAAATTTGTTTTAAGAAAAATGATAATATAATAATAATATAGGATATTTATATTGCGCACATATCCACCTTGTTAGGTGCTCAAGGCGCTCCTATATTACCTGGCTAAGCTAGGCGTTCATAGCGCACACAGCTTCTGAAGGAATTACTTCCTACCGGTACCCATTTACCTCACCTCGGTTGAGTGCAGCACATTGTGGATCAGTTTCTTGCTGAAGGAAATTACGCCATGGCTGGGATTCGAACCCATGACCCTCTGTTTCAAAGTCTGAAGACTAATCCACTGGGCCACAACGCTCCACTATATACATCAACGTTCATCTAGTTGCCTTTTAGGTGCACATTTCATTGCCCCAGGTTAGTCATCATTTGCAACCATCGTAAGAAAGCACAAAAAATCTATCACAGCGATACTATAAGATAACTGTCATCCCAGCCATGGCGTAATTTCCTTCAGCAAGAAATTTATCCACATTGTGCTGCACTCGACACAGGTGAGAGGAATGGGTACCTAGCAGGATTAATTCCTTGAATGCACGAGTGCTGAAAGGCAGCTCGAGCTAATAATAATAACAACATGCCTAGGAATAGAATATTTCTAGATACAGTCCGACCTCTCTTATCCGGCCTCCCCTTATCCGGATCTCTCTATTATCCGGACGCACACTTACCGACATTTTTTTTTAAATCTAGTACAGGTACGTGAGGAAATGAGATTTCAATCTAAACTCAATCTTATACATAAACCCACTCTGATTACATATATTTCCCAACATAGTCACCCTACACCAAACATATTTTTCATGAAAATATCTCACCCAAATCACCAAAAGAACTTTAGGAATGATAATTTCCAGTAAATCAGGGTGCAGCGCAAACATTTCATCACGTTTCTCTTTTTGATTCGCGGGAAAAACAACACATGTCTTGCTAGCTAACTTTAGGCCTCAATACGGACAGCGCCATCTATCATGTTTGAGCCTACAGTCAGTGGAACAATGGCTGACATTGCGAAGCTGCGATACCCGCCGCAATGATCTAATTTTAAAACTTAATTTCATCGAGTCATTCACTTTCTTTCAAAGTATGCTTGATGTATACCTCAGTCATTTTAGCAGGTAAATTATCCAAGAGTTTTGGCCATCGATCGATTTCATTTCAATAAAAAACACTGCCTATAATTTGCACTGACTCTGCAGTGAATATTGTCTTTACCGTACGCCCACTACAATAGTGCAGTGTAGCTACCGCCAGTGGCCTGGGGAGGCAGCCGGCAGCGCAGCTGCGTGTATTTAATATTGGGTCTCCCAGATCCGGATAAATCCCTTATCCGGATTGGTGCTGGTCCCAACGTGTCCGGATAAGAGAGGTCGGACTGTAGATGGTGCTATAGAAATAGTATACCTATTATTATTATTATTATGGGAAAGGTACATAAAATAGCCCAATTTACGAGGTTGATACAACAGAGTTCCAGCCCCTGTTGGACAAAGAATTGCAATCAAATGCAACTTGATTTACATGAATTTCTTTCACTGTTGTCGCTGCTAAGCTATGGAACCAGCAACCAACCTTCCTCAAGACTGCTACATCAGTGGACCAGGTCAAGAAACTCTTAAAGGTTTATTTATTTTTTTATGAACGATAAATACAGGTCACTTTGAAATGTGAAGCATTGTGGCCGAGTGGATTAGTCTTCTGACTTTGAAACAGAGGGTCGTGGATTCGAATCCAAGCCATGGCGTAATTTCCTTTGGAAAGAAATTTATCCACATTGTGCTGCACTCGACCCAGGGGAGGTGAATGGGTACCCGATAGGATTTTTCCTTGAACGCTTTAGCGCCTATTAATATGGCGGCTCAGCTACGCCCGGGGTAATAATATGATACCAAGTATCAAAGGGCAGTTGAGTATATGCACATAGAAAATGCGCTATATAAATGGACATATTATTATTATCAAATATGATCACTGTTGAGTAGTCACCATGTATAGGGGAAGGCGGGGTAAGTTGAGCATAGGGGCAAGTTGAGCCACCAGCCCCAGGCCAATAATGAATGAGTCAGACATTGTGGTGGTGTCATGTATTGATGACCCATAGCATAACCCCTAACCCCACCACATTGTTTCCAACTTTGAAACAAAAAGTAGGTTTTTAGAGGGAAAAATATGAATTTCAGCCAAAAAAGTAAAAAAGAGTGTGAAATAGATAAGTGCTTTATAAACACACACGTCTTTAAATATAATAAAGACATGATAACAATATTATTAGTCCAGGTATGGATCTTCATTCTTGTCACAGTCTTTTATATGATGGATGCATAATAAATGTGTGGATACAAAATTATCGCACTAAGTTCGGACTGGGGTAAGTTGAGCCAAACAGCATGGGGCAAGTTGAGCCATGGTAATTCCTATGGTAATGTATCTTAAAAAACAAACAAACCATAAAAATAGATTGAAATGCAGGCTGAAAGGAGCAAATTTACATGACTGCTCTTTTCCTTTTACAGGATGTTAGTATTTATATAGAATTAGCAAGTGAAAAGACTTTAAACTAAAAATTGACATGCTGGTTCTCCCCCCATACATTTTGTACATAGTTTTTGTGGTTCAACTTACCCCAGAAGGTGGCTGAAACTTACCCCATATATGGGGCAAGTTGAGCCATTTGTCACAACTTACCCCGCCTTCCCCTACCCAGCAAAACAAAAAAAAAAAGACACTGAACCAAATACTCAAGGATAAGCAGGAGAGCGTATTGGGATTTTTGGTTGAGTTTTCACATAGAGTTCAGCCTCGGGTAAATTGCTTCTAATCTCAAATAGAAATGGGAGAAGCCCTCCTAAGATGGAAATGTTTAAACTCATCTGGGACCCATAACACAAAGTTTAGCAATGATCGTAGAACATTTTTCTATGATTGATTCCATTGACTACAAATATACAATCAATCGTGAGAATCAAGCATACTATCAATCGTTAATCTTTGTGTTATGGGATCCTGGTCTACAGGCTGTTGGTCTACTTCTGAGACTCATACCACATGGGCAATATCAATTTGGGCTAATTTCCATTTGGCTACACTGCACTTGTTCTCTTACCCACTTGAACCTAATTCCCATTTAGTCTAATGCCCTAAATTTCAAATTTCACTTTGTCTACCAATTCATTTTCCATATTGTCAAATGAAAATTTGATTCATAAGCAGCTCATCTAAACCATGTAGACAACGTGGAGTTACATATAGATCAAGTTGATATTAGACCAAATGGGTGTATCCTAACTGGAAATTTGACAGTAGCAGTAGTAGGGCAAAATGGTAATTAGACTACGTGGGATGAGACCAAATGGAAAGTAGACAAAGTGGCGGGAGACCAAGTGGCAATTTACCAATGGAAATGGAATACTCACGTGGTACACAGCTTCCGAACTCATCGGGCATTTCCGAGATGAGATCATCGTTAACCCTGTCTTTACCAGGTCCAAGAATGATGACAGGCCTTGTGTATTTAACTGAAAATGAATATACATAAAAACAATTATAAAATTCCTTATCTAGCATTTTGTCAAGGGCTCCTGCTGTATAGGGTTTTTATTTGAGGGGGGGGGAGGTAGAGAGGGGTGGAGGCAATATGCTATTATCGCAATAAGGCTTAACAGCCAATTAAAATGGAGGTTTCTATGGCAGAGATACCATAAATTATGAAAATACTTACCTGATTTTCTTATTTACGAGATAACTCATACATCTACTTGATTTGCTAGTTCAGCCCTCTGGACTGCCATACCCGAAAAGAACTCCCAAGAATTTAAAAAGCGCGAGCGCGCCCTCTCCCGTTCAGGCTTACTACCCATGATCACCGCGCAATTAGCGTCCATCTTCCTCAACTTTTGCAAGCCCATACGTTGAAACATGTTGCTACGCAAGGCGGAGGGTCAGTGGGAGGGTATCAAGTAGATGTATGAGTTATCTCGTAAATAAGAAAATCAGGTAAGTATTTTCATAATTTACTTCAATAACTCCATACATCTACTTGATTTGCTAGACCAACACGGACTCAAACCGTAGGGAGGCATGTTTTCAATTGTAAGCCTAAGAAAATTTAAAAAAACAAAAACAACGAAAATTAGGGAGAGGGGGAAAAAGCCGCAGCTGCTTTAAGCGCCGAAGCAGCAAATCTCGCCTCGCTGGACGGAATGTCCTTCAAGTAGAATGAAGTGAAGGAGTTAGCTGAGCGCCAAAAGGCGGCCCTCAAAATGTCCTCGAGAGGAATGCCCTGTATACTCAGGAATACTCAGTATCATGGGCCCTCGGCCTAGTGTCAGGAGAACAACATCACCAGCTGACTAGAGCGTAAAATTCGGAATTTGTTGAAAATTTCAACAAGAATCGTGATCGGAAAACTGAAGCTTTTAAGGCTCAGTAAGTGATCAAACGAACAATCTGAGAAGGCGAGATATCTCAGAAGCCTCCGCGTGGGAGAAAGTGCCCAGAATTCGATATCTGTCTGAAATGCGTGAGGGCAGAAAATCTGCAGAATTCTGATAGAGAGCTGTGGCAAAAAGTTACTAGCGGTCCGAAGGGGACCAGGAACGACGGAGAGTAGGGATTTAAGAAGAAAACCACTCGTAAGGCAGTCAAGGGTCGAGAAAGCGACTGAGTGCCATCCTGTTAATAAGGAATGCCGCGGACCTGCTGCCTATGTAGAATAAAGCAGTCTGGTCAAAACAGCTCAACCGGGCGTGTCAGAGAAACAGCGCGGTACACATCACGACAAAAGTGTGATAGACCGAGTGATCGAGAGAGAACTCAGGATCCCCTTTCTCCCATACTGATTGAAGCACCCATCTGAGGGTGCAGTGCCCGCGGTGGAAGAGGTGGCTTGGCTCAAGCCACCATCGCCGAGAGAGCCCGTGAGGCTAGGCTGCGATGGCTGTTCGCTGGGCGGGGGAATCCCTAGCAGCAGCAAGTGTACGCCAGAGGGAGCTGGCGAAAAGTCTCTGTCATGATCTTACGTGAAAGCGACAATCAAGAGATGTTCTAATGAACAGACATCGCCAGATATGATACCTCAACTGTTACGTTCCCAACGGAATCGAATGAGGTAGCAACGGCCCTGTCCTATCAAGTTAGGGACGGGAACTGGCTAAGAGTGTCGATGTCCTCGCTTGAAGAAACAAGCGAAGGAGGAGGGAGACTTGAGGAAAATAATCACAAAAATTTCCATCAGTCTGCGGTGAGAACCAGTTGTTTATGAAAACAGCCACAAGGCCTGGTCTCTCAGGTGATCGTAAGAGCAAGCACCGTCGGCGCCGGTTGCGGCAGCGTGGAAGTCCGATATCGGAGAATAAGGAGTTCCAAAAAGCTGCGGGGGGCGGCAAAAATGACGCCCTAAGCAGTGGGGGATGAGCATCTAAGTTTCTAAAAGAAGAACTCCAGTGAAGTAAATCACTTACATGGAGAGACTCATCCACAGTCGGCCCGAGAAAAAGCGGGTCGTAGTGATTGTGGTTAGGTAGGCATAAGCATACATGCATCCACGGTTACATCATCCTCGGTCGTGCGGTGACCATGGCCACATGCATTGCATGGAGGGAGGATGAAAGCAGTATGCGAGGCGACTCGAGTGTGCCGAGTTAAAAAGCTTCTAAATAAGAAGACGGTTCGACAAATGGGCACGGTAAGACATCCACCGTAGACCACTCCACACGAGGAGGAAACGGCGGAGACGCCCGCAAGCTTGACCCACATAGAGGGCAGTCTATAAGATAGACTGTTAGAACTCGACCGATGGTCTGGAGGCGTACAGTTTGGTGTAAACTCGCCGACCCGGTACGGTGGGTGCGCCCAGAAAGTAGGCATAGAATGCCGACAGAGAAGTCTGGGGCTTTAAACAAGCTTGAACGCACGTACATAGCCAATAATCTCATGAGATGTACGGCGGTTTCTTTCCTCCGAGATGATGCTTACCCGACCGGGAAGGACTCGGGGAACAGCTGTGAATGTCAACAGGAGGGATATCTAGCATATGAAAAGCTGATTCCCTCCAGGTATTCGGTGCAGGTGCTTTCGGCGGTGTCCGGCTGGACGACCGGTGATGGCAGCTCGGGCAGGGCTCGAACGAGCCGCCCGAATACGAGACAATAGGTTAACATAACCATAATGCACCGGGTGGAGAAGGTGTAGCGATTACTAAGCACAGGAGAACTTTTAATCGCCGTGACATTCAGATCCGATATACATACTCATAAGTTCGGAGAGCTATGAGGTAGTGAGACATACCGCTGAGCGGTGATGCTGCTCATATCGGAGTCGCCCTCTCTTCAGCGGCGATCGCTGGAGGACGGGTGTCTGTACTAGCCCTGACTCTGGCCTTGCAAGGGTAGGAGCTAAGTAAGACAGGGCACCCTTACTTTCGAATAGAAAGTGAGGTTCAGGCCAGAAACCGACGGTCCCGTCGCCTGGGCGGACGGTCCGCGGACGTGATAGGTTGCCCCCTCAAAGCGGCCAAACATTCTCACGAGAGAAGTGCGTAAGAGATTCTTACCTCCAATCTACGGGCCCGCTTAGGGGGTAGAATGGAGTTACCGCTGAAGGAGTCGTCGCCGTACGACGGATAAGATGTATGCGCTTCCGTGATTTCCTCCCAAGCCGGGAGAAAATGACGGAGACGCCCGCCTACCTTGCCTAGCGCTCGGGACAGCATGTCAAACCGACTGCTTCGGTTTGGGCGGCGCCCTCGAAGCGGGTCGCCCCCCTCTTCCCCTGCCTCTGCCTTCTCGCTGGCCTCGAGAGACTTGAAAGTTTCGAGACGGCGGTGCCGGAGCCTGGCGCTTCCGGGCAGCAGCAGAGCGGGGGTGGGTTTGCACCCTCGGAGCTGGAGGCTTCCTCGTCGTAGGAGCCGCCGGGCGCTGGGCGACCCCGTCACTCTCCGAGACCCCCAATTCGGCCGATTGAGCTCGGAGCGCCTGAAGAGGCGGGGCGAAAAATAAGGACTCCCCTGCTTCATCAATACCCCCGCTCGGAGGGTAGATGTGAGGTAGATACTTGTCAAGCAGCGCCTGAGCGCTTACTGAAGAGTCGACCGCGGGATAGGGGTTATCCTCGCACTGGTCGCCTTCGAGAGACTCCTCGTAAAGGGAGTCTCGCTCCATGGACTGAACCGGGAGGTTGTCCCCATGACAAGTTTCCTCCCCTGGAGGAGCTCCGAGAGCCGCGGGAGCCGTACGGCCTCTCGGCCGGCTCTCATGAAGGCAAGGGAGTCCAGTAAGCGCCGGGGTGGCCACGCGTGTCGGCTGGGACACGTGCTCTGAGATCGACAAAAATGCTGGAAAGCACACGCGATCTTGAGGTGCCCGGTTAGCCGGTGCACTGGCTGGCGATTCGACAGAATCGCTCGAGGATATCCCGGGTGTCTGGTGGTTATTGCCCACTTGTCTCGCTTGATGCTCGGGGGCATCAGCGGGGTGAGTAGACGTCGAGGGTGGGGTGAACCCGCACTGCTCGAAAGCAGAATGTAGCAGCATGAATAGCTGTAACATCTGACCACCGACACAAGGGTCTGAAGGAGGAACGCCCATGGCAACAGGGCTGGCCAACCTCTCCTTCGACCTCTTCTTCTTCTTCTTTTTTGCGGGCTCCGCCGGCGTGGCCGGAGCAGAAGAAGGCACAAGAGGCACGGGTGATTTCTTACGATTTGCCGCCCCTGGCAGGGCGGCCGCCAACAACGAAACTTCACCCGAATCTGACGGGGTCAGATTGTGGTCACAGTCTGATGTGTGACGCCTCTTGCGGTAGCAGAATGTAGCAGCATGAATAGCTGTGACATCTGACCACCGACACAAGGGTCTGAAGGAGGAACGCCCATGGCAACAGGGCTGGCCGACCTCTCCTTCGACCTCTTCTTCTTCTTTTTTGCGGGCTCCGCCGGCGTGGCCGGAGCAGAAGAAGGCACAAGAGGCACGGGTGATTTCTTATGATTTGCCGCCCCTGGCAGGGCGGCCGCCAACAACGAAACTTCACCCGAATCTGACGGGGTCAGATTGTGGTCACAGTCTGATGTGTGACGCCTCTCGCGGTCAGGGGCTGGGCGATCTCTGCCGATGCTATCACGGAGGACGACTTAGACGACAGAGAGCCTGACCTGTGCCGGGGGGAGAGAACCGCACTCTCTCCCCGGACTTCCGGTGACCCGGTAGCCGGTGGGTCGCATAGCCCTTTGGGTGCTGCGGCGGCAGAACCTGGTTTAGGCTTGGAAGCCTTGGCTACCACTTTTTTCTTTGTCCGAGACCGTGGCACCAGTCTCGGCCTTCCTGCTCTTAGCATCCGACCGCAAATTCGGAATGCTGATTGACGCAACCTCATACTCACCGCCGCCGGTGGAAGCGGCCGACTTCTGTAAACTTGCAATCGGGACGGTCCCCGTGGAGGGCACCAGGTCCTCTGGGGCTGTGTTAGTCCCACTCATCGGTACCTCTCTCTACTCTGAAAAAAGAAAAACAAGAATTTTTTTTTTTTTTTTGTTATTATTACAAAGATCTCGCTTAGATCAAAAGTGGAGACCGGAGTGGTCTTTCCCTCCTCCTATAAGAAATTTGTTTGAGCAAACAGAACAATTCAAAAGGGGAAGGGTAGGGAGGAAGAAGAACCTAAAAATAGTTTAGGTATCTACCTGTAAGAAAATAGAAAGGAGGTCGGAGACTTTTTTTTTTTTTTTTTTTTAAAAAAGAAACTCCTACAAGGTTCCCCTACTATATTCTCTTTTTTTTTTTTTTGTGCCCGAAGGAAAAAATCGAAGCAAGAATTCAAAAATGAATGCAAGCTCAGAAGGGAACGAAGTTTCCACCTGCGAAGAAAAACTAAAACAAGAATTTCAGAGCAGGAAGAAAAGGGATTGAGAGGCAAACAATTCCAGATAAGAGAAATTTTACGATAATTTCCAAGAGGAAAAACGTAACCTCCTGTGGAAAGGTAAAGAAATTCAGAACAGGAGGAAGGAGGAACGTCTCTAGTAACGATTCCAAGAGGAAGAACGACACAGTAAATCCTCAAAAAAGAATCGTAGAACCCGCCTGTCGAAGTAAAAAATATAAGACTAGGAGGGGAGAGGGAATTGAACGAAGAAAACAATTCCGGGAAAGGTCAAAAAATTCCTAACAGGAAGAAGACCCCACCTGTAAAAAAAAAAATTTTTTTTTTTTTGGGGGGGATTGAATAACCAATCAATCAAGTTATAATTGCGTAAGTCGAATTAAACAATCCCAGAAGAGAAAAAGGGCTTTAAGTTCCGTCTGTGAATAAAATATTAATCAAGAATTTTATTCAGAACAGAAAGGAAAAGGAATTGAGCTTTAAGATCCGCCTGTGAATAAAATATCAATCAAGAAATTTATTCAGAACAGAAGGAAAAGGAATTGAGCTTAAAGATCCGCCTGTGAATAAAATATCAATCAAGAAATTTATTCAGAACAGAAGGAAAAAGAATTGAAGAATTAATCAATCAATAATCAATCGAAAATCTTAATAAATCAATTCCGGAAAGCAAGGAAGGAACAGAGTTGAAGATCCCAACCTGCAAAAAGAAATAACAATAACACCCTCGACAACAAAGTGTAAAGGCTGTCTAGAATTTAATTCAAAAACGGCACCAAAAACCACCACACTTTGAACGTGAAGAACAATAACCATGGTAGGAGGTGAATGCTTGCTGCCACGTAGTCAGCCCAAACCCGGTGCCTCGCGAACGCGCTAGCGATGCGGCGCGACGAGAACCCAAACGTTAGGAAAACAATTTAAGTGTCACCAAAAACACGCTAAAAAGTCGCGCCGGGTGTAAATTCTGAACACAATCTTACACACAAACGGAAAGATTGAATTTAAAAGGGAGAATGCACAACAGATAAGCAAAAAGAATATACCAAAGCTCAAAAAAGATTTGAGCTTTAGGAGACTTATCTGAGCACGTCTTGACAGATGGCTTGCCGAAAGCAAGAGGAAGATGGACGCTAATTGCGCGGTGATCATGGGTAGTAAGCCTGAACGGGAGAGGGCGCGCTCGCGCTTTTTAAATTCTTGGGAGTTCTTTTCGGGTATGGCAGTCCAGAGGGCTGAACTAGCAAATCAAGTAGATGTATGGAGTTATTGAAGTAAATTAATCTTCCTAGGGTTCAAAACAAGCACATATGAATACATATTGGATTAAAGCTGTTGTATATCAGTCTAGCTTATTGTAATTCAAGGAATTCGTATTACGATGACAAAGATAAAGGACAGACATAACAAGATACTAATAGAAAAGTAATGCTACAGTTACACCAATGAAACCAATGCCAGACCAAATGACCTGCCAACCTTCCACAAAAAAAAGTATTTTTAATTTTGGCTCAACATAACAATCGCCAGCCTGTTGTAGTGAGATCGATGAAAGAACATGTGAAATGACTCTACTTGAAAACTTGATAATTCACTCTTTAAAACATGTGCTCATAGGCGAGAATCATTACTTGTTCTTTTCATGCAACAAGTAACTGGCTCGACGGTGATTTTTACTGGTCTGGGACTGTCGGACCGGAACTAGTATCACGTTATTAAATAGAGTAATAAACCATACAAAAAAGTGTTGTGTATTCATAGCAAAAACTCTAAAAAGGGAACGGTTGGCATGTCTGGACCGACCAAAGCTATTGCATTATTTACAATGACATACTATCGGTCAGTTTGGAGTCTGTTTCATTGGGTGTGACTAAAGCAAAAAACCAAATCAACCCCACTGATACTCACTTTCTTGTTGGACGACTGCTTCATATGAGAGAATTATTTCCTCATTCCCTGTTTTAAAGTAAAAGTAAAAGCAAAGAGGAAAATAACAGTAATGAAAATAAGCAACATCTTTATGCACTTAAAAACAAATTTTTCTAAGTGCTGCAAGTATGATTAACATATCCTATTTCATTTTATATAATATATGAAATGCTAATCATAACCTAGATTTTTAGTATCAACTATGAAGTACCATCTCTACGATTCCTGTTTACAGAAAACATGACCATAGTAAGATTAATTAATTAGTAATTAATATGTCTCTCTGGCTAATAAATACTATTATGTTTAGCCCAAACTTGTAAAGATTTATCCAGTAGTATTGATACCAATTGTATTGAACTTATCAGGTTAAGATTGTTTTGAGAACGTTTTGATTTCAGTCTTAACCTGTCGAGTAAAGATTAATTTTGTCAATCTTACTTTTAAATCAAATCTTACAAATATTTCACCAGCCCCCTTTTAAGCTAAACCCCCTCACATGTTAATTGTGTCAATTTGCAGTGATAAAATTAATCATTTATAACTTATTCTCATACTAAATACTCTCATAGATAACTATGAAATTAATGCTGTGCAGCTTTGATGCAAACCAAATTTAAAAATTGGTTTGTGCTTATTGCAAAGATTAATTTGACATGATTTCACTTTCGTATAAAACTTTATAAAAAGCATTTCTTTTCATCCCTATCAAAGCTTGTTTACAAATTTATTAGAAGTTGCCAATTTGCAAAGATTAATAGATTAATTAGATTACATTAAACATGATCTCACTTTCATATAGAAGTGTTATAAATGTATTTTTTCATCCCTATCAAAGATTTGATTAAGAGTGAACAAAATTTATTAGAAGCTGCCAATTTGCAAAGATTAATAAATCATGCATGATCTCACTTTCATACAAAACTTTCATAAATTATGATTTTTTTTTCATTCTCATCAAAACTCAGCTAAGTCAAGATAACATTAGAAGTTACCAATTTGAACGAAATGATTTAATTATTAATCACAGTGAATTACTGTCATGTCATGTGACTTGTTAGGTTTCTACTTACTGTAGCTACTTTCGCTATCACTGGCATTGGATGTGAAAGCTGTGGAAATTAATAAGGTGTATAAAAGAAAATATAAACTTGTGCATTAGACAACATTAAAATACAGAGTTAATAATCATGCTACTAAATTGAAGTTTGATGATGCTCTATTATAGTTACATATTCATACCACACAATCTTGTATTATGAAATATCTTACATTTGTGGGAGTGTGTACATGTGCTACTAATAATCAAAGTTGCCTTTCACTTATTTCTTTCTCAATATGGCAATTAATCTTTATTGATGCTTAACAGACAACTATTACTGCTTTTATATATAAACATTCTACAAATGCCCCTATTTAATAATTTATATAAGACACCATACAGAAAACTAAACAAAATAAAAAAACACACAACAAAAACATATGTAAGGTGAATGATACCTTGGTCACATTTGCTCTACGACGGTCGTACAGAGAGTAGAAAACAGCAGTTCTTAAAATTAACGAGCTACATAATTGGTTTGCGTAAAAATGAATAAAACGGCTGTTTTCGACTCGCCGTACGGCCGCCGTAGAGCAAATGTGACCAAGGTATGAATAATATGGTTGCTAATTGTGAACATAGCTACAGTATCTCAGAATAGAACATTCTCCAGGGAGATAATAAACATGGGTGGATTAACTAGAAGGGGGTACAATGTATATGTAGGGGTACAGGAAAAGGGGTACACCCCCTATTGCCCTTGATGTGCATCTGGTAAAACACATAGGTCAATTTACAGGAAAACATGTTAAAATTGTGAAGGCTGCAATTGAACAGGGCTACCTATTGAATGAAAGGTGGAAAAATGTACAAAATATAATGAATTTTATTAACTGAGATCATATCTCTGTCTGCATTTCAATAAATAAAATGGCACAATAAATTACAAAATACACAAAGTCATGCACATGCATATATAAGTGAAAATATACCAATGAGGGTGGGGTCTGTGACAACAAACATTACATATTTAAATCAGTATAAAAAAACTGATGTGTATATTCTTTTGCAATTTGTCTCCTTGATAAATTATATTTTTATTAGTTCAAAGTACAAAGTCTTCATCTTATCATCATGTGTGTACTTGATTAATGCACAAGATATGAATAAAGTTTCAGAAACATTCTTGGTAAATGTATTTATTTCCTCATAGCACTGGCACTGTGTGCATAAAGTGATCAACACACAACTGATTATCTGTGTCTGCAATGCATTTGCATTTAAAGGGAAAAACAACGACCCTTTGACTATTAAATTTTCCTATCATTTCAAAAGAACCATTTTGGACTGTGAAATGCTGAATGTAGGGGATTCTTTAACTCTTCTGTAAGTGCAAAGTTACATCTCGATTGTACAACATTGAATTTCAAACAAGGGGTAACTACAAGTGTTCACTGACTAAATTATTGACCTGGTTGTGAAGATGTTGATACTATTACTGAAGATGACACTAAGACAATAGAGTTGAGCAAGAAAGAAAGAAAAAGAAACAGATAGCATTCAGTAGCCAATGCAATCTTTCAGAAAAAGAAATCATTAGGCAAAAGCAGTCATTGAGCAAATGCAATCTTCAGGCAAAAGCAATCATAAGGCAAAAGCAATCATTAGGCAAAAGCAATCATTCGACAAAAGCAATCATTAGACAAAAGCAATCATTAAGCAAAAGCAATCATGAAGCAAATGCAATCATGAAGCAAATGAAATGCAATTTTGAAGCAAATAGAATCAGAAGCAACTGCCATCATAAAGCAAATGTCATCATGAAGCAAATGTCATCATGAAGCAAATGTCATCATGAAGCAAATGTCATCATGAAGCAAATGTCATCATGAAGCAAATGCATTCATGAAGCACATGCAATCGACAGAAAATGAATCTATTTGAGAAATACAATAAACCACAAGTTTGAGTGAGAAAGATCAGAAATATCCAAGGTAACTCAAAATTTTGATGAAAGCAATGATTAAAGTTAATACAACCACAATGAAATCAAGATGACCAAAGATATGAATTGTTGAGATTTAGTTAGGTTTTTATGCCATTTATGAAGTCACAATAACAGGAATTCCATTTAATTATATATTATTGGAATAATTAAGTGATTTGTGATTCAAATTTACAATAAATTGAGATTTATATTAGAAAAAAACAATTGGAGGAAATACGTGTATTTAAGCACGTACAAATCTTCGAAAAGAATTTGAACTATCAATATAAATATAGTTAACTGATCTCCCTTCACAAATCATCCACTGACTTATTAACTAATCACATCATTTGAAAATCTAGCTGCTGCATTTTCTTCTTATTGAAGTTTTTCTCATGCAGTTTTTAAACTTAATACACAAATCAAATGAGCTCTTAACATGCAAAAAAGCAAGCATCATGCATTTTCATAAGCAATCAGTCAAGTTTTATACTACAAACTACATAATACCACATTACTGATCCTGAATAAGCAATACTTTGCCATTTTCTGAGTTTTATTACAAAAAGCTACAGAATAATGATCACTGATGCTACAGTTATATAAACGAAACACACTCCTGACTGAGCAAAGGAGTTATTACATTATTTCAAATGGCTTACTATTGGAGTGACTGTGGGAAAATGCAGGTTATTTCCCGGCAATTTAATTCTGAATAAAAAATTTCCATGGACAAACCCCTTTTCGGCAAAGAAATCTATGTTATTTGATAACTTACGTTCTGGGTCGCTTGTCTCCTGATCACTGTCCCTATTCTTCTTGAACTTCCTGAAGAAACCCTTTTTGCCTTTGCTATTCACAGTTCCCTGATGTGAGCAAAGAGAGGAGCGAACAATACTTAAATCCACATACATGGGACTACAATGCTAGTATATGTGTGGATATTAACATTCATATCATTTGAAATTTCTGGAAAAAGTTTTTCCACGTTTTTCTTCGAAAATTTTTAACATTAAACCCATGATGGTGCACTGTATGTGCGGAAAGTGATGGATCCTATGAACCAGGATAATGATGATTACAATTACAATTACAATGGTGCTTACAAACCAACATATGATGTGCTATATAACTGGAACTATCATTATTATCATGGAACAATATCTTATTCCAAAACAAATTACATACAATTTTTTAAAGACATCTTGGTCTTAGGGGAACAGAATAATTCGGGACAAAATGCCAGTCCAAACCCCCCACCCACAATCGAGAATTTGCCCTCATAAGATGCAAATGAGCCCTGATATATTCATGCTAGGTTGATAGAAAAATTTGAAGTTAGATTGATTTTGGGATGGAGTAGTTTAGAAGCAAGTACAGAACATTTACCCTACACTCCATATCCATTTACGATGTCAAATATGGTAGTACTAAAACAGTTAATACCATATAAATTCGGTTACACTTCGTAATTCCGAAACACGTAAATTGCCTATACCTCGATGTTCGTTAATCCCAATATTTGTGGCGTTATTCCGAAGGTTAGATTTCGTTTTCGGACTAACGAACCTTTGGAATTACGAACCTCATTTCGTTTTCGGATTTACGAATGTATGTGATAAATTCAATCTCTCTCTCTCTCAAAAAAGGATTTTACACTGTTACATTATTGAATGCTTAGAAATGGTATCATGTGAATAACTCACAAGAATTGAAATCATAATGAAATTGAAAATGTTGCATTCCATGATGCTAACTTACGGGCGGCTCAGTGATGTTGTTGCTCCCTCCTTTGTTACCCGTGAATTTGACACTCCGTAACCTAGCCTTCTCTTTCCTCTCCACTCTGTTTGATTGAATAGAAATATAAATGTTACTGACAGAAAAGACAAATATTGAAGATACTGATCCCCCCAATTTTTTTTTATAAATAACTGTTGGAAATTAGGCAAACTTGTATTGGATCACATGGTCATTTAGGGCCGTAATACAAAGCTTAGCAATCATCGTAAACTTTTCTCTTTTAAAAATAAATTAATTGTATTAACTACAATGTAAAATACATAGCGAAATTCAAGTGAACGATTAATCGCTAACCTTTGAGTAATGGGACCTGGAAGTAGCTGAAGTGGCAATGAGTCAGTTGGGAGCTACAATATGAGCATGTGCAGATTAAGGTACAAACAACTAAAATTCACTGACATGAACTTTTTACTGGTTTGCCTGACATAGCAAGACCAAAATTTTGCTAACTCGATTCAAAACACCAAGCCTTATTGATTGTAAGAAGCAGGTAAATTACACTCATTCTATGAACAAGGTTATGATATAACCTTGTTCTCTGGTACTCCTCCCTGTGCGGTGAAATATGGTTGGCAATGTTTGGTTAATTTTCTCTTTTTCTTTGAGACAAATGCTCAATTTTTTTGACACTGTCAGGTTCCATTACAGCTATTCATCATATAATTTGGCTTTTTTAAGTAAATTTGATTCTTTGAATTATTTTTTCTTAATTAAAAATAGAGAATGAAACAATTGTCTTGCCATATTACTTTCCACCAATAGAAGGCGTACACAAAAATATGCCCAAATTTCAAGTTTTTGAGCACTTTGGTGAATACAAAAATTACCCCCAAGTTACTAATGAAAAATAAATTGAAACTGTACGGAAATCAGTATTTTTGGTCAAAAAAGTAATATTTTAATGATTTTTTAAATTGTGTGCTGTGTACAGCATTGGCATACCATAGTTCTACCTGTAGATTCCCCACAGGCAGGATGGTAATGAACCCTTGTGTGGTAAAGTGGAGAGTTTTTTTCTTGTCAGGTGCTTCCACCTGTCCAGTTGGAGGTATTACTTTTCAAAGGGAGATATTAAAAATTCATGATGAAGCTTTCATGATGAAGCTGTTACTTTGCGAGCGTCTGATCAAGGTGTATAAAATTATCCATATCATAAATCATCTGTGGATATTTGAGGTTATTTTTGAGGTGGCGAACTATGAACTGGTCTATTAGAGGGCATGGAAAAGGGCAAAAGGTCAAAGTGCACTGACCTCCTCTTGCTTGGAATGATGCCGATTTCTCCCTCCTCTCCGTTGGGAAGAATGTGACGTGCCTGCCACCACTCGTCGTCGCTGGCGTTGGTCACGTGGATGATGTCACCAAAGTCAAAGCTAAGGCCTTGACTGGGTAGACCACTGTCCCTATTCTTATCATAGTCAAACAGAGTCCTAGAGATGATTAAGAAAAATACACCAAAAAAAAAAAATGATTTGATGGAGAATAAAAAGCAAAAAAAAAAGAATTTGTTTGATCTAAAAATATAATATATTGTAATTCAATAATTTTACTTTTGAATCAAAAGCATTGAAGACAATAATATGATTCAAATTCTAAAAAAAAATGAGAACTGAAAATCCTCCACAACTTCAGGCTATTTTCTGTAATAGCATTTCAATCAAACCTATTTTTTTACACAGTGCTTTTCATTGACATTTACTTGAATTTGATAATCATGCATTATAAATGCTTACAATTTGATTATTTTATCATCCAACCCTGAACGTCAAAAAGTAGGCTATTCTCATTTCCGAACATTAATTTACAGAATCAATGCACATATCAAAAGAAGTAATTTCTATTTCATAGAGAGTACATATTAGCATATCATCAAATAATATCAAACTTAGTAAAAAAGGAGTCCTTGAAAAATAATAGATTTTTGTTGTTGCACTCACCTGACAAATAATGTCCTCTTAGCCGACGTCCTAAGACTTCCTGTGGGACTAACAGAGTTTTGCATCATCTCCTCACGCAATGATTGGATCTTTGCTTCAAAACAGTTGTATTCTGAAATGAAAACAGCAACAAAATCCATTAAACAGACCTGCTTACAAATCTATTACAATGTAGGAATGTTCCCCCAGGTAACATAACAGGCACACCAATGAAACACACTACAAACTGATCAATGGAATGTCACTGAAAATAACACAATATATTTGGTCAATCTGGGGTCGGCCTGGAGACGGCTTTGCATTTAAACCTGGGCATAAGAATGTATTCCACTCTTCTATTGAATCGATCCTATTAATACAACATGTTGGTATGTTAGGAAAGCCTTGGGCAAGCTTCTTTGTTTGAAAGTGAAATTCAAATGTTTAACTGGTCCATTATGCTTGTTGCTTCTTTCTTAAGAACATAGTACCATGTAAGTAAAAAAAAACAAAAAAACCCTGCAATACTTAAAAATTCAGTTTACATACATTTCCATTACATGTACTTGCTGCTATGCCTGGAAAGCTCTGATAAGCATTCTTGGCAAATACAATTTTTGTTATCAAAGTAAGTCTAATACTCTGACGTTTTCAAACAGGTCTATTTGATGTTTGTAAACATGGATGTAGCCTGTTATAGATGAAAGGAATACTGCACCGAATAGACAGAATACATGAATCAAATGTTGCTATGTTAGGTAACCCTATAGCATGCTTTATATGTTTTTTTCACAGTTTGACAAGAATGCATAAATTTGAATATATTACAGTTGAAGGGTCTCTGGCGTGTAATTCAATAGGGTTAAATTTAGTGCAAACCAATGGATTTATTCATCACCATGTCAGTAAAAGCTCCAGCAAGCTCTTCACATTGCTGGCCAAGCTTGTTGACTTGCCCATTACAATGAGAAAATGTTACCTTTCCCTATTGAGAAATCTTTCCCACAATTACAATACAAACATTACGAAAAATTAACCAATTCAAAAGTTATTTTCAATATCATATAGTCACTGAAGCTTTCATAATTTGTTATTGTTATAAGTCATAATGCATATTTTTAATATTCCATCATTTCTTGTGAAGGATGTGAAAATCAGGCTTTACAATAGAGAATACAACTGAACAGCATGTGACTGGGGGAAAGAATGTTATTTGCATATAAAAGGGCAAAAGGCCATTAAAGTATGATTGTTTACATTCAATCAGTCATTGTATTGTCAAAAGTCTCTCTCGGGAAAATGATCCAATCTACATGTAAATACAAATGGAAACCGAATGTGCTCCACACAATACAACAGACTAAACATGATCAGAGATGAATACAAAAATCTTATATAGGGGGTCCTATTGATTGTGATTGGGGGGGGGACCAAAGACTTATGATTGATTAGTTCGTTTGATTAATTTTTGGCTTCTTCTTATAAAGTAGTGCAATAGTTATTATGCATTCTCATTATTCCACTAGGGAGTAGGGGGATACTGATTTATTTTCTGATTTTTTTTTTCTCAGGACATACACTGTTCTCTATTGCAACACAGACAAGTGCATTAAAAACCAAAATTTACTTCGCTGATTATCAAAACATAATGAAAATATGCAATGAATGGTTGTAAGATCAAGAGGAAATACCAGCAATTGTTTTATAAAATCAACATTTTTTTCAAACCTACTGCAGAAGTTTGTGACAAGTAGAAGATTAGGCCCAAATCATTTCCTATTAAACCTTTACTCCCATTGGCCAAATTGTGTCTGTATTAAATGTAATTATTCTATAATTTACATACCAAAGCATTTTTCTTTTTAATTTTCTGTGTAACACAAATATTGTTGGTGGTAATTTTTCTTTTATGATTAGATGTATGTATGGTAATAAAAGGCCTTTCATACAGGCAGCAGTTATCCATGTCACCCAAATTTCACGTTTAAACCTATCTTGTTATGGTTTTTAAATATTTGTAAATTACTGGCCAACATTTAATTGTATATGTGGGCATACAATCTATGTTTGTACGCAGATAGTCGCATGGGACACAAAAGATGAAATTCCTGTCTTTCATGTTCAGATTAGCATTTCATGCCTGAGCAAATTTAAACAAAAAGAGTGAACTTTTAAAAAAGAGCTTTAGCTTTGAAGGTGACTTTTCAATCAGGTTTTGTAGGTCTGCTCAGTCAAAGAGTTTCTATAGAATCAGTTATGTTTATTCATGATAGTGTAAATATTTACAATGAAAACCAAAGCCACAACTGAAAGTATATTTTTAAAGTCGCAGTAGAATCATCATAAAAAAATATATGAAAATCTGTTTTCAATAATATAAAACTATAATTCATCTATGAAAAAAGTCAAACCAAAAACAAGTTAATACAAATTCAATGTAAGTGCTATTAAAATGGCATGTCATCTTGTATAAAAGTTCATTTTCAAAAATGTCACAAAGATGTGCATTTCATACAATATTCTTAGGCTAATTAATCAAATATTTAGATTTCGAATTAGTGGTATGTAAATGATTTATACAATGTCGCTATTATCTTGAATCAAAGTAAATTTCAAACTTGTTTTGGAGATGTGTTATAATGTAAAATCATAAAGTAATAAAATATGAATTCACATAAGAATTTGATACAATAATATCCGATTTGGTGCCAGTGTAATTGATGTTTATGATGTTGTATTTGTATCAAAGTTCATTTTAGCGATAGAGATGTGTGAAAACATAAAATTATAAATGATGAAATACCACCAAAACTTATAGTTATCTATAATAAATAGTATAGTTATTTGGTGTCTACGCTAAAGGGCAATTTTTTTAAGGATATTTCGTACGCGAAAAAAATTTGACAAGCAAAAAGAAAGAAAAAAAAAAGGTCTTCAACCACAAATAAAGGATGTCGTACCCAAAAAACAAAATTGACAAGCAAAAAAAAAAGGTCTTCATATTCAAGAGGGGCCACACGTCTGTTTTCATTCATTGCATTTCTACATTACAAATTATCAGTTGTGACTCGTCAGGGGGAGGGCAGTCTGCCCCCCTTAGGTATGCTAGTGGTGTAAACTATTATTTTGTAGACATGTCTTTTCATGACCCACCACCAACATCATTTATATAACCACCTATCAATAAAGCTAAATGAAAGTAGTTGCAGTAAAAAACTGATTTTGTGAGAAAGTCTGTGAAGCCAAGGTTAAGTATTACTATATCATTGTGGATCTAGATATGGTACAGTACATAAAATGAACTTTGTGAAATCATAAAATCTAAGCTGAAAAACAATCACACTGAAGATCGCCAAGATAGGCACACGTGGGACAGTGTATTATTATTGCTGCAATAAAGACCAGACGGAAGTGACAGAATCTGCGCTGATGTTGCTTATTTCTCAGCATTAACACTATTTTTTCCAGAATCCTTTGGCACATATTTTTCATTCATACAAACAGACACTTGGGTGGTCATATTAGATTTTGTAAAAAGTCATTTTGAGATCGTTACCACAACTGGCATTTATCTGTAACTCAATTGAAAAAAAACAATGGTACAATGTAAGTATGAGAATCATGTATTAATGCTATATATGTAAACTACTGCATACTTTCTCTTTCATATTTTCCTTTTGGCTTGATCTTTCATCCACAGTATTATAATAAAACTAAACGAAGTCTAACATATTTCAGTTCACAATGAGCTGCATTTCAACACATCCAGACAACCCCATAGTATATCAAAAATCATTCAATAAAAATTAAAATGCCAACAGTAGTGGTAAAATACAAATATGATCTGGCATGGATGCTATGTAAACTACTACATACTACCTTGTACCATGGTAGTACATATCATATTCATCTTTTATTTTACTTGACCTTTCATCCAAAGTATTGCACAAATTAACAGAGCAAAGTCCAAAATATTTCAATTCACATTGAAGTGCATTTCAACACAATCATATATGTCCACTTGTCAAACCAGAGACTTCATCGCGTCAGGTCCAACCAAAATGCTACCATCTCCGTCAAATCTGATCCCAGCCTAGTTCTGAAATCACGTTGAACAAAAGGAAGACCTTAAACCCAGCAGATGTCCTTTGTGCCACCATATTTTCTAACAAAAGCTGAAAACTATATAGCAAGCAAGTTTGGTACATCATTTAAAAGAATAGCCTAATGCCGGATCAGGTTCGATAGTAGGCGAGATTTTTTTTTAGTCAGTTTCCCAATTTTTTTCTTTTGTGCAAAATACAGGCCCAAAGTGTTCTTGAAATTGAAACTTCTGAAATGTTGATGTTTGAGCACCTGACCTTTAGAAAATAATTTCTCATAAAAAAATAAAGCTATGTTCTTGTCAATGATACATACAATCTTAAACATCTTAGCTCCAAATATATGATTATTTCATAAGACCATGTTTTAGTGAATGATGATGTGGATATGTACCATCTTAAAAACTTTGAGCTCTAATTATAACACAAGTCAAAGGGAACAATCAACCATGCATCAATTCAGGTTTCTTTATCAGGGTTCCCAGCTTTTCAAGAAAACAAAATACCCTGATTTTTCCCTGATGAAGTTTAAAAATTCCCTGATAATTATTCAAACCCATTCCCAATTTTGCATGTTTTCTAAGTTGTTGTACAGTGAATTACATGTATTTTCAGTATAAAAACAATAACCAGTCATTCAACGGATATTGTATTAATATGCAACAAAATAAAGTTTGACCAACTACTGTGCTTGCAACTTTTGGGCTGATCAAAATTCCCTGATTTTTTCCTAATTTGAGGCATTTTTCTGTGATTTGAATTATTTTTATCGAATTCCCTGATTTTTCCCTGACTGGCAAAAAGTAAAATAATTTTCCCTGATTTCCCTGATGGGTTGGGAATGGGAACCCTTGTTTATATACAGTGACACAATATATAGAAATATATTTTTTTTCTTCAAATTGAAAATTTGAACAAACGAACAAGCCATTCCATACTTGAGTCAAAGCAACTTACAAATAATGTATGTCCAATCATTGAATTATTCAAATTCCTTCCATGCAGCAAATATGAAAATGAAGACAGCACTATCAAGTCCATGCCATTGGGCTATCAAGATCACACACCAGTAACTGCAGTTTCCTTTCAATAACACATCACGAAGAAATTCCAACCACTCGGAAGTACATTTCACAGTCTACATCAGGTTGTAAGTTACCATCCTGGATGAGTGAGCATTACAGTGAAATGCACACAGACAAGAATCCCCGCATCTCAAAGCATGGAGATCCACCGAGTTCATTTCATGTCAATTTCAGAGAAGAGTGGGTGTCCCCAGTCAGTGGTAAAGAAAGAAGAAAGAGATAAGCCTCGCTGTAACAACAAGCATTATCGATGGCCAAATGCAGATCTTGGGAGCGCATATAACTGTTGTGACATTTCTGTTCCAGAGAGGATTAATGATCGGGGAGTGCCTGCTTCGAACACTGAAACCAACTCATGAGAGAAGAACTATCGTAAATGTTCCGGCCATTGAAAAATGTAGTACAATGAGAACGTGGAGAGAATGAGACGGAGAGAGAGAGAGAAGAAAAGAATAAAACACTGCAATGTATCCAGTAGGCATATGCTTTTGTCCGCGCCACATTCAGCTTTAAGAGTAAACAGTAGTCCACGATTTGATTTCAAATGGCTCATACCGACTGCGGGGCAAAGGGCACGGGAGCATTTAACTTTGGCTTGTATTGAATAATTCTGGATTGAAAGGCTTGATAACAATGTATGCTTCTCCGACTTCTATCTGTAAAATCAATAAGTCCAACCATTCCTTTGGCCTTTCGTCAACCCTGTTGATAAATGATTCAGATAGATTTTCAAATACAGGCCTAGAAAAAAAGAGCATTGTGTATTTTTACACATTTTTTTATCAAGTGTATAAAATTTGCCTTGTTCACAAAAGCATGCTAATAAAGAACTGATAACAAACTTTGGGAG
Source organism: Lytechinus variegatus (assembly GCF_018143015.1). Classification (NCBI taxonomy): domain Eukaryota; kingdom Metazoa; phylum Echinodermata; class Echinoidea; order Temnopleuroida; family Toxopneustidae; genus Lytechinus; species Lytechinus variegatus. The sequence goes on along the minus strand of NC_054755.1, from coordinate 9,167,742 downwards.
TTTCGATGACATGGAAAATGTAATTTGTTTCAGTTCTGTTTTCTGAGAATATATATATATTCAAAAGAATATAAACCTGTTGCAATTGCTACATAAATGATAAATGACAAACTTGCTATTGACTAATACATTACAGGGTTCACCTGGTTATCGAGCATTTCATATAACTTGATCTTGATTTTAAGTTTCATGAAACAGGCCCTCGTCCTGCCCCAAAGAAAAAAAACCCTATTTGCTCCTAATTTACAAAAAAAAATTAGAAGGAATATCCTATCTACTGTGAAATGAGAAATTACACCTTTGAACAAACAAAATTAAAACCCCAATAAAAACATGTTAAGTGGACATAGCAAAACTATAAAAAAAAATACAATACAATGCATCTTTAATATCCATTGCCAGCAAAATCAATTTAAGATAAATACAGCTGCTAATTGATATCAGCTTTTGGTATCGCTTTTGAAAGAAACCTCATTTCATGTGACAGACTGTAGTCATCAATAAAAATATCATATAAGGGAATCATTTTTCACCCATATGTTCCTGGATATTCCAGTGCTTGTAGGAATTCAAGGCCTTTATTATGAGGTCCAAGTCATCACGGTCCATCATCTAAAACAGCTAAATCTATGACTTGAGGCACAAAATAAGCTTATAATTTGAGCTGTGTCACAATTGTCTATTAATTGTTAAACCACAACTTTGGATCAGAGTTTACATGATATCTGAGTTCGGAATATTTGCCAATGACTTTTGTCATCTGTGACAGTCCAGAATGAAAAATGTCTGACAATAATCACTTTGTAGATGCGCATGTTTAACAACTTATAATTATATACACAGGAAGCAAGGGGGGGTCCTCCATTGTTGATTTGAGGGGGGACGGATGCTGTCCCCTACTCTGTTTCAGCCTTGTCTGAATAGTGTGTTACATGTGGGGTAAAGGGATTAATGATTTTTTTTCTTTTTGTTTGTTGTTTTAATTGCTTGTTTTTATTGCTTGTACATCTGTATATATTTTGTTTCTTTTTAATTGGATGAACGCACCATATGCTATGAGTGCCTCTGATCCAAAGGAGTATGTTCAAATAAAATAAATAAATAAAATAAATGAATATATCCATAACACACACTGAGAATGAACAGAACAGAAACATATTATTACCCTTTTTAAAGACCACAAAATGAAATCATACATCTGAACCTGACCGGAAGTAGAGTTACATGTATATGTGGGGGAGAAGCAATAGGCTTTTGAAAATACTTCTTTAGCTTATTTCTAAGATTTCAATTACTGTGTGTATCTCCTGCCCATTGTTTACAGATTTAAAAAAGCTTCTTTTCCCAAGGAATGCAGGTGTCTTTAATCCATTCTGTGGAAGACAGGGATACAATGAAAAGCTGATTATCCTACTCAATGACCTACAAGACAAAGCAACAAGATCAGGAGGGGGAAAAAGAGACAGTTGTTTTCGGTCAAGTGGATAAGCACCCACATGCAAACCATGAAATACGGGGTTCAAATCTCACAGCATTACTGGTGTGCATAGGCACCTGAAGGTCTGTTTCTGAGAACGGAGCCCAAATTGATAGACACGAGCACATATATAAGAGACTGATACATGACATATCATGCCCATAAGAAGTATTGCAAATACTTATTATTTCATGAAAATCCATGAAGGTTGCAGTATGTTAAAGAATAAGTTTCTCTAAATGAAAATAACATGGGGACTATCACTGTAGTATAGATCTAATAACAAAAATATAACAAATCTGTATATATAAAGTGGTAACTATACCTGTTGATTAATTTTGTATACATGTGACTATATTGTTATTTTGATTTTATGAAATAAAGTACCTCAGAAGAGGAAAAGAGAAAAAAAATAAAGCAGTAACTAGCTTTATATAATCTTCTTTTTGTTCGCAAAATATTATCTAAGTATTTATCAGCCAGATCCATTTAAACTGTAAATATTTTACAATGCCTACCAAAGTTTACTTGCACCTTTAAGAGTCTGAACTCTTAAAACAATTCATTATGACCATCAACCCATGACAATTAGTCAACCAATATCAAAATATTTTTCAGTTCTACTTCACAATGAGGGCAAACAAATAAAATCAACCGGATGGAAACATTTCGTAGAATACAAAAACAGATAGCAATAATAATTCATGATGTATTTGTGGTATTTAGATTAAGAATGTATATTTCTGATGATGAGTTATTATTCCCCTCCCACCAGAGGATGATGTTTGAACAAATAAATGCAAGACATCCTGTATGGATTCCCCATTTTACAAATACAGTATGGGGGCAGATATCCACATTTCTAGGTATTCAAAAGTCATAAAACCATGACGATTGTTTTCTCTGTTTGTCAAGGAAATATCCCCTCTTTTCATTTAATATTTTACATTTCTACCTTTTTATTTACATTTGAGTTCTTTACATGCCTTGAACACGCTACAGAGAGGATTTTGGTATTTTAAGTCAAACTACCATCATCATCACCATCATCGATATAGTTGTCATCATCACAATTATTGTCACCATCATGATTATTATCATTTTTATGCATACTCCTCCTCCTCCTTCTTCTCCTTCTTCTTCTATTGTTAAATTTATTGCTTGTTCATGAATTGTTTAATGTCTTCCGCTTTATGTATTACTCATTGATTGTTTTGTTTATTGTTTAGCTCACAAACACTTGACATATTAAGTGCATCAATGTCTGTATATTTTTATTTGTATTATTTATTATATGTAATGTAAATAAAGTTTTACTTTGAAAAGTAAAAAAAAAAGTCTTCTTCTTCTTCTTCTTCTCCTTCTCCTCCTCCTCCTCCTTCTTCTTCTTCTTCTTCTTCCTCCACCACCACCATTACTACTATTAAGAGTATTATTATTATCATCATGATTCATTTCTAAACTTGAACAATTGCACAAACAATGGAAACATACATTATATTCAAACAGAACATTTCACAATTTTTTTTATTAAAGGTCAAGTCCACCTCAGAAAAATGTTGATTGGAATCAATAGAGAAAAATCAGACAAGCACAATGCTGAAGATTTCATCAAAATCGGAAGTAAAATAAGAAAGTTATGACATTTCAAAGTTTCACTTATTTTTAACAAAATAGTTACATGAACGAGCCAGTTACATCCAAATGAGAGAGTCGATGATGTCACTCACTCACTATTTCTTTTGATTTTTATTGTTTGAATTATACAATATTTCAATTTTCACGAATTTTATGATTAGGACCTCCTTGCCTGAAGCACAAAATGTTAAAATAATGTAATTCCACGTGTTCAGGGAGGAATGAAACTTCATTTCACATGACAATGACGAGAAAATCAAAATATTTAATATTTCAAACAATAAAAAACAAAAGAAAATAGTGAGTGAGTGACATCATCGACTCTCTCATTTGGATGTAACTGGCTCGTTCATATAATTGTTTTGTGAAATAAAGCGAAACTTTAAAATGTCATAACTTTCTTATTTTACATCCGATTTTGATGAAATTTTCAGTGTTATGCTTGTTGAATTTTTCTCTTTTTATTTAAATAAAGTTGTTTTTGGTGGGGTGGACTTGCCCTTTTTAAAGGATATAAAAATCCTGAACCTATCTATGAAATGCCCATAATTTTCATGCGAGGGAAATATGGCTAGAAAACCTTGAATTATTTGATCTAAAAGAAAAACAATTATCTGATGAAGTCAAACAATGTTTAAACCTAATTAAAAAAACATGTTATTTTTCCTGTATAAGCTGGATTACTCCCAACATTTCTTTGGTCCGAAGAGTTAACAGTAAACACAGTTCTTTCCCACATGACATTTCACTATACATTTTAGATTCCAACAGAAACCAAACAAAATAGAATCACATGAAATGCTCCTTCCCCCTACAGCAGATTTAAATCTACTTTCCCACACGCGATGATTATGGAAAATTAAAAAAAAAAACGGATTGTACATTAGAGATCCTACAAGTGTTGCTTAATTAAGGACAAAGCAAGCCATATAATGGCTTCATTAATGAATATGGCTTTTCTCCTTTAGGCCATATTACATCAATAACATTGATCAGAATGTTCAGAGAAAAATCAAATAAGAATAACACAAAAATATGTCATGAAAATTAATTCCCAACATTACATTACATTATTCTCATTATAAACAACAATAACCCCCTCCCAACTATAAAAATTGCTGCCATTACTCCTCCTCATTCCGTTTCCTTCTTCATGTACTCTTTCCTCTTTTTTCATCTTCCTCCACCTACTCCTCCCCTTCCTCGTCCTTCTTCATCATCAATAATTTTATTTCAGAAAATAAGGTTTCCTCTCAAAATCTGGACTAGTACTCGACTTCCCTAAATCCCAGCCATATTATGTCACATAAAAAAACCCTAACAAAAAAAAACCAACAACAGCAACAACAATAACAACAACAGCACCACCCTCATCACCACCACCACCAACCAACCAACCAACAGCAGCACCAACATCACCACTAGCAACACAACGACACCAACATGAACCTACCTTCTGGTTTATATTGTGCTTCTATTGTAACCACTTGGCCGGCTCCCTTCAGCGCTAACGCAGCATCTTCATGCGTTGCATTGACGAGGTCTTTGCCATTTACCTGAAAAATGAAATATGCATCAAATTAGTGATCATATATTCAGGGTTTCCATGCAAGATGGAACCCATAGAGCACTGCCCCCCGATTCCCAAACAATGATTGCACAAATAATATATTATGCATTGTAGGTCTTTAAAAAATGAAAAACACAACATGAAGACCCGGAGCTGCCAACCTGAAAAAGAACATTTCAGTATTTTTAAAGCCAAAAATCAGTATTTCGGTGAGGAAATCAGTATTTTCAAAAAAATACCATAGGACAAGACATAAAGCAGAAACTTTAGAAATCAGTATTTTACATGAAACTATCAGCATTCCTCTCATTTTTCAGTACTAAATACTAAAAATCAGTACTACTTGGCAGCTCTGAAGACCTTAAAAAACATTATTTCAACTAAAAGCCATTTCAAGTACAGTTAAGTATACATCTTCTTATTCTTACTCTTTCTCCCTTCTCATTCTTACTCTCCAAAGTTTCTTTTACTTTTGCTCTCCTCTTTCCTATTCTCTCCATCTCCTCCTCCATCTACCTCATTCTTTTCCTCCTTTCTCTTTTTAGGACATCATCATCATCATCACCACCACGACCACCATGACCACCAGCACCACCACCACCACCACCACCACCACCACCAGCACCACCATCACCATCATCACCATCATCATCATCATCATCATCATCAACATCATAATGTAATCAGTTATCGTAATCATCTTTGCCTTATTCATCAGCACCATCGTGGTCTTCGCCGTCGCCGTCATCAATATACGTTATCATTCAACCACCGCTTCTTCTTCCTCCTCCTCCACCTACTTCTCTTCCCCCTCCCCTTATCCTCGTTCTCGTCATCATCATTAAGATTCCTTCTATCTTTCACCCCCTCCTCCCATTCTTCTCCTCTTCATGATCATTCTTATACTATATATCTTCAGCCTCACTTTTACCACCACGACCACCAGCAGCAGCACGACCACCAGCACCACCACCTGCATCATCATAATCATCATCATCATCACCCTCTTTCTCCTCATCAACATCCTCCTCATCATTACTGTCACCACTATCACAATCCCTATCAATCATACCCTTCTCAGAAATTTGACTGGAACATCTCATCTATAACTCATGAACTATTCATGTTTGGAGGGGACTACCTACCGAAAGGATTTGATCCCCCCTCCTTAGAGCACCGCTGAGATCTGCTACCCCTCCGGCTAAGATGAATGAGATGAAGATGCCCTCTCCATCCTCTCCTCCGACAATGTTGAATCCAAGGCCTGTCGCTCCCTTGTTAAGGACGACCGTTCTGGGCTCCCTGTGAGAGGTTATTTTTTTTTTTTTTTTTTTTGGGGGGGGGTGTGGTGATGAGAGACAGAGATGGGGAAGGAAGATCGAAAGATACAGGTTTAGTAAGAAAATAATATCAATACAATGAATATGCAAAGTATATGTAAAGTATATAAAAAGTAAATGGTACCGAGGCAATAAAAACAAATATAAAATATATAAAAAGTACAAAGTTCATTCATATAATATGAACAAAAAAGTAAATAAAAATTAACACAAATAATACAAAGTAAAATCACCAAGAATGCAGAGAGAGAGAGAGAGAGAGAGAGAGAAAGATAATTCACAGCATTTTGTTGGGGCCATATAAATGTTTAAAACATCGAACAATGCAGATTCCCCTTAAATATAACAATTAAATGAATTGCGGGAAATGTAGGTCTTGAGTGAAGTTTACAAAATGAATGAAAAAGCGCCCCAATAGCCAGCATCTGACAAGAACTGCTAGAAATGGTTTCTGAATAATAGCGTTGGAGCAGGTGCTTGGTTGATTGGAATCCTCACCATTGCGATACCGATTATCACCCCTTTCCATCTTTCATCCCAGAATTACATGAATTTTAAACTCTCGTAATGACGCCCTTAGAAATGATGCCATCAAGCATGGGTCAGGCAGAAAGGCATTAACCCTATCTAGGCCGGGGGGGGGCCTCGGAGGCCCCCCCCTCAACAAATCGCGCGATATTTTCGCCGTGCGAAATTTTTTGACCGCGCCGCTCGCTGAGTTTTTACTTTCAAGTCTTGCGCAACTTTTGAGACCAATTTTGCGTCACCCGGGTACGTGGTTCCGAAATTACGCAACATTATGTAAGTGCATGTCAGACCGAAAATTGCTCAAAAACGTGATTTCGTGTACAAAGTCAATGCAAATTGTGTTTTCAACCAAAATTCATAAATGTATGATTATTTTTAGTTTTGCTAGTCTAAATGTATTCATTTTATGATTTTTATGATCACAGAAGAGTCCTCAACAAATTTCATTGAAAAAACAATGAAAAACAAAAGGTCAAAAAACAAAGAAATACATAAGAAATTGCAAAAAACAATATAATACATAAGAAAATTAGTTGATATCACAATTTTTTTCATGTACTCTTGCTAAGGACACCACAAAGAGTTTCTATACCAAAAATTAGTACATTTGGAGCTTTATTTAGGGAGTTAGAGGAACAAGTATGATTTCGCATACTAATTACGCATATATTAGCATAATCACTTCATAGTGATTCGCATGAAATAAATTAATATACAATCTTGTAGATTATGTCCTAGACAACCCGCGTGCCAATTTTCGGCGCGATCGCGCGGTCGACGGCTGAGATCTTAGGGGGGGGCCTGGGAGGCCCCCCCCCGGCCATAGGAACTCCCAAAATACCCCGGCCTAGATAGGGTTAAAGGGAATGATCACCCTATCAATAAGAATATTGGTTTATGTACATTTGTGGTCTGTGAAATCGATCGTAAAATGTGATGTAAGACAAATCATTAAGATTTGGTGCAAAATCACAAAATGAAGCCCCGAGAGCGGTTCTGACTTTCGCCTTGTAATCAGAGGGTCATGTGTTCAAATCCCACCATGGCCTAGCGTCCTTTGGCAAGGTATCAATCCACATTCTGCCACTCTCAACCAGGTGCTAATTGGATATCAGTCGGAAACAACCATTATTGTGGTTGGTTTAGAAAGTGTGCGCCTAACAGGCTGCTAAACATGCTATGAATCCAGTGACCTAGTAATAATAATTGTGAAGCGCTTTGAATAGTCATAGATTGATATCGCGCTATACAAAAGCCAATTTTTATTACTATTATTTGGTACCCTGGAAGCCTAATAGGGAAGATACAGGAAGGGAAAGGGGATACTTTTCAGCACAACCTGTGTCAATTTTTGATGAATGCAATCTTGCATGTTATGTCATTTATTATAAAACAAAATAACTGAACAGATTAACAGAGACAAAGACTAAGATCCAAGCCTTTGTTGGTACGATCATGCTGAAAGAAAAGACATTATATCAAACATCTTCTTGATTAGATTGGACATCAGAGTGATCTGTGTGAGGTGAGTTGTATTCCGATTTAAACTGAAAGAATTGAAGGAATTGGTGAACTCGTTTTCTGATTTTCCACTTAAGAATTTTTTCTTCTTAAATTTTGGTGGGGCAGGGGTAATAGCCCCCTCCCTCCTGAACGCCCAACCCTTTCCTTTCTCACAAAACACTAACCTCGGAATGCCATCGTCGTTTTGAATGAAGATCTTTGGAGCGTGGGTGTTGTTGAAGGCGTTTGGTGGTTGTGAGTTTGTTGCTCTGTTGTACGATGGGGGTTCCCCATTAGCTCCGTTTGCCCCGTTGGCGCCGTCGATCTCTTGGAGGCCGGCGGGCTGCGGCTCTTGCATGAGGGTGGGCTGCATCGTTGCATAAACTGGACAAACAATGGGATAGTAATATTAATAGTGTAGATTTGTAGTGTACACACAAATTCCAAAGATGCTCATTGCACAACTAAGGCAACGGTTATCTTGTATATAAACACACTACGAATATAAACCTAGACGTAAAATGTTTTATAGGTAATTGGTTATATACCAGCTTGGCGTTTACCAGCAAAATGCTGTCCTGCCGAGTTCCTACGGGAGTTACCAAAAACAGAAACAGAAACAAATCTACAAATTGAAAAATCATACTAATATCTTAATGACATCTTACACAAAATGATCATTCACAAATAGTTAGCGCCTGTCTACAAAAACTATATAGGTTTGGTTTCCATAAAATAGATTTTCATGTTGAAATATGTATTACAGGAACAGTCTGATAAATACCACCAATTTTCTGGTCTTTACATACAATATTTACTGTACTGCATTAAAAGAATATATTCATAAGGTACACCAAAGAGCAATAAGACCAAATTCAGACCAAGCAGGGCCCCCGTCTTACGAAGACTTACAATTGATCTGATCAACCACAACTATGGACGACCGGCGACGTCAATATATATCATGCATGTTTGATCAAAATATTTTCTAACTATGATGTATTTTCATGCATTCATTGTTTTCTTGAAAATTCACTGTGCTTCTCTTTGTTTACAAAGGACACTGCAAGTTTCCTGTAGAAAAAATTATGACAATGATGGATTTCTATAGAGTCTCTTTGTAAGACTGGGCCCAGGTTTAGCCCTTGTGGTATTAGACTATCTGAGAAGAGGCCAACCGCTTTCCGAAAAAGTGAATATAAATCATCTGAACATGTCTAACCTGGGACCGATGGTGCCATGTCGACATTGGACACATCAGGGGGCTGGACGCTCTCGTCATTCTGCGTGTAGGGCGCCATCTGTGTCCCAGCGAGGAGAGTTGCGTTCTTGATGACCGTTAGGAGCACCCTGTTGCTGGTGGCTTTCAAGGCGGCGACCGCCTCCTCGTGGGTCACATCTACCAGGTTGTTATCGCCAACCTGCAATAGTGGATGTCAAATGGTAATAAAGTTAAAATCTTAGAGATAAAAGGCCCGAATTCACAAAGGTGGTTTTGAAAATGCACGGTTGAGTCCATGGTTTATGCAGATTTCCTGTATGAATTATGCTTATTTTACCGCGTATATTAAAAAAAAAAGTCCAATGCTGATGCGCGCTTTTGTCACAGTGCGCCAAAGTGATGCAAGTTGTCGTGGTTATCCACGCTATTTTATTAATAAGTCCACTGTTTGAAGAGTGGATTCATGAATAAAATAGCGTATCTTACCATGGTAACAAACTTCAATTTGACGCACTGTGATAAAAGCGCGCATCAGCATCGGAATTTTGTATACATGCGCCCGATACATGCTAGATTAAGGGTAATTTATACAGGAAATCTGTATAAACCATGGATTCAACCGTAGATTTTCAAAACCACCTTTCGGGCCATAGTGTTTGTAGAGAGACCTTCCATGAGTTGACTTCTACATTGTTTTTAATAACTACGGTGTTTACTAGAGTGCACATTACAGCTTACATTCAAGATCAGGCTTAGCCGAAAATATCCTAATACTCGGCATTGTGGACCCTCCCTTTTGTAGAGGTCTTGTGGATCAATGGATACGTCCCTGGTCTTAAAGCTGAAAGGTCCTGGATTCAAATCCATCACAACCTGAATCTTAACATTCTTTGCCGAGACATTAATCTGAAAAAGGTCAATCTGGACTTTTACTTGATTTGCAATTAAAGGTAAGTGTCTTGCAACACACCATAACTTCATTTACAAATTGTTCTACTAACAATCCCATCCCATGCAAAAATCTATTTCATATCTATACCATTTTAGCAGGGGACAGATAGTTTGCATTTCAATACACGATTATTCTCACTCACCGCTGTGATCTTATCGCCGACCTGCAACCTCCCATCCTGCTCGGCGGCACCACCGTCGATGATCTTGGTGACGAAGATACCATTGTCTCCGGGGACGTGCTGGTTACCCTGACCCCCTGCGATGCTGAAGCCCAGCCCCTTTTGACCTTTGATAAGCTCGATGGTCAGTGTTTTACCGGTGGAAGGATTCCTAGGCCATCTCCTTACGACCTAACGATGGACAGAGAGAAGTGCAGGATAAACTTATGTTCATTCAGCATTATGGATGCACATTTTTTTCAGGATGGAATCAATTTACTTTTCATTTTCAAATGACTCAAAAACAATACATACAGTAAGACAATAATATACTGTTAGAAAATACAAATTTTCTTTCAAATTTCAAATGCATATCATGATTAAAGTTTGCAAAACACTTATTCACCTTTGCATCAATATTGGTCAGTATAATAGTATCTGAAACTGTATACATTGTATTGTAATGTGGGATCCCGAAACAAGCTGTCCCATAATGAAGTGCAAATTGTTCAACTGAAAAATTTGCACTTTTTCGTGACTGCAAATACCCAACTATCTGCCATTTTTTTTAGTGATATTCTGCTGCGTTTGTCAAAAAAATTAGTAAAAAAAATCAGGAGAAAATGAAGAATCAAATATAGGTTGACGTTAATACATAAATACACATATAAATATACAACATAAAAAAGATCTGTTGGCAACAATGTCTCTTATAGCAGCATTTACAACTACTTTACAGCTATGTGGCAGACATGAACATGATAAGGGTTAAGAAGGTTCAATATTTTGTATACTAGATGTGAATACTGTTTAACTGAAGGCCATTTTATGTACCCAAATCATCAGAAATCAGTCGTTGATGAAGAACTTACCATGTGTACCGTGTTGCCCGCCCTCTTGAGTGCGTCGACTGCCTGCTGATGTGAGACACCGAGGATCTCACATTCGTTCACTTTGCATATCACATCGTTGACTCTAAACACACATGGAAAAAAGTTTGCAATGATATAGTAGAATGTGGGAAAATATTAAAGATGTTGCATATAACTCAATAAAAAAATGACTAAGGATTGAAAGACTTCTAAATGAGAAATTGCAATTATGAAACTACCACTGGAGTATATGAATGCTTAAAAATATGCATTTTGTGATGATTCATTATTTACTAGTACTAGTACTATCTAAAGGTCAAGTCCACCCCAGAAAAATGTTGATTTGAATAAATAGAGAAAAATCAAACTAGCAAAACGCTGAAGATTTCATAAAAATCGGATGTAAACTGAGAAAGTTATGACATTTTAAAGGTTTGCTTATTTTTCACAGAACAGTGATATGCACAACTCAAATGAGACAGTCGATGATGTCCCCCACTCGCTATTTCTTGTTTTTTATTGTTTGAATTATACAATATTTCATTTTTTAAAGATTTGACAATAAAGACCAACTTGACTAAATCATAATAGTATTGAACAATACTCATTCCACATGTTCAGGGAGGAATTGTTTCACTTGACAATGAGGAGAAAAATTGAATATTCCCTATTCCATATAAAAAAAAATACAAAAGAAATAGTGAGTTGATGATGTCATCAGTCTCCTCATTTGCATATCCACCAGGATGTGCATATAACTATTTTGTAAAATCAAGAAAAACTTTAAAATGTCATAACTTTCTTATTTTACATCCGATTTTGATGAAATGTTCAGTGTTATGCTTGTTGGATTTTTCTCTTTTTATTCAAGTCAACTTTTTGTTGGGGTGGACTTGTCCTTTAAGAAAAAATACAAATCCCCACAAAATTTGCAGCATCTAGGACTGATACCATTCTTGGAAAAATCACTTGCAAATGTCATGCATGGTGCTGGATTTTGAATACAGAAGTTGCAAAGGTTATCTTATTTCATTTTACATGTAGCTGGAGTAATAGCATAGGCAAGATCAGGAGAGATTTCAATTTGGCATTGTTTCAAAATGGCTAAAAAGAAAAGCACTCAGACTCAGTTATTTAAATTGAATAAGATGTATGGCAAAAAGAAATTTAGTTGTGATTAATTGTTCACTTAAAGTATTAGCCTAATGTAGATATTTTGAAGGGAGACTTTGTTGGCACCTTCTTTTTCAAACTGCAAAAGTACAGTGTAATAGAGATATGACACCAATCTCCATCTGGACAGAGGCGCTCACTTATTTAAAACAAAGATAAACAAATAAATAATTATAAAAAGAAAATGACTAGCAGGAATCTTCCAATCTCCGCTGCATCACCTCTGGTTCTGTAGTCGGATACCAAAAATGACTGTCTACTAGGAAAGTTCCATGTTATGGACGTGACAATCTATACAGCTTATTAGCGTCACACCTTAAAATTCACAGTATCCAAACGGTTCATTCCTCGTTTAATAGACATAATTTAACATTCAGTCACATGTAATCAACTATAAAAAAAAATCTAATTGAATAGTTGCACTTGTTTTTAGCATAAAGGAAATGCCTTTTATGACACGACCTAACAGAAGTTGAAGCCTTTTGATAAATAAATAAATAAATCCCTTTTAATAACATAACACTGACTTACTTGAGTCTTCCATTAATTGCTGCTGCACCCACTGGAAGTTATGTAATAAATATATTGAAAAAAAAATGCCTATAACTAGGCGAATATTACTCAATTCTGACTTACTTGAGTCTTCCATTGACTGCAGCAACACCCCCTGGGAGCTTTCCTCTGATTGAGGAACTTCCCTATGAACAAAATATAAATATTACTCAATTCTGACTTACTTGAGTCTTCCATCAACTGCTGCTGCACCCCCTGGAATAAGTTTGGTGATGAAGATACTAGGATCTTCTCCTATGTGGGGGTTGTCCGTGCCCCCTGCGATGCTGAAACCTAAGCCCGCCCCACCCTAGGAAACCAAAAGAAAGATGAAATGATTAAAGGTTAAGAGGTCATTATAATAAAAAAATTGCCTGTACATAATCCTCAAAACCATCATATCATACATGAATTGAATCCCTCAAAGAATTGTTGATCCCTTTCCCCACCTACATGTAAAAAATATATCAATTAGAGTTTGTTCCATGAGCAATCATATTCACCTGTATTTAAAACAAATTTGAACAAATCATTTTCTCATGCACTTCTAATATATCTTTTCTAATCCTAACACAATTAATTTCTCACCCACATAAAGTAAATTAATTTTAACAAACATCATGAAACCATTTTGAAAAAAAAAGTATTATTCAAATACTTTTAATGGGCAAAAAAAAAAAAGGTGCACCTACGCTTGAGTCTTAATAAAGACGAGCTCGATAAAATGTCAATAAATTTTCTCATTAAATCATGTTTGTGCCTCATTATGTTCATATTTCAAGGACACTGTGGAGAGGGTATTGATTATGATTGCGACTATATACCAGATGATGGGATATGAGGGAGTAAAATGACAATCTACAGCAAAAAATGATGTTTAGAAAAATGTGCAGGCAAGGCTGGTTATTTGAAAAGATGATTTTAGAACCTGCACATCATTTTGGATCATTCATCAAATAACATTAACAAAAAAAGGTCTTACAATGGGTTATTTTTACGACAGGTGAAAGAGAGATCTTCATTCGCAAAATATGAATAGAGAGAGACAGAGAGTGCAAAAAAGTATAAGTACTGTGTGTGCCGTGCTTTGTAAAGGCCTGGTCACACCGCCCGAGCGTTGTTGGAGCGGTCGTGAAGCGGAGAGAAAAAAATCATCACCGCACGCTACTGTTCACCATTTTTTATTTCGTTTTTTTTAAAAATTTTCCCCCCAATTTTGTGAGCGAAATTTGACTCTCTTTCCCTTCCGCTCCATGACCGCTTGGGCGGTGTGACCAGGCCTTAAAGGAAAGGAAATGGCGCTACATGAAATGACTATTGGACTGGATTGGAGAAAGGGTAGGGGGATAGAGAGATAGAAAAAAGAAGAAAGAGCAAAAGAGAGAAAGAGAGAGAGAGAGAGCATTCTTCTCAAAATATAAGAGAGCCCCAAAAAGTAAGGTTATAGTTCATACTGTAAGCATTTTCAATAGAACAGTGTTGGGTATGAAGGGTTTTTTATTGATTAAAAATAGATTCAAAATTTACACCTGTTGTGATTCAGAACTTTTCACATATTATGCACAGTTGATACTTATGCCTCACAGAATACTTCATGAATCTACTTGTAATCGACTTCTTTGATAATGATTCATATTATTGCATTTTGCTAAGTATTTTGTCCCTTATTAGCATTAAGTCATATTATAATGTAGTTCTGATTACATAGTATACAATCAAAAAAGTTTGGACCATCAAGAAATAGTCGCAAAATGACACAATAAAGCGATCTAAAATGTCTTATCAAGTTTTGATCTTGTGACGTGAGTATGGACATTCAAAGAAGACAAAATGTACCAAAAACCACAAAAGATTTTCTTGTTTTTCCTCCATCTATCTGTGCTTCCAGATTTTTGTTATCATCAAAACAGGAAGAAATTTCACAGGATGGGATGAAAGCTTCTATTTCTAAGTCATATTATAATGTAGTTCTGATTACATAGTATACAATTAAAAAAGTTTGGACCATCAAGAAATAGTCGCAAAATGACACAATAAAGCGATCTAAAATGTCTTATCAAGTTTTGATCTTGTGACGTGAGTATGGACATTCAAAGAAGACAAAATGTACCAAAAACCACAAAAGATTTTCTTGTTTTTCCTCCATCTATCTGTGCTTCCAGATTTTTGTTATCATCAAAACAGGAAGAAATTTCACAGGATGGGATGAAAGCTTCTATTTCTCCCAGAATATTTAGGGAAACTGAATCAATAGCAGGCATCTTAACTCAATCAATAGAAATGCTAAGAATCAACAAACATCGTGCGCTTGAGGCCGACAGAAAACCGCCCCACCCCCTAAATTACGAAAATGAGCAAGTGGAGGTCAAAATGAAGTTCAAAATCTGCACTGGAGAAAAAGATCAAGGGGAGCATTTCATGAAGAGATGAGTCATTGATTTTCACCTACTAATATGGTCACAGCCAATCAGATGCAAGCATTTCCAGTAGCTTCTAACACCTGTCAGTGAAAAACAATGGCAGACACCTCCATGAAATGCTGCCCAGGATTGTCAAGTGACCAAAGCAATCATTCAAAGTTTATGTTTAAACAAGGGCTCTTCCTAAGTTGAATGCCCGGCATAGCAACAATAGCTACTAGTGTCCTAGGAAAGCCATTCATCGACTATGAACCAGTCAGCTGGGGTGAAGACTATTTGATTGAAATGGTCAAAATGAAGGAAAAATTGGTCTATGCAATCTTGCTGACACTCGCATAAAACTCCACACAGAAATGAGTATATGGGGATATGTGTCACTATTTGGATCAAAGTTGTACGAAGCCTATCACACATTAAAAAAACAGAAGACTTTTACAGGGCAATCCTTATCATCTAGTTCACGATATTCTTCCAAGAGTAAGTAAAAAATACTAAAAAAGTAACATGTAAAATAATATCATTTCTCAAAGACCAAACCCTTCTCAGGGTTTACTATTTGTCTGATTCTGTGAGATTGACAATTAGATAGAAAGAGAGCAATTAGGTCAATTCAATCCCACAGTCTATGAAGCCAGACTGAGTCACGGAGTGCAATTGTATTTTAATCTCTGTGGAGGGGTGAATTCTGGAGGCATGAATAAATAATCATCGTCTATGGACAAAAATGGATTAATAGGGTCAATTGCCTTTTTTTTAGATTTTGAAATTGTGGAAGGTTGGAAAGAGGTATGAGAAATTATCTAATTTATGGTGGTAACTCTGATTGTTCATTTCAGTACAGATATGGGAACGAGTATCATAAAAAATTCCTAATTCTAATAATTACTCAAAACGGTGAAGGTTGTGTTGATCATTATTTAATTGGCAATGGGGGGGGGGGGGGGGTTACTGGAGTGGGAGGTTTAATTGACATGAGAAAATATTTACAAGTATATTGCGATCAAATGTTTTACATCTCGACTGACTTGGGTTTTTTTGGGGGGGGGGATAAGGGCATTTTATGTTGAGAGAAAGGAGAATTTTGGATAGAGGCTTAATTTGAATGATAAAAAGCTTGGATTATGTCAGGTCATCATTTGATGTATTATCTAGCCATATACAATAAACAAATGATTTTCCCTAAAATTTGCAAAACGAAGTCTCACTCCCCATTAGAAGATATCCTCAGATACACATGTCAAGGTATTCCCAAACTGTTTGAAAATGGAATTCTCTTTGCCCGGTAATGCATTACAACGCTCGACGAGGGTGCAGTGCTGGGCCGGGCTATCAAATGTTGGTTTGGGATACGTTTGTGATAGTACGGTCTGATGGATGGTTTCATAGCACAGGGAAGCGAGGCTAAATTGAAACTACCCCGGGAAATCAACAAGAAATGTGCGACATATGTCGGATGCCTGTGACTCAAGGCTCGCAAAATTGACTAGACTGTAGTTTAGAAAAAATCGACTCTGGTGCTGGCGGAAGATGGGAGAGTGATGGTTGGTAATTTGGGGACGAGAACGAGAAAATGGAGAAATGAGAAAACAGAGAAACGGCCAAGTGCATGAGGCATTTATGAAATGTTATTTACTCTTCCCAATCTCCAAATCCCACAGCGGTTTGGTCTTGCAACACGGGACAAAAGGAAAAGGAGGGCGATGGTTTGATGTCGATGAATGTAGAAATGATTTTTTTTACGATGGGCAAGGAGAAATGTATTTATCAATATTTAATGAGAAAAGGTGATTGAAAAATTGTATTTGTAGAAGGTGGGAAATCACTGCAGAGAAATCAATGAATGAGTAAATGATAGAAAGAGTGAGAAAAAGCTTATGGGGAGATAGAAAGAGTCGAGAAAAGAAAGCGAGATAGGTAAAGGGGTGGAATAATGAAGGAGGCAGGGGGAAGAAAGGAATTGCAAAAGGAAGGAGGGGTCTAAGGTGGTGGAATAAAATAAGAAGTGAAATTCATGAATCATGTTACACCTATATGGATGATATATATAAGGGAGACAATCCTACCAATAACATTCAGAGAAAATCCAATATTGAGTAGATAAATGAGAAAAATAAAATTATAAAAAAATCTAATAAAACAAACTTTCTGTTTCAGATTATCAAAAAGGACGCTCAACTAAAGCCATCTTGAACCAGAAAAAATGCTCTAAACCAACTCAGAAATTACCTGTGTTACAATTTCTCTTCAATTTCACAATAATACCTATCAACTTCTTCACGACAAAATGTCAGCAAACTCCACGGAATAATCCGCAAAATGCAGAATAATTTCATCTCACTATTAGCTCTTAGCTCTCCTCTCCTTGCCAAACGATGCAAAAGATAATTACAGATGTCTTCTTGGAGGGATTAATTATGCATATTATACCAGATGGAATTATCCATGTCATATTTTGATCCCTAAGCTTTAGGTTTTGTGCATATTTGAGTTTAAACGAAGGTCTAAAAATAACATTCAAGATGAGAAGAGGGAGGTTGGTATGAAAATCGATAACTCTATGAATAATGGAATCTATCAGATGGCCTTCAAAAATAAGAAAAATAAGAAAAAACCCGGGGGCAACAGATGCATGAGAAGTTCTTCTCTGAATGTTATGAAGATGAAAATAACACTGTCTGGAAAAAGAGACTATTCTCTATCAGACTTAGTGCTTTAGCTTCTCTTGCTAAAATGGAGGATTTTGTCTCAGTTCAAGACTTTCAGTAGGGGAAGGCGGGGTAAGTTGAGCATAGGGGCAAGTTGAGCCACCAGCCCCAGGCCAATAATGAATGAGTCAGACATTGTGGTGGTGTCATGTATTGATGACCCATAGCATAACCCCTAACCCCACCATATTGTTTTCAACTTTGAAACAAAAAGTATTTTTTTAGAGGGAAAAATATGAATTTCAGCCAAAAAAGTAAAAAAGAGTGTGAAATAGATAAGTGCTTTATAAACACACACGTCTTTAAATATAATAAAGACATGATAACAACATTATTAGTCCAGGTATGGATCTTCATTCTTGTCATAGTCTTTTATATGATGGATGCATAATAAATGTGTGGATACAAAATTATCGCACTAAGTTCGGACTGGGGTAAGTTGAGCCAAACAGCATGGGGTAAGTTGAGCCATGGTAATTCCTATGGTAATGTATCTTAAAAAACAAACAAACCATAAAAATCGATTGAAATGCTGGTTGAAAGGAGCAAATTTACATGACTGCTCTTTTCCTTTCTAAGGATGTTAGTATTTATAGAGAATTAGCAAGTGAAAAGACTTTAAACAAAAAATTGACATGCTGGTTCTC
Source organism: Lytechinus variegatus (assembly GCF_018143015.1). NCBI lineage: Eukaryota > Metazoa > Echinodermata > Echinoidea > Temnopleuroida > Toxopneustidae > Lytechinus > Lytechinus variegatus. The sequence goes on along the minus strand of NC_054755.1, from coordinate 9,148,983 downwards.
CCCTCATACATTTTGTACATAGTGTTTGTGGCTCAACTTACCCCAGAAGGTGGCTCAAACTTACCCCATATATGGGGCAAGTTGAGCCATTTGACATCGTTTTTTTTCAAAGGTCACGATGAATTTCAGTGTGGGGATAGAATTTTATATATAGGTGGAAAATATTTCAGAAGAATTAAATTTCAAGGCAAGGTAATTATTTCGACAAGATTATTAATCATATCAATTCTAACATGCAAAAAGCAAAAACTGTCACAACTTACCCCGCCTTCCCCTACTGTTTTGGACATGCATCAGGATTTTTTTCATTTTCTTTTTAATTAAAGATTGAATTCTTATTTGGAGTTTCCTAAGGTGATGAATGATTTGCTTTCTTTTCAAAATTTTCTTTAAAAAAAAAGATTAAAAAAAACAACGTTTGCGATACATCTTTGGAGAAAGATAATGGAGAGATATTTCGCCAATGACATAGAACATGGTCATCAAGCATAAGGAAGTCAGAGAAAGGGAGAGAATGAAAGAAAATATGAAGGAAAACAAGGAAAAAAGAATGAAAGAGGAAAAGGAAAAGTGGAAAGGAATAGGTGGGGGGGGGGGTGATGAGGATGGGGGATAAAATATTAGATGAATGAGAAAGATAAGTGGAGGTGAAAAAACTTATGAGCATTAGAAGAGAAGAAAACCACGAAGAAGGATAAGAACTTGTAGAAGAGGAAGAATAAGAAAAAAGGAATAAACATGGTAAACTTACCCGTACTAATGTGATTTCCTCATATTGCCACTGAGTCTCTCTATTTTGTATCTGAGCAGGAGAGAGAGAGAGAGAAAAAAAAATTAAGTAATTAAGAAGAGAAAATACAAACTAAAAAGAAAATTGAGAAAAGAAGATTTAGAAGACTGGCATCAGATCAACAAAGTTTTGAAGATATGGTTAGTTGTTCTTGTATATAAATTTGATATTATTTATTTGGTTCATGAAAAAAAAGGAAAAATAACCTCATATCTACTATAGATAACACTAAATTCTTTTCAAATTCCTGAAAATTCCAAATTATGTAAATCCAACATTTTCCACAAGAAAGTTCAGTCAATCTTATAATTTTTCAGTATCATGACTCGGTATGCCCAAGTCATTTAAATCGAACTTGTATGACCACCAATGATTTATTTGTATTAATACATTTAAATATTATGTGCTAATAGAAAGACTTGTTAGTTAGTAATAATACAAGGGTTTGCAGTTTATAAAAGTATGTATAGTTGGCAATTAGCAAGGAAAATGAAGTGATTAGAATTTTTCAGGGTATCATATAATACATTCCTACATATGCTTATCTCTGTTAGCAATTTTCATTGTCAGAACTTGATACGAAAAAACAACCCAACTAATTCACATGGATTTTTTAAATTCTATATTGATCAATCCCCTGACTCTTGCTTTTAATATCAGAGTAGCGAAATCTTGTGAACATGACATACAGGATTGGAAAAATGTGTAATGTACATGGTGTAATCGCCTGTTCCGGTATAATGAAATCAAATGTTTCCACCTATTGAACAAATCAAATGAACGATGGTGTGACGACATCGCTTACAGAATCAAACTTCGCAGGAAGCCGGGGGAAACGAAAAACAAATCCAACCGCAATGGAGGAAGAAGATGTGATTAATCATAAATTTGGTGGATTGCACTGAAATTCTGTGCCCGAATCTTGCATCAGGTTTTTGCACGAGGCTGTGTATGTTAGGTGAAGGTACACAGTTTTCCTGAAGTCAAAAGCAACAGTTGTAAGCCCTTTGATCAATGCATAATGCATGGCTTGTGATCTATTGCAGGTAAAGACACCTCCATGTGATGTGATGTAAATTTTTAAAATGCCATTTTCTCAAAAAGAAAATTGAAAGAGCTGTTGTTGGTGTGGTGGATACTCTTTGTTTTCTTTGGATTGTTGCCTAACCTTCACCAATATTTCTTTGCAAATTTGTCTGTTTTTATTGAAATAAACATAGCGTTATCATATGGTGAAGTTCTCTTTTAAAGTCTTAGCAGCGGGTATTTTGTACTTACTGTCGGTGTCCCTGTTCCCTCTAATCTGTCTGATAACACTGGTGATGAAGGTGAGGGCTGCTGAAAAGAAAAGAAGAAAAAGGAAAGGAAATTTTATTTTCTGTCAATGTCAAAAGCACTTTATGGGGGGGGGAGTACTTATGATAGTGAATTACTAGTCATTAAATTCATAATTAGCATCATTATAAACATCATCGTTACCACATTTTATCAGCCATTTTACAGCATGAACTATTACAACATCTTTCTCCTTCATTCTTACATTACGACCACTTTTATAACCAATGCCATCTTTATAATCTCATCATCATAGTCATCATCATCATCATCATCATCAGCATCATCATCATCATCATCATCATCATCATCATCATCACCATCATCACCACCACCGTCATCCTCCTCCTCATCATCATCTTAACAGTCACCTTCATTGTCATAATCATCTTTATTACAACCATCATCATCTTAACATCATCACATCCACATTGACATCATCATCACCACCACCACCACCAATACCACTATCAACATCAGAACTCCTCATCACCATATAATCATCCAATTCTTATGTTAAATTGTGTTTACCAAACTATGCAATCATAATACATACCTAAAACAATACCACCAACATCGTAATCACAATCAGTATTCACATACCCTTTTCTTGAACTCATCAACACAACATACACATAGGGCTACATGAGCAAAGTTATAAGCATTCATATTTAAAACCTAGCATTCAATAAACATCAGAGAAACATTTTGATAAGTTCCACCACAAAATGCAGAACTAATCTCATCAGATCCAATTAGCCGCACCGTGAAAATAACAACTACATGTAACAAATATTGGCTGGTTTCAAGTACACAAAAGCCCCGCTCTTCCCGCGTGGTCGAAAAAATTTCTCTTTTCCTCATTAAACATCTAAATTGCATCAGCAGGTAGTAAACAACATATCATGGACTATATATATATATATATCATCATTTGGAATCCTAATGCAGAGATTTAAGCTTGTGGCAAGGATAGGGTATTACATTCATTTTACTTCATTTAAAAAGCTGCTAAATTTAGAGACACAAGGCCTCATGGTAGAGGGTACTTCTGCCTGCAGTCTGTGTATGCTAATTACCAGGGGTTGAACAAAAAAGCTATTTAATGATACAGTATTGTATCGATTAAATAATTCTTTCTCCTGGTTTCTGTGTCTGCCTGGCAAGGTCTGTACAATTGCACGTCTGTATCTATTATAATTTTCTTTTTACTTGTACTGTATCCCCTAAACAGGTAGCTTGATGCTGTTATGTTGTTTAAATTAGCTCTGCAGTGCAATATACAAAAAAAATATCAATAAAATGATGCACTATAGATTTTACTCTCAGATAGCAAGCTCGTTTTCAGTGACTATTCAAACATTTTGAAGTAAATGCTCAAGCTGTTTGCAAGATGTGAAAGTTTGATCTCTTATACTTCTAGCCTCGGTGACGTGACATGCATGGCGCGACCTTAATCAAGTTTTGATCGATAGGTGATCGGAGGTCAGGTTTAAGGCTGCCATGGGCGTTGGAGGAGTGGAATGAATGCTAATGGTGGTGGTGGTGTTGGTGGAGGTTATGGTGGTGATGGAGTGGTAGTGGTGATGATAATTATGGTGATTATGATGGTGATGATGATGGTGATAATGATGGTGATGATGGTGACGATAATGATGGTGATGATGATGGTGATTATGATAATGATGGTGATGGCAGCAGTGGTGGTGATGATGATAGTGATAACGGTTATTGTAGAGATGATGTTGGTGATGATCATGACGATAACGATGGTGGTGATAGTAATGACAGTGATAAAGATGGTGGTAATGACTGCTGTGAAGAAGACGATGATGATGATGACTATGGTGGTGGTAGTGGCGGCAGTGGTGTAGGTGTTGATGATGGTGGTGGTGATGAAGATGATAGTGATAATGGAATGCTCATGGTGATGATAATGAAAATGGTGGAGGTGGTAATGATGATGATAATGGTGATGATGATGATGGTGACGATGGTGGTGGTGATCATGATGACGTAATGAGCTACATGAGATGCAGATCACACGGTAATGACATTCAACTGTTTTGAATTCTCACAACTTAACATACAACCATTTCAAACCAATAAATGAATCAAATTGTATGCCACTGCATAAACAAGATGCATCAACTTGGAGCACATTAGGAATATTGCAATTTATCTGACATCCTACTCACGTTCCGCAATGCATAACAAAACCCTTTCAAATCATCTTGACACCTACAATTCGATCGAGCTATGCAACCCCTAATGCTAATCTGCAACAAAGGCAGAAAAACAAACGACAAACATTGGAGCCCTCTGTTAGACCAAAATGCAGTAATCAATCTAGTGAAGCAGATAATGTGTGTACAGTGAATTCTTAATGACATACGATCAAACTCTACAACTCACAAAAACAACATCTTGAGTTGTTTTTCAATCGGCTAAGGGAGTCAACCCTGTTCTCTATTCGATGCGTAAAATAATACGGTTTAGAAAGACATTTGCATCTAAGATAGCGATCACATCACTCTTTGCATTAGGCATTTCTAATTCTCCATAGTCTTCTTTTGCCCGTAAGGTGCCAGAGTTTGTGGGTTTTACATGTTTATTTGTCACGGCTTGACATTTCTGTTTGTATCTTGGCATTCTGATGCAAACCTCAAGGTGTACATAAACATAAAAAAACCCAAGAATTCTGTGAAGATTAAAATTAAATGACACATATGTACATTTAAAGGTAAATGCCACTTGTGGTAACGATATCAAAATGAGTTCTTACAGAATCCAATGAAATGACCACCAAAGTGTATGTTTGTATAAATAAAACCTATGTGCCAAAGGATTCTGGAAGAAATTGTGTAATTGCTGAGAAATCAGCAAATAAGCACAGGATTCAGGTCGAGCGTCGGGCACGACATTCAAAGCAATAATTATACACTGTCCCTGCACTTATCTGTATTGGTGATCTTCAGTGTGAACATTTTTCAGCGTAGATTTCAAGATTTCACAAAGTTCTACTGGCATTTCTCTTTTATGTCAACTTTTGCATATAGAAATGTGGCATACTGTTAGAAGTAGGCAAGGTCTACTTTTTATTAGATCACTCGTAAAAAGAATACATCTCTGAGTCCCATGTATTCTCCTAATATGATGCTTGATGATGGTCTGTAGTGTTATCAAATTATCAGTAATTTGTCTCTTAATATAATTTTTTATGCTATGTTAAAATGGAATGTGATCTTATTCAAGTAATTTGCGGTTGTATTTCAATATACAAATATAATAAAGCATGGGAGAAAGTCTGGCAGAAATGTGTGTGTAAAGGCCAAATCTACTCCTAAGAATGAGTGAGTTGAATGGCCGGAATAAAATGAAACAAATCAAATGGAACATGGCATCAAAATCACTATTATTATTCAAAATTTATTTGAATTCAGGGTGCAGAGTAGGAGATTCTTGGTTAACAGGCACATATATAATTTAAATTTCAAAATGAGTACAGTAAATCTTTTATAGGGAATAGAAGAAAATACAATGATTATAAAAGAGAAAAAAACGTAATGATCAGTGACAAGGGAAAACCCCAGATTGAAATCTGAAGCCTTGTAGACGAAGTAAAGATTTGTTCACTAGATTATCAAACGTTTCTGTGTCATCCTATCTGTCCATAAACAGGTATCTCCCAAACTCTTTGCAAGTGGAGGTGCCGTGGCTGAGTGGTCTAAGGGTGTGTTTATGTTTCCATTGCGAGGACAGAATCAACGATTTCAAACGTCGATTCAAAACGCTGATCGTAAACGTGGTTCTGGGAGTGCTGTTTATGCTTAACTTTTCAGAGCAAATCATGATCTCCAGCTGGCTTCGCATCGTAAAGCGAGGTCAAATTGGGCGCGCCTTTTTCCGAAAGTTTTTTTTCCGATTGTTGTTATTAGGCTACGTGGAGATAACATGTAGCAATACGACTGTATTTGCCCGCGGATTTTCATCTCACCAGAAGCATGTACCAAATGACGCCATTTAAACACGTTTACGATCGTGGTTCTGTTTATACTCCCCCTGAAAGCCTGATTCTGGTCAAACAACGTTTACAAACGCACCTTTTTGTGAGTTTTACGTTCGGCATTTTGAAACAGCGTTTAAATGAAAATAAGCATGGACGCAACCGTGTTTTGGACTAATCACGTATGGAAACGCTGATTCTGGCCTGAAAAGTGGAAGCATAAACATGGCCTATTAAAGGCGCCTGGCTATACATGGAAAGTCCAAGGTTTGATCCCAGCCCCGGAACCTATGCCCATGAGCAAGGCATTTAATCAACAATGCTCTTTTATCCTGCATTCAAATAAATGAAAATGATATATGCATTATTGGTAACTAGGTGTGCACTTTATAAAACAAGATTCTTTGCAAGCTGTCAAGACATAATTGAAATATAGAAATATTCCAAAGTCGGTATGTATCTAAAAGCGGCAGCTAATTTATGGATTGTGAGTACAGAACTGAAATCTTGATTTATTATAATTTTAAAGAAATTAAATAGGCAACTGGCAACTGGAAAAATGAACTTCAAGAATTTTAATGATAATCTTTACAATGATTGATTTTTTTGACAGGTGTAACATTATCCTTCCATTACTTGACTTTGTCTTCAAGAAAAGAGGCTGAGATTTCCATAAAGAATATTTCTTCCACTTGCTTTCTTTAAACGGCTGAATATTCTTGAAGATTTTCTTTTGGCATGCCACTTCCTGTTTTTGAGTCGAAGCAGTTGAAAACCAACCCCCTCTTTATCCTTGGGGGTTTAATCTTGTATACAGTCCCACATATCCATATCCATGTATGGTCTGTTGCCTGCAGACTTGGATAAGACACACAATGAATACTGTACAAAGATGGGAATATTCATGCATGGATTACAGCCAAGATTATTTTTTTTGCTGAATTACATCTCAGATTAATGTTTTTTTCAGTTTTTCTTTTATTTCTTCTACTGAAGAAATGAAAAATATCCCCCCCAAATGAGTAAAATTTGCAGTAGCTATAACCAGTAAATATTTGACAACTAAACAAAAGGCTTGAAATATAATCTATTTGTTTTCTTGAAGTTCGCATTAACAAGTCCTATCATAATTTTGATAAAATCTGTGATAACTCAAGAAAATGGGTGCAATATTCAATCTTATTTTGTTCTTGAAATTTGCATGACCAACAAACATATTTGAAGGACAAAAATAAAAGAAATTTAAAATAAAAATTTGTGATGACACCCTTTCTTGCATTAAAAGGAAGTCAAAATTCTACAAAAGAACCCAAACTTTTGTTGAATTTCAAAGTCTCTGGAGCTTCTAGTTCAGGCAAAATTATTTTGCATTCATCTATACGTTCTGCCAGGCATTGATTGTTCACAAGATGATACTGATGGATGAAAACAGTACCTCAAGAACACAAGAAACCTTACTTTGATAAGATATCATGAAGTGCCCCTGAGACTGCACCGAGAAGGGTAAGAAATGGATATTGAAAATAAATCAAATCCTGGGAAGAAAAGGGAGAGGGACAAAAAAAAGTGATGTGAAATTTGAACCATTACTTCATTGGCTGCTAACCCAGTGGGGAACGGTGATTTTAGCCTAATTGAAATTGTGATAAGGATGGGACTTAATAGTGATTGAAATGGGTGAAAGGGGACTTGAGGGAGGGTGAAAAGTATGGGAATGGACGGGGGATGAGTAGGTAGAGGGGTAGGGGGGTATAGCAGTGTAGGAATATACAGTGCGTCCCATAAAAACAAAACCTAGATTTATCAATGATTTATCATAACTTAATCACAAATACAATAGACAAATGACCTACCATTGCAAAGCTTAGAATCTCCTCTTTCATCTGAAATTACTTAGATTATTCTCATTCACGCATGAGTGAGCAAAAACAATTTGAAATGGGGATACCAAGTTAATAATTTTTGGTATAAACTGTGTGGGCGTGGGGTGGACTTAATGGAGATTTGTTTTGGATATATGTATAACTGCTTTTTTCTTCTTTGTTAGAATAGGAAGGTACTAATTTCAAATTACAAAGTGATAAAACAACTGCACATGTCAGGAACTATACTTGGGAGGGGGGGGGGGGGTGCACAGGAATATGGCAGAATCTACCTTTTTGGGATTTTAGCCTAATTGAGATGGCTCCAATGAGGCTCAAGAGGCATTTTAATTATGATTGGAGTGGAAAGGGAAGGGTGAAGAGGAAAATAGGAAACAGGAAGAGCAAACAGGAGGAATATTGATAGAGATGGAGTTAGGATAAAAGGAAGACTAGCCTAAGAATGAGAAAGGAATGATGATACAAAGGATGAGTTTAAAAGAGAGAGAGAGATGGAGGAGGAGAAATGAAAGAGGGGAAAAGAGAGAGGAGAAAGAGAGGAGTTCTGTTACACAGAACACCAGTTGATGCTCTGAAAGGACTACACCCTCAGGAATTAAAATATATGATATCAGTAGCAACATCGGTGGTGGAATAACATAAAAAGTTATGATTGCACCAGTGGGTATTGAACTTATACCATGAACACCAATGGGTGTTGAATTTACACCATGAACACCAATGGGTGTTGAATTTACACCATGAACACCAATGGGTGTAGAATTTACATCAAGAACCCCAACACTGGTGTAAAATGTTTGGTGAGTTTCTCTGTAAAATGTAAACACTAGTGGTGAAGTCTTAATATATAAAGTGTACTTACCCCGAGCATGATATCAGGGGTAGATATGGAAATACTTTCCTCATGGCGTAAACTAGCTGGTGTAAAATGCTTGGTATGGTCATCCGTTAACACAGGTCCTGTTTTTTTAACAACACTTTATTTGCAGTGTATAAAACCAAATATGATATCAGGGGTAGATATGGAAACACTTTCTCATGGAGGGTAAATTAACTCAACGGTGTAAAATGCCTAATATGCTCATCCGTTTAAATGTTCTAGTTGTTTAAACACCACTTGATTTGCAGTGTATAAACCCAAATATGATATCAAGAGTAGATATGAAAACACTTCCTCAGAGGGTAAACTAGCTGGTGTATGCCAGGTATGGTTATTTGTTAACCCTGGTAAAACAATTTTAATATCACTTTTTTTAAGTGTAAAAACAGAAATATGACATCAAGGAGAAGATATGAAAACACTTTCCTCAGATGGTAAACTAACTGGTGTAAAATGCTTGGTGTGATCATCTATATACACTGTTGGTGCACTTCTAACACCATCATTATTGCAGTGTAAAAAACGAAATATGCTATCACAGGGAATAATTTTGCTTTACAAATTTGAATAACATTTTTGGTCATAAGAGAAAAGCTTTCAACTAAGTAATGTAAAATCCTATGTAAAAATATGCTATCCAAAAGACTTTCTGTGTAGCAAGCAGTCTTTAAAAAATGTGGAGTAAATTGCGGTGTGACAGTAGTATAATAAAGCAAATAATCATCTTTGGTGATGGTGTGTTGGGACAAGGAAAAGGTAAGGGGAATAGGCAATCACATAAACAAACACAAAAATATACAATTAAGAATTAAAATTGATTATTACCTTATATGTTTGCTATTAACTTGGTCATGCAATAACTAAACAAAGGATTGTATATTTTGTTACAGGACAAATCATATGAAATTACACAACTGATTGTTGCTGTATCACCATGGAAAGCATGTATAAACAATTAAATACAAATGAAGTGTAAATAACAATTACCTCTCTGAAATTAAACTAATGAGAAAAAAAATCATTTGATTGATCCTATTTCCAAGCAAACTGTAATCCTCTACCTTTTGTCAGTAATTCCTTACTGGCTGATCTCTGCCACATAATGGTGGTCATTATATCGAAACCCATCTTCAATTCCAAGAAATTCCTTTATAAAACTTTTTAGACTAATTAGTTGACCAAGGCTCTTAAGCTTGAGATCACTCTCCAATTTACTTTAAAGAATCATGGAGAAAAGTGTATTACGTAACAAACGTCTCATCAAGTAAGAAGGTAGAGACGTAGCGCATCAGCCCTAATGGTATAGGCAAACACTGACATAGAGACACCAATCACATTTAATACATCCACCATCTAATAAGAGGTGCGGGGGAAATTACTGCCCTTTTTGTGGGTTATCGATGATAAAGCAAAAATGGCTGCTGGGATAAGGGTTGGTTTTCTCTATCAAGGAAATGTAAGAAATCACTCTCTTTGGGATGTTTTATTGAAAATGAACTAAAAGGGAATTCGTTCAATTCTCTGATGAAAATCCTTTCCATTCTCTGTAAGAGAATTATTTCTTTTCTCTCTTGTGTTGACAATAGTTTCACGTCTCATTTTCAGTGCCATACTCTGACAAAGATACAAAGAGAGTGTCTGACAGAAGAAAACAAAAGCACCCCAAAACTAGGAACTGCAAAATAATTCTTTCCTTTCTCCCTTAGAATGACAATATCTTCATTACCCATGGCAACACCGGACATACATGTAGATCAAAAGATGATATGGTGTCTGACAGAAAGAAAGAAAAAAAACCCAAAGAAAACAAAAACAATGCCCATCGCTTGCAATAATTCATAACAATCCAAGGTTTCAAAGTTATTTGAACGTACTCTGTGTCCAAACACTTGGACATGATTGTAATTCAAGCTTTTTTCTCACTTTATCACAAATTTACATGGTAACCACTATTCCAGGGATTGTCATATCCTACTCCCCACTTCATCATAACTCTTAGCATATATGCAGACAATGCAATCATAATTTTTTGCATTTGGAGACAAGCGATTCAAAATTACGCATCACAAGGCACCATTTTGTCCTAATCTGGAAATTTTATATCTGACAACCATATTTTTTTCAAAATTACGCATCACAAGGTGCCATTTTGTCCTAATCTGGAAATTTTATATCTGACAACCATATTTTTTTCTCCAGAATATCAAATCAACCTTCATTGAAAAAAAGGTTAAAACTATCTAATTGACAAATTTGGCATTTGGGGTATAGTTTTGATCCTCATGGCGACAGACTACACTATAATTTGTTTATTTGTGGCAAAAAAGGCCATTACAAATTTGAAAAGGCAAAGGCAAAAGACCAAATTTTATGATCAGGCGTCCTATACTATTTTATGGATTTTCCCCCTGAGTATCTAATAAATAGGTAATCACTATCAACCCATTAGTTATTAATACAATTTAGCTGGAATTCTTTTTGTACAAATACATGTTGCTATGTCTGGCAAGCCACTGGCAGGTTTTCAGGTTGTCTAGAACAACCTTTATTAAAAACATATGCATAAAACTTGAAAATGATATACAGTAGTTAACAGGTGACTCGTATAATGTTCAACAGATGACAGCAAATGACCTGCACGCACACTGCGATCATCCCAAACTAGTCTCTTGCATATCCCACTATCTAAAAATCCTGGGGCGATCGAGCCTTTGCTCATGCCGGACCACCCCTGTGGAATTCACTACCACAGGAGCTGAAGAACTCAAACTCTGCAACATCCTTTAAGGGCAACCTAAATTAGCATTTGTTCACCAGCAGGTACTAGGTTCATATTTCCTCATTTTTAATTTACCCTTTCTTGTACTTCTCTTAGTTCTCTTTACTTTTATGTTTTGCTCTATTCTAAGCACCTTGAGCATTTAATCAAAATGGAAAAGACTCTATATAAATCATATGTATTATTATTATTATTACTCAAAATAATCAAACTTCCTTCACTGACAGAATGAATAAAGCAGACGTATAAGTAATGCACAATATTTGATGACAGCGTGTATAGTGTGAACAAAGATGGAATTGAATTTGAAGTGTTGAAAAGAAAAAAAAACAGAACTTGGAAGGAATATTGTTACACTTGATAGTATACAGTATCCATGTCTACAGCCTCTCGTTGCCTAGCTTATAGAAATGGGATGTCCTGGAAAACTGCTTGGAGTTCAACTGGCTCGGGGCATGAAATAAGCCGAGGAAAATAAAATAAGAGATGAAAGACAAAAGGATATTGGATCAAAAAGGAGATAAAAAGCTCAAAAATATTAAATATGAATAAAAATCAAATGTGTGGTTGAAAAAAAAAAGAAATTAGGCTGGTAAAATTTTAAATTAGACAAAGGCTTAGGGCTATGAGGAAGCTTGACAAAGGCAGAGATGAAAAAAAAAACCAAGAATCATTAAGAATAAAAGCTACATAGATTTAAAAAATACTAATTACTGAAATGGAACAATTAAGCAGATAAAATATTGAAACCTAGTAAAATCTGAAATTTAGTTTCATATTCTAGAATTGGAAGCATAATAGGTAAGATCAAAATGTATTTTCAAAGATAAGAATAGATATAAATTAGAGAAATGGGAAAGAGAAATACTATTGAATAGATCGTACAGTACCAAGGGACAGTGTTCTGTTTACTTGATAATCTACTAGTAATTAATATTCAGGTGAACAGATATTTCTTGATTTCTTTAAAAATACTTCACCAGAACATACTTGAGTTTTCACTGACACATTTTTTATTTGGTTATCTTCCCGCCAGGTAGTGAATTGGCAGGCAGCTATACATAGGAATTGAAACATTTGATTTTGAAGTATGGACAGACAAGTTCTAGTTAAATTGAACCATGGCCAAAATGTTTTGTTATACATAAGTCAGTATTTTATATAGAAGACATCAAGAGGTGCATTTTATCAGTATAATTACTACTATGATTCAACACTATTTGGAGTAACTGCGAATAGGTCTTCAAGAAAATGAAACTCCTGCCGTATATTTGCAAAGAATTAGCTCCGATATATGCAAATTGACATTGCAAATCTTCTCGCATTTAAAAATGGTAATTTCAAGGATCTGTTCGCCTACCCATGGATACATGTGAATTCACTCTCACATGGCAGGGGGATTTTTTCCTTTATGGTGGTGATAAGAAAAATGAGAAAGAAAGAAAAAAAGCACTATATATTCACTTTAGTGCATGTCTCTTTTCATTCATAGTCATAAAATTTGAACCCTTTTTCACAAAGAGTTGCAATAGACTCAAATCAAACACAAATTAAACTTGATCCCATGCATTGCACTTATTAATCACAATTACATAATTATGACCTCAATCTTAGTTTGATACGAGTTTGAATTGTTGACTCAATCAATGTTTTGAATTTTGATAACATCATCTGAATAAAAATATAAATATATTTGAATCTGCATTTTATGAATTAACAAGGAAGAGCACTGTTTATGCAATTTGTTTTACAACCAGTATTAAAACATGTGAATATTGTTGGTAAATAAATAAATCAAATTGAATAGAAATTGATTTTTATTGAAAAATATGATACCAGTATGATTCACTTGGAAATAAAGTCACCCTTTCTCTACAATAAATGATTAAATTTGGGGAAAATCCACATTGCATGTCATAGTCAAGAGCTTTTTGCACATGAATTAATGTGTAACTTTTTAAATTACTTCATAATGCTTTCAGTCATGCATTTTGAAAGTATACATTTAATCCTTGTACCTTAAAATATGATTTCCTAAGATGCTTCATAAGGTATACCTATAAACTGGCCCCGTATCGTTTCCATCTCTACTTTTGAAAATAATACAGAACACCTGCAAAAAAAAACACACAAAAGGCATGTATGCCTGCTCTTCAATCATTTGTACATATTAGTTTCATATTTTTTTGTACAAGAGCTGTTGCTGAGCTATGAGTGTGAGAAACACAAACACAAACATCATCATCATCATTATCATCATCATCATCACCACCACCACCACCACCATCATCATCAACATCATCATCATCATCATCATCATCATCATCATCATCATCATCATCATCATCATCATCATCATCATCATCATCATCACCACCACCACCACCACCATCATCATCATCATCATCATCATCACCACCACCACCACCACCATCATCATCATCACCACCACCACCACCACCATCATCATCAACATCATCGTCATCACCACTACCATCACCATCACCACCACCACCACCACCACCACCATCATCATCATCATCATCACCATTATTTTTTATTATCATTATTCTTATTATTATCATGATTATCATTATTTCATTGTCATAGTTGTTTTTATCACTATTATCGTTTTGGGGTCCATAAAAGGTGGGCCATAGAAAGGACAATCGTAGACAAAGCCATCATACGTTAACCATAGCAACTAAGCAGTCATTTCGTTTTTATTTTAATCTAAAGAGCAGAGATAATGAAGAATCAATGGTAGAATTACCGGCGTCCCTGGGGGAACGAAATCTACATGTAATTGACTTGGGTATGCATACCACACATGGGTCTGACTGATTGAATCCAAATCAATATGGCTTGCATGGATGCATGGTGAATAAATACTACTACAGTATTAAGGGAAGGGGGAAGGACAAAATTGAGAAATGAATATATTGGGTATGGCATGGATCATTAGAAGGAATAACTGCAATAATGCTTCCCCAGATGTCTTCCGTGACGGAAAAGACTTTAAAATGGATTTTTGCAGTCGCCTCATTATTGCCTTTCAATTAATTATGATTAATTCATTGAAGAAGAGCACCAATTTCTGCTAGTGCTGCTTTTGCTACTCCTACTACTACCACATTTTCCCTACAGATTGATTTGAATAAAGAGTGGAAAATAAAAAGGTAAAACACTGAAATGTTATCAGAATCTGATGTAGAAAAGGAGAAAAGTTATGGCATTTTAAGTGTATCTATTTTCAAGAAACAATACGTAAAACAAAAGTATAATGCAAGTCGGATAGCTTGTCCCACAATGTTTTTTAAATAACTTTAATAATTTTAAATTACAAGGAGTATTGTGTTACTTCATATTTACGAAAAGGTGAAAAATAATTTTGAATCAATCTTATCATCATAATGAAAATTTCAAATGTTCAGGGTGGAGTTAGCATTATACAAGAGCTAAAAACTTTTACCACTTCATAAAGTAAAATAGTTTTACTGTCGGAAAAAGTGAGAGGCTGACATCATCAGTGCCCTCATTCGCATAGAGCCCAGGATTACTTTCTCATGAAATTAAAAAAACTTTTTTTATGTCATAACTATATCTGACATACCATAAGTTTTTAAAGAAATTTTTCACAATTATGCTAACTTGATTGTTTCTTATTAATTCAAATAAACTTTGTTGCTGGGGTGGAATTGATATGAAAGGGAGATGAACATGGGTTTGATCACTGATTATATCAGGCCTGTGAGTGGGGTTTCAAAAAAATAGCTGAAAAAAACTGAAAATTTACCGTACTATTTACTTCTCGTCTTTTGCTTTTTTGAGGTATCTTGCTTATCATGGTGCTCTTGAATGTCTGTATGCGCTCTTTTCAAAGTCGCCAGCTTATATAAGTTTGATTGTGGAAGAAACAGTATATTCAACAGACATTTTGAAAGTCATAGAAATATTTCCAATGATTCAAGAATATAAACAACAAAGTCCAAACTCCAAAGTCAGAAAGTTCAAAACACTTACTTCGTAAACATCCCGAACACTAGACCAAAAGCTTCAGTCTCTGTATTTTGGTTGTTCCGCTGAACTGCGTTGGCTCATTCACCAATACATAGACTGAAAAGCTTGGAGGCCCGTACGTACAGACAACGCATTTTAGCAGTAACTTTAGATCTAACAGTGGAAACCCGATTTTCCACTCATTTTTTGTACATAAAATGTCACATTATGAAAAAGAAATCACATCCATATTTACGAAAAAATGTTTAAAATTCAGAAATATCGTACCTTAGACCGCAGTTACCGCTAATTCCTTTGAAATGATGATCGAAACATTGTTATCTTCGATCCTTTCATTGGTCAACGTAAGTTGCCATCTTGGACGACGTCATCATCCTTACAGACGTATTTACCAGTCGCTACCTATCGCGATTTGTGCCGCTGCTTTGCGCTTGTACATGTTGATGTGCGTGCGTTCGGAACTTGTCGCTCGCATTAATTGGCCAAGAAAGATATCGAAAATTTAATTGGAAAGCCTTGATAAAAGCACAACTCATATCCATTTACCTAGACTTGTTTTCCAGCCGTTTTGGATAAAATAGCGGAATTTTGACTTAGAAAAAACGGAAATGGAACACAGGAAAAAAGCGGAAATTGAAATCGGTCTTAAAAATGAAAATAGCGGATTTCCGCTAAATAGCGGAGATTTCACAGGCCTGTTATATACAAAGTTGGAATTAACTAATTCATTTTCTTTCATTTTTTCCCCCAAGGTTCGTAGAAAGAGTACACATGTACAAAGTAAAAATGAATAAAAGAATCAAGCGATGGAAATATAATAGGACAAATATATTCATATCTGGCTAGGGATTCGAAAACAGATGGCAGCTGCAACCGAGATTCTATGGCAATCGCTCATACATTATTAATGCTGTCGTCTATTGCTCTCTATCCTAGAGAGTAAAAATGTTTAATTTTTTATACAACACAACACTGTTAACTATATGAACCTCACAGAATATGTTTAACAGGTTTAAACAACCATGGTTACTTTCTAGAGAATTAATTGTTGAAAATTGAATTTGGCTTTTTAAAGATTTTAAGCACTGGTTTAAACCATTTAAACAACTACTGAATGGTTTACATTGTAAACAGCATTGCATAAAAAAACTTAAACAGCATTTTTACTGTGATGGGCAAAATTCATCTTTAATCTGATTCCAACCAGGCAGGAGTAACTTATATGTGTGGACTTGTCAAGCAATATTATGCATGAAAATTCTATGTATGTATAGAATAAAACATGATTTTCCAATTCATGTCAAATGTTAAGGGAATTTTTTTTTCATCTTAAAACCAACACCTATGCATACTCTCATATACCTCATTGAGGCCCACTTCCCTTACTTCTCCGACTGCCACTCATCAATGCTATATTACTTCTGGCGATGCAGCATTACTTTCCAAACTTATGGAAAAAAATATCTTTCACATTTAAGCCCTTAAAAATGATTAGTTTTGTCTCCCTGAACCTAGTAACATGTCAAGTCATAAAATATCCACCATCAAAGAGTCCTGGTGACAAGAATATATCTTGACTTATCTCACACAAGAATAATCATGTGAAAATGTCTAGATTGAGAATGAACCAAGACTTTTGCCTGTGAATGGTGCTCATTTAATAAATGAAATACAAAATACAATAATTCACAGCAGGAGGAAAAAAATAAATGAAAACATACAAATCTGAACTTTATCACCACCAAAGCATTGGATACAAACACACCCACACGCTGACACCCCAAAAGACGGAACTTGTTTGAAAGTACGCAATACCTTCCTCCTTGGACACAGCAGTGCCGAAGAAACGTTTACAAATACATGCATCCCGGCAACCGGTTGCTGCACGAGAGAGCTCCCATCATCCGCACACATCCATACTGTATCCGCTCACAGAGCCAAGGAGTAACCCATTCAACGTGTGCTATTCCAACAAGTGTATTGAGGACCGAGCTACCCGTGATCGCTAGGTGGGGGTACTCTGTGTGTGTGCCGATGTCGTGAGTAATAATGTCATTTCAACCTCGTTAAGCGAGTGTGGTTGGCGCTACAGCTGCCTAAACTGTACTGTGCTACGAGCCTCTCGCTTGCTCCCTTATAGTGGCCCTCAACGTTGGGATGATAGTGTTTGCTCCCTAATGGGAAGCAGGGAGGAGTGATAGATTACCAAAAAAGAGGAGTGAGAAGAGGATTGATAGAAAGAAATGATAGTGAGAGAAAGAGGGGTGATAGAAAGGACAGAAAAGGTTATGAAGAGAAAATAAAAAAAAGGAAAATAGGCAGATATACTGCAGGGAAAAAGAAAGGAGAGAGTGATGATGCAGTGCACTTAGAGCAAGAGAAGAGAAGAAAAAGAGAAAGAGATGAAAAGAGAAGAGAGACAATAGCTTGAGAAGAGAAAATAGGAGAATCAAAATAGAAAAAAAATAGAGAAAAAGTGATTAAGTAAAAGAGAAATAAAAAGAAGAGAGAAGACAAAAAAGAGAAAAGAAACATACCAGAGGGGAAAAAAAAGAAGAGAAGAAAAAGGATAAGAAGATAGGAGGATTGAAGAGAAGATAGAAGAGAAGAAAAAAGAGTACAGAATAGAAGAAAAGAAAAGAGAGGATGGAGAGAGAGGGGAAGAGAGAGAGAGAGATTGAGATGGGAACAGGTGGTTTTGGAAAAAGACGATTAGATTGAAGCCCTGGAAGTGTACGTCGGCATACAAATGCTAATGTAAGATCGAGACCCTCTTAGCAGAACAGCTTTTGCTGAATTTGCTCCAAGGGTTTTTTTTTTCTCCTTTCAGTTATCAATACAGAAAATGTATTGTGGTAATAGAGGTTGAGTCATGTACATGCTGCTTTTTTCTGCATTTCATATTATAAAAAAAGAGAAATAGAAGCATTCTTTGTATTGGAACAATCAGTAAAAGGAAAATTCTTAGGCTCTGAACTAAATTTTAAGCGACGGTTTGTATTGTTTATTTCATGAACATGAACAACTTTCAATGTTGTCTTGCAAAGTATTTGAGAAAGCTTTGCAAAAGGTAAATTCATGGCTCTGAAATGAATTTTTCATTTCAAGCAACATTCTTTTTTAATTTCATGAATATGAACATTTCTAATTCAACATTGTCCCGCAAAGTATTGAAGAAATCTAGTCATGATAGATGAGGTTCAAATTCAACAATTTGAATGAAATACCGATACTAAAAATTCCACAGCAGGTAATAAAAACGCTCATTAAATTCACATAGTCCTGTTTCTATTTTTGGGGGAGACGAATGCTACCTTGGCCTAAGAGGAGAGGTCAAGTTGAGGTGTGCACTTTTTAAAGAAAACTATTGCATTGCTATCTTTTTCTTACGTTGCGATCTCAATGAAACCAGAAATGTGTTTATAATCGCTTATATGCATCATGTGCATGTACAGAAACGTCAAACCCTTTAACAGCCAACTCTTGGGATAAATCTATCGAATTCTAAGCTAAATATAACTCATGTTTGTTTCTTTTCTTCTGGCTATTCCTAAAAACGTCTCACAATCGATCGTACCGATCCTCACTTGTTGATTTACCCTTCGTTTCTTGTGGCCTTCAGGGCAAGCAAGCAAGCATTAAGGCATTACAAATCATCCCATCTTGGTACCAGGATAAGATAAAGAGCAGATCATGCAGAATTCACGTTGTCGGTCGTAGGATGTTTTTATAAAGGTGAATGTTTTTGCTCAGCTTTTTGGGCCAAAGGAAAGATGTTTGACATACATTGATTGGTACAAAGTACAGAAGCATTCATTTTGAAATGTATTTCATATAAAACGCAGCACTCACATCCATTTTGAATTCTGCTTCATTAAAAATACAGTTGCATGTGCTTTGAACTTTGTATAGAAATGTATATGTAGGGTGCTGATTGTCATATCTGAAAATGGTGTTTAAAATCGACATTTCTCAGAAAGTATGGATAAGAGGTGCGATATCTGATTCATGAAAAAAAAGATCCTGAGAATTCCCCTTGAAAATGGTGCACTCACAAATACAAGCTGACAAAATCATCCCGTGTTTGCCTAATATTTCATCCCGACTGTGTTGTTGATTCAGAATGGGTGTTGCTAGGCAACCCGGCTCAGCGCATCCTCCTCCTCCGGCCTCCCCAGAGCCGGCCTGACTTCCAGGGGACGCTGAGCTGGAGATATTCTTTACATGTATACGTGGCAGCCAGAGAAAGTGATTAAATTTGTGTTCTTGCCCGAGTAATGCGTTACTTCTGACATTCTCTTGATCTTGTCTGATTGTTGACATGCCCCACCCTAGCAGCCAAATCCCTCTTTGGTTGTAACCCCCCCTTGCAACCTTATCTCATTATTTCTCATCCTCTTTATATTTTTCACATATGCTCTACTCAAATTAAATCATCCATCTTTTCACAACGTGATGGTAGCAGGGAATAGGAAACTTGCATTTTACTGCATTTTTATTTAAAATCCCCCCCCCAATTTTGGACATCATTCCCTAGCATATTGAACCTCAGTACCTCACATAATTTCAACAAAAAAAAATACAGGCTTATGAGCGATCAATGGAAATACCGGAATCGTCACTGAGCTGATGCTGAGAAAAAGGAATGTCTGTTTTCACAAAGTGACAGCTGGCAATATTCCCATCCATAAACATAATTGACACTATACATGAAAATAGCCCTAATGCCAATAGCACCCATTTTTCTACAGGCTTAAGCGAGTTACAGCTTTTCATTTTTCAGCTTGCCACACTACCTTTCCCAAATGTCAAAAATGTAATCATTATGTTATTCACATCATATTATAATGATATTCAATTTTTCTTGCTGTTTGTGAGCGTTCTTTTTTTGTGGGGGGAAATTCAATAATGAAATCACGTATCAGCCAGAACCCCCAATGAATTTTTCAATATGGCACAGAAAAATCAAACTGAACAAAGAAAGTTCACCATCCAATCAAAAATATCGATCATTCTCAATCTAATTCCACCCTCCTTCCCTTTAAGTTGACCCTAATAGGTCCCAAGAGATCTTCCTTTTAATTCATATTCTCTCTTCTTCGTAATTTGTTTGCCATTTTGACTTCTCCACGGTGATCCGTAAAACGTCGGTACAGAGGAAAGCCGCAAGGCAAAAGCCGGGCAAGGACGTGAAGTTGTCACGATTGGCCCAGATTCTGTTTCTCTTTGCCAATAACGATAGGATTTTGAGCCTCTTTGGGTGTACTTACATTTAAAGGGGATTATTATGGAATAAGTAAAGCAATTACAATGAATTTTTGAGTTCTCAAAGTTCCTTCCTCTTTAATATTAAGAATGAGAATAAAGATGAAAGCCAACTCTTGCTTGTTAGAGGCCTAAACAATTATATATAAAAGAGTAAGAAAAGAAATATGATTTGACATGTCTGGGTTGTAAAATCTGTGTTCAGTCCCATATACATGTATTCCTGTGTGTAGTACATGTGACTGACTGAAAGCATACAAAAAAGAGGTATTTGATCAATTTGAAGATTTTTCACTGTCTTTTTTGAGCGATAACTTTCTACAGTAGATATGAAAGGGTTTGTTATTTTCATTATGATCAGAGTCAACTGCAAATGTACAACATGGGTGTTGGATTGAAACATGGTTTGTAGAATAAATGCTTCCATAGTTCATTTAAAAAAAAGAATTCTTTTAAAAAGATTTTACATAATGAAGAGTGATTTTTTAACTAAAGAATGGATTACTTTCTACAGTAGATGTGGAACTCCATCATGGATAGTAGTGAGAATATTTTTTTTTCAACAGACTTAACCACTTGACTGCTATAGGCTATAATGCGCACTGACCCCCCTGGTTGCTGGTGCTACTGAATGGGACTAACAAGTCAGACCTATTTGGGACTACAACCAACAGCTACTTAGGGGAGAAATTGTAAATAATCACATCACTTTCCTCATCACTATTTCCACTATTTATACAAAAAAATCCTCCCCTTCTGAAACATATCTCTCACTAAATTTATCACTCCTATCGTCAAAATCCTTCCGATGCACTTCTCCACTGCGAGTCGCCATTTTGAACTGAGTACCGTACACTTTCACTATGGAAAAGTGAATACAAACATTTATGAATTACGGCAAAAGTTTTGATAACTTTTGAGGAATAGCGCCATCTGGTGTCCATAGTCTGAAATTTGATATACATGTGCCGTTTTCATAGGGGTATTAACAGTGCAGTGCTGATGCCTTAAATAGAAAATAGGTCAAGCACGTAATATTACGTGCTACGCAGTCAAGTGGTTAAGCATGATCAACATGTATCGTCACCATTACTACCACCACCTTCATCACCTTCATCATAGTTATCACACATTTTCATTACCAGCACCACCACCACGATTAACTTACTAACCATCATCACCACTACTATCATCCTCATCCTCATCATCATCATCACTCATGACGATCATCATCATTACCACCACCACCATCACTAACATCATTATCATCATCAACAACAAAAACATCATCAGTCAATCATCATCATCATCATCATCATCAACAAAAACAACATCATTCATCATCATCATCATCATCACCATCTTTATTACCCTTACCATATCATCATTGTCATCTGCAATCATCATCACCATTATCACCATCCTCCTTCTCTTCATGATACCATTACCCAAACATTTCCATCACATAAGCCCATTGCTCACCTTGCCCTCAAGTAATAATCCACTCAATTGCTTTCATGATATTGCCCTTACCTCTGCTGGTGATACAGTGGACTGTGCCACATAGCTCTGTGTGTTTTCCTTAGGCTGTTCGACGTGGGACCCTACCACTGGTACTAGGCGGGGGTTGCCATCTGTTGGAGGGACTGAGTCATCTGGATAATGGTATTGCTGTGATGGAAGAGAAAACAAACAAAAGTTTTAATATTTGCCAAGATTCAGTAACTCCATAGTATGCATATAATATTTAAAGGGAAAGCACCTGTTGTACGAAGGGTGAAAACATCAAGTTTGAGCTTTCAAGTTCTTCTCGATAACAGATATTATAGTACAAAAAAAAGATACATTGACAAGGATTGCTCTTCAGAGAACCCCCACTCCCCCCCCCCCCAAAAAAAAACCCAGCTGAAATATTCAGGCTAATATTTGTGTGTTGTGTGCAATGGATTTGACTCACATGAAAAATAGTTCATTTCTGATGATCATTTCAGTCATTTCATATTCTTACAGGATAATGAGCACACACAATTTCAGAGGACCTTTAGATCAACATTTTCCCAATAATTTTGGACAATTTCTGCCTCAATGAAAAAATGTGACCAGGGCCCTGTAACGTAAAGCTTAGTGATTAATTTCAGGCTGATTTCTAAAATTAATTGCTATGATCAATTGTAAAAACCAGCTCCACAATCAATCGCTATGCTTTATGTGAAAGGGCCCAAAACATACAAAATGTATTGTTATCGACAAAGGAAGTGAATAAACTTGGAACTACTTTACTCTGGAAAATAATATAAACCAGCTCTGCAAACTTTGCCTTTTGGGGGTTGGTGACCACTGAAATAAGAACTGGCAAGCAAACTAATAATGTCAGCTGCATTTCTCATCACGAGGAACAATTGCAGCTGAAGCAAGAAATCAAATCATATAGCGATTGACCATAGAGGTGGACAGCAGGAGATGATAAGTGTGTGTGGAGGGGGGGGAGGACTCAGGAAATAGAGAGAGTGAGGGTATAGGAACAGACAGTGGTAGCACACTGATCAGGGAGGGGGCGGGGTTATTGGAGGGGGAAAGAAATATTGAGGAAAGGGGGGGGGGGAGAAATAAGGGGGGGAAGAAATAAGGGGAAAAAAGACATAAGGGAGAAAAAAGAAAAGGGGAAAAGGAAAAAAAAGGGGGAAAAGAAATAAAGAAGGGGGGGGTAGTGGAGGGGAAAAAGACTTATTTGGGGTGAGTCAAGGGCACATACTCTGTAATAACTTCATTTTTCAAGATTTTATGAAGGCAAATAGGAGTGGGGGTTGCAAATGCCCCCAATGTCCCCCTGGTGCTGCCACTAGAAAGATATTGATAGAGGAGGGGGGGGGGCGGTAAGATAGAAGAGAAAGGTTATCTGTGAGAAAGTGGGGAAACAATTATTTTATCTGAACAGAGTCTTTCTTATTATCTACTGCAAACTCAAAAACAATGAGTCTGCAATTGATAATAAAAAGGGAGAAATTACAATTCAATGACTGTAAACATTTTTGACAAGAAGAGGTCGATATCAAATCTTTTGTGGGGTTCTGGCAAAAGCAGCAGTTGAAAAAAAAAACACCAAGCATCTTTAAAGTTACCCCTTTTTAGAGTCTACCCCTATCACCTAATATCCAGTACATACTGATAACAAAGATATGATTTCAGACAAGGAAAGTGCAGCAGCTTCTTTCACATGCTCTCTTCCTCAACCCCTCACTCTCAGCAGAAGAGAATCTGGAATGCTGCCCTCTTGTGACTAAAAGCACTATAGTTTCTTGAATGCTCATTTCTGACACTTGTGCACATTTGAGTT
This sequence comes from Lytechinus variegatus, assembly GCF_018143015.1. Taxonomy (NCBI): domain Eukaryota; kingdom Metazoa; phylum Echinodermata; class Echinoidea; order Temnopleuroida; family Toxopneustidae; genus Lytechinus; species Lytechinus variegatus. The sequence continues at coordinate 9,124,691 of NC_054755.1, read as the reverse complement.
ATATGTACATTATGTATGGATGGAATCAGGCCACAATTACTACAGAGCAAAAGTGTATTGAGCAAATCAATATTACTGCCCTGGGGAACAAATACGCACATCTGTGGCGGCATTCATTAAAAAAAGAAGGAAAGTGTGACCTAATTCACACACATTATACTTAATTGCTCAGAATGGAATGTAAATTTTAAATGGTGGTATATATGTTTGCAGAGAAAACAGTATTCACTCGCCAAGAGGTGAAGTGGCATCAACTTTTTTTCTACTAATTCATGGAAATTATTCTTGTTTTTATGATGGAATTCATTATTCTTGCCTTTATCATGGTATGACTGATGTTTAGAGTGATTGGCAGCTAATTAACATTGGTTTGACTTTTAAAAAATCTGAGCTAGAAGGACACACTTGTCATCTGTGTCTGTGATATGTTACAAAAATGAAGCCCTGAAAAAATTGTGTTCGAAAATCATTATTTAGTGCTTCAAAAATTGAAATATAAAGTGACCGGAAACACCATCTTAATTTCATCCCATACAGTTATGTGTACTATTTAGGCGTCTATAAGACGCCTATTTACAAAATCGGGGTTTGCCTTGTAGTTTAAGCTTTTCATTCTCAATAATGGTTGTTTTCAGGGTTTATTAGTTCTAATACATGCACTTGTACACATGTTTCATCTTGGTTTGAGAATTTTTTAAATCGGCTGCTCACAAAGTTAAACAATACCTTTAAGATATTGGCAGCTAATTAAAAAGGAAAAAAGGTTACTACTACAACTTGTATGAAATGAAGGTTATGAAGTACAACTTTTTCACACTACATGTAATTCATAACTTGAAAGAAATATCAATCCATACATGCAGAGCTAAATATTTACTTCACATTTATATTTCTGGGGTGTGAGTGGTAAAAAAAAAGAGATCTGAAAAAAGCTGAAGAGTATTGAAAAAGTCTGAAATAGAAAGAGCTCCCATAGTTTTTGTACAGAGGAAAGCTAAAAATAAGCTGAAAAAAATCTGATATCAGCTAAAAGTCTGAACTCTCACACCCTGATATTTCTAATTAGTGAATGAGTAATGTATGCTTGTCAGTTAGCAACCAACTAAGGCCGTAATAACAACAATCGGAAAAAAAACTTTCGAAAAAAGGCACGCCCAATTTGACCTCGCTTCATGATGCGAAGCCAGCTTGAAATCATGATTTGCTCTGAAAAGTTAAGCATGAACAGCACTCCCAGAACTACGTTTTGAATCAACGTTTGAAATCGCTGATTCTGTCCTCGCAATGGAAGCATAAACACACCCTAAATGACTGCATACATCCAATTGTATTTATAGGGACTTAGCAGTAAGGGGCACTGCCTTATCAAACTGTATCAGGAAATCATTATTTTTAAAAATTTCATTTAAAGGCTAGGACATTTAATACATTTGGTCAGTATGGCATTAATATACATGTATGTACTCTTATATTGCTAAATTACTTCAAGCGGGTTTTGAAAATGTTGCAAATGGATTTTCATACCTATTAAGTGATGCACCTAGGGACAAAAGGAAGGACAATATTAATCCGAACGCCTACACTCAATGTATCATTTTCTATCAAAGCAAGACTTGCCCTGCTATTTGCTGAGCACAAAATGTCAAATAGCTTCAGTCCCTGTCGGCAAGCAAACAAGCAATGCAGGCCACTTCATAAATTTAATATCAGATTTCCTAAAGGTAATAACCATGAAAATATCAAATGGCTTGTATATAGTCAGCACAGTAACTTGCTGGTGTTCCAGTAATTGATGTATGCAGTTAAAGGTAATCTCATGTGGAAAGGACGACACGATACTATGCTTTCAGGGTTTTTTGAAGGGGCAACTAACTCCTGCCATATTAAACTTATATGTATTTTAGGGGAAAAAATATGCATTATACTTCAAAATTTGTTCTGATCAGGTGCCAATAAAAATGTAAAAAGTATTACCGAGAGATGCGCTAGATCCAAAATTGAATTCTTACGGCAGAAAAATACCAATTCTGAACTTCAACTTTGAAATAAACCCAATGACAAGTTCACTTTTGCAATATTGGAATATTACATGATGCTACAGTCTAAGTCACATTGGAGAGCTTTCGTTTTCTGAGACGAGCCATGTGGACGTACGAGATTAAGGGATTTTGGGAGCACTGTGCATGCGCGAAGTATTCTGTGCCGATCCTTCTCGTTCACTGCCCAAATCTGTGACTCGTATTTGAAGGTTTTGACGTTCGCTGTCATAGTGCTCGAACGAGCGCTTGATCGTGCATGATGACGTCATCCAAGCTTAGCAAAAATGAATGAAGCCGCATCAACACTTGACTTTCGTTGATTCAGCAGGGCTGGTAAACTGCAAATTACTGCTTGTTACCAGCTTTTCCATGACATTTAGTGTGTCCTGTTTTCAGACACTACATATCCGATAGGTAATTGATGTTCTATTTAAAAGGAAAACTGGGTTTGGGGGGGTTTTGCGCAAGAGTGCAAGTGTTGCACCCTCAGTCGCCCCACTGGTTCGTAGGCTGATGCTGCGCCTGACTCTCCGGCCGAGCATCGGCCCACGGCCCGCTCGCTATCATGCTGGTATATGCTGTGGTCTGGTACGGGCCCAGTACGGGTACGTCGATTAAGTCGAAACTGTTTTCATCAATGTACGAACGTGATACTGAACGAGCGGTGTCACCACTTCCGGTGAACGAGGAATACGTTGCAGTCGCAGACAATCGAAATCTCTCTATTATTGACCCTGAACACCAATGCTACAGACCAGGGGGGTGTTTCACAAAGATTTAAGTATGACTTAAGTCACACTTAAATGCCGACGTGTACATGATATCCAACGCGCGATCTTATTGATAGATACGAAGTAGTGCGCGTCCTCATGACAGGATCTGACCAATGCGGTCAAGCCTTTCATACCATATGCAACTTGGTATTTAAGTGCGACTCTAAGTCATACTTAAATCTTTGTGAAACACCCCCCCAGTGGTGCAAAGAGCCACAAATTTTGAGGGGGCTAGATACATGTATGGCATATCGAGCAAAATGTATTTAAAGTTGTGAGTGAGCAAAGGAAGCGAGTAAAAATCATAAATGTTGATATTTTTAGTACAAAAACAATATAATCTGTGATAGATTTTTATATAATATTTAGAAGTTTTTCTCTTTCCTTTCCTTATTTTCTTGGTCATAATATTTTTCATTTTATTTATTTTTTTTTTTTTTTTTGGGGGGGGAGGCGAGTGCCACCAAGCCCCCCCCCAATCTGCACGCCACTGCTATAGACAGACTTCAATGGATAAGTATGGATGGGTGTAAGAAATGAATAACAATACCTTTTCACACCACAATAAAACTGATGTGTAAAATAATTTTTCCACAGTATGAACATGCTATACAAAAAACAAACATCTTTTATGGCAAGATGGATGGGGGAAATTAATAGAACTAAGATACTTTTTCACACCACAACAAAACTAATGCCCATTTAATGTTTTTCCTATTGTATGAACATGCTATACAAGAAGCATCTTTATAACAGGGAAGATGGATGGAGAAATTAATAGAACGTCAGTGACCAGGTGACGCACTATGTGTCATTCAGGCTTGAGTTTCATCTTTCTCTCCATCTCCTTCCTCCCTCTTGGAGGTATTAAGGAGAAGGTGAGATTTCTTGGAAAGATATCAAGATAATCAAGGTCCTTGTAATTATCTATGCTACTTCTAAACCAGAAGTCACATGTAGACACTGTACTAGCTAACCTCCCATAATACCTCCGTTTTCACTGTCACAATTTGCGCCACAATTGAAACGGTGGTCTTAATCGTGGAGTAATGATAGTTTTTGTATCAGATCCTATCAGACCATTCATGGCAAATCGTATTGATTATAGAAAAATTGTAACAGTTCAAAAATTTTGCGATCGTGGCGTTGGTATTGGATCACACGACAGTGGGAATGAAGTACAAGTCAAATAATCACCTCGCTCAAAAGATTTTGAATTAATTAGGTTGAAAACAATTCAGTGGTTCCAAGGGATTTTACATACATAGAGGCATCTGCAGAGGGTAACCATTGCAAAACTTTAATGATTAACTGCACACACATGTACCATGGGCCATGGATATATGGAAGTACGGAGTTTCGCAGAATTGTAAAAACTGAATAAATCATGAGATCTATTAAAACAACTTACAGATTTTAAAAATCCTTTTGGTACCATACCTGTATGGCATGAATTTATTAAATGATTCATAACACAGATTATTTATTTATTTATTTCATTTATTTATTCATTTATTCATTATTTATTTATTCAGTTTTCTTTAAAACAGGGTAGTCCTTTCAGTGCCCAAAGGCCTGTGTTACATAAGAGCCCTGTATACATAGAATGATTTACAAAATAAATGAATTACAATTGATATAAAGCAAAATACAATTTACACAAACAAAATTACATAAAATATCAATGCTATCACATTAAATTAATTGAAATAAATTAAAAACAAACCTAGATTAAATAATAATATGCAACATTTATATAGCGCTTAATACAAATGTTTCTAAGCGCTGCATACTATTACCCCGGCTTTAGCACGGCTACCCTGATCGGGCGCCTCGAGCATTCAAGGAATTCCTTCCTACCGGGTACCCATTTACTACACCTGGGTCGAGAGTGGCAAATGTAGATAAACGCCTTGCCAAAGGGCGCTAGTGCTGCGGTGGGATTTGAACCCCGGACCTTGTGGTTCAAAGTCCAAAGACTTATCCACTGAGCCACAACACCTCTAAAAGACATTTAAAATACAATGAATACTATAATCATTTCTTTACCATGTCATGGATAATGTGGATCAAAGTGCTATTTTTTCTTCTTATGCTGCATATAATGCATTGTCAAATTTGATGAAATTAATCAACCGATTTTTAGTGAATATGCAAGAATCTTTAAAATTGAAGTAAGCAGACAGAAGAAGAAAACCTCCATGCCCTTTTCTTCTTTTAAAGCGATGACTCAAACTATATTTATTATCATAATACCAACAGCATACACCTATTATCAGTTTCCTTGAATTAGATGAGTAACTGAAAGTGTGCAGGTTCAGAAATCCATATCTTTGTGCATCATCCTCAAGCCATTGTTTATGCTATGGACTCCCTTTAGAATGCTCATGTTTATGCTCATGTTAATTACAAGTGCTCCATTATCGATCGACTAGCAAGCAATCACAGACGAGGGGCTGGCTCTTGGTGTTGAAGGGGAAAGTTCCTTCGTAGAGGATGAGACTAACTTTATGTTGAATTGTTTTAAGTCAATGAAAGGAGTTAAACAAAGAGAAGATAGTAATTACAGTTTGGTTGAAAATATGAATGTTGGTGAAAAGTAACAGAGGTAAAGTCTTAAGACTCAATTTTATCTGTGCTTATTTTTTACTGAGAAGAAATTCAATTCGATCATACAAAATTTCTAATTTGTTTTTCAAATGTCTTTTTTTAATTGTATTTTATACTGTGAAATGGGAAAAAAATCCATATAAATCAAAGTATTAAAAACTGCCTTGAAAAGATAATTATAATGACAATGAATAGAAAAAATATATATTTGAAAGCACACATGTATGGAAATTTGATCAAAAATTCTGATAGCCATTCCATAGCCTAATTAGAGGCTTGTTCTAAATTTGGACTTAATTAGTGGCCTCTCATCGGCTTTGCAAATTAATAATTCATACAGCAGTCTAGAAAGAATATACATGTAAATTGACCATGGTCCTTCTTGTTCATTGCCCAGGAGAATTTTGGATGAGGTACTTTTCTTTTAAGTCCAGCATTGCCATTTGCAAAGGAGAGAGGGAGGAAAGCCTTATATGTAGAAATGCATTGCAGATTTACTTTTTCTTTTTGTGAGATATTATTTTGACTATGTTCATTTTTATGTAACTTTTCAGAATTTTCATAATTGTATTTCTAATCATCATCGCTGTCAAGACCACTATTAAAACTATTTTTACTTTTTATCAATCCTATGACTATAATCTATATCCGGATATCATTTGTATTGATGATGATAATGGTGATAATGATGATGTTGGTGGTGATGATGATGGTGATGATGATGATTATGATGATGGTGATGGTGATGATGGTGATGATGATGGTGATGAGAATGAGGGTGATGATGATATTTGAGATTGCTGAATGATAAAATAGATGATGGTGATGGTTATGATATTGGTGATAATGCTAGATCATTGTGTTGATAACAATAGTTGTAATATTAGTGATGATACTCCTGGGGAGCGTTTCATGAAAGGACTTGTCAGACGTTCTATCCGACAAGTCACATTTTATCCGACAGTTACTATAGTAACAGTGCCTCTCAGCCAATCAGAATCAAGGAAAGATGTCAGATCTGACAACTTGTCAGACAAAAATGTTGATGAAACGATCCCCCGATGATAATCATTGGCATTACAACCCTTCGTAATATAAATAGCAAAACATGGATCACTGAAACATCCTAAATTCAAGAATAAGAAAAGTATTTTTTGATAAGTGCCGACTAACTTGTGATGTCTCTGAAGATCTTCATTCCAATCAACCCAGATTTTTACAGGTTTATTAAAAACACCCATTGACCAAATTTTTCATCATTAACTGCTTGCCTACGAGTTCAATCTAACCAAAACATCACCGCGCAATAAAATGCATTATGCATTAAGCGGACATGTAATGACAGTGTCCCCCAATGACATCCCCATTCGCTTGAAATTATACCGCGCAAAATCGTTACAGTCCCGCATCATTGACTTTAGTGGGTGGCATGGTCAAGTCATGCATACATGTATCTAGAGTAATGGAGGAGTTAATCTACCCCTTTTCAACTTCAAATTTAAAGATTACTTGTGGATAAGTCTGGGATAAAATTGAATGTTAAATGGGCAATACTCTGAGAGGAATTTAAAGCAAGAGAACTTGAAAACTGCCGACATAACTAATCAAAGAAGACAGTAATTGGAATACTAGCACACAAAATATTGTTGCTTTGCTGCTTGGCGAAAGTATGAATTAATGCGTTCATCAGTAGTTTTCTACAATACCTTTCTCTTCAAATCATGACTAGAGTGCAAAATGGATGAGGTCGGGAATAGGGGTTGAGAGAAGGGGAGGAAGGAGGTTGGAAGAGGGGGAGGAAGGGGGTTTGGAGGATGCGGGTTGAGAGAAGGGGAGGAAGGGGGTTGGAAGAGGGGGGGGAGGGGGTTAGGAGGATGGGGTTGAGAGAAGGGGAGGAAGGGGGTTGGAAGAGGGGAGGAAGGGGGTTGGGAGGATGGGGTTGAGAGAAGGGGAGGAAGGGGGTTGGAAAAGGGGAGGAAGGGGGTTGGGAGGATGGGGTTGAGAGAAGGGGAGGAAGGGGGTTGGAAGAGGGGAGGTAGGGGGTTGGGAGGATGGGGTTGAGAGAAGGGGAGGAAGGGGGTTGGAAGAGGGGAGGAAGGGGGTTGGGAGGATGGGGTTGAGAGAAGGGGAGGAAGGGGGTTGGAAGAGGGGAGGAAGGGGGTTGGGAGGATGGGGTTGAGAGAAGGGGAGGAAGGGGGTTGGGAGGATGGGGTTGAGAGAAGGGGAGGAAGGGGGTTGGGATGATGGGGTTGAAAGAAGGGGAGGAAGGGGGTTGGGAGGATGGGGTTGAGAGAAGGGGAGGAAGGGGGTTGGGAGGATGGGGTTGAGAGAAGGGGAGGAAGGGGGTTGGGATGATGGGGTTGAGAGAAGGGGAGGAAGGGGGTTGGAAGAGGGGAGGAAGGGGGTTGGGAGGATGGGGTGGAGAGAAGGGGAGGAAGGGGGTTGGAAGAGGGGAGGAAGGGGGTTGGGAGGATGGGGTTGAGAGAAGGGGAGGAAGGGGGTTGGAAGAGGGGAGGAAGGGGGTTGGGAGGATGGGGTTGAGAGAAGGGGAGGAAGGGGGTTGGGAGAATGGGGTTGAGAGAAGGGGAGGAAGGGGGTTGGAAGAGGGGAGGAAGGGGGTTGGGAGGATGGGGTTGAGAGAAGGGGAGGAAGGGGGTTGGAAGAGGGGAGGAAGGGGGTTGGGAGGATGGGGTTGAGAGAAGGGGAGGAAGGGGGTTGGGATGATGGGGTAGAGAGAAGGGGAGGAAGGGGGTTGGAAGAGGGGAGGAAGGGGGTTGGGAGGATGGGGTTGAGAGAAGGGGAGGAAGGGGGTTGGGAGGATGGGGTTGAGAGAAGGGGAGGAAGGGGGTTGGAAGAGGGGAGGAAGGGGGTTGGGAGGATGGGGTTGAGAGAAGGGGAGGAAGGGGGTTGGAAGAGGGGAGGAAGGGGGTTGGGAGGATGGGGTTGAGAGAAGGGGAGGAAGGGGGTTGGGATGATGGGGTTGAGAGAAGGGAAGGAAGGGGTTGGAAGAGGGGAGGAAGGGGTTGGAAGAGGGGAGGAAGGGGTTGGAAGAGGGGGAGGAAGGGGGTTGGAAGAGGGGGAGGATTGGGGTTGGGAACTTGAAATAGGGGGAAGAAGAAGGAAGGGGATAACAAGGAAGAAATGAGTACGAGAAGAGGAAAGGAATAGCAGAGATGGGGCAAGGAAAACCGAGACAACAGACGAAGGATATCATCCTCTTGTGAAACATCCCAAGATTGTCAAAACTGTAAACAATGCTACATTCCAATGACACGAGTCACTGCCAAGATTAGTACTTTCCACATTCCAGAATGCTTCACAATGTGACATTAACATGGAATTAAAGGGGCTGTCAGTCACCCCTTGGTCCTGTAACACATCGACGAGCAACTGATCCTACACTTGAATTCCATGATTGATTGTACATTTTCGTCAACTGTAATCAATCGTGAAAAATGTACTACTATCATTGCTAAGCCTTGTGTTGTGGGAGCCTGGACATTTTAGCCAGCAGATACCAAAATATCATGGCAAGCCGTTTCTTTCCATTTAATACTTAAACTTTTTTTTTTAATTCAAATTTTCATATCAAATCAGATTTTTGTGACCAAGGTTTAATTTATTTGTATAAAAAACCTTTTGCATTGTTAACAAATGATAATTCTTAATATCAAGAATAAGGATTAATGAGTAAATTGGTGTACTATACATATGTCGGACACGCATGCTTAAATATGACGGCCCCTTTAAAACACAAACTGCATGGGGAAGTTTATTTGACACTATTTTTAAAAACTTGTCCTGCTTTTAGATGCACAAACTAATTGAATAATGTGTATGATACCTGTGTGTAAGTTAACACAGGGATATGGAAGGACCATTCGCATGTAACAGAGGATCGATAACGATTTATGTCTCATGATGAAAAATTGCATTAAAGATAAATGAAAGTAGTTGCAGTAAACACTGAATTCAGGAAAGTCTGTAAAACCAGGCTGAATTGTCACCATCATTGAGGATATAGATCTGATACAGTTACATAAACTGAACTTTGTGAAATCTTGAAATCTACGCTGAAAAATGTTCACACTGAAGATCACCAACACAGATAAGCACACATGGGACAATGTATTAGTATTGCTTTGAATGTCGGCCCGACGCTTGACCCGAATCCAGTGCTTAGGCCTATTTGCTAATTTCTCAGCAATTACACAATTTCTTGCAGAATTCTTTGGCACATATTTTTTATCTATACAAACAGACACTTTGGTGGTCATTTCATTGGATTCTGTACAAACTCATTTTGAAATCGTTACCACAACTGGCATTTATCTTCAATACCATTCAAATGAGAAAAATATCTGATATCCATACATCGCATGATATACCAATTCTAGAGCAGGGTAGGGTTCCAGTTGTCAATAATAATGTTATGATTTGTTCCTTACTAAATATGTTTGTTCATCACACTGAAACTTAATTTATAAGGGCTTGAGTGAAAATTGCAGATAAATATTGTTACTATTGTGCCAAGGGAGAGAGGAAGAGGAGGATGGAGAGGGAGAGAGAGAGAAAAAAAAGAATGGAGAAGAGAGAGAAAAAAGAATGGAGAAGAGAGAGAGAGAGAGGAGGGATCTAATAAATAAATATGATATCACTGTTCTAGAATGTCAACTTCCACTTTACAATGACCTCAATAAGTCAATGAAGAAGGCCAAGGGTCATGAAAGGCAGTACCATTATGACATCACAACCAGACATAAGTCTAGTTCAGCTAGTCTGAAGAATAATGGTTTCCTTATATACAAATTGACAATAGTGCACAGAAAGCTCTCTTTTTTTGCAAAAAAAAAATCTGCTTTTTACTCATGAGCCTTGCCAATTCTTGAACTCCTTCATGGAGTCAAGTTGTTATATCGTTGAAGAAAATATAGTCTTTGAGATAGAACAAAGGAGGCTTTTTTGAAAATATATGAAGTGGTCAGTGGAGTAAAATAAACTCCTCATCCGGGGGGGGGCCACTTACATTGACGAGTGGATACCATGCGCGACCAAAAAAACACGTAAAAAGGATGTCTTTTTCACGATAGGGCACGTTACGTACGTAACGTGAGAAGGGTGTCAAAAACACAAAAATAATGAAAAAAAGGGTATCTATTTCGCTAGGAAAATTACGTGTTTAGGGTCGAATTTGCGGGGATGATAAAACAAAATTAAAATGTTTTATAAAGGATGTCCTTTTGCCCCAACACTACGTGTTTAGAGTCCGATTTGCACGAGGTGTAGAAGGTGGGGTCGTACTAAACCAAATAAGGTAAAGCCGACGACCGAAGGACCCGTAACAATAAAACATTCCTGTACTTGTTTAGGGGTTCATTTCAGGGAATATTTGCCATGAGTATCGTTTTGTTTCCAATACTTGTTAAGGGTAGGGTTTCACACGCCAATACTTGTTAAGGGGTGCATTTTCAGAATATGGAAATTACGTGTTTAGGGTGCTTTTCGAGACCCCATGGTCGCGCATGGTATCCACTCGTGAATGGAAGTGGCCCCCCCCGGGCTCCTCATTACACTTGAAATGTGCAGACATTGGAAACAACTGAAGTTTCCTGGAAAATAGGGTGCAGGCGAACCATTTAAAGGTTGGGAAGCAAGTTGAATTGCTATATACTTCATCTTAGATTCAAAATCAAAATGATTAATTCTGCTGCCAACTCTAAATTTGACTGGTGGTAAGCTTTTCACCATTATATCTATGTACAATGATTTTGTGATAGGGGTAGCGGGTTGCCATCATACTGTTAAAACTTCAAATAAACATTGATCTTCACCATCTCAGTGTTGCATTTTGCTGGGAAAATATCAAAGGAATTTTAACTTTTCCTTTAATTTTGTTGAAGTATTTCCTAAAACAGGTCTTGAGAGTCCTGCCTAAGAAACCACATTGTGGTCCATTGACTTCAATTCCGATTATGGTTAAGAAATAATTGAAATAAAGATTGCCAAGCAAAATACTCCAGAGAACAAGACCATTGTTCTATGTTAAGGAGATGTGACAAGATAAGCAGTATGTTGTATTTGGTAGAGTAGCCTCAAAAGAAAGAAAAAATCCCAAATGAATTTCAAAAGTTAGTTTATGAAGTGGTTTTCTGGAACACAATGTATACCATGCCTATACTGCAAAAGGAAAAGTACTTCCCCTAAATTCTTATGCAAGAGCTCAGTCAACACGGCTGTTCAATCATTGGGTTGTCCGCATATATCATCGAAAGGCGTGAAATTCCTAAACAGCCTAGAACGGAGAGATGGGGAGTGTCGGCAGCAAAAGGGTGCTTCAAAACTGCCAATAATCAATGATGCTCTAATAACGATGGCACCATGGCCTGTCAGCAGATAACACTAAAACACATGAGATTCAGACAAAATAGAGACATGGTACAGGCGCTTTCAGACCACACACTTAAAAACCAAAAATATGTGGTATTTTTGCAAGCGTGAAAGCATATTATTTGTAATGCCCCCCAAGAAAAAATACCTGCTCATGGAAATGACCACATAAGTAGGACATTTATCAAAATTGTAAGAACATTCGCAGGGATTTTCCAAGGTTTCATGTATTTTTGCAGTGTGAAAGCAAATTACAATTCCATCACACAGATATATTGGGCACAGGTGCCATTTGGCGCTTGGGTTGAGCTACTCAGACCAGAATTCAAATGGAGGTGCCGTGGCCGAGTGGTCTAAGGCGCCTGGCTATACATGGAAAAGTCTGGGGTTCGATCCCTGGCCGCGGCAGCTATGCCCGCGAGCAAGGCATTAAATCTACAAGGCTCTTTTTTTTCTGCTTTCAAATAAATGGAAATGCTATATGCATTATTGGTAACTAGGCGTGAACTTGTTTTATAAAAAAAGAAAAAAAAAATTGCTCACAACTATGACACCGTTCTCATTATGCTTTCTAAAACTAGTTAACTGGATACCAGTTCAGGAAACCAGCTTGGAAGATCGCTTTGCTAGCGTTCCCATTTGATCACACGAAAGTGGTTTTCAAAATCACTTCACGTAAAGCGATCTTGTTGCTATGGAAACACTCTCAGTGGAGTGATACGTTTTACGCAAATTCCAAACTGCAGCATTGGCATTCTACACCTGTCGTGTGGAGTAGCACGCTCAAAATGTGCGAAGATCGCTTCCCAAATAATGGTTGTGTCCTCACACTAAAACCAGTTTAACAAGGCAAAGCGATCTTGAATACATTGCATGGTGGTTTTATGAACCAGTTTGGAAGGTCGGTTTCAAGATCGCTTCAACCGTTCTCATTACACGTTTCAACTAAACTAGTTTCTGGTAAACTAGTTTTAGGAAGGTAGTGAGAACGGTGTCTTAGAGAACTTACCCTGTATAAGTACCTGTTCAGGTGGGTGCTGAAAAAGTGTATTTGAGGTTGAACAAGTTCTTGTAAATTTACAAGTAATTGAATGAAAGAGTGGGTCTGCATGCAAACACCTAAATGTTATTTTTACATTTTATAATAATTTATATGTTAATTCATATTTGCAAAGATGGAATAAATCTCATTTTCACATAGAAAGTCAATGAGGTGAAAGAAAATGCACTCCTCCAATATTTTTGCTTGGTTTTCTTGAAAAGGTTGTACATTTAGTATATGGGGGCATTACCTTTTTTGTTAATTGGAAGTAAGTTGACCTTAAATGTACACCAAGTTTTTCTATATCTAATATATTTCATTTCCCGAAAGACAAAGGGGATCAAACTATAGTATCAAATGAAAAAAAAACATCGGGTTCAATATAAAAATACATTTACACAGATTGCAAAATGCAGGAAAAACTTTTCACTTTGACAAAAGGAGTAAAAGCAATAAGATGCCTGAAGTTTAATTTTCCCTTATTCGTATTAGTGTGTTTCCCCACAAAACAAATGAGCCATTCCTTCAATAAAACTACTATCAATGATATTAGGTACATTTGAAGATGACAAATGCACTCTGACAAGGTCAATATATAGATGCATAGGCTTTGGGAACATTTTGGGCTAATGATTATTTGATGCTATTAGCAAGGGATAACTGAACAAGAAATGGAGAGAGCATCAACCAACTTCTGAGCTGCCGCCAAAAAAAAATTGTGACATGCAAAGGGTAACATTATCATTCAATAAAATGTCAATGACAAACAACCAGACCCCATCCCCCCCAAAAAATAGAGAAATCATACAGTTACAATTACTCATCAAGCTAAAATGGCTTCATTGGAAAGAACATTTTCAATGAAAGAAATGTTCCATCAACAAGATTGTCTTAAAGAGAAATGCCAGTATTTGCAGTAAACACTGATTTCATGAGAAAGTCTGTAAAACCAGGCTTAATTGTCAGAATATCATCGAGGATCTAGATCTGGTACAGTTACATAAACTGAACTTTGTGAAATCTTCAAATCTAAGCTGAAAAACTTTCACACTGAAGATCACCAACACAGATAGGCACACGTGGGACAGTGTATTATTATTGCTGGAATAAAGACCAGACGGAAGTGACCGAATCTGCGCTTATTTTGCTTATTTCTAAGCAATTACACAATTTCTCCCAGAATCTTTTGGCACATATTTTTTATTCATACAAACAGACACTTGGATGGTCATTATATTAGATTCTGTAAAAAGTCATTTTGAGATCGTTACCAAAACTGGAATTTATCTTTAAACTGCCATGGTCTCCTAATCCTATAAAAATATGGATATGTACTTTTTATGACTGAAATAAATTTAAATTGAATTGAGTTTACTTTACATTTTGTTTTGTTTATATATTTTGAAGACTGTTTTGTATTTTATCATGGTATAACAAAATGAAATAAAAGAGGGGAAATATTTACATTTTTATCCTTCTTGCAGCCGAACAAGCTCATGACGCACTCGCAGGGAAACCATGCTCCGGGCTGCGATTCGGGGCTGTGAACCACACGTGTGTGGACACTCCCGCGATTATCTAGTGTTGCGCTCCACATGATGAAATACACTGCTTGATCTTCGTGAATCCAAGACGATAGTTTATATGGAATTATATATATCCTTTATATTCCGCAAAATATGGTATAAGCGATGCTTCAATTCTAAAGTTATTCATAAATGAAATAAGCACAGAAATCAACTTTTATAATAACTGATGAGCTTTCAGACAAGACCTTGATTCCTCTTTTCTAGTAGAGCTTTTCCTGAAGAACCAAATCAAACAATGTCCAGGAGATGTTAACTTTATTCAATATGAGAAAAAGGAATATTCATGAGTCGAAGAACTAAAATGCTACCTGCCATTAATGGTCACAAACACATGTATCACAAGTCATTAACATATGAAAGGACCAGCAATATCCTCTGAAATGCAAAAATTAATTTGTGTCTGCCCTCCAGGGAGACGTCAACGCAGGGGGGATGAAGGAGTATGTTCACTAGTATCCACACACGTGTATTAGGAATGTACATCGGACGCAGGTCACACGATGGTCTGATACCGCGTTTTATGACGATGAGAAAAAGTAGTTCAAGCGACCATGCATATCACGAGGCTTTCACAAGATGCAGTTGTTTTTCTTTCTTGTGTTCCTTGTCTGTGAACCCTGCTTGCTCGTGGAGAAAACTGGTGCCACACTCCTGTGGGCGACTGTCAGTTGGCATGTGAGTGAGCGAATTAACAATCTGTCAACCTCCTGTTGCCATGGAAACGTGATGATGGTGAATCGTTAAGGAGACTTTGCTGGGTATATTCTAACAAGGGGGACAGAAATGCTTTCGCCAGCTGAACTTCATGTATAGTAGATTTGCTCCGCGAGTCATATGCGTTAATGATGTCACGCATTTACGTGGAGAGTACAGTGGGGATGTTACCAGCATTTAATGCAGGGAGACGTTGGTATTCCACAGGGTGCATCCTAAGAATTATGCATCTCATTAGCAACTGATGACAATCTATAATTCATGAAATGTCGATGTACATCACACATTCCAGTCTGTTATTTACATCGCCATGGTAGGGGAATACAAGAGAACATTATAATTCCGTATTGGGTGAGACAGTATTTCTGAAGAAATATTAAGCTTACTCAGTCAACAAATATTGTCTTTTATGACACGGAAAGCCCTGGAAAAGATGAACGATCAATTTCACTTCCAAATTTCTCTTTTTGAAACCCTCACAAAGAACTGGAGAAAGAGCTCCTTCTTTGACTCCGTCAAAATAAAAAAAAAGTCCATTTGCAGGGGTGGATTGCGGCCAACGTTCAAAAGCAGAGTCAAGCACCTGCATCTGGAATAAACGATGGAGTTACCCGATACCGGTGCCTGTCCGTCGGACTTAGCTCCGGCCCCTCAAGAGATGAACATGAAAATGAAAGGGAAAGCAGTGCACCCCTTGCAACGGGCCTTCCGTGGCGCCAGACTCGGACACGACTCCTTCTCCCAACAACATTAAGAGGAGACTTTCCACCTCTCTCCTAGGGTGTAAATATGCAAATTGAGGGGGTGAGGAAAATCTAGAGTCTGCTCGTCTGCGGTAACCTGTTTGTCAAGGTTCTTTGACCTTAAAGCGTAAATAAGATTGAGTAATTTGTAGGATAACAGGAGCTGGTGAAAAACTTCACGCCTCTTTCACCCCTCCACTTTAATCCATATATGCAAATTCTGCGGACGATGCGATGCAATTAGATCAGTGGGCTAAGATCGCCACTGCAAATTAAATAAGTGTGTCACAGGCAATCAATGCCTGTGATGAAATATAAAAGAAGTCTTTCGACTCTCTTTAGATTAGATTTAAATGAGTGAAGAAATATTCCACCATGCAGAAGCATCGATCACAAAATCCTGACAAATATATCCGCTGTTATCCGTAAGAAATTAGACAAGGAAAATACATGTAGTTGGTTTCCAAATAACAATTATTCCATGGATTACATCCCAAATCGATACTCCACTGCTTAAATCCACATAAAGCCGACTTTAAAAGAGTTTGTTTCCTGTAACAAGTCTTAATCTAAGAACCACTTTTCAAAGTTAATCCTCATAAATATGCCTTGTCTATTTCAACTGTGCACACATCACGCACGGCACGGAGTAAGATGTATTCCAGTCCAATACACAGGCTCGTTAGAAAGAAAATGGATGGAGCACGGAGATGGATGAAGGCTTTCATGTGTAGAAACACAAATACCCTACAACCACATGTTAATGCTACTAATTAGAGAAGCATACTAAATGATTTTGCAGATGGAGCTACGGTCTTCTTTCTTCTTCTTCTTCGAAGTTGCTCGGGGACCGGGTCGCGCAAAGTACATCGATGATAGAAGAGGATGGAAAGAAAGCTCTCACGATTCCTTGACGAGAGAAGAATATTCTGGCCCAGTTGTTGCAAATGAGTATTTGCCTGTGTAGATACAGTCATACAGTCTTGCAATTGGAGAATAAGAGAGGCGAGAAGCATCAGATCATTCAAAACCTTGCAGCAAACATTAAGCTGTTGTTCTAGATAAATTATACACCCTGGCAGCACTGAACACTTTGATCACATTAGGAAAGACTGAGGACTTCCGTTTTGAAGCATCCACACTTCTATCAAGGATTGCTTTAATCAAGGAGGTTCTTCAAAAAGGAAAGACAAGTTGAGTCACGAGGAGGGTCGTCGTCCAAGAGATACCACAGATATTCTTAATAATATTTTCCCTGGCTTTAAATGTTTCTTCTGAAAGGGGCTTTCTTTGTCTTACAGATCCTGGGATGATCTAAGAGCACTGCTGCACTGTGGCGCTGATGGATGAGCAATGCACGGAAGAAGATCAGCGTGTTTCTTGTGAAAAGAGATAGCAGACCTTCTGTAGCCTCTCGCGGTTGGTGATCAATGCTTGGCTTTGGAAGAAGAAAGCATCACAAAAAGCTTGGCTGTCATCGTTGTTATTCACTGAAATGTTTGGAACACAGGGGCTCAGATTAGGCAAAAAATTGTTATGAAGGGATTTTGGCAAGAATGCTGGTGTAGACGAGACATTGAATCTTTGTGAACATGGAAGGATGCGATTTCTTGATGAAGAACCGTTCCTAAATCCCTCCTAAGTTCTCGGCTTAATCCGTCTGGTAGTCCTGATTACACACAAAGTGAGGATCGATCAGGGCTTAACATGGGCGAGCGTCACAAATCCCCCGAGGAAACGATGCAAACATCGCAGCAATGACTTCAAGTTAATTGATCAATCGTTGGATGGGATTGGAGATCGTCGCAAGAGGCAAGAAGCGATGATGGATGATAATTAAGCAAACAGTAGACTTGCTCAATAACATAGGGATCCAATGGAACTCACACTGTTCATATACACAATGCGATGCGTAAATCACACAAATTCTGAATATTCCCACCAATCAACCTCGCTGTGCCAATATTATCGACATGAAGAATTGTCAAATCGCTATTGCTCTTGCAATACAAATGCACATTGGATTGCTTCTCCTCCACTTGCTAAACAATCAATATTTGTCACAATATGCAACGAGCGATGTCTATAGCGTACAGCATCAAAACAATAGCCATGCTGATTAAAGCAATTTCTCCATGCTCCGCAATCGATGGTAAAAATCTGCACGGGGAAGCGGTCAAATACAGATGTCATCCAGGCGTTTGCATGAAGATCGCTGGTGGAACAAACACGTGATTAACGGAGACACCCCTTCCTTGGAGGAAAGAACGATGAATGAATCGATGTCGAATAACAAAGCTACAACTGGGGGAGGGACACCATCGGAGAATGGGAAAGAGAAGGAGAGATGGGGAGAAAGTGACGGAAGAGTGTGGAGAATGAATCATGTAGGCAAGTAATAGGGATGCCAACTTCAGGCCGAGTGGTGGGAGTGTGTGTGTCTGTGTGTATAGCTGAAAGACACATATAATGTAGCATGTGGGACTACAATATTCAGCCTTGGGCTTTGTCTGTTTCTCTCTCTCTCTTCTTCTCTTATCACTTTTGTTTACTCCCAGCTGGTGTGTATGGGAGGTGGGTGGGGTAGGATAAATAATTAATCATGCCTATAGTATGCTTTATGAAATGATAATTGGATGAACCAACATGACTAATTGCTATAAATGTAATGGGTGATTCTGTGCTCATATATGATCTTAGATATTAATACATAAAATATATGTTTGCTAAACGTCATGGTTCACAGGTATAACTACTTCTACCCTGTACCCCCTCCAAAATTAGTAAACAAAGTTATGAACTAAAAACTTGGTAAAAACATATAGGCCTACCAGAAATACAAACTTAGAGCAAAAATGATATATCGGTTGGCGTATCTGGCCCCCATTACAGCTTTCCATAAGTTGAGGTACAGATCGGAAATGAACTACCAACAGCTGGAACGAGACTAACCACGAGAGGGCAATGCGCTCGGCTCGTCGACTCCGGGAATCAAAGGGATTGCTTCGCTTTATTGACCTGTTAATAAACTTGACCGGCTTGATTAGAAGTGATAGGTGTATACATCCGCACACACGGCCTCAAAGGCACTATCCAGTATATCAATCTTGTTCCTGCCCTCCCTATTTTCATAAATTACGGCTCTGAAAGTTATCCCCATGCCAGCCAGGCTCATAGTAATATCGGCTTTGGCATATGGGCATGGAGAGTAGCTCGAGGCTGGCCAGAGTTCGTGGATGACAAGAATGGTTTGTTCCATATTTATAAAGTTATGAATTTCCCAAAGGGATTCCTTTAATTGATCAATGTCATGTAAGAAATATTCATGTGAAAAGTGAACTTCTTTTATAGCAGATATCTTAAAACCCCAAACAACAATATCTTAACCTATTTTCAAGTTTGAACACATGCATTCAATATTTAAGTACTAAATGGATTGGGAAGATACATTTTACACATGTTCGACATTATCTTTTCCATTTCTAAGTGCGCTCACATAATACTGGGGACGAGAGGCTTAAGCTTGGCCCTTTGACAATGAACGAATGGCCAATTTCCGCCCAAATCATGTCTCAATGCCTAAGTATAGAGCAACGCTACATCTTATTACATTCTAATATGGGATGTGATCTGGCTCAACCTACTGACTTTGCCAAGTTTGAATTCCTGGGAAGTTAAAGAAAATGTTGCTTGGATTTACAATTTTCCAGAAGATTTATTTATAATTTTCGGGTCATGTTTCAATGATGTAATTGCATTAGTATCAGTGTTTGTGACTCATCCGGTGGACCCGTACGCATCCCCCACTTCTCTTCGCCCAAACCAATGCAATTGAGAGGCACGATTTGAAAATGGTAAATAGAGAGACAGATACTATGAAAAAAAGCAAAAGAAAAGAAGATATACCACAGATATGTGAATAAAACATCGTTGAAATGAGGACAGTGACAGAAACATGGATGACAGGGAAAATCATGAGCTAATGGAGAAGGGGAGGAGGGGGGGGGAGGATTGCCCCTTCTGAAGTTTAAAAATGTCCCAACATAAAATATTATAAATTGACCGATGCATAAGCACCAGAAAATAGGATAGATTGTAAGACACTTAAACTAATTTGCAAGGAATGTGTTAATGAAATACACCAGGATAAAGGAACCAAAATCTGAATTTTATTTCTCTGATATCTTCTATCAACCAATCTTCAAACCTAGGAGGGTATAATGAACTAGGCAATCTTTAAATAATAAGCACATTGAACTTTACACAGTTGGCACACTCAGATCTTCAAACGGAAGCTTGCTAAGACATCGGGATGAGAGGGCATGCAAACAAATCCTTGATATTTTTTACATTTTGATCCATTTTTAAAGAAATCTCTTGCAAACACTTCTGCTCTCAAATGACTCATGAGGGCTCCTCATAGCGCTGCCTCTCTGGAGTGAGTCAGTGACGTCCTTAACGCGTACTATTTAATGATACATTGGAATGATGCATGCTTTTCAGGGCCATTGATTCATGTAATATGTAACACCAATTATATGACTAGTCCGATTCATAGAGATTGATGGGGTGTCATCTACAGACGGCGAAGACCCGAACACTGTATCAAGCTACAAATGCAGTATGGTCACTGATTAACAGCACAGATTGGACACCGGCGGGAGCATCTTACCATATCTCATCTTGATGAATAATTTAGATGATTAATATATCATATTTAATGAGCTCTGTCATGTTAGAATCATGACTGAGTTGGACATGCATAGACTGACATTTGTATTTGAACATAAAACTAGCTGATGGAATTCCCTTATTTCTTTGACACACCACCAATCTCTATAATGACTAGATACAGTAATTCATCTTTGAGATAACTGTCATTTAAATTCTTTTGCACAGATAAACTTACACATTATTTTATTTTTAAGGCATTATGCACAGGTTATATTTACTTTCATTTATTAGATTTTAGTTTGAAGTTAAAGCAATAACAATATTGTTGTGCCAAAGTGGAAATTCTGATGACGTCGTTGGACTTTTTTAATGAAGGAAAATGAAATGAAATTTCAGCTGGTGTACACTGTGCAGACAATGCAGGTATTAAGAGTAAATACCTTATCCATTTTCAGTAGTACCAACGCGGTGAACCATGAAGCAAAACCATTTTCATCATTTAAACATGGAGATAGCTCAATGATTAAACACATACCTATGAATAAAATAATTTTCAAAAACATGAAAAATCCTGAATTAGCATGAGATATAGGAATTATCCTAATGCAGCATTATGGAGTATGAAATGAAGACAGGCATGACTCATTGTGTTCTATGTATGGACTAGGTACATGTAGGTGTTGTATGTTAAATATGATTGAGATGTGAAAGATGTGTCATCTGCTGTATGAGATGCCAGCCATGATACTGGAGTGTAGATGGGAGGGATGGAGGAGGAAGAGGAGGGGAGGAGTAGAGGAAGGAGAAGGGAGATGGAAGGGGGGGGGGAAGGGAGATGGAGAAAGGGAGGTGGATCATGTGAGAGGGGGAGAAGGGGAGGGAGGAGGGGATGGGGAGAATGGGAGGGGAAGGAGAGGAGTAGAAGGGAAGGAGATGGAGAGGTGGAGAATGGAAGGGGATGGGGAGAAGGAGAAGGGGAGAAGGGAAGGAGAGAGATGGAGAGGTGGAGAAAGAGAGAGTGAGAACGGGAGGGGCAAAGAAATAGGATGGAAGGGAAAACACAAGGGGAGGAGAAGGGAGGGAGGGAGGGGATACACAAGGGGAGGAAAAGGGGAGGGGTGGATCTTGAGGGAGAAATATGGGAGCGAGGGGTGGTTGGAAAGGAAGGAATGAGATAGGAGAGAAAGAGGGGATGAGGGCACAGAAGGGCAGTAAATGACAAGATAGATGAGAGGTTTGGGTCATTCCATGGTCAAATCACACACCAAGTAAGCATGATGTCATTGGCGATGTCATCACAATCACCGGGCGATGTATGAATCATTGAATGAGATGACACACTCAAGCTCCTATAAGCCGAGTACATTTGTCATGGTTGGTAATTACATATTTTTGTCTCCTTATTCACAGCACTTGACTGCAATATTTTCAAAGACAGTCACAGTCCCCTTGCGGCCATAATGTTTATGATTAAAAGCTAATGATCCCAAAATAAGTTTTTCTCAAAATCCTACAAAGAAATTAAAAAAAAATGTTTTCTGCAACAAATAATACTGGGGAATTCGGGAACAAGTATAAACTGCAATGTAATTAACAAATATAGTATGCTATAAAAATTGGCAAAGTGTCTGTATAAGATTCTGCAAGAAAATTAATAATTTCTAATAAATGCATGTCCCTGCTGGTTGACTAACCTATTTCCAAGCAAGAAAATAATACACGCTCCCATATGTGCTTATCTGTGGTGGTAATTTCCAGTATACTGGCTATATTCAACCTATATTTTATCATTTCACAATGTTCAGAGTGTGTAAACATACTTGATCTACTTCAATTTTCAAGCCTTCCTAGTGATATTATTCCTTGCCATAAGCGCTTGATTTTAGCTTTGATGTTTAAGTGGAAGTTCACCCTCAAGAAAAGTGTGAAAGAAAGAAATAATTAAAAAAAATTTGAAGGTTTGAGGAAATCCATCAAAGATTAAGAAAGTTATTAGCATTTTAAGTTTTGGATTTGTGACGTCATAAACAAGCAGCTGTCCCATATGTTATGTAATATAAAGTGCATAAATTTCATTTTTTAATGGTTTATGGTGACTTACTTATGTTTTTGTTTAAGGAACGGGTGTGAAATGATCTGTCTATTGATATACAAAAGGTACAGTGAAAACCATTTTCAATTTTTTGAGAAAATAATATTTCAATGATTTTATACCATATGGTATGTCGGAAAGCTGCTCGCATATGATGTCATAAATCAAATAATTAAAATTCTGATAACTCTATTAGTCTTTGATGGATTTTTCTCAAATATTAACAATATTTTTTCTGCTATTTTTACCATAAACTTATTGTCAGGGTGAACTTCCCCTTTGACTGCGACAACTCTGGGTGTTAATTGATTGCTTTTATTCGTCAAGAATATCATAAGAGATTACAATGAAATTGAAGAATACCTTGACAGGATAGCCCATGAAAGCCGAAAGGCTATTTCCAATGGGGTCCTATGCCTTAAAGCTAAATGATAGTAGTTGCAGTAAAACACTAATGTCATGAGAATGTCTGTAAAACCAAGGTTAAGTATGACTATATCATCATGGATCTAGATTTGGTACAGTTACATAAACTGAACTTTGTGAAATCATAAAATCTAAGCTGAAATACAATCACACTGAAGATCGCCAACACAGATAGGCACACGTGGGACAGTGTATTGTTATTGCTGGAATAAAGACCCGACGGAAGTGACCGAATCCGTGCTTATTTTGCTTATTTCTCAGCAATTACACAATTTCTTCCAGAATCCTTTGGCACATATTTTTTATTCATACAAACAGACACTTGGGTGGTCATTATATTAGATTCTGTAAAATGTCATTTTGAGATCGTTACCAGAACTGGAATTTATCTTTAAAAACACTTCTCATTACTCGCCGATTATAGAAAGGAGTGCAATGAGGTTGGGGTCCCTATCTTCCAATGACCCTGTGTACAACCAAGGATGAAAAGATCGGGAGCAGGTGGGACCAAAACGGAAGAAAATGAGATGGGAGGAAAGAGGATAAAGAACGAGCTATTAAGATGGATGACGGGCAAATGAATAAGGTCTCTGCCACGGATGAGTCACCGGGGTTAATTCATGCATGGATGGATGAAAAGACGAGAAAGGGTGTAAGGAACCCATTTCACACCAAATTCTCATTTACGTGAGTAGGAGTAGAATGGATAGATGATTAGTAATATGATGAATGCCCGTTTCACATTCTAAACTTAAGCAGGAAGGAAAATCCATGCCAACATTTATAATTCTAAGGAAAGATGGGGAATAAAGAGGAGCTCTTTTATTTACAAAATAAAATATTACATCAGAGATGTCGCAAAGATCATACATGCCTTTGCTCCATTAACACTTTACGACATATAGCTCTACATATGACCCTTGATACAGATCTATCTCATCTCTGGAAAAGTAATAATAAAAATATTAACACCAACAACAATAATAATGGTATATTTACCCAGGGTAGCAACCTCACTTCCGAAAACCATTCTCCCAGCAGCCCTTGCTATTATTACGACCCGGGCTAAGCTAGGCAACTGATACAGGTACCCATTCACCTCACCTGGGTCGAGTGCGGCACACAGTGGATGAATTCCTTGCTGAAAAAAACTATGCCATGGCTGAAATTTGAACCCACGACCTTTGTTTCAAAATCCAGAGACTAATCCACTGAGCCACGACACTCCACATGGATGACTTTCTCAAATAATGTAGATTATTTCTGAATTCATGAGTACAATTTTGATTGCTGGGTCTTCACTTTTCTGACTCAATACTATTCTGAGGGCGAATTCGCCAAAGATGCATATGTCATATCAGGAAACAGATACTTATGTAAATGTTATATAAGTTATTGAAAAAGAGGATTATTAAGTTCAAGAGAGGTAGAGCAAGAGAGAGAGAAAGAGAGGGGGGGGCACCAACACTCTTGATATTTAATATATCTCACACCATTAAAATGACATCAAACTAAACCCCATTTCCTCCTCATCAATCTCAATATGTGGGAATGAATATCACGATAATGTTCAGGTCTTTTAAACTACCACCCCGAAAACCCTTGGAGAAAATGGAAAAGCAATTACAACATGAAACGCAGATGCCTGGGATCATGTAGCAAAACAAACAACCAACTTGGACTGCGTCGGTTCCGGACGTCTCTCGCGGCCGCGTCTCCTGGGCGGGAGACGGAACCAATGCGGTGACATTTCCAACATCCCCAATGTAATCAATCAATTATGCATGGAAACATTCTACACATATTATCATCATGGCCTGGCTGTTTGGCTGCCTGTTGGATTTTAATGTTGTTGGAGCTCAAGATGCTTTGCGCAGGCACCGCGAAAATACACTCTACAGGATTGTAATCGATAAACTGATAAAATTACAAAGGACTGTTCATTAAACAAGGACTGTTTGTCATAGTGACCATTTTGAAGACAGTCCCAGAAGACAAAGAAACTGATTTTGCATTCACCACCCCCCCAACAAAAAAATCTGAGAATATAGTTTTGAACAAAATAATTCAATTGTGGTCACAAGAGGCACTTCCAAAAACGACACCACTCAGAATAAAAATAAACAATTCCGTATATTTCCTGAATAATCAATGTTTTCCAGATGTTAATCAAAATAATATATTCATTCAACTTACAAACCAAGAAAGAAAAGTCAGAAATGTCTCAATATGGGACATATCAATCAAAGGAAATGCCCATACAAAGCACAAGAAAGTCATTTTAAAGGAAGCCATATTGCTTTAACAAAGCCCATTTATCTGTGATATACTGCACCCATTAAGGAAAATTATTCGCCATCAACATTTACATATAAAAATTATGTGCAAAAAAGGAAACTCCTAATGATGCTTTGTTATCAGCCAAGCTAAACGACCGGTTCTGAATATTGCAGTTGTCATGGCAACCAATAATCAACACTATCGACAAAGCCTTATTCCCCTGCAGGTGTTTCGACTTTAACTGGGCAAAAATATTGAGAATAGAAATAATTATCATGCTTGAATCGTGTTCAGAATGGGGGGGGGAGGGAGATTGATAGAGAAAGGGCCTGATGTGGGGGTATAATAAATTCAATACTAAATATCACAATTTAGTACCAACAGTCATAATTTCTGAATCACTATTACAAATTTGAAAGCATTTATTGTACATGCACACTGGACACTCTTTAAATTCAAGTCATAATTATATGTACTGTATGAGTACTCTGTTTGGGTGTGATATTTCAAGAAATACATTTATAAACTCCCCCCCCAAAAAAAATGCTTATCCTGTTTAATACTGTATGTACAAAGATTGAAATACACCAACATCAGGCGTTACAATTTATATTAAAAATTCTGAAGAATCGTGAAAGAATAAGAAAGGCCATCGAACAACACAACCTCTGAATTCAACATACAGGATAGAATCTTGCTACATTGTCAGAGATGATGAAAAGAACACTCAACTGTTCAATACTGAACACAAGAGGGCACTGCTCCAGTTTTCAATATGAACAAGATAGAGCTTTCTGCTTATATCAGCAGCATGATGTTCAGAATGTTATTACTTGGAAGAAAAATAGAGAGTACAAATGAATGACAGGACTGCTCATCATGACATCAGAAAAGAAAGGGGAAGGGGGCTAAACCAACCTTTTTTTTGAGAAAACATCCAAGATAAAGGCATCAATTGTATACACCACTGAATTATGAGCACAAAGAACACATTAGCAAATCTACATTTTTGTTACTCTCATTTTCCCTCACAACATCCACAAGTTTATGTTGTAATACTAATGTTACTTATGAATAACAAATTTAGAAATCATCACTAAATGTCATCTAGTTTGATACTAAAAGCATAGAGCTATTAATTAGCATTTCATGCTACATGGAGGCCTATTTGAGGTATTCCAGATCAGTTATTCAGTTATCCTTATCTTATTGGGGAGGGGGGATCTACTGTGAAAGTTTTGAAGGGTACAATTTTTTCGAACCGCTCAATATTTTCTTTATTATCTTTTTTGAGGGAGGGAGGAGGGGGATACAGTAATTTATTTTGTCTGTGCTCTTTCAAAGATGTACTTCACATTCATTTATCATTATTTCTTTCTTTTAGCTGGGAGAGAAGGAATCTAAAAACCTAATTAAGAGTTTTAAGACATACTTATATATCTATTCTATACATGTATATCTAGCCTTACTTGATATCCAATAACTTTTGTTGAAATGATTTTCATTTTCCCACAGGACTTAAAATGTCAAAGAGTTAACAAAATGATACATTGCACACATAAAAAATCCCCACAATTTTGTGAACCTAAATTATATCAAAAATTCAATTTCAATTCTCTTGAGGGGTGAGTGAACCCCACAGCATTCAGACATAGATAAGTTCATACCAAAAACTGGATTGAAAAATTTCATATTTTCCTCAGTTTACGACCCCTTAACAGCAGAGATGCAGTTTTTCAATTTCATTACAAAGATAATAGTCTTCTTGAAATGATGTTCAGACCTTTTCTGTTAAAATGTTCATGTCAGTTACATGTAGCAGTTAGCACTGAGTAATACATATCTATTAAAACTTTATTATGGTCGAGTCATACAAAACATTTGTATGCACAGAAGTCTTCTCCTCCACTTTTACCCCCTGGCCTTTTTTGGATGCAGTCTCCCTCCCCAACGGCCCTAGTCTGCTATGCAGACTCTGAATGGCTCGTGAGGTGGGATCTGCTACTGGTTTGCGAAGCAAACCAGCCTGAAAGGGTGAGCGAAGCAGGCTCAGTAGACCTAGTCTGCTATGCAGACTCGTTGAATCAGCTGAGGTACACACACTGCAGATGTGGGTCTACATTTGTAGACTACAACGGCCCATCAATATATGGAATATTTTGTAATATTTGGGGTATAAACATTTCAAGTAGCTTGTACCCTGATGCAATAAATCTCCACCGATACACCTGGCGCAAGTAAGGGTCATGGCATTTAGGTCCCTGACATTTTTATTGCAAACGGGGTAACTAACGTACAAGAGCAAGGGAAGATATGAATTGAGAAGGGGCCCATTCACATTAGAAATATAAGCACAGGTTAATGTGCATGGGTAAATAAGATTATTAAAGCGAGAAAGGATTAAAAGGGGCTGCAATATTTTAACACAGCTTTACAGAAGATCTCCAAAGACTAATCTCAATTATGGGTTTTCTTGCCTATTTATTGCAATAAGCAATCAGTAAAAAGTGAAATAAAGTTTTATTATTTTGTCAATAGAATTATAAACAAATGCAAGTAATAAAGAAATCAAGTTCAATTTTTTTGTCTATAATGCTTTGTATAACATTTTGGTTGGAAATAAAATCTTTCTAAGGACATAGTTCAAATTCATAGGGGAGGGGGGGGGGGTGGGTGGTTAATATGACTGCATGCAGTGCACGACACTAATCTCATTTATCCAACCCTAGACAAACCAAAAATTTATGAATTTCTCTACAAATCATCCTCAATCACCAAAACTTTTTGCAAAAAGGAAAAGACATATTTCAAGTCAATGCACTTATGTCTTCTCAAGATACTAGTAGTATTAATACATGTCACCATACAAAAAATAACACTGGAAACCACAGAATAAGTACATGTATTTTATAAAGTAAATGAGAGGAAAATAAAAGTACCGTTTCCCACAATACAGTCACTCCATCGACGACCAAAGAATGTGAAGAGGAGGGAGATTTTTGTAAAGAACGTAAACGAGACGAAAATGGAAAGAGTGAAGGAAAAAGAAGTATATATTTCTTGACATTTTCCCTGGAGCGTAGGGAATAATTGAACTTTATTGAACACTCTTCAACATCACTCGAGGGGACTGTTTACTAAAAAGAGAGAAAGCGTAGAGTTGTTTTATATCGACCCGTTTCAAAATGAGGGGGATAGAAAGGAGGTTCGGGAGGGAGGGAGGATGGTAACGTGTGTATTCAGACCGTCTCTGATCAGGAAATTCCCCCTGATCTATCCATAATAAGAAAATACTAGGCGTTTTTACCAATTTGGAAGCAAAATACTCAATCATTTTTCTTAGAGGAAATACCCGCTAAATAGTAGGTACTTTTCATAACTATAGGCGGTTTCAGACCGCCTCGAAGTTCGCCAGTTCCAGGTATTCTCTGATCGGGAAATTTACCCCGATCAGAAAATACCAGGTATTTTGGTAATGTGAAAGCAAACTACGCGTAATTTCCCCGAAAGAAAATACCCGCTAAATAGTAGGTACTTGGCGAAATTACAAGAACTTTCGTGGGGATTTTTCCAAGGTCGCAGGTATTTTGGCGATGTGAAAGCAAATTACAGGAACTTTTATCCCAGCGTGTCGTTGGGCGCGGCGGCGTGGGTGGCTGCTGGGCTAGTGATTTTGAATCTCCCGCCTTGCCTGCTTATCAGACCACACTGCGCATGCTCGTAACTTCGGGAACTTATCCCGAAGGATGTGTTTCGGGGCGGTGTGAATGCAGGAATAATTAACGGGTATTTTTTAGCCTTAAAAAGTTCTCGTAATTTAACAGGGATTCTTGTGATCGAGGCGGTTTGAAACCACCTTATGAGAACATTCGCAGGAACGTTTCAAGGTCGCAGGTAATCTTGCAGTGTGAAAGCAAACTACAGGAACTCACTCAACCCAGTGAGTAGTTGGGCGTGAATGACCAGGCCTGGCCTGCTAATCAGACCATACTGCAGATGCCTGTAACTTCAAGAACTTATATCCCCAAAGGGTCTGCTTTGGGTCGGTGTGAATGTGAAAATTATTATCAGGTATTTTGAGGCCTGACCAAGCTCTCCTGATTTAAAGGGTATTCTGGTGATCAAGTCGGTCTGAATATGCCTATAGAGAATGAAAAGAGAAAGAAAGGAGAAAGGAAGAGAATGGAAAGAAGAGGATGTTGTAATGGAGAGTGTAAGAAGTAGAAAATGAGAGACAGAAAGAGAGGGTAGAGGGAGAGAGAGAGAAAGAAAGACAGACAGACGATTGAAAAGGGAAGAGATAGAAGACTGGGGAAAAACACAAAACAATAGGGCCCATCTTAATAGGAATAGGGATCATCGTTTTCATCCGGTTTTATTATCAAACAAGTATGAATTGGCATGAGTTTATGTGATCAAGCATGAATACGCCTTCTTTTGATGCACTAAAATCTAATTGAGTCTTCACTTACCTGTTAGCAAGAACATCACCATGATGGCAGAGGCAAAGTAGAATCACATGCAAAGGAACAAAAAAAAAGAGAAAGAAAAACACAACATTAGTGAATTGTATATGATACAATGATATAACAATAGTGAATAGTAGGGAAAGGTTGAGGATTAGCCCTGGGATAACAAAGGCATTAATGTCAACTTTTGCTGTATAGATGATTGAGCATTTACCGCTGAAGCCCTAAAACTCTGGAGTTGCTTGTCTCTGGAAGTCCAGAAAGCACCATCAGTGAATGATTTCAAATCAAACCTTCAAACACATCTTTTGAATTATAACAAGGATCTCAGGACCTCGTCTATGGACAAGCAGAATTACTTTTAATCATAATAAGGTTAGAAAAAATACTAAATGACCTTTTGAATACAATTTTCTTTGATCTACATACTCAATCAACCATGCGCACCAGCTAATCCATGTTTAATTCACAAACACAATCACAGACACAGAATATTTGCATGCATCACATCGAACTGCATTTGCGACTATCACTCATGAGAAATAATTTTTTTATTTATCTATATTCCAAGCAGATTTCCATGGAATATATTTTAACTGGTTTCATGATTTGAAGATAAATACAACGTTGTGGTAACGATCTCAAAATGAGTTTGAACTGAATCCAATGAAATGACCACCCAAGTGTTCGTATGTATAAATGAAAATATGTGTGAAATGGTTCTGGCAGAAAATGTGTAATTGCTAAGAAATCAGCAAAACAAGCACGGAATTCCATAAAATGTTGGGTATTTTTCCAAGCAATATAAATAAACTGTCCCACATATGCTTTTCTGTGTTAGCGATTACAAGAGCCAGTTTTTTTTCAGCTAAGATTTCATGGTTATATAAACGTAGATATTATGTACCAGATCTAGATCTATGATAAAAGGGTGACAATTAACCTTGATTTTAAAGACTTTCTCATGTCATAAGTGTTCGCTGCAACGACTTCCTTTTACCGTTCAGGAAGAGGAATGACATCTCAAAAGCTTATGAAATTCCTGACATTGACATTGAGAACACATAAGAGTACTGATGGCAATTTGTCAAATGATTTTTCACGACGACGACACCCGAGACCCATTATTTTTGCTTCCTTTGCCAAGCTTTCACAAGTTTTACCAGTCTACTTCTTCCCTTTTTCAGCTTTCTCATATCATAAGTAGATATCAGCAACATTCATTACATTGGCAATACTCTAATGGTGTACACGATATACATTATAAAGTAATTATATAAAAAAAAATCTCTCTCATTTCTTTCCATAGTTGGGCAAGTAGCATCTTGGGGTTGAAAGGAATCGAGAAATTTAGCAAAGACAGCACTAATGGCTGTGTCCTAGTTGTGTCAATGCATGGAAGAAAATGATGTATGCATATGCCAGGTTCTCGAGTCATCCTGTGAGTTGTGAAAGGGTGTTTGTCATGTTATGGAGTTGAGCAGAAAGGAGGAATAGGAATGAAGAAAAAAAATTGAGGTTATGGCAGGAGAATTGAAAGGAAAGAGACATCGGGGGAGAATGAAAGAAAGAGAGGAAGGTGGAAGAAGGAAGGCTAGGCAAACAGTGAAGATTGGACAGAGGACTTGAGAACAGAATGCATCCTATGGCGAAGGAATAAAGAAAGGCCCGGATGATGAAGGGAAGGAGATGAAACAAGGAATGGGAAAGAGCAAGAGAGAAATATTTAAGCAAACAAGAAAGAAAGAGAACAAGAGATTGGAAAGGGTGTAACGATGGTGAAAAGTAAAGAAGACTAGACGAGACAAGAGTGCAAGATGAATAAAACTGTCCAGGTAAATTGCCAATTGTCTACTGCCAACTCGTCCACTCACCACATGGTCTATCAATTAGTCTAATGCCATTCCGTCCATTAACATTTTGTCTAACAACCATTTGGTCCATTAACCATTTGGTCCAATCATCACTTTGTCTAATCACCATTTCGTCCATGACCATTTTGTCTCGTATCCAGTTGGTCTAATATCCATTTCATTTTCATTAATTTTGCACAATTTAACACTTAGTCCAATCAGACCAAATGGTATATGGACTGAATGGCTACTGGACCAACTGGTTATTAGACGGAATGGCATTAGACTAAATGAAGATAGACCATGTGGTGAGTGGACGAACTGATGGTAGACCAAATGATAATAGACGAATTGGCAATTGGATGAATTGGCATGAGACGAACTGGAAATAAACCAATAAAATCCACAGGATACATGAGGTGGTTGCTTCATAAAGCTGTTCATAAGATAAGAGCAACTGGTGATCCTTTCTTTTGGTAAATGGTATACACCATTGGCGAAAATTTAGTGCGTATGAAAGGTTCGCCAGTCGTTCTTATAGTTGCTCTTATCTTACGAACAGCTTTATGAAACAGCCACCTGGGGGGCGTTTCATGAAAGGACTTGTCAGACATTTTATCCGACAAGTACCATTTCATCTGACAGTTACCATAGGAACAGTGCCTCTCAGCCAATCAGAATCAAGGAAAGATGTCAGATCTGACAACTTGTCGGATGAAAATATTGATGAAACGCTCCCCCCCAGGTGTGGATATTTATTAGGTCCTAATTATCTGTAAAATCTAGCAAAGTAGTAACATTTCACTCCCTTCCTGCACCTCCAACCTATAACTAATCTCTTCATAACTAATTCAAACCCCCATCCATTTCACTTACATCCAACCTCTGTCGGGCCATCATTCACTCCCCTACCATCATTAATGTTTCATGCGTATAACTCGAGCCACAAGTTTCAAGCACGACACGGCACACCCGAAGCGCTCCTCTTTCGCTGAGCTCCCGTCAACGATCCCCGACATGTTCCAATGGAATGTTTGTTCCGGTGCAACGCCGTAGTGCTCTTGTGTTTTATAGTTCTGAGCACTGAATGCTAAGGATATTTTTCCTGTCCGAGACCTAGGGTGATTTTCAATCAGCCATGCAACCCCACCATTAACACATGTGACTTAATGTTCTAAGAATAAGCCAATATTTCCCTGTCTAAGCCCAAGAAATATTCATGTACCATTTAAAGTAGAGGCCCAACTTAGGTTAAACATAGTTACTAGTATCAATACAAATACAAGTCAGTATTTACTATTTTACAGCATATGCAATCATCTAGGAATTGCATGGGAAACATGCACAAGTCTTAGAAAACAAGTGGAAATAATATAATTTGACTCCTCACTTCCCAAAGAAACAGTCTGACACACTAGCGTACCTACCTGGGGGGAGGGGCAGTCTGCCCCCCCCTGACGAGCCAAAACACATCAAAGGACATATCCCTGCCCCCCCTGACGAGCTTGAAAGACCTCTTTGCCCCCTCTGACGAGCTTGAAGACCCTTATTGCCCCCCCCGACAAGCTTGACCTTTTTTTTTTGCTTGTCAATTTTTTTTGGCGGACGGTTTTGCCTCCCTGTTGAAAATCCTAGGTACGCCACTGGTCTGACACACACATTAAAACTGATTAATGAAATAATTTTAAAGAATTCATCAAATGCTTCAAAATTCATATTGAAATTATTGTTAGCACTCTCTTCACTCTCAGAGGTAATGATCAATTCCAATTCAAATTCAATAATTTTGCAGGTTTTTACAGAACATTTTTAGAGTGATGCAAGAAATAATTTTGCTCTACAAATTTGAATAGCATTTTTAGTCATAAGAGGAAAGCTCTCAACTAAGTAATGTACAGTCCTATTTTAAAATATGTTATACAAAAGACTTTATGTGTAGCAGTCTTCAAAAATGTGGAGCAAATTGCGATGTGATACCAGGAAAATTATTCCCTGGTGATGGATGTCCAGGGTCCCATAACACAAAGGTTAGTGATAAATCATACGCTTGATTTTCATGATTGATCATACATTGTAGTCAACTCAATCAATCGTAGAAAATTGGTCTATGATCATTGTTAAGCTTTGTGTTACGAGCCTCGGGTCTACATGACCAAATCCAAAGCTGAACCCAATACGATAAGTCAAAAGACAAGAAGTTCTCTCATTATCACGAAAAACCAACATCCAATACACAAACAAAACATTTCCTGAAGCTTATACAGTGAAGATGAATGTGACAAAATGTACACAGTATAGGCCTACATGTATCGCACAACTTTATAAAAAGGGTCTGCATGGAAGACTAAGAGCTGGAAATGCCAAAAGGCTCACATGGACTTGACCTCTGGGTCATGAAACCATGAATATTCAGCACCTCAACAGTGCTTCCTGTTGTCAAGGACACAAAAACAGAAACGAAAAACAATGGTGAACTCCACGACCCAAACAAGTTCTTTTTTCCCTAAATATCGTAGGCATACATGATTCGGGACTGAAACAGCTTTTGGGCATTGAAACTGTATAGGCCTAATATGATACTTCTTTTTCTTCTGGGGAGAAGAGATTGGGGGAGGGGATATGGGGGGGGGGTCCTGGTGGGCAATGATAAATGAATACCTGTGATATGAATACTGTACTAGAAAGGATATGTAAACTAAAATTTTGAAAAGCTTTTTCATGTTGCAATGTATATTGTTAATCTGGGAACATTATAGCTGACATGCACAATTCATTCCATGAAAAAGTGCAATTTAGTGATGGCCCATTGAATGGAAGACTGCCCTGCATTATTGTCTAAAGTTAGGCATATACCTTATAATTTCAACATTATGAAATGATTTCATGTATTCCTTTTTAAAGATTGTCTTATGATGCATTATTAAACCTATATGATTTTTTAGGTAGTTTCTTTAGGCACGCACACCTTTTATTTGACAATAATTTAGTAATTCATGATACAAGTAAAATTCATGGACATACCAAGATTTGTAATATCTATTTTAGACGAGTCCTTTCTACATGTAGGTAGTTACTTTGTGAACATCTTTTATTTAACAATCAATGATATTGTGGTTCAACTACAGACAGGTACACGTACATGTAGGTATCATCAAGATTTTCTTGTGATAAACATTACACGTTTCTATTTATGTGAATAACGCTACATACATGTAATTCATTGGGCGACACTGGCACTGGTCCGACGGTCCCAGACCAGTAATAATTGCTGTTGGGCCAGTAACTTTTCAGAAAAAGCCAGATTTACTGGTCCGACATGACTCGTAAAAAAATTAATCAAACGGTTTCAAATGATATTTCTCCTCTTTTGTAAATGATAAAAAAGACTCTGCAAAATTAAGAAATGACTCTTATGAATTATGTTGTATATGTGTGTGAACTGTTTTTTTTTTCATTTTTTTTTTGGGGGGGGGGGCAATAAAAGACAGCAAAAGAAACTAGAGCCTTTTTATATACTGTTCTTCATTTTGGAGACAAATAAATTTGAGGTTTCAACCAGTAAAATTGGAAAACTGGGTATCTAACTGTCCAACATGAACAGGTTGGACCAATAGAAAAAAAGGGTTAGTAGGCGGTTTCAAACCGCCTCGATCACAAGAATCCCCGTTAAATTACGAGAACTTTTTAAGGCTAAAAAATACCCGTTAATTATTCCTGCATTCACACCGCCCCGAAACACATCCTTCGGGATAAGTTCCCGAAGTTATGAGCATGCGCAGTGTGGTCTGATAAGCAGGCAAGGCGGGAGATTCAAAATCACTAGCCCAGCAGCCACCCACGCCGCCGCGCCCAACGACACGCTGGGATAAAAGTTCCCGTAATTTGCTTTCACATCGCCAAAATACCTGCGACCTTGGAAAAATCCCCACGAAAGTTCTCGTAATTTCGCCAAGTACCTACTATTTAGCGGGTATTTTCTTTCGGGGAGATTACGCGTAGTTTGCTTTCACATTACCAAAATACCTGGTATTTTCTGATCGGGGTAAATTTCCCGATCAGAGAATACCTGGAACTGGCGAACTTCGAGGCGGTCTGAAACCACCTACTGTGGAGCCTTGTGTAATTGTCCTCATATGAAGTCATACTCACCCCTGAATCACTGATACCCAGGTCAGGGGATTCTTACCCCAGGGCAGTGTCTGGAGTGGGGCTACCACACCCCAGGGGT
Organism: Lytechinus variegatus; assembly: GCF_018143015.1. Classification (NCBI taxonomy): domain Eukaryota; kingdom Metazoa; phylum Echinodermata; class Echinoidea; order Temnopleuroida; family Toxopneustidae; genus Lytechinus; species Lytechinus variegatus. The sequence goes on along the minus strand of NC_054755.1, from coordinate 9,088,772 downwards.
GCAATCTTGCACCCCAGTGACCAATTAAACAGATAATGGGCGGGGTTGAGTTTCAGAGTACATGTATTTGGGTCAAGGAACACATGATAGGTGGCAATTTCTTCCTTCCTTTTGTATAGCCCTTTGTATATAAACTCTTTTCAAGTCATGCATTACTTGGGCCTTGCATCATAAAGCTTAGTGACTGATCGTGAACCTAATTTCTACGATTGATTGCATTGAGTATTGTGCACGACCAATCATAAATATCGCCACCAACAATCAACTGTTGGTAACGGGGCCCTTGCATATACATGGAGAGAAATTTGGCTTGGGAGGGAAAACTGCCACTATTAAACCAATGTACATGTAACTTCATGGATACTATTAATTTAAGTGCATGTTATTTGCCCATTTATCATGCCTGCACAAAAATAATTATCCAGAAGGCTGTTCCACAATGATTTAAATCTGATTAAAAAATGCATTTAAAATCAAAGTTGAGTGTGGTATATAATGCACTTAACTATAAGGCCAGAAAATGCTGAGGCGATATGTGCTCGTAATACATAAATCATCAATGAAATAACACAATGCAACTTATATGCAAATATGGCATTTTAAGCACGACGTTTACTTGAGTCAGACTTAACTATATGTGAAACATCCCAAGAATTATTCATCTGTTTCAGGTAAAGAGAGCTAATATGGTCATGATGCGATTAAGCAGTTGACCTGAAAGTGAAGCAAAGTGAAAGAGAACCTGTGCCCCAAACAGCCTGATATGCGAGTTATTGTACAGGTGTTTTCCAAATGGAGGCTTCTAACTCTTCAAGTGTGAAATGGAAGGATCAATTTTATCTCTCATTCCATCTAATTTGTGTGAACAGGGAGGACCAAATACTGATCAAATATTATCCACGTGTTTTATATAATATTAATGTCATTTCTTGTTGAATATCATTTGTGTACACGGGGCTATATGCTATATGCTATATGCACAGGTGCTTTTGTACAGATTGATTTCATTCTTTGTTCAATATAATTTGTGTAAACAGGGCCATATACTGAATTGCAAGGTGTTTTGCCGTGTCAAGATTAACTTTATTTCTCATTCAATCATATTTGTGTGAACAGGGCCATATACTGATGAAGTAATGCATTCTATTGGGGGCTGGCTATAAGTGGAGCATGAATGAATGATACACATCCTTCCATACAAGAAAAACCGGTGGCATTTCAAGCCCGCCGCCGCAGGGTGGTTGGAACACCCTTAAAAATAGATGAAATATGGGAGGAGAATGCAAATAGATAATGGAGAATACAGAAGAGGGCAGGGTGAGGTATAGCAAAGATGACAAGAGAAAGAGAGAGACAAACAGACAGATAGACAGAGGATGAGAGGCTTATCGGCATATCAGAGGGGGGGGGGGGCAGTAGCATATCTCTGGGCATTCTCCTTTTTTACTTATTTTTTTAAATAGCGATTGTGACTAATTGAAGATTGATCACCTGTTTGCCAAATAAAAATGCAACAATCTTTGTTGCCACCTTTGGGGATAATTTGGAAAAGTCTCCTTTTATTAATATCTCGGTGATATTTAGATAATCCCAGAATAAACACAATTTCTCACAGTAAAATGTCATCAGGAATAATTGGAACCTAACAAAAGTGTGAGAAATCTGTGAAAGAGAGAAGAAAGCTTGACAGTAATTGCAAGACATTTTGCATGTTAGATTAGGTCTGCTGCACGACTCGCGAAAGAAAGCACAAATGTCAAATGGTATCCACGCTGTTGTTTGCCTAACAATAAAATGTCAACTATATTGAACAAGATCAATCATTTTGTTTTCTATATCTGCTGAAACTTCTTCATGCTATTCATGTCCTTTTTTTCAGTAAAGACAAAATTGGTAAAGAACTTGTCTAAATAGGGTTGTTCTCACTTTGAAAAAATAAACATGTTTAGGAAATTTCTAAAAGATCAGAGAGGGGGACAATATGTATTAAGTGGTTATTTCATATCACAGAACACGAATGTTAAATGATCCTACCCCATTCTTTAAAAAAATTTGTTGTTGATGATTCATGATTGTTAAAATGAGGATGGTGATCTTATATTTCAGTTTTTTAAGGATGTCATGATAATACAGACTTCAACAAGAAAAAAGTTTTTCATTCAATTTGACTCAATAAATCAATTTTTTTGACACACCCAATCTGTCATGTAACACAATGACAAAAGTTAGGAAAGTAATCGTAAGCACGATTTTCAAGAATCAATTGTACATTGTAGTCAATGCAATCTATCGTTAAAAAATATTTACGATCATTGCTCAGCTTTGTGTTACTTGCCTAGGTCTGCTTCAGGAGTCAAGTATGCTTTTCACACTGCATTTCCTTAACCCCATACTATCTTTTTTTGTTTGTTTCACACTGTCTTTCTTAACCCCATACTATTAGCCGGGGTTAACGCCTCAACCCCGGACTATTACACAGCTCATGAATATTGATGATTTTGCCACACAGAGCGTGACTAACGTGCAATGTCAACTTCTGTGATTGGCTAATGCTTAGCCCCACTTTTCCTTAGCCCGGTTTCGGTTAACACTGCATCTGTTAGCACCGCAATTAGCTGGCTAACCCTGCTTTTTGTAGGGCCATATAGTACCGTACTATTTACCACGCTAGCCCACTTTGCTGAAACGTAGTGTGAAAACAAGTGGGCTAATCTTAACCCCGGGAAATTGGTGGGGCCAAAACCCCTCATAGCCCCATCAATTTCGAGAAGTGAAGGAAAATATGTGAAGTATGAAAAGCATATAAATGAAAAAAAACCTTTTGAAAGGTTTAAAATCACAAATCAAGATTTTTCGACCATTTGTAGATGGACACTTGAGGAAAAATAACACAGGAAAAATCGATACAGGAAAACAAGTGCAGTCTTTGAATAATTCATAGAAATAAGGAGAAAAGTAACGGATGTTTTAAGGTTATATTTGCAATTAAACTTTTAAATCTATTCTCTCCCAACCACCCACCCCCCTCAATCCTGATAAAGAAATCATTGACATGTTACAAGTACAGCGGTGATTTCGGCGATGTGTAAAAATACAAATAGGTCACTAGTATGTGGTACAAACAACATTCTCATGGATCCATCTAATTTGAGTCTTGTCATGATGATGCCAATGACATTTTGAACTTTAAGCATTTATCTACATATGGCACTCTCCATCCAGTAGTATTATACCCCTTTCATAAACCCAATTATGCGGCTAATAGCAGCATAATGTGGTCGTAAAATTGGAGGACCAGAGTTATCCGCATTATTTTGATGCTGCTATTATCCGCATAATAGCAGCATCGGGACAAGATTTTGAGTTTATGAACACATTTCCAAATAATACGGATAATTGCCATGGTGCGGTCACGAGGTCACCTTTTTCCAACACAACCGCATCGGAGGGGGCGTGTTCAGTTGTCATGACGATTATCCGCCTTTTTTAGGACGGGCACTCGTAAAAATAATGCGGCTTATTTTCGGAGTTTGTGAACGCAATTTTTATTGAATTATCCGCATTACTCTTAGGCGGCTAATTGATGGATGGGTTTATGAAAAGGGTATAAGACAATCTGAAGGAGATCCTACGTTTGTAGAGCTGTAAATGTGAGTTTACATGAGCACAAAATATGTGGGCAGACATACTTCCACAAATAAATGCCACAATATGCAGCTTATATAGTTCATATTGTAAACACTTTTTGGCAATTTTCAAATACAAGATATTTTATTTTGTCTTTGCCAACATGATAATTACAAAGAAAAAAATTAAATTACTCCGGTATCAAGCAGATTCGATAAAACTTTTACAAAAGTTTGAGTCGTCGAGAATACTTGTCATAATTATCATTATTATTTTCATTACTATCATTATTATTACTAATTCAGGTATATGGTTATTATTATTATCATGAAACGTGCCCCTGTACCAAAGATTGGGGTTCATTTGCACGTTTAGGTTGATAGAGACAGACACATACATAAAGAGCATGAACCGATTAAAAAGAAAATTGATATTGAACCAGAATTCTTATTCCTAACGATGAAACAGGAAGATAGAACTTCCCTGTACAGGAAACATATCCCACCCTGAAACAATAGTTACCTTGGTCTCAAACACACAGCGTAATGGCGATCGATTGTAAAGCTGATTTATACAATTGATTGCACATTGATAATAAATGCCATCAATCATAGCAATTAGCCATACGATCAATCTTTAAAGGTTGGTGTAACAAGACCACGGTGAGTGAAAAATTGAATAGGAAACGAAAGTGATATTTTTTGCATGAAGTACACAACACACCTTAATTCTAAAAGATAGAACTCCTTAACACATATCCAGGCCTACCAATATGTAAACATACATAATAAGAGTGATTCATTAAAAAATGATAGTCACAGCATATTTCCAATAGCTGACTGTATAGTACATAATATCTGGACAAAAAAGTTTTTTTTCCTATATGATATAATGTATATTAAAAATTCCCCCTAAAGGAGTAACTCCTTTTAAAAAGGAGTACATATAGTTGGCAGGCCTGTAGGATATATCTAAAATGAAAAATAAAAGTTATATGGGCTGAAAATGAAGACCATACACAGCTTTATGTATGAAATTTTTGGACCACTCTGAGAATAAAAAGACAACAAGACCCCAAGTTGATGTTGTAGAAAGCCCCTGCAATTAATCTACATATGAAGTAAAATGGCACAGACATTTAAGGTCTGAGGTTCAAGCCCCATGTCTTTCGAACACAGACAAACATGGGTGACCGGGAACTTGACTGGCCTAGGGAACTGTAAACAGAAAGCTTCACGACTGACCATCTAGGGGCTGATATTTTCTATACGGTTGATTGCAATGATTATTGTGTATGATCAATCTTGAAAGTCAGCCCCAATGATCAATTGCTTAACTTTACGTTACGGGTTGCTTGTGATAATAATCATATCTGATTGATACTACACATCTGTAAATGTCTAAAAACCATGAACACCCACCAGTAACTACCATTGGGTATCAATTTTCATAAGTAGTAATGCAGAAAATATACAATTCATACACAATTCTATGCAATTTCATTCACATACAAAATACAGTTGAGAGAATGGAACCTGGCTCACAGCAAGAGAGAATTGATGGAAGGGTATCGACTGTCGTCCATATTCGTGATGAAGAAAACAAGAAACAAGTAACTCACAAAAAATGGATATTACGAAAGGCTTTATTTACAGCATGGTCTGTATCACAGTATTATGAATGAACCCATATGTAAATAACTATGAAGCCATTTCATAATGATCAGATCCCCTCCTATCAATGTTCCCATTTGGTCTCATCCACATAAATTATGGGGTTTCATCGGGACTTCAAGTCCAGAGGTGATATTGGATACCACGATGCCCTCTACCTACATATTTTCCTCCTCGTTCTTTCTTTTGAAACCACTCTAGCTCCCTGCGCCAGCTTAGGAGTCACCTGATACCACGATGACATCAAAACACCATCGTCATGGTTACCAAGCACGCTTATATATATATATTTGTATCAAGCCCCTTCCATTGAAAATAAATTCATTTCTCATTTCCAAAGGCACTTCTTCATGCGTCGAGCCCCAAACCCTTAATCGGACAATGCAGAAAATAGGAGGAAGAGAATAAAGTCCACTTACAAACTCATTCTCTCCTCAATCTGCAATTAAAGGAATGATGTCAAAGGAACGTTGCCGTGGTAACAGAGCAGTGTACGCAAGCTACCTCTTTACAAAAACGACTCAAATTAGCTCAGACTTACTGGGATATAATAAGATTGAATCCATGGATCTTTCCACGGCCTAGAAAATTATGAAGTCTGACTTCTTGTTTAAAACGGCTTTTGGAAGAAAGAGCTTGGAAGATCAATGGAAAGTGCGACAAAAGGAAAAGCACATTTGTACAAACCGGAACCCATGGACTATATTGAAAGAAAAATGCGCATCAATGATGGTTTCTTTGAAATCAATTTGCCTTGACATTTCAGGTGGATTTTTTTTCCGTCTCAAAGCAAAATAACTGGGAGGGGAAGATCATTCAGAAACAGATCAAAATGGAGATGATGATGATGAAGAACTTTCTTGAATGCAGATATAGGTTAGACCACATTGTCAGTGATTTTCATATACGCACCCATTGAATTCATTCATTGTTGTCCGTTCATAGTGACTATTGGTGAGGCTGGATTCAGGCAAAGTTTTTGTTTAAATTTTCAGTTGCTACTTTCCACAACCTAATGCCTCAATCAGCAACACTGGATAGGTATCAACATTGAAGTGAATGGGGAAATTCCTGTGGCTTTTTTATTTTCCAGGGCTTTTTTCGCATTTAAAGGACAAGTCCACCCCGACAAAAACTTGATTTGAATAAGAAGAGAAAAATTTAACAAGCTTAACACTGAAAATTTCATTAAAATCGGATGTAAAATAAGAAAGTTATGACATTTCAAAGTTTCGCTTCATTTCACAAAAACAGTTATATGAACGAGCCAGCTACATCCAAATGAGAGAGTCGATGATGTCATTCACTCACCATTTCTTTTGTTTTTTTATTGTTTGAAATATGAAATATTTTTATATAGTTTCATTCCTCCCTGAATTCCATTATTTTAACATTTTGTGCTTCAGGCAAGGAGGTCCTAATCGTCAAATTCGTAAAAATTGAAATATTGTATAATTCAAACAATAAAAAACAAAAGAAATAGTGAGTGACATCATCAACTCTCTCATTTGGATGTAACTGGCTCGTTCATGTAACTATTTTGTTAAAAATAAGCGAAACTTTGAAATGTCATAACTTTCTTATTTTACATCCGATTTTGATGAAATCTTCAGCATTGTGCTTGTCTGATTTTTCTCTATTGATTCAAATCAACATTTTTCTGAGGTGGACTTGACCTTTAAGGGGCAGAATCGCCTAAAGCACCTGACCGGATATCTGGGTGGTATTTCATAAAGCTGTTCGTAAAGTTATGCACAACTTCTCGCACGACTGAAACCTGTTTTTAGGTGCTAAATCACATACATACGGATATCATTAAGAACAAGAAATGGTCACCAGTCGTGTGTAAAGTCATTCGTATCTTACGAACAGCTTTATGAAACGGGCCCTTGAATAGTATCCATGAAAAGCAAAATTTTCTACTTTTGACGAAATCAATTCATGCCTTTAACGGCATACGCCACCTCTGCTTTTGGCAAGAACATGAGGACGGTTTGCTATTCATGACTTGGAGCCATCCGTCACATACAAGCCTTCGTGTCATACATCATGATACCACTGAAAAACAAATCATTGCCCACCCGGAAAACATGATGAATGTTTCAAAACTGGGGAAGATATACACGTAGCCTGATGGTTAGAAAAAATAAAATAGGAGGGAGCGAAAGAACAAAATAAATCAAGACCTGCTGTGGAAATTGATGAATCCCTACAGATTTGATTTTAAACTTAAATGATCAAAATTAAAAAAATTTGAGATTAAAATCTACATCCAGATGTCAACTGGTCTCCATTCACATCCAATATGTATCTATTTTAATCAATGAAATTACGAGCGGGCATGTGAGAGAATCGTTCAAGTTACACATAGGTATATGTATTTGTCACTGCTTGAAACATTTATTGATGTAAAAAAACATTTCTTGTGATTAAAAAAAGACGAGCAGATTGGTTCACTTACTCTTAATATACAGTGTATTCCATACATAATTATATGAACAGCAATATTTTATGTTCTAAAGTCATAATACGCAATCTATTTCTGACAGTACAACATGTATACAATAAAGCAGACAGGCTCGTAATTCAGTAGAGAGGCTACATGTAGTCTCCAATCACAGACTCAAATTTGACACTTTTACAAATAATACCATGTCTGGAGAGGAGACTAGGGTCCAAACTCAAAGCGAATGTTAAATAATGAAATAACATTAATGAACAAAGCAGCCACAGTACACGAGTGAATCTAGTCTCGCTCCTTCAGACTCTGCATTATGCACCTTGCAAAAACAAAAGGTCTGTGCCCGCAGACTACAGAGAGGCTTGCCTGATATCGAAGCCCAGTGATAAACACAGTGGCCTACGTTGGGTCACGTATCGCCAAACTCATAGACCTGTATTTGCTCATTCACGTTTGATCATTCAAACGCCCATGATGAGCATGAGATGGAGTACGAGTATTGGATGCTTAGTGAGAGGGATATAGAGAGGAGGAAAATAATTTATAAAAGGAAATAAGGGGGGGGGGGGGTTACAGGTTGTATGGTAGATAATGTATGTTTCATAATAAAAATAATAATGGAGAAAAAAAACAGAATGCAAAATAATCCCCACAGAAATTATAAGCTTGCCGATGGCTACATGTACATGTATTAACTAGCTATTTACTAGCTTGTCATAGGCATGCAGATACTTTTCAGTTTTCAAGCAATCATTTTAATAGAGAGCATACTATTTGCTTACTAAGATTGTTTATTAATATCCTTTATAAATGACAGCCACAAGCTAGTTGCTACCTAGTTACTGTAACGAGCTTGCAGCATGCATGCTACCACTAAATTTCTTGAAGTGGGCTTGAGAAACTATTTCATTCTTTTGGAAACCCACCTCCTGACAAAGAACATTGCAATTTCAGGCTCCTTGCAGACATACAACGTAGCAATGCTACACAATGCAACCATGGATCATGATTACAAGGCTCCAAATTAGCATGAACTTAGCCCAAAGTGACTTTCAACAATATGGAGATTTGCTGAAATTCAACAGCTACATGTACATGCAGATACCAGGAAAAGCCAAGCACTCTTGAATTCAGCAACAATGAATGAACGCCAGACAATCAACATCAATTTATCACATGAATTTGCCTAATGACACAGGAACGCCTTGATGGCACGGGAAACGCCTCAATTACATGAAATATTCACTGTATATGTTATAATACATCTTTAATGGCCTGGGCTGAGGTTTCGCCTGAAAAAAGAGGCAACCAGACTAGAATGGATACACTTGATGCTTTGGTGGAATATCTGATGCCCAGAGGCAGATATATGTTACAGCCAATACAAGGAAATATTTTCTTGAATGTTTGCTGACGTTATCAATATCACATCATAGAGTGATGGATTGATGTGTGGGTACAATGAAGAATAAGAGTACACAGCAAAAACTGTGGTGTTAACTGGTGTACATAGAGGACCACACCAGTTATTTAACACCAGTGTTAAATTGACAATGTAAGTTTAACACCTACATGTATAGGTGTTACAACACCTTTGGTTGTTACATTTACACTCTGGTACTATGTTCAATCTCTAGGGTGTAATTCTAACACCTCAGGGTTTGGTCCTCTATTAACACCAACTGGTGTCAGTTCAACGATGCACAGATGATATGTACATCAATTTATCATGGTGCTAAAAACATCTCTTGTAACATTTTTCATACCCCCCGCACATATCAAACCATTGTGATCAGTTGTTGCTTCCTGAAAAAGCACATACATTCTAGATGGTCATGGACAATTCCAGATTACAGATTTGATGTTAAAATTGGTCACAGCCTGTCAGCTAATGTACATGTACGTCTGTGTCAATTTTGCATTTGCAAAAAGTTTAGTCGCACCGAATTCAAATGATGTTCACTATACTGAGTTGCAAGGGTGCAAAAAGGTTGGGGAAATTGAAAGCCCCTGGAATATTTGAAAAAAAAAATGAAATAAGTTCAACTGGGATTCAAGCCCATATTTCAACTTACAGCCATCAATCAATTGTCCTAATATTCAAAATTAAAAGCAATCCATATTAAAAATACATGCATAAAAGCCAGGCCAATATTTTCAAAATGAACGCAATAAATTGACTCCAAGGAAATTCTCGTTAACCCGTTGGAAACTAAATAATTTTGCTAAAACACACATTTTCCATGGACTCCAGCCAGCGTATATGCGGGTTCAGTCTCGAACGGGTTAAGGGTGTTAAGACTACCCTGTTATTTCCTCCAAAAAATTATTTAACTCATGAAAGATCAACATATGCAGACTTAAACTATATTCAATTTGATATGGGTGCTATTTTCCTGCCCTTCCGTTCAGCAAAAATCTTAATTTGCTCTAAAATCATCTACAAAATAACATTCAAATCACAGTTATTCTGCAAACTGATAAGGTCTATTTAATAACATTCACAGCAGCATTTCACATCGATTTCCCCTATACACAAATATACGGCAAATGTGAATGGGCCTTTGAAAAGCATATCTTATACAATATACCCTTATACAATATATCCAGTTAATGCGAATGCCCCTCTGCCTTTGCACATTGCACACAAGGGGATCGGGAGATACAGAAAACACCATCAATGTAATTAACTAAACATCAATCTCATCGCCACTAATGACTTCAATGTAATTGGTCACCCGGGCAGGTATAGATCATAGGTATCGGTATACACTGTAGATCAATTGTAAAAAGCTGCTCCTGTATTTTGAGAGTGGATGCAGTGACAAGCAATTACATCAATTTTGCAGTCGGAAATTCATCAAAATGGCCTATGCACCAATTCCGGTTCTGTTTCATAACAGATGAACAATTTCTAAACAAACTAACAATCAGCCAATGAGATTGAATGATTTCAGTAGCTTTTAACTGCAAATTTGTTATTATAACAAGTTTTATGCAACGGGCAGTTTCTCACGAATATCTTCAAGAAAACATCACAAGTTCAGGGGGTGTGTTTCATTGGATCATATCTTGTCAGACAATTTTGTTCTGAGCCAATCAGATGCAAGGATTTCGGTAGCTTCTAACAATTATCAATGAAAATTACTGATGGCTAAACTGCTCCCCAAGACAATTAATTTCATGTCTTCCCCTCATTAGCGTATCACTGATCATCAACAGACATAATTTTACTGATTTGATTAATTTCACTTGGGAAGTTGGGATCGTCATCAAAATAAATCACAGAAAAAAAAATCATTAGCAGGTATAATTATTAGAGATAAATCAATTGAATGTGACTTTGGGGAGAATTATGGGAGATGATGGACTCTCGACTTCATCATCTCCCTTGATGATTTTAATGATAAATTTGTCAAGGCAGATGAAAATTTGAAGTTTAACTATGATTCATATTTTTTCTCCATTTCTCCACACAATTATATTGAAAAAATGAGATCCTTTCTCTACAAAAAAAAAGTTTGATGTGTATGCATACTCATTTATACTTCAAATTTTACCCCTTTATCATATTCATCATGATTGCATTTGAACTGCAAACCTTTAAAAAGGTGCAGTTCATAAACCACTATACCTCCAATAGTGCTGATTTGAAGCTTATTCAAACTCTATTCTCTAATAATTGAGTACTACCAATTTTCACAAACCCTTGCATCATAGAGAGGGCCCACGAAAATGGTAAAGGAGAAATAAAATACCAAACACGAATTTCAGTTGACCAGTAATTAGGAACCTCATCTATTAACAAAATCAATTTAAATGACCTTTTCAGGTCGAAAGATATTAACTGTACCTTTCCCTGTATTAAAGCTAGATGTAAATCTTTTTAAATTCTGCAGCAAATATGCTAAGAAATATAAGATATTCTTAATTACTAACATGAACAGCATTGGACGTATAAAAAGATTAATTCACAAGAGTTTTCTGTACTTTCCAAAATGAATTAGTACATGGATGTATATCTTGCTTTTAAAACAAATGAAATTGCATACCGGTATATAAAATATCACAGTAACAAAGATTATTTGATAGCACAAATTAAAATCTTAATATGTCTCCAAATAGAAATGATTTTTTCTTTTACATACCGGTATAGCTTTAATCACTGCATGTTCCTGATTTGTCTTAAGAAATACATGTAGCTAGATGCCCTTTTAAGTTAACTTCCTAATCAATTTCAATGACCCTATTTCACTAATGGGAAAAAATTGCTGTTCCTGTAAATACCGTCTAAGTAAGTAGCATTGAACACTTTGTAAGTAAATAAAATAAAATTTAATTTCTTGAGCTGAATATCACTGTTGCTGCACAAACGCTCATAATTGTCAAAACTTTAAAACTGTGAATGAATGGTGATGGAAGATAGTTTGAGAGAGAAGGGGGGGGGGGGGGCTGGAGTCACTGGACTATATACTGCTGATCATTTAGTCAGAGCATGTGTCACAGGATCGTTTTCTGATTCACACTGTTTCAAGGTAATGGGATGGTACAGCTCTAATTAACATGCAAACCTGTACCAGCCCAGGATATCAACCATGTTAAAGACAAATACCAGTTGTGGTAACGATCTCAAAATGAGTTCGAACAGAATCCAATGAAATTACCACCAAAGTGTTTGTATATATACATGTCATAATAAATAAAATATGTGCCAAATAGCTCTAGAAGAAAATGCGCAATTTGCTAAAAAAAATGAGCAAAATAAGCACGGAATTCTATCAAATGTCGGGTATTTTTCAAAGCAATAATAATACACTGTCCCACATATGCTTTTCTGTGTTAGTGATCGTTGGAATTATTGATTTTGAGCTAAGATTTCATGATTTTACAAAGATAAGTTTACATTAATGTCCCAGATCTAGATGTATAATATTTTGACAATTACATGTAACCAAGCTTAAAAGACTTTCTCATGGAATAATTTTTCGCTGCAACTACTCTCTTTTACCTTTAATGCAAACACCATCTATCCAGCCTCTCTACATATTCGTTAATGGACTTTCGTTGCTAAAAGGGGATTATCTCCTAAAGCACAGTACTGCAAGGTCGATTTTATGACAGAAAAATCAATTAGTGTTGTCCGAGTCTTCCTTGTTTCGCAAAGCAATAAAATAGTCATTTATTTGGATGGGTATCTGTTTGAATTTCCTCACAATAAATACCACGGGCACAATGCCCGTTTGACAGATCCCATTACAAAAATTAATTGAAATTTCAATAAATCTTTCATATCCAGAAATGATAATTGAGGAGAGAGAGAGAGCCAACATTTGATGCTCAGTGCATTACATGTATACCTGAAGGAAAATAATGCAGTATCATATGCTTGGCTTGAATACTTACAGTGTAATTCATATCATTATCTTTTCATTCAATATTGAATTGGAATTAATAAGAGGTAGTGAAATATATACTGTCATATATTTCTAGAAAATAATGCATTTTAATGATTCAGAATATATGTATAATTTCATATAAAACAACATATGCTCATCAGGATGGAAATATACGCCTATTTTTAGTTGTTTTTTTTTACATTGAGGTTAATATATAAATATTTTTATCGGGGGTGGGGGGGGGCTACATTATTACTTTGATTCGGAGGGCTACGTTTCTTGTATACTTGTAACAAGCAAGTATGCGGTAAATGCAAATATCATCACCCTGACTTCTACAGCATATTGATTTTTCTTGATATTCTTGAATAATGTTTGTGGCTATCTTGGGGCAACCTTTAAAAAGATGGTAGCCCTCAAAGCATTTTATTTGGGTAATTTGAGGGGTGATTTGGACTGTGATAAAGCAGGGTGCTACTTAACTTCTTATATGCACTTGCCCGGTCAGGCAAGTAAATCTTTAAATAGTTGAAATATACTTGCACAAAAATCTATTTCACTTGCCCGAAAATATCATTGAAAAAATAGTTATACCTCTTCAAAAGAAAGTTTTGCAGTTTTATAAACCACTGACCTTTTCTCTATTTTGACATGCTCTGATCTACCTTGTTATTGCATTTCTTTTTCCAAAGTTATTTTATCTTGCCTGCCATGACCAAAATTAGGGTCAATATAGCAGCGCTAAATTTGGTCATTCTACAGTGAGAATTTTGCTTACCCCATTCGGGCAAGTAGTTTTGGTCTTTACTTCAAAACACTTGCCCGACTCTAACTTTTACTTGCCCCGGGCAATCGGGCAAGTGCTTATGTAGCACCCTGGATAAAGGACATATATCCAGTTGCACAAATGAATTTCCTACACCGATTCTCACCAAACTATGTTTTGAATAAAGATATCAATTCCAATGCACCGAGGTATCTGCAAGCACTGAATTATACAAAACCACAACATGAATAAAACCTGTATTTCACGATATTGGTTTCAAAGGAATGAGAAAGTAGGAATATGTATTTATTCTCCAGTTTGGATCTTCTAGAAAGGTTAAAGGAAAATGTGTTGGAAAGAGGCTTTCCCCCAAGGGCATATCCCTGATCTGCAAGATACACGTGGAAATCAACTACCATTAAAAAGAATTAACTTAACACTTTTGTAAAGGACTTACAAACTAATGCTCTGAGTTCCACGGATTTACAAAATAAATCCAGATCTGGAGTGGTTTGTAAAAAAACAAGCTGAACACTTAAAAACATATGAATTTAAAACCGTAACTTATTGTACTTTGCATGTTGATCTATATACAGCATAAGTTGATCATCATGTGAATTGGCCGGTGTATAAATCATCAAAGTTGTAAATTTAATTGAAATATGAAAGTGGACAAATAAACAAAATAAATTGAATTTACATATTACAGACTGAATATGAATCCTTACAAGATTTCAAAACAAATCTTATGGATTAAAACCTAAATTCAGGGATACATTGGTCAATTGATATCAAAGCTAATCTGTATTGAGGTGAATGTTGCCACATAAGTCAAAATTCTTCTCTTGAAAATATAAAAAATACTTGCTAAAATGGCAAAATAAAATAGAAATACATTCATAGAAAATAATGATTTCAGGATTCGAAATCTGTTTTGTCTGTGAAAAAAACCCTGTTTTTAGCCCAAAGAGTCACTAGGGGACAGGTTAATCATTAATCACTGAAATCTCTATTTAGATGAACAAACCAAGCGCAGAGCAAAACAAACTAATACATATTTGAACTCACAGTTTATATAACACTATTGACTGGCAAAGATCTTTGCAGAGTATTTAAAGTCTCTTGTACACATTAGGTGTTTTCATACCAGTTCAATTTAAAAAAATAGTTTGTAAATTATGGGGACTTGTTTAAGCAAAAAAAATCTGATAATTCATAAGGTTCTAGTAGTACGATCCAGAGACAAAATAATAAATTCCACCACAAAGTTAAGAAGGCCTACATGTATGTGTACATGTACATCGTAGGCTAGTTCTTGTAATTTACTGTCTTGTGGCAAAATTTCAACAGCTATGGAAAAAAAAATCGCACCTTATAATTTTGAAAAAAATGTCCGTACCTAACTATACCTAATAACTTGTGGGCGTTTTCATGTTGGTATTTTGCTTTCACAGTTGCAAAATAGTTGGCATTTTGCTGATCGAGGTAGAATTCCCGTTCAGTAATACCTCAGTCAAAGTTTCCCTATGGCGGGCGGCCGTACGACGAGTCGAAAACAGCCGTTTTTATTCAGGTTTATTCAAACCACCTATATGTATAGTAGCTGGTACAAAAAATGTTAAAAGAGCCGTTTTGGACTGGCCATACGGCCGCCATAAGGCAAATGTGACCAAGGCATTAATACCAATTATTTTTCAATGATTTGTTGGGTGTGAAAGCGTAATAGATATTCTGATTTTGCCTTTGTTTTCCTTTACATGCCTTGACCTGATTATAGATAAACTGTGTCAATGACAAATTAACAGTAGCGACTTTCTACACAAGAGTATGTATGTTTCTGGGATTAAGAATAAATTTGATTTTCATGGAAATTATCGAAAAAAATGCAAAAGGAGCTTTCTAGGAGTTCTCCATGAAATACGCTTTATAGCTGTGAAGAACAGCAAAAAGATAGAAATACTACAGGCATATTTTTTCATGAAATAGGATTGGCTACGAAGAAAAAAAAATAAAAAGTTATAGGAATTTTCAGTGACATCAAAATTCAGAGCAAATTTTTTTCGACTACCGTACTGTAGCTTACTTGCTTGCACTGCGAGACATGCAATGTAAGAGGTATTCGGTAAACAGTTACCTCACATGGCTATAAATAATGTGTTAAGTTCTGTGAACTACTCGGACATGTAGCCGAGTTCCGAAGCAATTCTATATATCGATTGAACGCAGCAAGCAATCCCAGGGGGAAAACATTCTTGCATTTTCTCATCAACGCTTTCCCCCTTTATCGGAGAATGCATGCTGTCTCAATCGACTTTACTGGGCAAAAAAAGAAACATTGATGTAGATCCATTATCCAAAAAAGATCATCATCCCCAAAACTCAGATAATAAATGTTTTGAATGTTACAAGCCAACAGGCAATAATCACATAAAATACAAGATAATCATATTTTCAAGATCAAAGTCCACCTTTAATAAACTTTTCTGCCATATTACTTTGACATGGCCACATAACTTTAAGCAGGTACATACAGTGTACATATACTACAGTGTATGCATTAATGATACAGATTGCACACTTAGCAATAAAAACCCTACTTATTTCATAATTTGATTTTAGCAGATTATTGGAAATCCTAGTTGTGGAAGTAATCAGCTGATCATAAAAAGAATTAAAAAACTATATATCCAGTGTTGTACATGTTTATAAGCCTACTGTGTTGGGGGAGTCGTGGTCTAGTGGTTATGACTCTTGTCTTTCATTCTGAGGGACGTGGGTTCGATTTTCTAGCCATGGCATGTTTTCCTTCAGCAAGAAATTTACCAACATTTTGCAGCTTTTAACCCAAGTAAAGTGAATGGGTATCCAGGAGGAACTGAAGTGGCTACCCTGGGTAAATATACCGTTATCATTATTGCTGTAGCTACATGTATGTACCAAATAATTCTGGTAGAAAATGGGTTAATTGCTGGTATAACAAATCAGAGATAATAATAAGGTGATATATTGTTAATCAACTGCAACCAGCAATATATATATAGGCCGAGGGCGTACACTGGACAATAGCACTGGCATTTCATTTTATTTCACAAGAGGCAATAAAAATAAGAAATCACATTCAACATGTCGTGAAAAGCTAGACAGAAATTGCAGTTCAATTTATAACCAAGCAAAGCCATAATACATCAATGCCATTGCCAATATTTTGTCTTCTTCAACCTACAGTAGTCTTCTCTAAAAGACCCTAATAATGAAATAATGATACATTGACAGTTTGCTAAACTTATGTAGGCCCTATATTTAGATATTTTAGCTTAGAATTTACAGTCTAATCTCATATCATACTACATGTAGGCCTAAGGTATGGAAGATGAAATTTGACAGAGGGCAATTTTCAGCCAATTTTGAAACACAATCAAACATAAACTGCAATATGAAAATCTGTGAAAAAGATGTAGGCCTATCTATGAAAATCTCATCTAAATATGTAAAATATTTTCTTCATCTTTGGTGATAAAATCTAAGATGCTATTTTTGGTTTATTCTATCTGTATGATAATTACATTCAGGGCACAGTTCTAATTCATTTATAAATGTTTCTAATAACACATGGATCTTGTAACACATAGATCCTATATCCGGCCTGCATTTCATAATCAAAGGTCAAGTCCACCTCAGAAAATGTTAATTTGAATCAATAGAGAAAAATCAGACAAGCACAATGCTGAAAATTTCATCAAAACTGGATGTAAAATAAGAAAGTTATGACATTTCAAAGTTTCACTTATTTTTAACAAAATAGTTATATAAACGAGTCAGTTACATCCAAATGAGAGAGTCAACGATGTCACTCACTCACTATTTCTTTTGTTTTTTATTGTTTGAATTATACAATATTTCAATTTTTACGAATTTGATGATTAGGACCTCCTTGCCTGAAGCACAAAAAATGTTAAAATAATGGAATTCCACGTGTTCAGGGAGGAATGAAACTTCATTTCACATGACAATGACAAGAAAATCAAAATATTTCATATTTCATATAATACAAAAGAAATTGTGAGTGAGTGATGTCATCAGTTCCCTCATTTGCATACCGACCGAGATGTGCATATAACTGTTTTGTGAAATGAAGCGACACTTTAAACTGCCATAACTTTCTTATTTTACATCCGATTTTGATGAAATTTTCAGTGTTATGCTTGTTGAATTTTTCTCTTTCTATTCAAATCAAGTTTTTGTTGAGGTGAACTAGTCCTTTAATAAAATACGTTCTGATGTGCATCCATGACCTCAACATAAGCATGCGCATCATCTTTGGACAACGCGACAACTTGAGCCTGGTTGCTATAGACTAAGTGGTATCGGATGATGTCATTCTTTTATTGATCCGAACAGGGATGGGGAGGTGGAGAGAGAATGTAGATCTAGACCTAGGCCTTGACTGGCACATGATATACACAGCTTAATATAAATCAACATGCACCTGTTATGAAACTACGCTCATTTCTGTGTTATTGCTGTCTCTCTCTCTCTCTATCTAGGCACTTTCAGACAGACTGGAAAACTCAAGAATACCACAGGAAATTCACTCCAAAATTTACATCGAACTCTACCATAATACCAGCTTCTTGTTTGTTCAGTGGTGTAAAAGCGAGTTTTTTTTTTAGTTTTCCTAAAAGAAAATACCTGCTAAGGTACATCTGTGTTTGTGTATATATATATATAGGGGAGATCGGGGTTAGATGGAATGCAGGGTAAGTTGAAACTTTGTAAATTTCTGTAAAATAAATTTATGCAATACTGCCCTCAATTTATTGCTATTAACACTGTTGTATTATAAATAGCAATAAATTGAGGGAAGTATTGCATAAATTTATTTTACAGGCATTAAAGAAAATTACAATGTTTCAACTTAACCCGCGTTCCAACTAACCTCGATCTCCCCTATGTGTAGGCCTAATGTAAATTTAACAAAAATGATTTATGTGTATGATTTTGTGATTGGGTTGCTTTGAAAGCACTGTCTCTCTGTTTCTCACCTTCGTAAAATAAACATGCATTGCTGCATCTTGATAAATTTCTGATGCTACACGTTGTACATTAATATGGTATTGAAATTAATGGTAATATAGAGGGGGTGGGTGATTTACACCATTTGGGGTCTAATCTACCCTATGCCTCCCAATCATTTTGGCAATTTATTCAATATTATTCACAGCTTGTTGTTTGTTACACTGTAATTTTCATATTTCATATGCCATTGCCAATTATGTAGAGAGGTTGAAATTCAGTGATATAAGACTGCAGGAAATACTAACAATTTCAATAAACCATTAGACCCTATATCTCATGTTTTCCTACTCTCTTTTGAAAGTATTAATACTTCAACCTATTTCAGGGTTTGTTTTAATTCACACTCAAGAATATTACTCCAATATATTTCTTATGGTTTTGAATGTATTTCATTGTTTCTTCATTTGTTAAACCATTCTCTTTTTTTTAATTCCCCGGCCCTCTCCCTCTCCATATTTCTTTCTCTTTCTATTTCACAACAAAATAGTTTCTAACCTATTGTACCTTACTTGCATTATCAGGGTAGTCTGCTGGGCAAACCCTTCACTCGAAATAAGGGTCTGAATGTGCAGCCTACTCATGCCTTGTGTACTGAAGGCTCTCGAACAGCAAGTTTTGTATGTGCTAGTCTCTGCGTGGAGGCACACTTGTTGATCAAAGTTCCAATGAGGGTCTGTGCCTGCAGACTATTATCAGGGTGCTGTTGCAACCTCGTACTACATGTACATGCTTGAATCGTTCGACATCCATGGCCTCCGAGTATCTATACGGCACTAATTGGTTTTTGTTTCGTTACAATTTTCCTAGGTTTCTACACGTTTTCCCCTTTAAAGCAATACAAACCCTTTGAATTTACAATAAAAGTATTAAAAAAAAACCCCTGTAATATAGAAATTGTAGAAAAGTAATTGTTTGGACCTGATACATCACTGTATATTTTTTGTATGACAATGTGAAAATTGATAGATTGCTATGAACAATTGAAAGTGTGATTAAACACATTTTCATACATAATTGCATCAACCATGATACTACATTCACAGTACCAAATGTACATATTCATTCACAGTACAAAATGTGCACGTAAGGGGAAATCCCTGTTTTCAGATTACATTATGAGTAGTTTCAATAATAAACATTTGCGTTCAATTACTCTTTACAGCATGGATTAATGATATCCCATTTCTCCTAACACATCTATGTACACTCTTTATTTAAGTATTAAATCAAAATCAACTATCACATTAAATTTCTTCTTCTTTAGGTTTCACGTTCATCTGCCTCCTTCAGGGTTGAAGATTCTTGCAGATGGTTTATTTGGCAGGTGTATATGGCCAGGTGGCCATGATGATGATGAGGATGATGATGGTGGGGATGGTGATGATGATGAAAATTATACTGATGATAATGGTTATAAAAGGCGGTTTCAAACCGCCTCGATCACAAGAATCCCCGTTAAATTACGAGAACTTTTTAAGGCTAAAAAATACCCGTTAATTATTCCTGCATTCAGACCGCCCCGAAACACATCCTTCGGGATAAGTTCCCGAAGTTACGAGCATGCGCAGTATGG
This sequence comes from Lytechinus variegatus, assembly GCF_018143015.1. Taxonomy (NCBI): domain Eukaryota; kingdom Metazoa; phylum Echinodermata; class Echinoidea; order Temnopleuroida; family Toxopneustidae; genus Lytechinus; species Lytechinus variegatus. The sequence continues at coordinate 9,068,200 of NC_054755.1, read as the reverse complement.
TCTGATAAGCAGGCAAGGCGCGAGATTCAAAATCACTAGCCCAGCAGCCACCCACGCCGCCGCGCCCAACGACACGCTGGGCTAAAAGTTCCCGTAATTTGCTTTCACATCGCCTAAATACCTGCGACCTTGGAAAAATCCCACGAAAGTTCTCGTAATTTCGCCAAGTACCTGCTATTTAGCGGGTATTTTCTTTCGGGGATATTACGCGTAGTTTGCTTTCACATTACCAAAATACCTGGTATTTTCTGATCGGGGTAAATTTCCCGATCAGAGAATACCTGGAACTGGCGAACTTCGAGGCGGTCTGAAACCACCTAAAGATGGAAATGAAAATGATGGTGAAGTCATGATGATGGTGATGATGATAACAGTGGCCATGATGATAACGTTGATGATGGTTATGATGATGATGATTGATATGGCAGTAATGATAACAATGGTGACGATGATGGTGATGATGGGGATGATGGTGATGATGTCTGATATGGCGGTGATGATAACAAAGGTGATGATTACGACAATGCAACAGCGATGTCTGATGATAATAATGATGACGATGGTGGTGGTGGTGGTAGTATGATGTTAATATTTCAATGGATGAAGATATACCCCAACACCAATATCAAATAACTAATGAGATAATATCCTTTACAATTCACATAGTCATACCTGCTTGTACGGTTGTCGTCCAGGCATTTTGAACCAATTTCACTTCTTCCGAGGTGCATATAACATCCAAATACTTTAAACGTATATTCTAATCAACTGATCATTCGCAAAGTCACGGGTCAAAGCCAAATATTTTGTATGTCCGCTGAAATACAATTAAAACAGTCACCCAAACCTGCTAGCTGCTAAAAGCATTCAAGACTACACATCCAGTCCCACTCATCCAAAATTGTGCAGTGCTCCTTCGATCTCCCTTGACAGCACTAATGGAGTTATCGCATTCACTCGCAATAATAATGATCCAAAATCCAGTCAGTCGAGTTATGATTTGGATGATGGTTTAAAACCTCAACATCTCCCACCAAGGAGATGGAAAATGTCTTTATTATCCAGCTTGGAACCTGTAATATCTCAGAAATTCACTGGCGAGCTCGACTCTGGTTTGTTGTTTGGGGTTGACGAGAAGTCCTGGGGTTGATTTGAAAAATGGATTGGTGGTAGGCTGACAAACAGCCAGACAAGTCAATCAATGGACCGACCGTTGCACCAGGTAGAACGCCTGCAGTGCTGAATACTGAGTGTGTGTGTGTTTGAGTGAGACACACACAACTATTGTCTCACTGGCAGAGAGGTATGCGAGATCACCAACAAGGGGGTGGAAGAGCGTACCAATGAGATCTCGCACACAGGTGCACACTGCCTATCGTTTAACCGCTATCAGTATCACGGTGGCGGCTCAGAGCAATGCCAGCCTTCCGCAACACACCAATCCTTGTGTGTGTGTTTGTATGCGTTCACTGCACAGAGCAGAGCTTGATTGAAAACTGAAGCTCCAAAGACCAATCGTGCCCGAGCCAGTTACCCCTATTGAGACTCGCTTCAGTTGGCATTCAACTCATTCAAAAGAACATGGCACAAAAGAAAACCTCCAGCCTTTTCATTCAATACTGGGGCCAAACTTATGTTCTTTGTGCGCCTATTGTTAGAATGAATGCTGTATAAGGACAGAAAATAAAGGAGGTGGGGGGGGGGGTGCAGAAAGGAAAATAGAGAGAAACAGAAAGAGAGAGAGAGAGAGGAGATAGAGAAGTGTAAACAATACAACCTCATTTTTCGTAACCCTTGGGGCAATAATGTGGAACAAGTTGTCAAGCAAGTGTAAATACTTCAGAAATCACTTGCAATGGGACTTGCTGAAAATGAACTTCAGACACTTCAAAGTGTGAATACAAATGTGTGTCCAGAATAGAGAATTGAGAGGATAAATTTCGCTGAAGATCAACAATGCATCATACCACACTAATTTTTCAGCAATGCACCATTCACAAAAATGCCCTCCTGACCCAGGGGTATTTTTATACAACACATGAAAGAAGAAATGAGAGCTGTAAAAACAAAAATCCTGATTGATATCAAGGTGTTTTGGGAAAAAATGTGAACAATAAAAACAGTGGGTCCAAATTTTATGGTTTGATGAAAATTTTAATGTCACAGCATTCTGAAGTTCTAGTAAAAATCTGTTTGTATCTTTTTTTAAAAATCTGTCCCTCCCCTAAAATGCAAATAGGAAACCAAAACTAAATGTATTCTTAAAGAGACTGATATAATTGCTGCTTATTTAACTGTTGTTAAATAATATATCTGTCGTTCCGATGTGTTAAGCGCTATATAAATGCGGAATATTATCATTATTATTATTATTATTATTGTTTCTTATCTCTGTACATCTTTTTGAAACATTTTGTTGCATTCATTTGAAACTGTGCAACAATATATTTAGGTCTACATTGTATAATGAACATTGAAGGATCTACAAGACTGGGCAGGGCGAGATCGAGCATCTCACAAAATTCCTTGAATGCTCGAGCGCCCAACAAGAGAAGCTGCATGCTATAGCAGGGTAATAGTATTAAGAGCTATACAAATGTTCCATATTATTACAAAAGAGAGTCACAATTAAAATGTATGGAATTCTTTCAAACATTCTGACATACAAAAAATAATGATCACTCCTAAAAACATATTACAACCAAATATATAATTGAAAGCTGGCGAAGGTGGGGGGGGGGGGGGGTGCCCCTGTGATATCTCCATTTCATACACAATTACACTGCAGGCACATAGATGAAAGAAACCGTGTCATCAAGAATATTATGAAGAAATGGGATACAAATATCAATATTCCCTCCACACTTTGTCCTTACAATACAAAACCAGGTGGAGCTGGGAAGAACCAATAAAAACCTGTGTTGATATCGGCACCTGAAGACTGCCTCCAAGCAAAGAGACGTTATCCGTATCTATAACTTTCTTCGTCTTTCATTTTATCTCCCTCCATACCCTTCTCGGTTCAAGATTCATTTATATCTGGGAATCTTTTTCTCATCTGACAAATATGACACCCGGTCTGAAATTGGAGAGCTGGCAAAATGGAAAATGATTGGAGAGACTGGATAGATGGTGTTGATAGAGGGCAGCAGACCTCATTTGCTCCTGAGAGCAACATTGATTGAAAGTGTACAGGATGGGTTGGAAAGCTGTCACAATCCACAGACCAACAACAAATGTATGTACCCTTTTTTCAAATATATCCCCCATGTTCTTTTCATCCTGCACAATGGCAAATGATGCATATATCAAGTGTTAAAAACAAATTGCAAGAATACACTATACACTGAAAAATCTGCATTTTTTTTCAGCAAAAAAGAGAAAAGAATGAAGTCCATAATTTTATACTGTACATGTAGGCCCTATATTATTGAAACGGACCATGATATTTGTCCTCAAACTATACACATACATGTAAGTTATGCCATTAAGTAGACCTGTCTGGAGTCTGGAATCTATCATAAAACTGAACCAGAATTTATGAATAAATTGCAGAACACGGAGTGTTTGTAAACACAAATTATGAAAGATTCCATTGGCATACAACCATGTACATGTAGGTCTGTGATATCACGCTACATGTATGTGTACAAATGGGTAAGGGGTGACACTAAAGATCATCTACATGTAATACATGTAGGTTGCATTAATGGATCTAAATGGGCTGCACACCTAACAATTAGAGATAAATAGAGTTGTGGTAACGATCTCAATATGAGTTCGAACAAAATACATTACCACCAAAGTGTTTGTATACGTAAAAAAATACATGCCAAATAGCTCTGGAAGAAATGCATAATTGCTGAGAAATGAGCAAAATAAGCACGGAACCCCATCAAATGTCTGGTATTTTTCGAAGCAACATTAATACACTGTCCCACATATATGCTTTTCTGTGTTGGTGATCATCAGAATTACAGACTTTGCGCTAAGATTTCATGATTTTACAAAGACAAGTTTACCACCAGATCTAGATGCATATTTTGAAAATTAACCTTGATTTAAGAGACTTCTTTTAAAATAATTATTCAAATAATTAAATCATTGTTTGCTGCAACTTCTGTCTAAATTTGTGCTAGCGTATACCCATTTATGGATAACAAGCATTTCATTCTCCACATTAAAAAAGTTCTGATATTGTTAAACAACGCAAATTTCAAGAATTAACATTCTTTGAAGAAATCATCTTTTTTGTAGAAAATTGGGATCAACACGATGGTTTGACAAGTAGACATAGCCTATACTGTATGCATGTACTTATGCATACTGAGCAATTTGCAATTCTATTTCCAGACATCATTTCAATATCATTCAGTATACAATAAAAAATGTGATATTTTTACATTCTACATACACAGTACAAAACATATATTATGACATAGGCTATTTAAGTCAAGGATCATATTTCAAAGGCATCGTACATCTTGAACTATACATATATAGTGTGCAAATATTGCTAGTGCATTGCCAATCAAATTTACTCAATGTCCTTTAACTTTTAACACTAGGACGTACATGTAGCCTACACTGTAGGCCGACACGTATGTACAGGAAGCTTATTGAAACAGAATTTTACAACTTGCATACCATCCTCAAACCAAGGTAGAAGATGTAATTTACTCACATATCTGCTGTTGCTGGTATGCAAATACCGCCACCAGTCCGTGCCGTAACCAAACCGCATGAGCTCGCGAGCCGTCTGCGCGTACGATCCTCGTATCATCACCGGATTCCTCATACTTCTCTGGAGCGAATTCGTATCCATTTTTCATTTTTCACTCACATCAATTTACAGCATTTCTCATTGTTTATAGAGTGATCCTCTGTGAATGTCACGACCATGAAGTTTGCAAATATAGCAGAACTGCTGACTAAAGTTTGAAAGTTTCCGTCAAATCTCCTAGGGGATTCACGAAGAGCCCTTCGTATCACAGTGCGGAAATTGGATCCATCTGGCCCTCACTAATCCTTCATGTTGGATGACATACATGCAGAATTAAATGTTGAGTTCAGAAATTACAAAAAAGTGCGTTCTGAGCAATGAGTCGAAGGCAGGATATCTCTAATTGTATTTGTTTCTAATCCTGTTATTTTCTGCAAAATCTCATCTTTGCTAGTTGAAAATCTGAAATTTTCAAGGAAATCCTTTACAAGCTGTGATATCGCAGATTGCACTGCATTCTATGAGCACAGGTATTGGGCAGCGATGCATAGAAACGAACGGTAAACAGCAATTAAATACATATTGCACTTAGACAATGCAAGATTGGCGACCATATGGGCATTGTTTGTTTGATGAGGAATATGAAATTGTGCATTTGCATTTGATGGAAATCAATGCAATGTCAATGAAAGATGTGCAATTTCGTACATGCAGTCCCACATATAGACAACGGTGATGGATAAATGACCTTGTCCTTCAAGGAGACAGCGTATTTATAACACAGCAGGGAGCCAATGATTCAATTATTCTGTCAAATGGTTCCTGGATGACCAAGCGACATCTGCTTTAATGCCAGAAGGGAGTAAATCAAAATCCTTCCACAAAGCCTAAAATATGCAAGTTTTTCAACAGAAGCAGCCAAATTATCCGATGAATAAACTGAAAAAAAAAGAAATTACCTTCCTCCTCTCCTTAATATTCCTCCTGTAGTTCTGAAGACTTCCAATCATAACACATGATTTCAATATAATTCACTTAATGTAGGCTCCTTAAATATATCCACAACTATTGAAGTCCTACTCAAACAAACAGCAGTGTAGTGCAGATGGTGACTCGATTTGCAATTATTATTAGCATCTTGAAGAACACCATACACAGCCTACCCTCCTCCTATCCGTAAGAAGAGCATACATGTCCACCTTCGCTTTTCTATCGAGGACAAGTGTGCTCTCGGGGGCATATAGTTTACCAAAGGTGCGCTAAACACTCGTCCATCGGTTCCAATCGAAGGATACAGACTTGATAAACAAGATACGTCCCCGCAGCCGAAAAAGTTATCAGGGTTGGCCGTGGACCGGACTGACGCACCTTGAATGCATGCCAATCATGGCGATGAGAAACAAGGGATAATCATCATCCAGTGAGCTGTGATTGGGTTGTAATGGGGTCAATGGCTCTCCCAGGTATGGACTCACCTCTGGGTGAATCCAATCAACAATTTTTGCACCCCAGATATATTGTTTTAAAGCACATTCGGTTGAAAACACAGGTAATAATCACGAAAAAATTTCTAATAATTGTTGAGAATGCTATCCCGAAGAGCCAGACACACAACAAAAGGAAAGGGGTCTTATTTTGAAATATTGCTCAGCCAAAATCATCATTACAGGACTATGGATCTGAATTGAAATGGTACACAGGCAATGCAGCATTACCTTAAAGTCTATGGCAAAAATTAAAACAAATCAATTGTATCGTTCCATGTTATAAAGCCAAAATAAAACAAAGAAAGACAGGATTTGGATAGAATACTGATTTTAACTTAAAGGGGTGGTCCAGGCTGAAAATATTTATATCTTAATACACAGAATAGAATTCACTGAGCAAAACGCCAAAAATTTCATCAAAATCGGATAACAAATAACAAAGTTATTGAAGTTTAAAGTTTAGCAATATTTTGTGAAAACAGTCGTCATGAATATTCATTAGGCGAGCTGATGATGTCACATCTCCACTTTCTGTTTTCTTATGTTATTACATGAAATCATATTTTTTTTATTATTTCATACTTGTGTGAATAATATGTCTCCCTTATAATGAAATAAGTTGCAGCAATAAATATCTAATGCCCTAAATGAGTTGTCAATCCAAGTTTTCTAGTTCTTGGAGGAAAAAATTTGAATAAACCTAATTTCATATAATAAAATACAAAAGAACAAGTGGAGACGTGACATCATCAGCCCACCTAATGAATATTCATGACGACTGTTTTTACAAAATATTACTGAACTTTAAAATTCAATAACTTTGCTATTTGTTGTCCGATTTTGACGAAATTTTCGGCATTTTGCTCAGTGAATTCTACTCTATTTATTATGCTATAAATACTTTCAGCCTGGACCACCCCTTTAAAAAACACTCTTTTGCAGAAACGAATTGAACAGAAGGCAGGTCTCGTTATAAGAACCAGGATTTCAATCTACTTGGACAAAACAGCCTCGGCATTAATATTTCTAGACATCTCAAAAGATTCTTTCCAGATTGCCAATAAGAAAAATTCATAAGAAAAATAGAAAGATTGCTATGCACTTGGCAACAAATATTCCCACAAATCTTATAGAAAACAAAACACAAACAAAAATCCTCAAGGAAAAATGTTCAATATTAGCAGAAAGCAAAGCCCATATCCATTTAAACCTTGAAACTCCACTGTTAAAATCCAAGGAAGAAGTATTCAGAACTAAAAAGAAAGGGCTTCACTTTACAAAGGCTGCACAATTGAATATGAATTCATCAAGCATATATACATGTACCATGAAATTCCACTTCTGTAAAAACTAATCCCAGCAGAGATAATAATACAGTTTATCACACACTTATTTTGAGTTTTTAGAAACCTAAAAAAATAAATACCACAAAACCCTTGCCACAAACAACAAAACGACGAAGACACAACAAAGGTTACGAACCTGAATCTGCAAACATCATCTAAACTTCTAAATCATTTTTGAGCCAGCAAAAGAAAAGAAAAAAAAAATCAAAGTAGAAATGAATATAAATCCAACATGGTGTCCAAGCAAATTTTTTTTAATAAGACAACTCCAGGAAAATGCTAAGCTTGTTTTCTCTGCCACGAACACAGTAAACGATATCATCAAATATTGTCATGAACTCTGCAAGTTTCATATCAAATCGGAAAGTGATTTTGGTTGTGAAAGGTTGACCTTTTACCTATACAGAAGAAAAAGAGCAAGACAAAGGTTGCGACAAAGAGGCAGAGAAAAGAAATAAATAGAGAGGAAGAGTGACAGAGGTTGAAACTATTTCTTGTGCCCTATCATCTTTCTGTCATAATATCCCCTGCAGTGAGAAGCGGAGATTGGAAAACTTTCATATCTCAACAAGCATCATAATACTAGTAATGTAATTCACAGGTGGAGGAATATACTGTATCTGTCTGACTACAAGGATAAAACATACATAGAAAGTGAGAGAAAGGGAGAGAGAGAGTGAGAGATGAAGGGGGGGGGGGTAGATTGCAAACAGATTTCCAAAGATAAACAAAGTAAGAATTCAAACAATAACTGCATATCAAATCAGTTAAATTTTTTGTTTACAATGAATTTGGAAACTGTTTTATCACTTAAAGGACAAGTCCACCCCAACAAAAACTTGATTTGAATAAAAAGAGAAAAATTCAACAAGCATAACACTGAAAATTTCATCAAAATCAGATGTAAAATAAGAATGTTTTGGCATTTTAAAGTTTCGCTTATTTTCAACAAAATAGTTATATGAACGAGCCAGTTACATCCAATTGAGAGAGTTGATGACATCACTCACTCACCATTTCTTTTGTATTTTATTATATGAAATATGAAATATTTTTATTTTCTCGTCATTGTCATGTGAAATGAAGTTTCATTCCTCCCTGAACACGTGGAATTCCATTATTTTAACATTTTGTGCTTCAGGCAATGAGGTCCTAATCATCAAATTCGTAAAAATTGAAATATTGTATAATTCAAACAATAAAAAACAAAAGAAATAGTGAGTGAGCGACGTCATTGACTCTCTCATTTGGATGTAACTGGCTCGTTCATATAACTATTTTGTTGAAAATAAGCGAAACTTTGAAATGTCATAACTTTCTTATTTTACATCCGATTTTGATGAAATTTTCAGCATTGTGCTTGTCTGATTTTTCTCTATTGATTTAAATCAAAATTTTTCTGAGGTGGACTTGACCTTTAACATAATCATCAACCATACAATCTGACATCTTATACACTACCAGGCTAGACCTAACTGTGAAACATAAACCTTCAATTCAAGAAATTGCCAGGCATTACATAATAGTGTGGTATCGTTTGACAATACAAGGTTTCTTCCATATTTGGATGTAGAATGCCCTTGGAAGAGAGGTCAAGAAATCACACACTTTAGACGTGTCTGCGCTAAACGGTGTAGTCGTAAGGCTTGCTCGCTTGCCAAATGAAATCACGGAGATGGGCCGTCTTGATTTTGCATCTCCGCGGAGGATGGGAGTATTAACTCCGACACACGTCTGTATACAGGGATGAGTGAGATGCATTAAATGCCATGTGTTAATTAGCATTCCACTCTATGGAGCAATGCTTAATGTGTAGTCTCAGTAAACAGACTTTCAACTAACCTTTCAAGAGTAATTGCAATGAGCGACAATATCAAGAGAAAGTATTTGAAACAAAGGTGATTACATACATTGAAATTAAAAAAAATCTAGATTTGGTATATTCTGATGTAGTTAGTTGAGTCCAACATGGTGAAACTGAGAAATTTATGGCTGAAAATTGTCAAATCAGAACAGTATTTATAAAAGGTAAAAATAAGAATATTCTACTTCCACTGTACCACCACAACTACGGTACTACTTCTTCAACTTTGACTACTTCCTCAACTACATGTAAGTACTACTACTACTTCTGCTGCTGCTAACTACTACTACTACTACTACTACTACTACTACTACTACTACTACTACTACTACTACTACTACTACTACTACTACTACTACTACTACTACTACTACTACTACTACTACTACTACTACTACTACTACTACTACTACTACTACTACTACTACTACTACTACTACTACTACTACTACTACTACTACTACTACTACTACTACTACTACTACTACTACTACTACTACTACTACTACTACTACTACTACTTCTGCTGCTGCTAAGTACTACTACTACTTCTGCTGCTGCTAAGTACTACTATTACTACTACTACTACTACTACTACTACTACTACTACTACTACTACTACTACTACTACTTCTGCTGCTGCTAAGTACTACTATTACTACTACTACTACTACTACTACTACTACTACTACTACTACTTCTTCTGCTAAGTACTAATACTACTTCTGCTGCTGCTAAGTACTACTACTACTACTACTACTACTACTACTACTACTACTACTACTACTACTTCTACTAGTAGTACTACTACTACAACTGCTGCTGCTGCTAAGCACTAGTACTACTACTACTAAAACTGATAATGCAACTTATGATTTAACATAATATTAATATGATGCAAATATTAATTACTAAAAAGGGCTTCATACCACTGAAATGCAGATCCATACCATCTTGCCATACAAATCATAGACGAACTATCCGGACTGTTAAAGTTCCCCTTAATATCTACCATTGAATTAAACGTCTTGCTGTGAGGCTAGATAAATGCATGTCTCTATTATTGCAAGGTCTGAGAACAACAAATCAACAGAGATAAATCGCTAGACGCTTCACATGCCAGCCATTTCGTCATATCCAAAGGAAGCAACATACTACGTCCACATCTGCATTAGATCCGGCATTTGCCCGTCCAGTCTTCGCGGTAAAACCTGTGGGGAATGGCTGATCAATGGCTCCAAGATCCTGCAAAGTCTGGAAAAGAACTTCCAGCATTTGAAGGCTGGCTGTACATCCAAGTAGAACTCGAAAGCTATCTTAATGGCTATGGTAATGCATACAAAAACCAGTGCAGGTATACCGGGATGAAAGGCACTCGAAATGCACTCGAAATCTACTCGACAGGTACATGAAATCTACGATGGTGGATGGCAGGGGCTGAGAATTGGGCTTCAATCACATACCAAGAGCGATTGCCACATTTACACTGGTACAAATCAGAAATTATTACCACATGCTGTGAGTAGGGTGAATATCAGGAGTGCTATGTTTATGGTCTAAAGTCGCGTTCACACAATTTTATGCAGGAATTACAAACATCAATCACAAGAACCTTCAAAGATGAAATAAATGAACAATAAGTGATTTTCATTGACTACTGTGGAGTTGTTATGAGCTACTGAAATCCTTGCATCTCACTGGCTCAAAGCAAACCTTTCGGTGGAAATCACTGACAAAATACATGAATGCAATGCTCACCACAAATTGAAACTTCAGCGTTATACTATGTAACACGGTTACTGCAGAGAAAATCCAAGCAATATTGCATCAATACTGATACTCCTTCAAAACATAGAGCTTCATAGCAGTCTGACCCTGGAAGTAAAAGTCAACTTGGGGTAAATACAGCGATGTCCTTACCAGAAGCAGGCCACTATAATGATGTCTTAAAGTTATGATGGAGATCTCTCAAGATATTGCGCAATTTCTCACATTAGAATACAAAACATACCGATTTCATTGCACAGTCTCACGTTTGCATTTTATGAAAAGACAATGAGTTTCTATGGCAATCAAAAGTAGTCTGAATGCAACCATGATTCCAAGTGAATGTCTTTGAATTCCGCGACTCCAAACGTAAAACTGGAAGTTTGAACACAACCATAGAATAAGATATGAAAGGAAAAAGTTTGTGGAATTTACATTAGACTACATGTAGAACCCATTTGGTTTGGATACTATAGAGTATTTGAAAAGTTTTGATTAGGGTCATTCTAACAGCAATCAAATTTAACCTCTCAAATTGGAAAGAAATAGATCAGCATAAATCATGGACAACATACTTGATTTTATTTCTATCGCTATATACGTGACTAAAAGTGGGTAGTGCTGCTTCCTAGGTAATTTATCATGTCATTTTTTAATCTACGTTATTATAAAACATCATTTGGGATGGCGGCTCTCTTATCTTTAACAGTTGATCTTCATAATTGGAAAAAATGGGTCAGCATAAATCATGGACAATATACTTAACTCAGTGTAAATAGTGCTTCCAAAATATAGGTTATACATATATCATACAATTCTCTTTATAGGTGTAATCTTATTAACATTATTTGGGATGGCTCTCTTATTCTATCTATCTACCTACCTACCTATCTACCTATCTATCTATCTACCTATCTACCTATCTACCTACCTATTTACCTACCTACCTACCTACCTACCTATCTATCTATCTATCTACCTATCTACCTATCTATCTGTCTGTCTGTCAATCGATCTATCTATCTATCCATTCATTTATTTATTTGTTTATCTATTTATTTATTTCAATTTATTTATTCATTTTTTTCTTGGGGGGGGGGATTTTTAGCTATTTCACATTTTTCTGAGCTGCATCGATCTGGGGCCCCCGTTTCATAAAGCTTTTGATAATTACAAACTTGCAATAGCAGTTAAAAGCTACTGAAATCATTCCATCTGATTGGATGATGTTGAAATCATTAAAGAAATTGTGAATTTGTTATTGTAACAAGTCTTTGTGAAACGGACACATGGACTACCTGAGGTGAATTAATAAAAGGGACAGCATTCTCTATTCAACTATTGTACCCAGGGGTGTGAGTGGTCACAAAAAGATCTGAAAAAAGCTGAAGTGTCTTAAAAAAAAGTCTGAAATAGAAAGAGTTCCCATACTTTTTGTACAGAGGAAAGCCAAAATAAGCAGAAATTAAGCTGAAAATCGAAAAAAAAAATCTGAACTCTCACACCAGCGCACCTTTAACATTCCCCCAGTCCCTGGCCAGCCGATACCCTGCTTGTCTAATGGACAAATAAGCCCCAATTACTTGGAGAATTTGCAAATCTAAGACACCATACCTTTCCCCGAAGGATCAATTCTGTTTTGGCTGGTAGGAGCTCAAACACCATCTAGCAGAGTGTGACTGGTCTCTTTGTCTGATCATCATCTAGTACTAGACTCTATCAAGAGATGTCACTAATGGAAACTCATAAATTGTAAAATATCGTGTTTTTTATTATTCGTTTCAATGAAAATTTCAATGTAAAAAATAACTTTAGAATATCATAGAGGTTACAAGATAGGACCCCCCCCCCAAAGAAAAAATGTTTACGTCTTCATAGAAGATGTTATGTAAGCTTGCATGGTAGACCAATAATGAAATATAAATGAACCACTGCATAGAACAGGTGACATAACTTGTAGGTTACATTAATTTATATGATAGGGAAAGCTTCTACTACACTCTTTGCTTTTAACTTATTGGTATTATTTGACCCGTCGCCAAATACCAAACATGACTGACCTTCGTTGTTAATCTTTAATTGGGATAACAAGCTTATTTTAAAACAACTTTACAAATTTACAATAACAGATGAAAGCTACTGAAATCTTTCAAACTGATTGGCTGATAATAAGTTTGTTATTTGTTATAGAAATGTTTTAATTTTTTTATTTACTATTATAAATTGAAAAGTGGACCTGCTCATGAGCAAACTGAACTTACGAAACGGCTTATTCACACCAACATGACTCTAGAAAGTATACCACAAAATACATGAAGCTACTTCTACTAGTAGAAAATACAGAAGTGCAGCTCTCACATGTCAATACGTAAAACGAAGAAATAGATAAAACCAGTGAAGATGAAAAGTCCTTTTCCAGGGATGAGGGTAGCGACTCACCAGCACAAAGGCATCCACAATTGTAAACAAACGTGATGCGGAACACTGGAAATATGTACAGAGCAATACTTCCTGAACAGACAGTTCCTCAATCGGATTCCTGTCCATGGAATCGTCATGCAAATGTTCACAACATTTCCCCCATCAACCGTGAATACTTGCATCTCCAAAGAAATGCACAACTGCTAAACACACACAACGCAATTTATAACACCCGATGTAATTTACAAAACATCACTGTGTTGGCCAATAGCACACTGCATGATGTAAACTATATACAACCACAAGCATCCATTTAAGTAATCAACACCTTGTCCAATGACGAGAATCAGCCTCAAGAAGAAAACTGCCTTCCCCTCTGCTTTTATGTTTACTATCGTAGAGGATTTTACGCCGATAGTAGATTTCACCTGCTTTCGCATGCATCCTCCCTCCTTCCCTTCATGACTGAACCGTTGCCATGGCAATTGGTGAATTGGGCTCAGATGTTTTTTTGTGATCCTAAAATAGACGTAACTTGACAATAGTTTGAAGTATTGTGGTGCCTGATTTTTCCTTCCTCCTGAGAAAATTATATATTTAACGTCATTACAGGATATTAATACTACCCTTGGGGGATGGCTTAAATAGTAACTTGCCAGATAATCTGAAGCTCTATGGGATTGTGTGTATTATTTAATGTCAATTAACGGCAAAGGCATGTTAAGAGCTAAAATATATAAAATAGCTTCGGACAGACTAAGAAGTATCCATGTAGAGAGACTTTAAATTTGCAACCTGAAATTAATGCAAAAATAAAAAAGGAACACCCGATTTTCCCTTTTGTCCAAATTTCCCAGAATACTTTACAAAGTTATGATGAAGACACTGACATTTCAAAAACTTAACCGCGATTTTTAATTTGAAGCAACACCATTTTATTGTCTTGCCTGCACAGTAAAGGCGAGGCAATAAAACACAAATTACTTATGTTTCTGGCAATTTCTTGTACGTAATTAGAGGTGAATTGGCCTGGACCGTTAACAGGGTTGAATGTACTTTGTTTGTATCTTGTGTTATGTAATAGTATGCGTATGAAATACCAACATGACATGGGTGCTAAAGACCATTGTTATTATTATCTACATCTTTCTACTTCAGCTCATAATGATCAAATAATCATTGATCCCATTTGGTTTGCAAAAGTCAAGTGCTTCTTCACGCCAAGCTTTCTAGAACACCCCCCCCCCCCATACTGGAAGATTACCTCATTGACATTTGATATTAGGAGGCTCTAACGCTGATAGTTGAATAAACATTGATTTCTTTTCATCAAAGCAAATAGATATGATAGTATCCCAAAGAAGATAATGGGTGGATTGAACACCATTCTATACTTCTGACACAGTGACCTTATCAGAAACAGAAATACCAGCAAAGAAATAGTAAAGATTCACTCTGGACATTTCAATATATTACTCCTATAGGAATGGCTATATAAATATAAACGGCCGTCACACCTAAACGTAAGCTAAAGCTAGTATATGTACATATGCCAAGCAATTATATAATTTCTATTTCACTGCTTCTCAATCTTAATTCATATCCATATTCCTAGTACTTGTTTCATATATCTCTTCACATTAAAAGTATGATTGACTTAAAAAATGACTTTAAAAAATGACTAGTGATCCTTTCTTCGGCACTTAATCAACATGGATGGAAATTTGGTGTATACCAAGGATCACCAGTCGTTCATAAAGTCGCTCATAACTTTCGGAAACACCTTTCACCAAATCATGTGTCAATTTCAAAGGAGTAACATCCATGTACATACCAGGCAGTAAAGTGTCTCAAAACCTACTGCCCTTACCCTGTACAGTAAACTGTATTGTATATGTACAAAGAACAGAGGATTGGGGAGGCTATGAAAGATGTTTTCCAATTGAGGATTCCATTTGGCAATTTTGCAAGGGTAAACTGAATTTCTTATGAACTGTTCATAGAACAAGAATCTTGACAAGAAGTTTAATAGACACGTATGTAGTCCAATGCACCTCAAATTTCCACATTGATAGATGCTAAATAAAGATTGGATTGAGAAAGCACCTTGCACAGATATTCAATAATCACTATCATAACTTTGTTTTGCAAAATATCTTTATTTCCATTGAATTATGCAACTTTGAATAATGCTCAATGTACCTCATAAAATCAAGTGAATGGATGCCATCCAAAGAATGGGTGAGCATCTTGACAAGATCTTCATTTCTCCAATGACATATCCAAAATATACAAAATTCCAAAGAGTTGTGCAACCATAGCAAAGTTCTGTTCATCGAAGGGAAATAGAGGCATATCTGAAACACACATAATTCAATGTATTTTGAAGGATGCTAATTAAGACCAGTATACCATCTCAATACACACATTTGAAAGATTTGTGCAACCGTGTATACCGTTCCACAAAGTGGAATCGGTGCACATCCTAACACATAGAATAGATGTTGCGGGATCCTGACCGAAGACCAACATAAAGCAGCACAACCTTGTAAAGCTCTTTGATCCAAAACATACACTTAACAATCCCAAGAAGTTATGCAACCAACGTTACAACTCTGCAAAGTTGAAATTTGTACATGTTCCATATATATATACACAGACACAATAGAACAGATGTTGAGGGATGCCATCCGAAGAAAATGGTATGCATCTCAATCTGATAAATCCTTCATTTCTCCCTCTTGATCCAAAACATGTGTTGAAATCAAATATAAATGTGCGCATGTGTACGTGTATAGAACCTGGAGAGCAAATGGAATGAACGTTGAGGGATGCAATCTTCAGACCGGTTCCAGACTAGCTAGTAGCATCTCGGCCTGGTCTCGGAATCCAGAACATGCTACCGGTATTACATGGTATCAATCGAGGAGTTCATCAAGGAAAGGTCACCATTCTAAACTTTCCCAGACTGGAGTGCATACCAAGCTTCAACTCGCTCCCTCCTACTCTAGTCTTAGCACAAAGACTCCTGGGAAAAAGTGACACAAATCTTAGCGATCAATTTAGTGTAAATGATTGTAAAGCGTGAATAATGAATACAATTAAATATAAAATCAGCCCTACTAAAACATCAATGAAGATATTTGAAAATCAAATTAGACTAACTGTTCTAATGAAACAAGAAAATCAAATGCCACCTTCATTTCAAACAAAGCAATAGACTATGATTATACACATGATCTATATGTTCATCATTTTATGCTATTCTTTTATTGAGCTCTGCAAGGTCTGTTATACGCAAACCTCAATTAAATACGTTTTTTAAAGCCTATCAAAGACAAAATACCGTAGTGAAATGGTGTTATTCCAAACTTGGGGATATTCTAGGAAAGCAGTAAAACCATGAAAAAGCAAAATAATACAAATAAAAAAAAAACATTTGAATCACTAAATGCATGAGCTGGACCTTTTCTTTTTTATCCACAGATTCAAAATCATTACAAATCAATTTCACAATAAGGCGTAACTCAGAAGCAAATGGATACGTGTTCAAGTACAATCTATTGGACATGACTTAAGATGGCAGCATTGCATTTAGATTATCATGCTCAATCCATCTATATGTACATCCATAATAACCTTGTTCCAGATCACACATAAAAAAAAATGATATATTTTTCTCAATTTTCAAACTCAAGATCTGTTCTCATTTTCTTTCTTTTTATTTAATGCAAAGAATAATACAAAATTTCAAAGGGAAAGATTGATCAACATCCTTTTCCACAAAACAGGCAATAATATTTCTGGCAAGTCTCTTTGTCAATGCATGGCAAAGTACAAACTGCATAGCGCCATCACTTGTTGGAAAATACACAACTTGTCTGCTAGAGTTTCAGCAGGCCTGCAAAGTCACATGTGTTCTTTGGACATCTATCCACGTGGGCCAAACTTTCATTAAATCGATCATCTAATACCCTTTTCATAAACCTATCCTCCAATTAGCCGCCTAAGAGTAATGCAGATAATTCAATAAAAATTGCGTTCATAAACCCCGAAAATAAGCCGCATTATTTTTACGAGCGCCCGTCCTGAAAAAGGCGGATAATCGCCATGACAACTGGACACACCCCCTCCGATGCGGTTGTGTTGGAAAAGGGTGACCTTGTGACCGCACCATGGCAATTATCCGCATTATTTGGAAATGCGTTCATAAACTCAAAATCTTATCCCGATGCTGCTATTATGCGGATAATAGCAGCATCAGAGTAATGCGGATAACTCTTGTCCTCCTCCAATTTTACGACCAAATTATGCTGCTATTAGCCGCCTAATTCATTTTAATTGGGTTTATGAAAGGGGTATAAAATAAAGTCAAGCTTTGTTATGTGCTAAATCAAATTTTTTTTTTACTCCATTAAATAGTGATTAAAACATACCCTTGAAAAATTGATCATGTATCTAGTCAGTAGTGATGCTTCCAAAACTACATGTACATGTACTTTTACATTGTTTATGTTATGAAATAGATCAGTCAATAAATAATTAATCAATCAATATGGCCATATATATCTTGATCCGAGCATTATTCACGAATTGGAATTATGTTATACCTAATACATTGTATATAATAATCTGATTTAAATTTGCCATTTTTGTGACATCACTTCATATCCAACATTGTACTTTTATTCTATGAAAGAATATACAAGAATAAAACAAATTTCTGTTTTTAGAAATGCATTGTTTCTATGTATTTGGAAAGGTGACGTTTTGATTAATAATGGTTCTTCAAAAGTCTGTAACTGATGTACTGGGGAAGGTTGTTCCATAAATTTGGTACCATTTTTTACAAGCTCTATTACGGAATGCCACAACTAGATTTCAAATAACATTCATTTCTGACGGATACTGTGAACAAAGAATTGGGCTAAAAAATACATTTAAAAATAAAAAAGGAAAATTTCAAAATATCTCCAAACTGGTCGCATGAAACATTGATGACTTTCTCTGAAGTGATAAGTTTATATTGTGCATTCTCTTTCCCTTAAAAAGAATAAAAAAATATTTATAGAATCGTCAAGTTATGTTTGATTCTCATAGCCCTGCTAGGTCTGCAAACTTCTGGAAATATAACTACATGTAGTATTCTTTGATCCCCAAACTGTATTCATTGATAAAATATGCAATGCTGTTGCAGATGGAAAAAAAAACCCATTGAAACATATGAATATCTCACCTATTCTCATTAGCACCCTCGTTAAACTGGTTTTAGCATGAGGACACAACCGATCGTCGGGAAGCGATCTTTGCACATTTTGAGCGTGCTACTCCACACACATGTCACCCCCACATGTAGCGTTCCCATAGCAACAAGGCCACTTTTTGTGAAGTGGTTTTAAAAAACACTTTCGGCTGATCAAATGGGAATGCTGGCAAAGAGATCTTTCAAACTGGTCTCCTGAACCGATTTCCAGTAAATTAGTTTTACAAAGTACTGTATAACGGTATCCTCATGACATTGGTTCATGTTGCTATGATTGGAAAACAAAATCAGTAACTTAATTCATCCAATTACCTTAACTCGTGTAATTTTTTTTCAAAATCATTTTTTATGAAGAAAAAATGTCCCAATATTCTGTTGCAAAATGTATAAAATAGGGCAAAAATGTATTGGTTGGCAGCTCTGCTAAGGCTTCTATAAATACTAAGATAATGTATGCTGCTAGCAAGCACATAAATAGAAACATATTTATCATCATTATTAAACTTGCTTTGCAGACTCAATTCAAGACAACTTCTCCTTTACGATGAAGAATTGTAATACAGAGGCAGGCAAGAATTTTAATCCAAGTGTCTGATGCTTAAGACTACATGGAGCTTATCTAACAATATCGCCAGCCCTGGGCGCCGAGCAAATGGCGAGTATGTTTATTCTTGTTTATGATATGAGATATTAAGAATAATCTCTTCCTTTCAGCCGTGGGCCAGGCGAAGATTGGTCGCAATTATCTCTAATGAAACCGGGTTTGCCTCAGGAAGAATTTAAGCCTAAATCTCACAAGGGATAATGCATTGTGTGAAGCATTACTCTGCATACTTTATCACCATTTATTATCAATTAAATGGCAATATTATCACTGGTACGTGGTAATATGATAAATCACTGGTATATTTTTCTACCTTTTTAGGCAGTCAATAAACTTTTACATTTGTCCATGATTACAATAAAAATCACCTTTCCAGCAACTGTTGTATAACATCATAATACTTTGGGGTCAGACAGGAATCACCTGTGCTTCTGGGGGCGTAGTGGTAATGACTCTTTTCTTTCAGAGGGACATGGGTTCGAATCCCAGCCATGGCGTGTCTTCCTTCAGCAAGAAATTGACCCACATTGTGCTGCACTTGACCCAGGTGAGGTGAATGGGTACCCAGTATGATTTATTCCTTGGCAGTTTAGCGCTGATATGGCGGCTCAGCTACCGTCGGGATGATGCCAAGTATCAAAGCGCAGTTGAGTATTATGCACATATAAACTGTGATATATTAATGGACATACTATATATTATTAGAACTACAGGCTAAGCGGCCATCTTGAGCAGTCGTTGCCTTTGAATGTAAATGCTGCTTGTCATCATTTTATGAAACAAGTTGTCAGTAATTTTCACAGACTGTTGTTATAAGCTTTGGAAATGCTTGCATTTGATTGGCTCAATGCAAATTTGTCAGTGAAACTCACCGTTTGCTTCACGAACCTCTCCCCCTAGTGTGAGCGTGTCTTTAATATATGTAAGCAGATAAAGTAATTTTATCACCACGATAACAATGGTAATGTAAACATGCCCTATCTTGAAAGGTTAAGTCAAGAATAAAGAGTCATGAAATTGATAACTGTTATCGTAGTTCAGACTTCTCCGATGATACAGTGATAATATAAACAGTATGTACATCATGTACATGCATTGAATACCGTGTTGAATGACCAAATTTTCTGTGTGGCTGTGTGCATCAATGGGGAAAGGGGGGGGGGGGTTGTTCTCCTTTTTTCTGTTACTTATAAGGAATCAGCACTTTTAAAAAGTTCATTAAGATGTATAAAAGGTGTGTTAAGGTGTGTAACACAAAAAGTTGAACTTGTGACATGTATTCATGCTTAAATGCAAAAATTGTAGGTAAATTTCACCGAAATGTATAGCAGATCAATGTATTTTTTCTTTGGCTATCGAGTAAACAGGCCAGCAATCAGAATGATATTCACAACAAATCGCACTTATGATTGATTAGGAATGGAGCTGACATTTATTCAGTGATGAATTCAATGAATTCCAAATAAATGCACATAGACTAGGCGGTGCTGCACCATCCAGACTTTGCTCAATATTGAGATTTTAGCCCGATTGGCCCTCTTCATGATTAATCTTGAGATTAAAGAAACCCCGTCTCCACTATCGCAGGAGGAGCTACTCCTGCTCGAGCGAGGCATCAATGCATTATGGTCTGACGCCGTGAATAAATAATCCCGAGTGCGTCTGGACCTACAAATTAGCGCGAAAATTCGAAAAAATAGCGCGCTATTTTGCAAATAATCCCAAGTTGACTTGGGATTGCAATCTCGAGATTAATCCTACGAACTAGCACGATAATTGCGTCTCCATTGCAAATAATCTCAAGATTGTTCAGATCTGGATAATTTGCCAGATCAGAAATAGCGTGCTAATTTCAAAACTCGGGATGGTGCAGACGGCCCTACTTTGAAGTTTGACCAGCTATAGAGCTGAACCTTGCTGATTTGAATTTAAGGTTTATAGACCTTTTTTAATTAACATTGAGTTAATCCTTTAGATTATAAATCTAGTGTTATCAATCCAATACTACCAAGATTATGGATGGCTACTGATTAGCCTCAATAGGGCCGTCTGCACCATCCCGAGTTTTCAAATTAGCGCGATATTTCTGATCCGGCAAATTATCCCGATCTGAACAATCTCGATATTATTTGCAATGGAGACGCAATTATTGCGCTAGTTTGTAGGATTAATCTCGAGATTGCAATCCCAAGTCAACTTGGGATTATTTGCAAAACAGCGCGCTATTTCACGAATTATCGCCGTAATTCGTAGGTGCAGACGCACTCAGGATTATTTTATTCACGGCGTCAGACCATAATGCATCGATGCCTCGCTCGAGCAGGAATTGCTCTTCTTCTGATGGTGGAGACGGGGTCTCTTGAATCTCGGCTAAGATCTCGAGATTGAGCAAACTCGGGATGGTGCAGCACCGCCTAATGCCCCTCTCATACAGAGCCTCAGATAATTTTTGCCCTTTTAAAAATGTCCCAATTTGGCTGTAAAGTACTGGTAGAAATTGCCTTACACATAGATACAGTACAAGTACTGTGGAAGTGAACATACTTTTAATGCTGAAATTGAGTGTGTGGGGGGGGGGGTGGGGCAGGAGTGGAGGAGAACAGAGGGATAGTGTGCACAGCAGGCAAACGATAGAAAAGGTCTGGAATTACGCTTTCAAGAGAGCAAATGGCATACAGCTGGAGCCTCTGATGACTCTCTTGACACATTTCTGCCACCCTGTTCTATATTTAAATCATCTGAACACAGCCGAAGAGAAAGGGAGCTCCACGCATCTCCACCAGAAAGTGCTTCAGCACGCGCAAGGAATGTGACCGCACACAAATGCATTGAAATCGTTCACAGCAGTCCCACATGATGAATTTGGTGTATTGTTGCCAGGCATGCAGAGTCCATTCAGATATTTCAGAAGAGATACACTGTAGGGCATTTTGTGTAGGCCTACACGGCATGTAGATGTCGTTGAATAATTGGATAAGAGATTTTATAAACTTGACTACATGGAGGTCAGTATGTGGAAGAAATTATTACATATTAGTACATATTTACTTGTCTTATACCTCATTCTTTAATTAAAAGAACAATAATATAATTGACATTTATTACAAGATATATACAAAAATCCCACCAACTCCTCCAATTATTAGGCCCTACCATCTACCTTGGACTTTCTAGACTGGCTAATCTTCATTTTCCTAAACTGCTGGGAACCTACAATGTATGTGTGCATTTTACCACTTGAGAACTGATGACTTAACATCTCATCTGTGGGACTTGGCAATGTTGGTCAGACATGCTTCAATCCAATGTTTTACTTGGCTCCTGTGTCTGCTTTCCAACAGATCCGGATATTTCTTGTCATAACATTTTCTTGAGAGTACAAAAACTTACATGTAGGATGTAAACCCTATTTGTATTACATTTGCACACAAAAAAGGATCGGAAGAGAGCAGACAGCTGTATGAACAATTACAGGAAAGCCCAGGACAAAAAATAATCATTGATTTCCCTTTAAACACTGATCTGAGGCTATGAGATATCATCTTTTTTTCTCTTACAACTAGGAATTGTAAATGTTGAGTTCCATAGAGGGTTGGGAGTATCTTAAATTCCTTGTGCCCCCCCCAAAAAAAAAGAGAAGAGATATCACTGCATCTAACTGGATGATTGGATAATATACAAATAGCGAATAGGCATGAGTGCGAGATTTCGCATGAGGTGAAAGAAAGATGCTCTATGAGGTGTTAGCCGAGTTGAATAGAGCGTCTCTTTCTTCAACGAATGCAAAATCTTGCACCATTGCACGAATAAGAATATTCGCTATTTGTGTTGTACAACGCCTCAGAATTTAGCGAAAATATGAAGAAAAAAAACAAGAGTTTTTCCCTGCAGTAATCTATGAAAAGAAAGCAAATAATCCGAAAGTGAAAAGCAAAATCCCACAAGCGCACATGACCTTGGGCAGCATTGCGCATTTAGCCAGCAGGCTTTTACGCGTATTGTACCTTCATTTTACTGAGCGCAATAAATTAAATTGTATTGTGACGTCACCTCCTAAAGCCATGCAACGGTACATTTTGGAGGTACATTTTGGATGGTACATTTTGGATGGTAGTCTTGTGTACAACGGTACAAATGTTTGACATTCAGTCTCCCATTTGCTCGCGTACAACAAGCTAAGTAGGCATTGTAAAATAATTGTTATACGTGGCATTATGAAAATGAAAGTGATGAACTGGCAACTGCAGTTTGTATCTCTCTTTTCCGTCTCTATTTAGCTCTCTTTCTCAAACTTTTCAACTAATTAATTATTCAAAGCCATTGATAGATATAAATGTTTGTACATGTATTATGTTTGAAGAATCAAGTGATCACAAATTACAGAAACTGTCACTCAAAAGGAAATCAATTGCTCAAGTGATCGACCTATCCTCCATCAAATAATAATCAATAAATCAATATCAGCAAAACGATCAATCAATAGATCCATCCATCCATCCCATCCAACACCCACCCATCCATCCATCCATCTTTCCACCCACCCACCCATCCATCCACCCACCCACCCATCCATCCACCCACCCACCCATCCACCCACCCATCCATCCATCCATCCATTCATTCATTCATCCATCCATCTAACCACCCATCCATCCATCCATCCACCCACCCACCCATCCATCCATCCATCCACCCACCCACACACCCATCCATCCATCCATCCTACCTCTGAAGGTTGTTTAGGTGAATTTTGTGCAAACGGCTGCTGTTCTTCCCACTTGCTCACAACTTGTAATGTTTCTAACGTCTTTTGTGACATTGATTTTGAATTGTCCATCAACGTCTCCTCATAGAACTCTTGTATATCTGTGAATGAACAAAACAGTTTTTGAAAAATTATATATTGGTATTAAACACAACATTCCCTCCCACAATAGGTATTTTCAGACTGTCTCGAAGCTCGTCACTTCCAGGTATTTTCTGATTGGGATATTTTTTATCTACCCCGATCAAAAAATAAGAGGTATTTTTGCCAAAGTGAAAGCAAATTACCTGTAATGTCCCCGAAAAAATAGCCGCTAAATAGTAGGTACTTGTCAAAATTACGAGAACTTTCAAAAGGGATTTTTCCAAGGTCGCAGGTATTTTGGCAGTGTTACGGAACTTTCTTAGCCTAGAGTGTAGTTGGGTGTGGGAGCAGTGGGTGGCTGCTGAGCTAGCGATTTTAGGGTGTGTTTATGCTTCCATCGCGAGGACAGAATCACCGTTTTCAAACGTCGATTCAAAACACCGATCGTAAATGTGGTTCTGGGAGTGCTGTTTATGCTTAAATTTTCAGAGGCAAAATCTTGATCTCCAGCTGGCTTCGCAGGAAAGCGAGGTCAAATTGGACACGCCTTTTTTCGAAAGTTGTTTTATTAC
The DNA here is from genome assembly GCF_018143015.1 of Lytechinus variegatus. Lineage (NCBI taxonomy): Eukaryota > Metazoa > Echinodermata > Echinoidea > Temnopleuroida > Toxopneustidae > Lytechinus > Lytechinus variegatus. The sequence goes on along the minus strand of NC_054755.1, from coordinate 9,043,304 downwards.
GTGGAGATAACATGGGGCAATGCGACTGTATTTGCCAGCGGATTTTCATCTCACCAGAACCATGTACCAAATTACGTCATTTAAACACGTTTACGATCAGGGTTCTGTTTGTACTTCCCCAGAAAGCCTGATTCTGGTCTAACGACGTTTACAAACGCACATTGGGAGTTTACGATTGGCGTTTCGAAACAGCGTTTAAATGAAAGTAAGCATGGACGCAACCGTGTTTTGGACTAATCACGTTTGGAAACCCTGATTCTGGCCTGAAAAGTGGAAGCATAACCACGGCCTTAATCCTGTGCCTTGCCCATTTATCAGACCATACTGGGCATGCTCGTAACCCCCAAGGGTATGTTTTGGGGCAGTGTGAATGCAGGAATAATCAGCAGATGTTTAGCCTGAAAAAGTTCTCGTAATTTAACAAGAATTCTCGTGATTGAGGCGGTTTACAAACCATCTACTGCTACCTCCTCCATTTCTCTGATACAAAGACGAGGATTAAAGCAATTATTACAGTTTTATTGAAATTTGTGTACATTTTCCATCCAGCAAGTATACATGTAGTTCCTTTCTAATAACCAACAAATTTAAGCTATTGACTACTGAAATCTGAATTTCACAAAAATGAACTTGACAGGGATCATACTATGCTAGTTGGATACGGATGGGTCAATAGATAGAACAAATTCAAAATAAAGGTTACGCAGCTGTACATAATATCATGGCATGAAATAAAGCATTTTTTTTTTCAAAACAGATGCTAATTTTATCTAAAATATTGTCAAATGAGGCCTATCACAAATGAAGACAAAAAAAAATCATACATGGAAAGGACCTTGCAAAACATGAAGCAAAATGCAATACAAAACTTATCATGCTTTGTTCATATTACCAAACAGTTACATCAAAGAATCATACATATACATCAAATAGATTAAGTATAGTGTTATGAAGAAAAGGCTTCTACAATATACCTCTAATACTTCCACTGTTTTTGGTTCTACTTTTTGTTCCCTATTTAATTACTTATAACAAAGAGATAAATGAATCTTGGTCCTTGTGATTAAAAAATCAGAGATTTCTCCAACAACGACCTCTACTTCTTGAAAAAAAAAGTTTAGTGGATATGGTCAATTTTAATGTAATTGGTAAAGTCTCTATAAGATCTTTTAAAGCGATTTTACAAATCAATCTTTATTAGTTGAGGTTTATCTCCAGAAATTTAACAGACAGACACCACATCATTTCATTTCTCCATTGCCCCTATATTAGCACAAACCCCTTTACTCCGCAATAGAAACAAGACAATTGCATGATAACAAGATGCGCAATGTCTCCTGCACCCCGCTCTCTGGTGAATAATCCCGGGCGAATTACACGCCAGAAACGTCAATTACCACTATCGGATTACCCGGTGTCCCCGGCCACAAGCGCGCAGCGAGAGTTTCCCTCGCAAGGCCACGACCGTGATGTCTGGCATGTCTGGTTACAGTAACGCTGATAATCATCAGGTCAAAGAGAAGTTATGATATGTGCTTCTTCGGTAAGAGATACATCTATCCAATGAGCATGCTTAAAGTCAATTCTAGAAAGTGAATCCTTTGATATTATGAAGTGCCATGTGCAAAATTATTCTCAATGCCAAAATTTTACAATGTTAATGATTTCAAAAGAATTTACAAAAATAATTTCACTTTTGTTTCATATCATTTTCGCTTTTTTTATTTTGTTTATTGTATTTTTGTAACAATTTTGCCCAGTTATTACCAATGACCATAACTATAATTATCAGCATTTCCATATTACTATCACGATTATCATCCCTTATTTACTATCCTTATTTCATAATTTTTATCATCCTCATCATTATCATTATTGTTACCAGAAGTTCATCAATATTATCATCTACAATGATTAATACTTTCTTTGGACAGCATCATTAGAAATGGGTGTACAATGTTGATATCTGAAATGCAAAGTCATGCACGCCCCATGAACATCAACAGTGCAGGATTTTTATGAGAAAAATGGGGGAAAATTGCAGTGATCTTTTGTTTTGATATCAAATGTCTGGCAATTTTTCTGCACGATCATTACTCGGCAAGCGGGTTCGGTGACTAATCATATCAGCGTTGATTATGCTTTTTCTACTTTCCTCTATCTCTTCCTCCCACAAAGGGTGTGTTTATGCTTCCATTGGGAGGACAGAATCAGCGTTTTCGAACGTTGATTCAAAACGCTGATCGGAAACATGGTTCTGGGAGTGCTGTTTATGCTTAACATTTCAGAAGCGAAATCACGATCTGCAGCTGGCTTCACATCGTAATTTTCACTGAGCAGGAAAGCGAGGTCGAATTGGGCGAGCCTTTTTTCGAAAGTTTTTTTTCCGAGTGTTGTCATTACGTGGAGATAACATGGAGCAATGCGACTGCATTTGCCCGCAGATTCTCATCTAAGATAAGATGAGATTGATTTTATCTATACACGGAAGCATGTACCAAATGACGCTATTTAAACACGTTTACGATAATGGTTCTGTTTATACTTCCCAGAAAGCCTGATTCTGGTCAAACGAACTTTACAAACACACCTTTATATAAGTTTACGATCAGCGTTTTTAAACAGCGTTTAAATGAAAGTAAGCATAATCACGTTTGGAAAAGCCGATTCTGGTCTGAAAAGTGGAAGCATAAACACGGCCAAATTCTCTTGGTCGAAAATAAAGTAAGCAGTCATATGTCCTTCCCCAGCTCTTTCCTCCTCCTCCATCTCTCTGTCTGTCTCTTTCTCTCTCCCCCATTTATCTTCCCAAAATCTGGATGCATTCAAAATATAGCTCTCTTTCTTTTTCTTGCTGCTCTCCCCCACCGCCTTGTTTCACTCTCGCCTTTCTTTTCCCTCTTATGTGTGTATCTAGGGCAGTATCTGGGTGTTTTGATGTTGGGAGGAGGGAGGGGGGGGGGGGGGGAGGGGGGGGGATGCAAGACCTCCTAAAAGTTATTTTGTTTTTTTTCATCTCTTTATTAAGGCTGTTCTCCATCACAACCTTTCTCTCTCTCCCTCTCTCTCTTTCTATCATTTCAACATGAATCTCAATATATTAGTTTCACCAAGGAAGTTTCATTCAATTTTAAATGAACTTCTTGGTTTCACCTTTTTTTTACTCTCATCCCCTCTCTCTCTTTCTTTCTCTATATCTCCCTCATCCTGTCTTTCAATCTTTCTCCTTCTCCCTCTCTCTCATAACCCACAGATTTGTAAGATTTAATATCTGAAGCGCTTTAATCATCACTTTTATCCATCTTGCCATGAACCGATCTGAATCATCAATGACTCATTATCAAGCCGGGTTTGAATTCTCTCGTTAAAGGTGCCGCTGCATTGGAATCCCCATAATTGATGTAAAATATTGAACACTTTTTTATTCAACCCTTTTTAAAACAATTTGTTTGATTTATTTTCTCCCAATTTTTTTTATTTCGAAAGAGAGCCTTCAATACACAAGGCATTGTAGGTTGCACATTCAGACCCCATAACATGAGTGAAGGGTTAGCACAACGAACCATGTAAATAGGGTTTGAACCTTAAGGCTACTGAAATATGATATGATGATATCTTTGCCACACAGATAAAAGATTTTTTGTTTTTTGTTTTGATGCAAAGTGCAAATCAAAATATTCAAAGCATGTACCAAAATCATTACTATTATCATTGACATTCAAGCTCATGATATAATGGCCCTATGCAGAAAAATTTAATGTCCACTTTGAGAATTATGTTGCCCATATATTGAGATACTGAGCTTCGAACATTCTCCATATAGAAAATCTCCCATATGCTTCCTGAATAGTAAGAGATTTGTTCTAGCAAACCTGGACCATGTATTACAGAGAGTTGTGATCAATCCGATCAATCTCAACTATGGCAAGCCATTGTGTATAGTAAGAGATAATGTTCCGGCGAACCTGGACCATGTCTTACAAAGAGTTGTGATCAATCCGATCAATCTCAACTATGGCAAGCCATTGATGTATTATAGTAAGAGATATGTTCCGGCGAACCTGGACCATGTCTTACAAAGAGTTGTGATCAATCTGCTCAATCTCAACTATGGCAAGCCATTGATGCCATTGTAATAATGCATGAATCCATTATCTGAATATTGCAAACAATCATGCATTATATATACTTTTTTTACCATTCACCAAGCTTCTTTTCATTTTATGAAAAATAATGAAAAGTACATGTATTACTCTGCAAACTTGTAATTGATTGGTCCAATTGCCCCTCTTTGTAAAACATGGGTACCCTCTCATCCCCCTATTTGGATCACTATGGTCCCCCTTCCAAATCTGAAATATGAAATAGTTCTATACAAGATAGTGCCAAAGGGGAATAATCAAATCATTTACGAAGGAAAGGGTATATTGGAAGAAAAACTTATAAGCCCGACTCCCTTTTAAAAGATAACATCCTTACATACTGTAAATACATGTAACCACGCCGCTCATGCATGCATTCATACTGCAACCATCAAAAAGCCATTTTACGAGTATGTTTGACATACGTGCAATGCTAAATATGTCTCCATTGTCAAGAATGTACTGAGGAATTCATGCAAGCGACTGGCCATGAACTTTGATATGCCAAGAAGTCTGTGAGTTTTACGAAAAGCAATTACATTTTTTAATGGTGAGTGCGCAGATTTGACAAGAACCATCTGGCGATAGTAAAGCAGCAATACATAGTTATACATAAATGTAGGTGCTTAAACATCAGCCCCATCAGAAAAAAATGCCTAATATTTTTTTATTGGGAATCCTCCCCCAAGAAAATGAATGCATGGCTGCTTATTTTGCCAACTGCATGAAAGCTAAGAACGTGAAATATCCCAGAAAAAAATATGCCTGCAAAATATAGCTTGTAGTATGTATTTTTCAAACTACAATATACTTTCGCACATATTTATCCAAGGTCGTGGGGATATGTGCAGTTTGAAAGCAAATTGTGATAACTTTTGCATGGCCTTGGTGGACTGGACTTGGATTGACTTAAAGGTCAAGTCCACCTCAGAAAAATGTTAATTTGAATCAATAGAGAAAAATCTGACAAGCACAATGGTACGAAAATTTCATCAAAATCGGATGTAAAATAAGAAAGTTATTACATTTCAAATTTCCACTTATTTTTAACAAAATAGTTATATGAACGAGCCAGTTACATCCAAATGAGAGAGTCGATGATGTCACTCACTACTTCTTTTGTTTTTTATTGTTTGAATTATGCAATATTTCAATTTTTACAAATTTGATGATTAGAACCTCCTTGCCTGAAGCACAAAATGTTAAAATAATGGAATTCCACATGTTCACGGAGGAATGAAACTTCATTTCACATGACAATGTCGAGAAAATCAAAATATTTCATATTTTATATAATAAAATACAAAAGAAATAGTGAGAGATGTCATGAGTTCCCTCATTTGCATACCGACCGAGATGTGCATCTAACTGTTTTGTGAAATGAAGCAGAACTTAAAAGTGTCATAACTTTCTTATTTTACATCCAATTTTGATGAAATTTTCAGTGTTACGCTTGTTGAATTTTTCTCTTTTTATACAAATCAAGTTTTTGTTGGGGTGGACTCGTCCTTTAAGAACTGGATTAGAATAACAAAAGTCCAATATAAAAAACAATCATAAAAAGTATTTCTGACCAGGGAAGTGGGAGTTGAAAAATTTCCTGCTCTAACAGCGGCTACTACAATACGCAATAATGCAACAGCCACACCAGGGGCCCGTAATTACACAAAGCTTAGCAATGATCGTAAACACATTTTTCTACGATTGATTGCATTGACTACAATGTACAATCAATCATGAAAATAAAGCGTACGATTAACGCTAACGTCTATGTTACAGGACCCAGTATACAAGTAGCGAATAGGCTTGAGTGTGATTGTACAAGATATTTCGTATGAGGTAAGCTCTATTTAACGTGGGGTAGCCGAGCTGAATAGAGGGTTTTTCTCACCAAATGCGAAATGTCGCACCATTGCACCGGCATTGCACACAGTGGCGGACCGTGACCCGAGGAGACAAAGCATTGGGGGGGGGGACACGGCATTGTTCACAAACAATGCAGTGCCCCCCCAATGCTTTGTCTACTCCGGGTCACGGTACGCTACTGATTGCACAAATAAGAATATTCTCAATTTGTGTTGTAAAATGCCTCAGAAGTTACCAAAAATACAAATAACTATCAACTTTTTCCTGTTTATCTATGAAAAAGAGAAAGAATTATTGAAAGCAAATTTAAGCAAAAGCAATGCGCATTTAGCCAGTTACAAGCCCAATGTGCATATTGCACCTGCATTCATAAAAGCGCAATGAATTGAATTGTATATTATGACGTCAAAACTGTACAACGGTACATTTTGGATAGAACACATGCAACGTTACAAATTTATGTTTGACATTCAGCCTGCCATTTGCTTGCGACTTCAGACTCATAAAAGATAATAAATTATTCTGAATGACAATTATGACATAATGTATCACTGGTAACATTGGAATTTTAGTGTAATACAATTGTGTGAGTGTAGCATACATGTCGGCAAAGTCACAAAATTTAAAAAACAATGTGCTTGAATATACTGATATTATTATAATACAAAAATAAATACAAAGAGTCTATCAAATAAATATATTCAAGATACAAATTACAAAGGTACATTATGCATATATAGGCAAATTGATTACAAAGATTACTGGATAATATTATACAATTATATGTAAATATCAATTGTAAAAATTTACTCTAAGTATACATGTAGGACATATATGTAATTTGTTTTACATGTCTTTTAGTCTTATTTGATTGAATAATGTTATCTGGATCACAGTGAAAGCAAAAATCACCCTTAGATATCTGGGGTCGACAGAGAGAAGACAGGATATATTTTTACGAATGAGCAGCTTTTTTTCAAATACCACATGGCAAAGGCAATTAACACTAAAATATTTAACAGGGTGAGCATATTTTGAAGTCTGATATTATTATCACAACTTCAAAAAAAAATTGACGATTTGTGTGGCTTTTTTTTGCTAAGTATGTTTAATCTTGAAAATCTTTTTAAGACACCAACCATTTCTGCTCTTCTTTTAACCCCTATCATGGCAGCAGGTGTGTGTGGGGGGGGGTGCTAATTTTGCCTACATGTACATATTGAGCAGTCGACAATTTCCATGTAGCTGGTACATACTTCAAAACAACTTTGACATTGACATTATGCTTTTAAAAATGGATGTATCTTAAGAGGTAAACCATAAGTAGAGTGAATTCATACTTAATCTTTTTGGTTACAAGACATCAGCAGAAGATGCTAACATGACCATGCATGAGGAAGGCATTTGCAGCTGAACATGGGAGACTGAACGGTGCACAGACTCAAACAAGAATGAACATCTACAATACATACTTTAACAGGTTGCCATGACAACATCCAACAAGTGAACAACAAACCATCATGCTGCAATGATTCAGGCAAAGCATAAAGAGAACATAACTACCTGTTCAGACAGTGGTGAAAATCTTTAAGAAACAGCGTGGAATGCATTAGAGTTAAATGTATAGTGTTCACGTGTGAAAGGGATTGGATTTGTTCATATAATCACTGTAAAAAGAGAATGCAGTTGAGGGGGCCCATTCACACATTTCCAATTAAGAGTTTGAAGAGTGCTGGCTAGTATCACAAAATGCATGTGTTAAATTATTTTTTTTTAATATCAAATAATCAACAAACACTGGTAGTTTATTTAATCAAGGGTGTACAATCAAACATTTGAAAAATTGACTATTGTTAATGTGTTTTTCATGGGGAAAATTATGGAGAAGTATTATGCAGAGAAAGGGGACACAGATTTTTGAGACATAAATTTGGAATAAAAAAAATAAGTCTAATTTTTTTTTTCATTTTCATTATAACCGATTTTCAGATCACACTTGGTCAGATGTTAGAGACAGAAAAAATACTGCTCGCAATGAATTATTTTCATGCAGTCCTATTGCGGAAAATAAAAAAATACATAAAATAAATAACAACCCAATGTTTACTATTATTATTTACTCTGTGAAATCTTGGACAATGCTGTTTGAATTTAAGAACATCTGTTAAACCTTTGTTAAACTATAAAAGAATAACCGACCACTTCATAAACCATGTTGTACCAAATTTACAAGTTTTTTTAATTTTGCTTTTACTGTTGTAGGTTAAACATTGAAAAATACAATGAATTTTCTCAGTCTGAACAGGGAGTTAAATAGATACACATGGATTAACATTCTGCCAAGTCACAATATGCTCACAGGAGAACTGAAATAATAAGACAAATAAAAGCAAATCATTACAGGTTGCTGGCCAATTTATGCATGAGGGGACGGACAAATTGGCAACATCGAGAAAAGAACAAAGTGTGGAGACGCGCTCCCTCTTACTGTTATCGACTGGAAGAAGAACGCAAGCGACTTGAATGTCTGTTGATGGAGAGATAGGAAAAGTGGTGGAGGATGGTTAAATGGAAGGAGTTGATGGGATAGAGAGAAGGGAGAATAAGGAGGAGATTATTAAAAGAGAAAGGGAGGAAACAGATGGGAGGAATGGATGGGTGGTGATTTTTTAAAGGACAATTATCATGAAGGATGAAAATGGAAGAATTATTGGATGAAAAATCAATAAATCATTCATAATTTTAAAATAAATGGAATTAATCAATATAATTGATAATGTTCACCCCATTTTTCAGAAGGAAGATGGTTTGAAGGTGGCATGATTTTTATTAATGATAGAAATATAAAAAGCCAAGATATGATTTGATTATTTATTAATTGTCAATTTATAATTGTTACACAAGAGACAAGTTTGAAAATTATCATTTCAATGATTGATATATGACAAATTGAAGTTAAAGTAAAAATATCCTTTCATACAAGGGGGAAGGAGGAAGGGGAGGGGGTGGAGGTTTAGACCGGTTGTTGGTTGCGGAAGAAACCAAGAAAATGAGATAAATAGGATGGGAAGGGAAAATTGTAAATGAAAGAAATGGAAGAAAAAATATGAGTTAGTAGAATCAGAATTGTCATGGATGTGTTATTACATTTATAGCTTTCAATGAAAGCTCAATATTAAAGACATTACTACAAAACCTATTCCCCACAAGAAACTCGATAGTTTGAAAATATATTTTAGGACTATTATTACAATTATTTTTTTTTCACAGGGGTAGATTTATTATGGCGAATGTACAATATTCAAAAAGCTGTCTGAATTATAAACAAATATTCCAATCAGCACCCATACCATTTACCAAGCATTTTCTGGGACAAGAATTTTGTTCTCAATTCAATAAGAATGGCAAAACTAAAAGTGGACCTACTGCATATTGACAATTCAAACATTTTTTAGCATCCCATTTGGCTTTTATACAGGCATAGAAAGATTTGTTTACAATAAAACAACCTTTTGATTCATGAGCAAAACACACAAACTAACAAACAATTTTTTGAAACAGAGCAAAAGATATATCAATGCGAGCAACAACAAAAATCGGGGGGGGGGGGGTGACTTTACTGCTGTACAAACGTCCAGAAAAAAACATCTGGGTCACATGTAGATGCCCAAAAATTGCTTGCAATTTTGCATTTCTTTGATAAGGGCTGATATCTCATTTTGATCATCTGAGAGATCAAGATAGAACTGTCCTAAGAGCAGTGTTTGATCTCAAAGTTATCCACTTTGGTCAGGCAACTTGTGAAAAAGCATTTTAGTTGGTCCACTATTAGGGTCAGGTCCAGGTCCAACCAGGGCCAGCTAATTTTGGCAGCAAAGGGTACTTATGCAGAGCTTTGGTTGGCCCAAATACAAGGTCATGCATGCATATACAGGACAGGTCTGGAGCGGCAGGGTGGTAGGGGTAGCTGACCAAAAATTGTATGTAAGTCTTGTGTCGGGCCTAAAATTTAACCAGGTCCTTTGCCAGAGATAATGGAACAAATCCCCTTCACCAGCAGGTGGCAGGGATATATAGGCCTATATATGTATAATACAAATATTTACAAAGCACATACACAGCAAAAACTGTGGTGTTAACCGGTGTACATAGAGGACCACACCAGTTATTTTACACCGGTGTTAAATTGGTGGTGTTAGTTTTACACCTATAGGTGTTATTTCAAAACCCGTGGTTGTTACATTTACACTCTGGTGTTATGTTCAATCTCTAGGGTGTTATTTCAACACCTCAGGGTGTGGTCCTCTATTAACACCAATTGGTGTCAGTTTTAACACCACAATTTTTACAGTGTAGGTCCCAGACTGATTGCTCTTATATGCAAATAGTATTTCCTTTAATAATCAGAGTGCAGACACCTTTAATTCGTGTCCAATTACCCACCAAGGCCATTCAAACATTCATGTTTAATTAGTACCTCCCAAAGAGACAGTGATCAGACAAAGAGGACGAGTTGAATAGAAAGAGATAATTGGGCTAATAGCTTTTCCTCCTTTCTCTAGGGTACCCTGGATTAAAATAAGATATTCAGTGAGCATGCTATTGCATTATATTAAAATAATTGACAACTATCTTTGTAATGAAACCTGCATCTATGAGGTCTCTTTTACAACTTCCGAGGAAGAAGTTACAAAATTTGGGGGTAAATACTTAAATAGCTCTTTTAACCTATTTACTTATTATTTCAATTTATCAAATCAATTTATTTATGACTTCACCTATCTATTTTCATTTATCGGTATTTATTATTCATCACTTCAATCACTTATATTGATTTAATATCAACCCGATAAATTTCATTCATACTTGTGGATCCTGAAATATGAAGACATCAATGCATTCTGAATTTGAATTTGTGGAGACACCCCACCCCCCTCCCTTCCGCATTCCTCTTACCTCTTAATTGTAAATCATTTCTTAGATAACTTTTTTTTGGGGGGAGGGGGCAAAGTAATGTACAAAATCTCTCATTTTCTAATTCGTAAGGTGCACTATTATTTGTTCATCATTTTTCAGTTTAAAATACCTAGGAGAATGCCCACTATCCCAGCATCCCAAGAATCACCCCCCTACATCTACATATAGCATCTCCCCCCCCCCCATCCCACTCTCTATCTGCCTCCAGTAAGAACTCAGTCCAGGGGCCTGTGACACAAAACCTAGCAATGATCGTAAACTTTTCTACGACTGATTCCATTGATTACAATGTACAATCAATCATGAAAATCAAGCTTACGATCGACTGACTAACCTCAGTGTTACAGGACCCAGGATCTCGTTCAAGTCATCTAATGAAACATGATTAGTGAACAAACATGGAAGTGAGAACCAACAATGTAATTACTGGCTAATACGGAATTATCAGCCCACCTCATTGCTAATTAATAGAAGTATTGTCAGTAGCATTAGGACATCCCTTCCAATGCAACTGCAAATATAACTATAGTTGTAGGTGTAAACTGATTATGATAATTGCTTTTATTAAGAAAACTCCCAAATAAATGAGATAATAATTTTCAGCTGTATATTTTGCTGAGCGTATTAGAATTTAGAAGCACTTTACTTGAAAACCAAATGCATATGTTTGTCATCATTTTTCTATCTAATGGTGTCAAGAACCTCGCATCATTACACATATCAACCAGCCTTGCAGGTTATTTTCGTCGGAAAAACATTTCAACCATAACCGGCCGATTATGACTCAGAGTGTTGCCGTGTATTAGGATTTGAAGGTGGAACGAGAGCCAAAATACCCCTTTTCAATATTGCAATATCCGTTTCTGATCAAACTGTAATTAAAGGGGGTGTAGACTCTTTCCTTCCCCCGCCTTCTTGTTTTGTTTTTTTGACGTGTTTGGGACTGTTAACCTTTTGAGGAATGAAACGGTTTCATTGAAAGATAGTGAGATGGGATTTACCTGTCATAACAATAACAAGATGGGATAGTTGTAAAAAGACAGGGTTTGAGATACAGTTGCATAACAGGAAATAACTCTCCAGAGTTGTTATGTATGAATGTTGGATGAGAGATGTGCAACAAAAACATAAGCGTTGGAATTTCTTCAATCAGGTTTTTAAAAACATGAAAAGAATTATGGGGAGTGGCACTCACATCAAATATCATATTTGGTATTAAAGCCATATTTCTACTCTTAGTAGCCATATCTGAATAAAACTAGGTGTGAGATAGTAACACGCAGGCCTCATCTTATCGTATCAACTAAAAATGTAGGCCATCAAAATCAATATGAAATCAAAAGGAAGATATTAATGAACTTGGAAAATACAAATATTTTCTGTTGAGATCCCACTTTAAAGTTTAAAGCAAAAAAAAATTCTGCTGATGGCTGAACAAAACAATTACGATATATAAAGAATTGGTGCCCACCCCCTTCAATACAAGAACATTGTATATTACAAAATTCTCCAGTGCAAATTTTCAAAAATGAATAAAACATGTGTTTTAGGGTGTGTTTATGCTTCCATTGCGTGGACAGAATCAGTGTTTTCAAATGTTGATTCAAAACGGCGATCGTAAACATGGTTCTGGGAGTGCTGTTTATGCTTAACTTTTCTGAGGCGAAATCATGATCTCCAGCTGGCTTCGCATCATAATTTTCATTAAGCAGGAAAGCGAGGTCAAATTGGGCGCACCTTTTTTCGAAAGTTTTTTTGTGAGTGTTGTTTATTACGTGGAGATAACATGGAGCAATGCGACTGTATTTGCCCGCGGATTTTCATCTCATCGGAAGCATGTATCAAATGACGTCATTCAAACATGTTTATGATCGTGGTTCTGTTTATACTTCCCCAGAAAGCCTGATCCTGATTCTGGTCAAACAACGTTCACAAACGCACCTTTTTGTGAGTTTACGATCAGCGTTTTGAAACAGCGTTTAAATGAAAGTAAGCATGGACGCAACCGTGCATTAGACTAATGACGTTTGGAAATGCTGATTCTGGCTGAAAAGTAGAAGCATAAACACGGCCTTAGTGGCATGGCCACTAAAATTGTACCACACATACAGCATAGCTATTGGGAGTGAAAATTGTCAAGGTGGTCTCACATGCATGTCAAAACTTTTTTGTCATCAATTAAGCCAGTCTAGACCAGCCCGTCTCGTTAACAATCTAATTAGCTAATCCCCCTTTTGGATGCTCCTGTGGGGATGCTACTCTGATCAATAACATGCCTTTCTGAGCCACCCCCAATTAACGGAATTAACACTTTCTGCAGCCAATCCCATCCCAATCAACAGATCAATTATTAGTAGTCTTTCTGCAGTCTAGCACCTCGAGATGTTTTTCTGCATCTGAATATTGAGTTTTGTGTTCAGCTGAGTTTCTGTGGGTCGGAATTAAATTTACATTGGCTTTTAATAGAGAAAAAAAATACACAGAGGCTCGGGGCAAATTTGCCCCCGAAATGCTCAAAAGAACCCTAGATATTTGAAGAGAGCTCCAGAAAACCTCAACTGCAATAGCTTATCCAATATTATTTAGGCAATTGGTTTTAAAAGGAAGCCCCCCCCAAAAAAAAAAAAAGAAATAATAATAACATAAATAAACAAATAAATCGAAAGAAAAACAAAAAACAAAAAAATGCCTGCTTGGAGAATGTGGAAATTATGGTATTATCATACTTGGATGAATTCTTAATTGCAAAAAATACATCACATCCATTCCAAATGATATGGCAGTATAGGCAAATGAAAGAACACTTCATTACTTTAGCTCTAGTTGCTAGGGGCAACAGATATACAAGACAAGGCTTGTGCCCAAGTCATTACCCTCTGGAGTGGTCATGACCTTTGACCTTTAGAGGTCAACTGTTTAACCTCTAATCATCTGGAGCTGGAAATAGGACACCCTCCACGGTAAACTTGACCCTATCCCTCTCTATAAAAGATGGGTGAAGGGCACATCATAGGTGCTCATGGGGTGCAGGACCCTACCCCATGCTAAGACAAATCTGTGGATTTAATCTAAAATCCACAGGTGAACTGTGCTTTGCATTAATGCAGGTGCACATGTGCAAGGATGCAGATGCCTGGGTATTTATACACAAGCAATACATGTATGTCAACAGGTCTTCAATTTATTTGTGTTACAGATAATTCTACGGGTACAAGACAATGGTACTATCAATTTATCCTGCAAAGTACAACATGAAGAACTTTTCCCCAAAATCATCTTATCTTAATTGATCAGGTTTTATGAAACAAAAGAGGTTTTGTTTTTCTCTCAGTTTGCACAAGTTATTCAATTAGAAAAGTCATAGCTCAGGCTTGCCCCATCTAACTTCTTTCCTAATAATGGTTCTCTTATTTAAAAAAAAAAAGAATTTGTGCTTTATCCTACACCTTTCTTGAAGCGCCATGAGCACTGAAAGGTGGACCTGTGCGCTATATAAGTAGCCACCACTATTATTATTAAACAAAACTAATTAACACAAATATAACTCACAATGTCCCTAGACCAAAGAGCTATACGACCACCATCTACCAATAGCCACACAGCTTTCCACAGACTTATGGTTATGATCAATGGTACAATCAATAGCATGATTTATGTATTAACATGGGAGGTGTTCCAAACCAATATGCCAGCCAAAAGGGATTCGAAGGGGTAAAAAATGAAAACTTGGACTGAGCATCCGGAAGCAAATTTTGGTTTGTGGTTGTGTTGTCACTGCGGCTTCACAATCTAGAATAGACAGAAGCTTGCATCTTTATGATGACAGCTCTCTAGGTCATCATATTGAATATATAAGGTGGTAACTGTGAGTCAGCTGCCTTGGGGGATCTCCATCGGAAATGCTCTCATACAGTGCTTGAGAACCAACAAGCCTTCAGCACTGCAGGCAACAGCAGGCTCTAAACAAGGGGAAGCATTTCCTGAAGCATCTTCGCAGAAGATTTCATTGACATCTTGCTGTCAGCCAATCAGGTGCAAGGGTTCCAGTAGCTTGTAACAGTTCTCAGTGAAAGTCACTGACATTTTCTTCATGATATACCCCCCCCCCCTTGGAGAAATACTGTCCATTGTTGTATCTACAAGTACATACATGTACAAACTTTGGTCAAGTGGATAGCATGCTGGATTATAACATGGGGGTTCAGATCCCAGAATGTCATTGTGGTTAAATTTTATACAAATGCTTGTTAAAAGGCAACCAGAGAACCAACAGCAACAGGTTCTCTCCGACGGCCCTTGGAATTTATAGTGTAAAACTGCTCCAAAGGGAACTTGTGCACCACCTTTAATAGAGCAATGTAGCTACATTCGCAGAATTGGAAATCCACTGCTCTTTCAAGAGCTTCAGTATCATACCTCCTGTTTCATACCAAACTCTGGCAAGGCATTTACTTTCATTTGCCTCTCTCCACCCAGGTTTTTAATATCGTAAACTGAGAAGACTGAAAAGTGAGGTTAATTTGCTATTAAAGCAGTCTGATTCACATATTAAACACAAACCTCAATTGTAGATTGTCCACTTTATTATGGCATGATCAATTAAACAACAAACATTGCAATAAATTTATAATCAATCATAAAAAAAATCAGCCAAACATGTACGATCAATCACTGTCCTGGAGGTATTGTGATGGCACTTGATTTGTAGCTCTAGGAATATGGTCAAGTAAAATGACAATTCTCCCATATAGATCAGCCATGCACTCCTGCCGAGATTAACGACATGTCTATTTCCTCCTCGCATCCTTTTAGCAATTTCCTGTACACCGCAGAACAGCAACAGAAGGTGGTTTCAGACTGCCTTTAAGTTTGTCAGTTTGAGGTATTTTGGCAGTGCGAAAGAAAATTATGTGTAATCTCCCAGAAATAAAATACCCGCTAAATAGAAGGTACTTGTGATCAAAATCATCAGAACTTGCGCAGGGATTTTTCCAAGGACGCAGGTATTTTGGCAGTGTGAAATCAAATAACGGGAACTCTTACAGTTGGGCGCAGGTGCCATGTTTGGCTGCTGAGATAGCGATTTGAATCTCGTGGCTTGCTTTATCAGATCATACTGCGCATACTCGTAACTTCAGAAACTTATCTCAAAGGGTACATTTCGGGACAGTGTAAATGCGTCAATGCGAGAAAAATTCACAGGTAGTATTAGCCTGAAAAATTCTTGTGATTTAACAGGGACTCTTGTGATTGAGGTGGTTAAGGTTTGAAACCATCTCGAGATACTTTGGCAGTTTCACTGAGGTGTACAGTGTATGTCAGATGGGGTATTTTTGCTCTCTTTCTGTTGAGCACATGTGGATAGTGCTCAAGCGTCTTTTTGTTGTTCATACAAAGATTAATGACATCCCACATGCCAACACTTTTTTAATCAATGATGTTCTATATTAAAGAGAAGGATTATTTCCTTAATAGATTTATGCCAAATTCTCATAAATCACTGTCCATTTAGAGAAAAATAATATGTAAACAAACTATATTTCCCACTGCCAATGCTGAATGTTTATAATACACTAAAATGATAAACATTAAAGCTCAAAAATATAATGCAAAAAAGGAATAAATGAATATTGGCATGAGAATTTGATTCAACAAAATAGCAGTTTCAGTTTTATACAACATTTTAAACCATGTGATTGAACATGTTTTTCAAAATTGCACAAAATATGTAGAAAAGTTATTTCCACTATCAGAGAAAATTTTTATTGCAACCAGTACAAAAACAAAAATCACTTTCATTTTTTAGATCTATATCCTACCATTTTTTAAATTTCTGCTTTCGAGCATGCAGCTCATAAAAACACTGATACGTGTATGTTGGAAGTACTTCGCAAACTGCATGGTATACACTCCATGTAGTTTGAGATACTTTTTTTGAGCAATAACGACGTGTTTGGACTCAAAACTGTAAGTCCTAAATTTTCTGTTAATAATAATAATATAATATAGGTTATTTATATTGCGCACATATCCACCTTGTTAGGTGCTCAAGGCGCTCCTATATTACCCGGCTAAGCTAGGCGTTCATAGCGCACACAGCTTTTTAAGGAATTACTTCCTACCGGTACCCATTTACCACACATTTACCTGGGTTGAGTGCAGCACATTGTGGATCAGTTTCTTGCTGAAGGAAATTACGCCATGGCTGGGATTCGAACCCACGACCCTGTTTCAAAGTCCGAAGACTAATCCACTGGGCCACAACGCTCCACATAAGAAATAAGAAAAAAAAATTTGAAAATGTAATTTCATGCCCTTCCCTATATTGATATATACATTACACATCAATGGATCATACATGTACACTGTACATGTAATAGGCAAGATTAGGCAAGGATTTTTTTTTCAAAAGAGACGAAACCAAACATTGAGACTAGAGTTTCAGGCAAGTTTCTCAATTGCGTTTTTTATCAAACCATGATGCATCTGAACATACTCACAGCCTTAACACAACCATCGAGAGATGAATGATTTATTACATTCATAGGGTAATAGGCAGAGGAGGAAATATTGACACCTTTTGAGTGCGAAAGGCAGCTAATATCCATTCGTCATGTCATTTCAGATCTGCTTACCACAGAAATCATTTTTTCTTTTAAAGGGGTTGTAGGATGATATGAACAAGTAGACCTACATATATGAGCGCTATAGATACAATCATTGGTGACAATGTAGACCCAAACCCACCTCCCTTGGAATATAAAATGAATCAAGAAATAAAAAAATAAATAAAAATAATTCTTGTCCTTCATACCCCATTACTGCCTTTACCAAATTCAATACCCCCCCCAGTTTGTCTCTTTGCCCCTACCCCCCCCCCCTCATTTCAACTCTCTCTCTCCTTTCTCCCCCCCCCCCTCTCTCTCCTCCCAGCTTCCTTTTCTCCACCTCTCTCTTGTCCATTCCCCTCTCTTTATTCTCTTGCCACCATGCCCCCCTTCTCCATCCCCTATCCACACCTCCATCTAGTCTGCTGTGCAAACCCTTTACTCGAGTTAAGGGTCTGAATTGTAACCTACTCATGTACTGAAGGCCCTGTATGTGCTAGTCTTTGTGTGGAGACACACTTGTTGATCAAAGTTTCAATCAGGGTCTGTGCCTGCAGACTAACCTCCATTCCCATAAAACAAACAAGATGACAGACCCGTTTCCATATCTGCCATTGTGGACCCTATAACGTTTCAGTTACTGTTGATGGACCAATAACTCAATTACTTGGATTACAGATCCTTTCAAAACATTGGATACAATTCAACTGATCGAACAGGTTACATTACTCGGCAGGTGTATCAATCCCCATGTTCAGACGCACAAAACTACATGTACATCAACTTTATGCTTAGAACCACTGGCGCATCCAGGGGGGGGGGGAGCACAGCCAGCCCGTGCCCCCTTTTGAGAGAAACAATTAAAATTTGTTAAGTAAAAATGCCATTAAAACAGAAATGTGCCCCCCCCCCTCTTTTAAAAGTGAAGACCCTTTTTTTTTGCTTGTCAAATTTTTCCTCGGGAAAATATGCCCTCCCCCCCCTTTTGAAAAATCCTGGATCCGCCCCTGCTTAGAACAGTATAGCTTCAATGGACATTCTACATGTCTACCAAGAAATTTAGTATCTGAATTATGATATGGAAATATTGCATGACATAATCACCTTTCCCTTTGTGTATGAACACATACATGTATGGCAACCAAAAGAATTATGTTCTGGCCTTAAATTTCACATTTTTGTGGGCAAGGACTCTATATCTTAAGACACATTTATGTAATATACTACATCACAAATGGGAAAACTTTTAAAGGAAATAGGCCAATGAGAGGGGCTTTGATGGCTATAAATTCAGGGCATCCAAGGCCACAGCCTAAACAGAGGGGGGGGGGGTTGGAGGGTTTTAGCCTCATTTTTTTTCCAGTGTACAAATATGTAAAATTTACCATCTGATTCTGGTCAGCACCCCCCCCTTCCACTTTCAGAACAATTCCATACATGTAGCCCATGTTTTCTTGATTATAAAATAGGGCCAGAGGTGACCAAAAATCAAGCATCTGTTCTTCATGGTCAAGATATTCGTCTGAACGCTCTGTTGCCTACATGTATATGATCACGAAGACAATTTTATACGTTCCTTGATTGATCAAGTTTCGGTATGAATACTTGGCGTCTGAACAAGCTCCAGGTTACATTACCTGTCTGGGGTAACTATAGCTCGACTACAGTGTATACATGTATCATGAGCTTAATCAAAAACAATATTGGATCACTTGCATTATACAGTGCGTATCAAAAAAAAGTTTACACTTTGAAAAAGCCCTGGGAATTAAAAAATATACAACATGTGGATAATTTTTTCATATATAATCTTGGGGTTGGGTCTCATCTATCCAATGAAAGTAAAAGTTTTGACAGAATGTTACACTTGAGTGAGTACTGTCCATTTTTGTAAAGCTCGCAGAAATCTGTTTGCGCAGAAATGCTTGTTTTCACGCTGTGTCAAGGGGAAAGGACGAAATCAAACCTACCCTGCGAAACATTTCTCATACATTTCCCTTGCGTTTTTAGTCGATTGAAATAAAACGGATACATTCAGGCATTTTGTAACAATTTTGCCACCCAAATTGAAAATTAAACTCTTAGTACGCACAACCTTTACCCTTTTTGTGCCAGCTGGATCTGAGGACATAACTGAATCTGAACAAAAGTTTATTTCAGACATCTCCAGCATTTTTTCACTAAGTTTTTATCATTTAAAGTGGGTTTACATTTCATTTTTCATTTAATACTTGTTTCTCCACACTTTTCTTAAGCTTGAAAATGATTAACAAAATGAAAATCAAGCCTAAGCCATTTTATGTAATCACAGCTCAGTGTAAAGCAAATATCGTCACGATGGCCTCAGTGTGTGGGGGAGTGGGATGGGGCAAAATGCAATCTTCAAAGTGTTTTGGGCAAGGAAACAAGTAGAAAAAGGTAAAAGATATCTTCAAATCAATTTTACTAGCTAAATTCAACGTGTTCTTCATGATTAAGGTCTACTTTTAATCGCATAACTATTTCAAAGTTCTGCGCAAATCATTTTTCACTAACTTTTCAAAAGTAAGTGGTGCTCATTCAAGCGGAAATATTTTTCGACAGTTATATCGGCATTTGCTTAAATGGAAATGGATCTGTACCAAGGTTAAAATGTGTAAAAACATTCAGGATATTACAAATGTGTAATTTTACAGGGTTTTTTCAAAGTGTAAACTTTTTTTTGATACGCACTGTATAGAGGTGTGTGTAGCAGCTGTAGCTCCATTTTCAAATTAGGTTGTGTGATGTCTGAGCTACATGTATATCTGTAGTAGAAAATAAATTCATTACTGCAATTTCTTTATTTTTAGGATTCCCACTGGATAAGAGTTACAAATTAAAGAGAAACACCAGTAGTTGCAGTAAACACTGATTTCATGAGAAAGTCTGTAAAACCAGGCTTAATTGTCAGTATATCACTGAGGATCTAGATCTGGTACAGAACTTTACATAAACTGAACTTTGTGAAATCTTGAAATCTACGCTGAAAAATGTTCACACTGAAGATCGCCAACACAGATAGGCACGTGGGACAGTGTATTATTATTGCTTTGAATGTCGGCCCGACGCTTGACCCGAATCCGGAGCAAATTTGCTAATTTCTCAGCAATTACACAATTTCTTCCAGAATCCTTTGGCACATATTTTTTATTTAAATATAAACAGACAGTTTGGTGGTCATTTCATTGGATTCTGTACAAACTCATTTTGATATCATTACCACAACTGGCATTTACCTTTAAGATCATACTGAAGACGATGATCACTAAACCAATTTATTTAAGCCCAAAAGATCAAGAGAATAATGAATCATAAGAGCTTCAACCAGAAAAAATAAAATAAAATGAGGCTAAGGGTGTTTCATCCCCTATTAAATAAAAAAATACTACCAGTAGTCGATATTTATGTGTATAATATTACAGAGTATATATATTTTTTGGGGGGAGGGGGTGGGGTAAAATGTAATTTGAACAAAAGTAAGGAAATAGTCCCTATAATGACCTTTTTACACTTAAAGGGTACAGGAGATTGGCAATTCCTCCGTATTCAGATTACATATTATGTTCTGCTTCTTTGGGTTTTTTTTAATTTTTTGTATTTTGTCATTCTTAATTAATTCTTGTTTGTATTTTTTATCATTTTTTTTAATATTGTACAATTTGAATTTGAATATGGAAATAAATGAATTGAAATTGAATTGAGATGCAACCCACCCCTTTTGAGAAGTAAAAATACAAATGAATATGGGGCAATTATCCCCCATCAAGATTTATCTACAGTACTTTAATAATCATAGAGTTGATTTCTTGGAGCCCAAATACCTGGAGAATAATCACATTCTTTACTTGATGACCTTTGGGGGCGGAGTCTGCAATATGACACTGAACTTGACCTCTGAATTCAACTTTCCACTCACAGGCATTTGGTGAAAACAATATGCAGTTTAATTGGCTGCTATCGGGCCTGTTCGTCTGCACTTAATGGCTGTTTTTTGGCATGCATTATGATGCAGTGCCTGTGGGCCTAGATAGTCGAGCCTGTAGGAATTGTATTTCTAAATATAAATGTACATCTGTAGTGGTAGGCCATGTATGTAAGCCTCTTATGGAAATTAGGGGAAATAAGGTATATGTAGGGACCCCATGGAAGAACAGTTGTATTTTTTTAATACCGCTGAGATGGGCCATCCTCCATACGATCTGTACGTTATATTAAATTGAGCAAGTATATATTTTATTTTTATATGGAAATAAATACAAACAAACAATACTCATACAAAAATCTGTGCAGACGCTACTTTTCTTTATAGTCCTATGTAAATTTCAAATTGCATTTTTTTTGCAAATTATGTGACTTTTTAAATAATGTATTTGACAATTTATTTTGTTTTATTTATTTATTCATTTATTTATCTATTCATTTATTTATTTATCTATTATTTATTTATTTATTCATGCATTTATTCATTTAATTATTCATTTATTTTGATTCATTTCATTTTGTGAGGGGAGTCTTATCATTTTGGGTGGCTGATATACAAATGGAGGTAAAATACTAATAATTCCCTTCTACGTGAAGGTCTATCACTCAACCCAGGTAAGGTAAAAATTAGCACCTGGCTAGTGTAGTAGCACCTTAGCCCCTTTCTAACAGATCTTCAATTTCCAAGGATTATAATCTATTTTTTTTTGCAATCTATATCATAATTGTTCACCAAGAAGGCATATACCAAAGCCTACAAATTGAGGTACTGTCACCATTGTTTGCATTGTCTTTTGTAAACAATAAAAAAAGAATATACAAATCCAGACTAGAAAAAGAAAATCATGTATGATTGAACGCCTGTATTCTGAAGTCAGGTTTAACTTTATACATGTAGACCATGGTCTAACTTCGTGCTAAAATTATGGGAAGCCAAAAAAGTAAAAAATTTGTTTACTTTGCATGCTTTCTATGTTTACCGTGATCTTCCCTACATGTAATTTTCCAATGGTGAAGACAATTATCTTCTTTATATTTCCAAGCCATTTAAAGAATGATTTGAGGGTCAATATTTTAGATATTTATGTCATAATTGGCTATCCATACATTAGTTCAACCACAACTTTAAACAAGAGTTTGAATTAAACCCGACTGCTGAATATACTTGAGATTGATAGGATCAATCACAACTCTTTAGGTGGTTTCAGACCGCCTCGAACTTCGTCAGTTCCAGCTATTCTCTGATCGGGAAATTTACCCCGATCAGAAAATACCAGGTATTTTGGTAATGTGAAAGCAAACTACGCGTAATTTCCCCGAAAGAAAATACCCGCTAAATAGTACAATGTAGGTACTTGGCGAAATTACGAGAACTTTCGCAGGGATTTTTACCAAGGTCGCAGGGAGTTTGGCGATGTGAAAGCAAATTACGGGAACTTTTAGCCCAGCGTGTCGTTGGGTGCGGCGCCGTGGGTAGCTGCTGGGCTAGTGATTTTGAATCTTGCGCCTTGCCTGCTTATCAGACCATACTGGGCATGCTCGTAACTTCAGGAACTTATTTCGAAGGGTATATGTTTCGGGGCGGTGTGAATGTAGAAATAATTAATGGGTATTTTTTAGCCTAAAAAAGTTCTCGTACATGTACTTTAACGGGGATTCTTCTGATCGAGGCGGTTTGAAACCACCTTTTGTAATACAGGGTCTAAGCGCTCAGAATCTAATAAATCTATAGAGAAGATGCATGAAAATCATGACCTTTCTCGACCTAGTCGTCCAGGAAGTTATTCATGAGGAAACATCAGTGAGGCATGAATGATGCATGCTTTATATAAAGACAGTTCCCACTAGCCAACATTAGTTCATGCAACAGTTATACCAACAAAACCAACTCGAAACCGAATGATGGTTCTTTTTTATCTATCAGCATCGCCCTAATTCAAATCGAAAACAAAGGAATCCACCAAGAAATAAGTTGAGGTTTACATGTACATGTACATACGTGTACATTTAGCTTTTTTTCTATCGACTTTGTAAAAACATGAATGTAATGTACATGTATACAGTAGCTGGAATATTATAAAGGCCCTTTAAGTCTTGGGGGACAGTTTTGATGGTATTACTGTGGCATTATATGTACAATGTACATGTACTGTTCAGAGGGGGGGGGGAGGGGTAGATCTGTGCAAATTTATGGACAGTGAAAAAAAAAACCTGGTCTGAATTTTCAGACTACAAGAGGGGAATGGGAAGTTGTGTATTGTACATGTACATATAGCTTAGAACTCGAAATACAACTATAGCACAGTACAGACCTTCATTTTTGAGGAGCGCGATCGCGTCGGCGCTCCTCCTGCGCTCCTAAAATAGGAACAAAAAATCACGCTCCTAAAAAAAATTAAAAAATATAAAAAATCGCCAAAACTCCACATTTTACATCTCCAAATCCATGAAACGGCCATCCATCCTCCACAATTCCCTGAAACACCTTAATTCAGTTGAAAACCATCAGAAAAATGAAGAACACTTACCTCCCTCCCGACTCCGAGCGGAACTTAAACCCGGCAAACATTGCAGTCCAACATGCAGATTTTCATGGCAACACCATGGAAGTCCTCACTCAGGACCACAACACCTACCGAGCATAAGTCAAAATTAGAGCCGGGTAAGAGGCGAATACTCTTCATCCCCCCCCACAGCTTGGAACCACAGAAAATATATGGCCACCTCATGGACCCAAAGATACAAAATGCAAAATTTCAGCAATTTCTTCCTTTTTTTTTCTTTTTAGCAGGAGTGCGATATTTTGTAAACATATTGACCCAGGCCTAGTTTCACAGATTAATTAATAGCTACACAGCTATTGCATATATACGATATTAAGAAAAATCTACAATTTATCATACATGTATTGTATTGAATTGATTTGAGTTCCTCAAGGAGAGCGATTCTGAGGAGCTCAATTGAGCTCCTCAATAAAATAAGGAGAGCGATTTAGTGAGCTCCACGAAATTATAAACGTGAAGGACTGACAGCAGTTGGAATTTGTCAAGAGTATTGGCAGAGGAGAAGACAATTAAATTCTTAAATTATAAAAGACTAAATTATGATGATAACGTATTAATGGTCATGATTGACTGTTGACACCTGATAAAGAATTTATCAAAAATAAATTTTGATTGTGGTTTCATTACAAAATGATTGAACATTTTGATGATTTACTGCTTGCAGTGTGCTAGGAAAGGGTACTGCTACATGTATTTTATTAATATGGCCCTGAAATTGCACCAAGGTTGTACTTGATTATTATCTAGCATTTTAAAGGCATTTATTCCGGCATTACATTGTAATATCTCTTAAAGAGCAAAAGAGGGTTACATACATGTACATGTAGCTCTATGGAATAAACAATTAAACATGTACAGTGCGTACATGCCCCCTGTGCATGGAAGAAAATCTTGCACAATGCAGACACAACGGTGCAACAATCCCCAACCGAACATGCAATTTACAGCACACGTGCCGCTTTGCTCGGTGAACGGCAGCGAGCGATGGTAGCCGAATTAGTAATTCCTTCCTCTACGATATAAATACACGGTGCCTCGTTGAACTGCATGTATCCTTAAACACACAGTTCAACATGTGATTATCGTAGAGCATAGTAGCAGTTCTTCCTTGGCATTGACTATGTACATTAATAAGTAAATTACATACATGTAAGTACTTCTCTATTGAATTCATTCCTCACATAATTTTCTATAAATTCATCATCCTTACAATTATTTGAATTCAAAAGTTCAAAGATGTTTTGATTTTTCAATCCAAGAACATAGGCCCTACTGTAGGTCTGCAAGCTTGATTGAAGCCGACTCCCAATTAGGAAATGGCAAAATTATGATTATTACAAGTTTTACAATAAAGAAAGCCTGTTGAATCTATAACAATTGAAATACATGTACAGGCATATAAAATTACAAGGAATGTATCATCAGCTACACTTACATGTATACATATCAAAGAGCTCTATGATTTTTTAAAACAATATATTAATAAAACAGTATTTTATAATATTTCCCTTTTTAAAAATTTCATTGCACAGTGCACTTTGTATTTATTCTCACCAAATTGTTGCTAGTAGGAACTTGCTAGGATAGAAATGGTTTTTTAAATGACATGTGCAATAAACATACATACTAATAGAAAACAACTGCAAAAGCAGAGCAAGTTAAAGGAGGGAGTCACAACTCACACGCTATTTGTGAATGCGGACGGACCACAAAGGATCGTTGCGATGATTCAGACGCAATCATCAGTCATCCATGTGGCCTTGTACATTGGTTTGGGTGCCTTCAAGTTCAAAACCATTGATCATTATCATCATTCTATGCCCTGTTCAACACAGGGGGAATGCATTGCAAGATTCCACTACTACATACATGTAGAGTCTATACAGTTACTTACAGTATAAGCATCCCCCCTCCCCCCCCATTGGCTTTTCATACAATGTAGTATACATGTACATAAATATGAGTCAAAGTGGTACTACATGTACATGTATGTGAAATCTACTTTGGTATAAAAAAAATGATGATTTGCTTACAGTAGTACATACACAGTGAACATGATATTGAATTCCTATACTAAATCATCAGGTACACAATGTAGAGCCTACAATGTACATTAACCAACCCCCCCCCCCCATCAGCCACCACCCCTGAATATACATCTTCTTGGTATAGAGAGGGGGTGATCCCTCCTCCATCTCTTTCTTTATCTCTCTTTCTATAATGTTAATTTAAACTCCCACTCTCTCTCTCTCCGTCTCCCATCTTCCATCCCACTATCTAACTACTCATCCTGTCTCTCCATCTCTCTCGCACCCCCCCCCCTTCCCCTGTTTACTCTCTTGTCTATCCACCACCCTCCCACCCTCTCTCTCTCTTGCACACCCCTTCCCCTCTGTTACTCTCTTCCATATCCACCACCTACCCCCCCCCCCTCCTCCACCTCTCTCTCTCTCAGACTGCCGCTCATTGAGTAAGATACGAAACCAGATACATAAAATTATGGGCGATGCGCCGCTTCTACCATGGACCCAACTAAAAACTGCTGAGAATCCTTACCCAAATCCCAAACTAACAAAGAAGAAAAAGATTTATTCAGCCTTTGGGCTACTCATTTAGCATGGAAGGGAAAAATCGATGCGTTTCTGCACCAGCTACTTTCAATCTTCACATGCACGTCGAGTGCTCCTGCTTTACACGATGCACAGGCGGCAAGCCTACATGTATATTGCATTTGAACTAATATACAGTACATAGGATCACACTGTAATACCTGTTGCTAAAAATACATCAGGTAAAAAAAACCATGATTTGAAAATGGGAATTGCTATACAAAATACCACTTTCAAATACCTTGAATGTAGTGTATAGTGCATCGCATGAATGTTTCTTCACCATACAATCTTGATTTTCGATTATGATCAAAATCAGCTTTCATGTACAGTAGGCCTACACGTACAATGTATTGTAGTCCCTGTACGAACTCTGTTTGCTTAAAAAAATTATAACAGTCAGATGTAAAAGTTCAAAAATTTGGGGTTTTACAAGTATACATGTAAAGATTGTGTGTGGGGAGAAAAATAAGCAGTCTGTTGTCTGTTCACCTATTAAATGAATATTAAAAATAAAACTTTTATTAAATTTATTTTTAATATTCATTTAATAGGTGAACAGACAACAGACTGCTTATTTTTCTCCCCACACATAGTGACACAATCTTCACATGTATACTTGTAAAACCCCAAATTTTTTAACTTTTACATCATAATTCATAAATGGAACGTTGTGGCCCAGCGGATTTGTCTTCTGACTTTGAAACAGAGGGTCGTGGGTTCAAATCCCAGCCATGGCATATTTTACTTCAGCAATAAATTCATCCACACTGTGCTGCACTCAACCCTGGTGAGGTGAATGGGTACCCGGCAGGATTAATTCCTCGAGTGCATGAGCGCTGAAAGGCAGCTCGAGCTAAAGCCGGGGTAATAGCAATATAAATAAAATTGCGCCTCGGAATAGAATATTTCTAGATAGATGGCACTATATAATTGCCTATTATTATTATTCTACTCAAACTAATTTCCCTGTGTGAATTTGCGTGCAACCCTGATGGCCAACCTGACAGATATTATTAAATAAAACATGTGGTTCATTTATAATACATCACACGGACTAGCACCTAGGATATTAAAGTTTTAAAGTAACGGTACCATGGTCTTTATACCTACTGCACTTTGCAGCCAATGATGCATTCCATTACTTCATTAAATTTCCATAGATGTACTCACTAGATGAAAATGATTCTGTAATGATCATTATAGCAGAGTCAATAAACGACAACCCTTCTTGTAGTGTGACATGAGATACAGATGTGTTTAAATAATTTGTTAACTAAAATACAGGTCATGATGATCTATGTAAAGTTGAATATTAATAAGATTTCAATCGCAATGAAGGGGTTTACATGTATACACATTATTAGGCTTAATGCCTTGTACAGTTTACACTACAGATACAAAAAAAAACTTAATAATAAAAGTTGTGACAACCAAAATTGAGGGGGGGGGGGGGGGGATTCATATTTGCCATGCAACAAGAACTGTTAAGCATTACATTAAGTCTGGGAGTGTTTACTTTATAATCTCAACAAGAACATGTACATGTATAGTGAATTATAATGGCTGTGTCTTTAAAATCTGTTAAATATGCTCTATAAAAAATTATTTGAAAACTTTATGAAAAGCTACAATGTAGACCTCCTGGGCAGGGGAAATACATGTAACTGTTTGCTTATAAATCTCTTCTAAATACAGTGTTCCTTATAATCTTTTAATACTGTACTGGGAATTAAATCCCTAGTAATTATAATACGCTTTTAAAGTAAAATAATATAGGGAGGAAAGATAATGCAGTACTGTACATTGTATGTACTTTTTGACATCTGCAGAAAAAAAATCAATATCTGAAGAAGGCTCAATCACAGCTGATCCTATTTAAAACCCCCTGTCAATAAATCCTATTCAAAATGTGCCCTCAATAGCTATTAGCCCACCCCCTTTATACCTGAACAAAGACTAAAACCACAGCCATTTAAAGTAAAGTACAGTATACTGTACAGTTAGCTGTTGTACAATATACAATAGAGTGAATTGAAAGATTACAGCTCAGGAGACAAAAGGAATGTTCAAGTAAATTACAAGACCTGCAAAAGCTATTAAGACACCTACACATGTACACATGGAGCGTTGTGGCCCAGTGGATTAGTCTCCGGACTCTGAAACAGAGGGTCGTGGGTTCGAATCCCAACCATGGCATAATTTCCTTCAGCAAGAAATTGATCTACAATGTGCTGCACTCAACCCAGGTGAGGTAAATGGGTACCTGGCAGGAATTTATTCCTTGAAACGCAGCACGCGTAAGAGCTGCACTGCTAAAGCCAGGGTAATTATGCTGCATACTGTAGAGCGCTTGGAGACTTCTGACAAAGTATTAAGCGCTATATAAGCAAGTATAATTATTACCTTTAAAGATACATGTAATGTTCTTTGTGAAGGCAGTCAAGACTCAAGACTGTCTTATACCCTTTTCATAAACCTATCCTCCAATTAGCCGCCTAAGAGTAATGCGGATAATTCAATAAAAATTGCGTTCATAAACTCCGAAAATAAGCCGCATTATTTTTACGAGCGCCCGTCCTGAAAAAGGCGGATAATCGCCATGACAACTGGACACGCCCCCTCCGATGCGGTTGTGTTGGAAAAGGGTGACCTTGTGACCGCACCATGGCAATTATCCGCATTATTTGGAAATGCGTTCATAAACTCAAAATTTTGTCCCGATGCTGCTATTATGCGGATAATAGCAGCATCAGAGTAATGCGGATAACTCTTGTCCTCCTCCAATTTTACGACCAAATTATGCTGCTATTAGCCGCCTAATTCATTTTAATGGGGTTTATGAAAGGGGTATAACTCACAAGCTCATTACATGTAGTCACAATAACAGAACAAGCACACTCTTGATACATGTACAGGTATGTTTCATAGCAATCAAAACTTGAGTTAGCGCTGGCTGTGATTTGACTCTGTTTCTGGTCAAAGTGACTCATTTCCAGGTTATTTTGACTAAGAATTGAGTGATTTTCAGCTGATGCCACGCAATTCAGAGCTCAATAAATTATCAATCTGAGTGTAAATTTAAACTTGGAATAGAGTTGACTCTCAGCTAGTCCCATTCTGAGAGTCAAATTTGACTTCATAGAAATGAGTGCAGTTAGGACATGACAGGTAACTTTGTCCAAGTCTAATCTTTTGGGACCAAAGAAGAAAGAAATGTGAATGACTTCCCGAAATCAAGATTTGACTAAAAAGAGGTAGGTCTACATCATGCATGTTTTGCACAATCTTTGTGACCCCCCCCCCCCCCCGGTCCTAAAAAAATTCTTCGTCTTGGGTGAATATTTGACTTAATGTAAGGATGGTCAACTTTATTGTGTGTGAGCTAACCTGTAGTTGTGCATCAGGACCAGCTTTGATGTGTGGTGGGTGGGCTTTAAATCGAGGGGGGGGGGGGAGAACAGCGTGATAGAATGTTAACCCTGAAAACAATGCTTTGTATTTTCGCTTTGATTTGTGATTCTTGTTTGTGGTCTAGAATTTGAGCAAACCCACCCTAAGAACATGCGCAAAAAAATCCACTTCAGGTACAGGTAATAAATATTTCAATCCAACCCGCCCCAACTATAAAGAACAAGTGCTAAAAAAAACTCCATTTCAGGGGACGGCTTTATCCTTGTATTGACTCAATTTCCAATTGTTCATGTGTTGACACATGCAGCTTACATGTTCTCTGATTGCCCAAACCCTGAAGGTAAGAGAGTGGTAACACCTCTCTGGTCTTTTGTTGAGAAACATGTCATCACTATACAAGATAAACAGACCAGTGGCAGAAATGAGATCAGGGGTGAATCACCAGTCTCAATCACACTGTAACAGGAGGGGTTTTGGAATGGAAAAACTAAAAGAAAGGGCAATTTCAGATCAGAACGAACATTAATATTGATAATATGAAAGGTGTGGGGGTTTAGAGGGTGGAAGCAGGGAGGCATCTGCATGAATTATACGAAGCATGATAAAAAAAAGTAAAACAACAACCATGATCTTATATCTCTGAATTGAAAATTAAGATATACACTGTACATGTACTTGCTATTGATGAAATGCGCACACTTAAAATCTTAAGTACATGTAGTTGGACATTAGGAAGAGGAAAAACTTTGATTAAAAAATATACTAAAAATCAATATTCAAACTAAAACATTAGAACAAAGGATGTGCTTGGCAAAGTTACAAAACAAAAATAAATACGAAACCAGATTTTTGAGGAAAATTAGCACAGAACACACTAAAAACAAGGACGGCAAAGGAGAACATACATGTATTCCCTGTACAACATTAAAAAAAACACTCTTGTGCCGCTGAGAAAAACCCATTCTATTTCATCACTGAATGAATGAAATGAAGAGAAATCAAGGACTGCCACTTGAAGGTTCTTAACCGCAGCCAGAGCTGCTGAAAATACATTTTTAATTGGGCCTCAGAATTGCACGGCAAATACTTGATGAACGAGAGATGAAATCGGACTTGATGGCCAGTCAAATTTGCTTAATACTGATGAAGAGAATGAGAGGGATGATGCTAAAGGAATGTGAATGGATCGAAAAGAGACACGTCTGGGAGAGTTCAGGGTGAAGGCATTTCATTATAAAAATATTGCTTCCTATCAATGATTTCAATGTTTATAGTTAAAGTGAAATCACATTTGAAATAAAATACTGACTTTAGATAATACAATGTATATTTCTTTTCAAGTACTGTTTCAATGGATGCTGGCAGATCCAATTTTTCTTTATCTTTTTTTGAGTTTTAATTGACTATAAAGAAATTGCTCCTAAAGTAGTATAGATGGAATAACTTTAATTTTTCCCCCATGTGGTCTAAGTACAGGGAGATAATAAAATTAGAATTTTTGGTCAGCAGTTTAATACCAAAGCAGTAATACCAGACCAGTTTTTACCCGAGAATGAGCCGACAAACATTTGTCGGCTGGAGTCTTTAGAAAACATACATGTAGGTCCATGGTTATAGTGAATTCATTCAGTCTCCAATAGTCAAAATTTATAAAACCTCTAATATAAGATAAGCTCTTCAGTTAATAAAAACTTGATTTCTTTGACTGGAATATGCTGAAATGTACATGTGTACATGTGTAGTTCCTACATGTATTTCAAAAGTCACAGCCCTGCAAGGCCTGTATAAGTTTGCAGAGGTTTTATTTCACCAAAATATGAAACTTACTTCACTCTTGTATTTTTCTACAGTAGTTGTTTACATTTCATTCTTGAATGGGATATTTGAATTCATTCATAAACACTTTCCATTCAAACAAAAGCTCAGGAATATGTAAATGTCAATCACTGCTTGAACGTGCAATGACTGCGTGTACGGGATGAGAGATGCGCGAGAGGACTCACCGAGGAGGGCTTGAAAGAGACGACTTTTGAAGATGCGGATGACACGTTCGATGGCGTTGCGGAGAGGGCGGTCCCCTGGAGCAGTCAGCTTGGAGTGGTACTCCTCCAGGAGCTCCAGGGCCCTGGAGGCTTCTGGATGGGTTGAAGGAGGAGAGAAGCAAAGAGATGGAGAGAGAGGGATGAAGAAAGAGAGAGATAGAACAGATGGGTATTAAAAGAGAGAGATATTTGTTATGTCTTTATTATTCTTTTGAAAATTTTGATGGTCTTGTATACCCAATAATTTCACAATTGCATAATGACTAAATCAAATTCCAAGCTGAAAATAAAAAGTACAATGACTTGTACCCCACTTGTGGGCAATTCTAGCTCTGCCACTGTGTTTGACAAACAAATAAAAAATGAAAGAATTGCTAACAAGTGGATTACTAGCAATTGAAAAAATATAAAGAAATCAATAATTATGCAAATGGAATACTTTTTTGTTTTCAAATCAGAGACGTCCCCTTGCTGCCCCAAAACAATCTTTTCAATTTATACACAACTTTGACAAAAATATACGCTGTAGGCTATCACAGACAAGTTCCTGTAGATAAACAAGTACAGGTGTATTTAATAATTCCCAAATTTTCTTTCAAACTTACGTCTCATTGTAATAGTTGTGTCTACCGCATTAACATCATCCTCGTAACTTGAATCCGACATTCTTGATCAAAATACTTCAATACCTTTGTGAGAGTACCTGGCAAATACTATACAAGGCCGGGAAACGAATGCTCTGCACTTATCGAAACGTAATTCAAATCTACAGTGTATCTTAATGTACACAAATCCTCGACACTGTCTGAAATGCAAAGCGTGAAAATGCTTAATTGGTCCAGGGTACTTTGTGTCAAAGTTCACTCACTGATTGTACAGTAGTGGATGGATACAATTTGTTAATTATTATGCTATCAAGCACTGATTTGCTTGTGTATTCTAGAAGTGAGCACTGTGACCCATACATTAAAGGAAGGAACCACATTTAAATGTGCATGGCCCAGTTATCACGGTTCATAAATTGGTTTAAAATTATGTAAAGTCTACAGCAGCAGGTCTCGAAATGGGATTGAAGAGGGGCAATTTTTCATAGCCAAGGCAGCAGACAGAGAGAAAAATTATAAGATTATAATTTAAAGGGAAAAAGACACTACAGCCAAATAAAAAGGGCACAATTTCAGTTCCCTCAACTTTGGCGAAAAGGAAGCGCTTTATAGGCATCGCCTCCACTAACATTTTGAGGGTTCACGTTTTGATAACATAGGCCTGCATTTTTTTTAGGACTGTAGAACATGAAAGTTAAAACCTTCATAAACTTCAAATTTCACTTGGAAAATACATCCAGTTTGCAAATACATAGGTCTAATGCTATGTCCGTTAAACTTATACAGGGAATAACTTTGCTTCACAAATTTGAATAGCTTTTTTGGTCATAAGAGGGAAGCTCTCAACTTTTATATAAAAATATGCTATACAATTACAAAAGACTTTTATGCATAATAACTGTCTTTAAAAAAATGTGGAGCAAATTGCGATGCGATACCAGGAAAATTATTCCCTGCTACATGTATATAAAGCTTTCACATTGTCAAGACCAACGCTCAGGACTCTGAAACGTATGCAAATTGATTCATACATGTACGGGTATTAGAAATCAACTCCAACTGCCCCCTCCCAAATCCCTGCACTAGCCAGTTAGGCCTAGGTCGATGACTTTTCCCCATGTCTATACTATCTGCATGTATCCTAGACAGGATGCAGGATATGACTAGTAAGGTTTCATGCAAGACAGATAGTCCTTGCTTCAAAACAATCTCTTCCTTGCATGCTACCCTTGCAAGGTCTGGGTGAACCGAAAACAAGTTTTCATGTTCCAGTGTACTGTACGAGCAGAGAAAACTTGTAGTCGAAAGTTTGCATGACTATACATGTACATCGATATTGCATAAATTGGTCGTTTCGTACAAATCATCAACAGAGTGAATACATAACGATTTTGTGGAACTTTGGTTCACTAGAAACAGAAAATAACGAAGAGTTACCTCAAAATTTTCGGCTGCTAACTGCAACATTGCAGTGAATACATTGAGTGAATACATTCCTATTTTTATTTCTTTTTTTAATGCAAACTTTATAACATAAAACTGCATAAACTAGCATTTTAAAATAAAGTTTTAAGCCTACATGTACATGTACTTGCCAAAAATTTTAATAATCTATAGGCCTAGGCCTATGTATCTCCCTAAGAATTAAACAAATTATCTTTCATATCGTACTCTTTTACCCTATTTAATTTTTTAAATCAAAGTACAAGTAGGCCTATAATAATGACCCCTTGATGTGTAGGCCTACATGTACATGTACATATGCAGGCCTTGTACTGTATACTGGACAGGTACATGTACATATGAATTTTGAAGGCAAAATTCCCGAAAAAACCTTTTTCCACTTTTGCTTGGAACTGCCTGCCAATACACATGTACATGTAGCATACATACTGTACATGTAGTTCCATGTACATGTACATGTACACATGTATTACATGAGGAGCTAAATTTTGTTTAGGGGAGAGGGAGGGGAGGGGACACCCTGAAAGTCTACAGGATTACATCAGGGACATGAGTCCCTGATACCATATGTTCAAAAAAGTTAATCACCCACACAAGGCTAAATGTGGAATGTGAAGTATGCAAGTCTGAACTGAAAATGGGATAGTTGCTAAGGTCAACAGGGGTCATGGGCATAAAGCCTGTACTGTTATCCAAATTCCAAATATGCATGTACATGTACATTATTAGTACTGCACATGTAGATGTAGGCCTACATGTACACATGTACATGTAGGTAAATTTCAAAGTGAAACTGAAAGCTTGGTGATTGTGCATTTCTTGAACCTGTATCAGGACCCTTGCAGTTTAATACACTATGCAAAGGCCTGGGGTGGTATTCTGAAAACGTTCTTATCTTTGTTGTTATCTTTTATCTTATCTCACTGAGATAAGAAGACGCTAAAATCATTGCAAATCGGTATTCTGAAAATCTTCTTAACGCGTTCTTATCTCTGTAAGGACTGCCCCCTTCTTATCTCCAACACGCCCATTTTTAAGATTTTACCAATCAAAATGCGCTTTATATTGGCAGTTTAACCTATAGAAGCGTTCCTTATGTGAAGAGAATATCATGGGCGCTGCGCGTTCACCGTTTCTGGCGCATTGTGCAAAATAGGCATTTTATACGCAATGACTGATTTTATTATTTCGAAACGTCCACTTGCAAAAAAAAAAGTAAGAAAAGTAAATAAAGAAGGTACGAATAAAGAACAAAATATGAAGAAAGAAAGTAAGTAGGTATGAAAGAAAGAAGACAGAAAAGGGTCAGAATGAAGCAGAAAAAAAAAGATGAAAGGGACAAAGTAGAAAATAATGAAAAAATAAAGATTAAACGAAAGAAAGCAAGCAAAAAGAATTCAAAAATAAAAAAGAAAAAAATAGAATGAATAAAAGAAGGAAAAGGAAGAAAAAAATAGAACAATTATCCATGATAAAGTGAAGGAACAAAAATGAAGAAAAAAAAGAAATTGGTCAATTCCAGCCAAATGTTGCATTTTTCCATTTTCAAAAATTTCTTTTCGGAGCAATTTTGTTTATACTGTTTATAAGTATACAGTTTAAGGTTTACAAAAACACACTTATATTTACTATACCCTCATTCATTCATAAAATACGCAATGTACACTCTGTTGCATTGTGGTACTAAGATTTCATAGAAAATGTACAACTTTCACCCATCCTTGGCTCCTGGCAAGCAAAGGGTGCTGATGAAAAATCCCACTGTCCATGTGACCTCCAAGCAATAATTTACCATTAGCTGTATTGTTTTACACGCTGCAGTGAAACTATGAGGCACAAAATACATTTCAAGGTGTGTATGTTTGATGTCCCATAAGTCACAGTTTTGAGCATTAAGTTTCCCTCATATGCTGCCATAGACTCCTGGAGACAAGTATTGGACTTTTTTATCTACCATAGTACATGCTTGCTTCAACAAATCAAGCTGCATCTGTATTGGACTTGAAATAGCTATACTGGGGGGACATACATTTCAGTCCCATAAGTCACATGTCCCATAAGTCACATATACAGTTTGTAAACCATGCCACCTTAAAGCTGTCCATGACAGCAAAGAGAGAGACAAGAATGCTTAAAAGCTGGAGAACAGTATGCTGACTGTCAGAAAAAACAGTCTGAATATCAAAGGCAGTGCATTGAACAACAAAAAATAAGTTTGCATTGTGTGCCCAGTCCAGAAAGAAGGAGAAAACTGAATATGATCGCTAAAATGCAAAGCTGAGTGCAGGTGAATTGGGTTTGTTTCACCCTAGCTTTTAGTCATTTTTTAGGTCCAGATCATTCTCTTGGTTTTCTTGTCCCCTTAGAGTGTGCATCAACTGTTTTACATATGATGTGAACTTGGTATATACACGTAGTTCCATGGAAACTATTAAAACCTATGTCAATGTCCCATCAGTCACGAATTTTGTAGTTGAGCGACCCTCTGGATCCTGTCAAAATAAGAGCACCAGTCCTCAGATGCATTTAAGGCTACCATGAGCAGAGCTATTAAAGCCCCTGTAAATGCCAAAAAATTGTTCAGAAGCTTGCAATCAAGTTTTCTCAGAATCATTCCTGCCGCCTGCCAATAGAAAGGAACATGCGCATTTAAAGAGGACCAAAGGGTGGTGTCATAATGTCATGAACATCGAATCGCCGGTTCTAAACCTAGTCGCAGCTGCATGATCGTCTTACACATTTGTATTTGCAAAAATAATGATTTGTGTTGTCCTTGGTTGTTACCATCATTCTGATAGTCGTAAAAGGGCACTGGTTCATAAAGCTTTTCGTAACTTAAGAGCAACTTTAAGAATGACCGATGATCCTTGTGGTAAATGTCATCATACATTGGCAATGTTTTAGCATATAAGAAAGGATCACTAGTCATTCTGAAAAGTTGCTCCTAACTTACAACAGCTTTATGAAATGGCCCCAGGTTATTTTGTTTAGAACCAGGCCGCCATTACACCATGACAACTAACATCACTTTGGTACTCTACAAATGATGATGTCCTTACAGGCATTCAGAATTTCTATGAAAGAGATGACATATCAACCCAAGCAGCTGGCAAAAAAAGAAGTTGTGATAGGGTGCATCC
Source organism: Lytechinus variegatus (assembly GCF_018143015.1). Lineage (NCBI taxonomy): Eukaryota > Metazoa > Echinodermata > Echinoidea > Temnopleuroida > Toxopneustidae > Lytechinus > Lytechinus variegatus. Next base: position 9,005,871 of record NC_054755.1, on the reverse strand, counting down.
CCATGGTATATTATTTAACCAACATTTTTTGTATTGCCTGAAGTGTATAGTTAATGAATCTTGATGTTCCCTTTGTCAAATCGTGTCCCATGGGGTTCCAAATTGGCAATTTTGGCAGCCATCTTGGATTTTTCATGAAAATCAATTATTTTCATATTTTTTGCACAGACAATGGTATAATCTTCTATGTAAATGAATACACTTTTTACTATACAAGTATACATGTACATGCAGTTTAGATAGTAGAAAGCGATTGCAACTGTTTTCTAGACAGTCCAGTTAATGAATTTTTTAAAAAGAATTTATGCCAAAATTTTAATATTTTTTGTCAAAAATTTGCCTGTGCACTGATATCCATCTGTTTTATCATAAACATCAACAGCTAATGAAAAATATGAGCATTTGACACAAAAGAGAGTATATTAACAAGAATATTGATTTACTTCATGGCAGCATTAATGTCTTAATTTGCTTACATACAATACACTGAAAAGGTCATTTTCTTACCATACTGTATGAGACAGATAGAGAAAAGCAACATTTATTTGTCCTATCTGTAACAAATATGTCATATCATTATGTCCCATCAGTCACAATTGAAAGTGTGTACATTCTTTCTAATTGTTCATTTTTCATCTGTTTGCTAAATATTTATGATTGTAATTGTTTATTGATTATTTTCTACTTATTTGATTACAGTTCTTAAAACTTGATGACAAGTTAGGAAGCTTTTTTTTGGTTAATGTTCCCTTTATATAAATGAACTGCATGAAAAGATGTTTCTGCCCTTTGTTGAATTTATTTCTGACACAATGGCATGAATTATTAAGGGTGTCATCTTATTAGGAAATATTTATTCATGCTGAAATTAAGTTTGACTTAAAAAGTCATCGCGAGGAAATGTTAATTCCATGAAATGAGATAGGGTCCCATCAGTCACAGTCACTTGTCCCATAAGTCACACACGATTGCACACAACTACTGAAACAAATGAAATGAATCAAGTCCAATTCAAGTACTGTTAGTGAGTCCTATCACTAGTTAATCTCCAAGCCCAAATCTAAAAACATTGTCATAAAACTGAGATAGATATGGCACTTTGAACAAAAGAGCCCAATTTGTGTGGTCCATCAATGTCCCATAAGTCACAATGACATTTCTGAATATCTAGCACCCTATGCAACCAAGCTGAAAGCATACATTTTTGTATATAGTAAGTTTAAGTATTCTTCTTTCAGTTTAATAAAGTAAATCCATGTTTGTGCAGCTACTATTTCAGATATGCACCTCAGTTATGTGGAAAAAAGTATCAAATGTCCCATAAGTCACAATGGAATTGACCAATTAACTAAAAGGAATACACACAAAATAGAAAAAGGTCAAACTAATATAAGATAAAATAAATTAACAAGGAACCGAAAAAGAAAAAAAGTCTAAAAAAAAACGAAAGAAAGTTAGAAAGAAATAAAAAGAAAGAGAAAAAAGGGAATAAAAATGTAAAAAGTGAAGGAAGAGAGAAAAAAAAGAAAATTAAACAAAGAAATAAAGATGAGAGAAAAAATGGAAGGAAATTTGACGCAAATATGAAGACTACAAAAAGATAAAGAAAGAAAGGTAAATTCATAGAAATAAGAAATAAGGAAAGAAAAAAAAAAGAAAGAAGGGAAAATAAAAAGTTGGGAAAAAAAATCAATGGAAAGAATAAAGAAAAAGTTAAAGACAGAGAGAAGAAAGAAAGTAAAGAAAAAGAGTAAATAAAGAACAAACGAAAAAAGAATGAGCAAAATAAAGAAAAAAAAGAAAGTAAAAAAAGACACATAAGTGTCAGAAAGCAGAAATAAAAAAATAAGAAAAATTAAGAATTATTAAATGGAAGGACGAAAAAGGGGGGGGAATAAAAATGAATGATTAAAAAAGGAAAAGCATGTATAAAAACGAAAGAATGGAAGAAAAATAAGGAAGAAAAATAAAGATTACTTGTAAACAAGTGAAGGAAGAAAGAAAGAAAAAAGAAAAAGAAAGAAAAGGAAGAGAAACGGGGGGAAAGCAGAAAAAAGACTCAGTAAAGAAAAAAAAGAAAGGGATAAAACGAAAAGGGAAAATAAAAAAGGAAGAAAGATGAAGTATAAATGAAACAAAGCAAAAGAAAAAAAAAGAAATTAAAAGATTCAAACAGAACAAAAGTAAAGATATAAATGAAGAATGAAAGAAAAGAAGAAAGACAGACAGATAGGTAGAAAGACAGACAGATAGAAAGGAAGAAAGACAGACAGATAGAAAGGAATAAAAAATGGAAAAGAAAGAAGGGATAGAAAAAAGAGACGGGCAAAATAAAGGGTGAATGAAATAAATGGTGGGAGGAATACTTGTGGGTACTTGTTACTACTAGAGGCCATCGATTTTGAGCAAGAAAAAACGCGGACATCGTGAGATGTGATAACCCTCTAGCTATCTTAAATATTATCTTAAATATCGTGAAAGATAAGAAAGAAAAAAGATAAGAACGTTTTCAGAATACCACTTATCTACATTCTGTTCTTATCTTTTAGCGCGCTTTGGTATTATATGCGCGAGTTGTAAATTTACGCGCTCAGCATTGGGTGGAGAGCAAGATAAGAACAAAAGATAAGAAAAAGATAAGAACGTTTTCAGAATACCAATTTAAGAAAGTGACGTAGATAAGAACAAAATTAAGATAAGAACGTTTTCAGAATACCGCCCCAGGTCTCACCGCCTGAGCGTTGTTGGAGTGGTCGTGGAGCAGTAGGGAGAGAGGGTCGAATTTCGCTCACAAAATTGGGGAAAAAATCGAAAACAAAATAAAAACAATCGAAATCGAAAATGGTGAATGGGAGCGAGCGGTGATGACTTTTTTCTCTCCGCTCCACGACCGCTCCAACAACACGCTATATGGGCGGTGTGACCAGGCCTGAAACCTCCGTACAATGTTACATGAAATCAATGATGTCTAGTCAGTTTTCCATAGACAAAATGCTGCCACTTTTAATAAACAGCCAAATAAACATTAGTATGAAAAGCGCTGGTATCAAATACAAATCATAAAATCATCCATGATTTGTACATATACATGTATGTATGCACCCCTGCTATTTCAGCAGGAGATTGAGAACTAAATCTGACGTACATGTACGTGTGGGTCGTAAGACTACATGTAGTGTACATTATCAAGTTGGCACTCAAAATTAACGGTATTCATTCTATGATATCTTGTCCTAACATAACCTGACATACCGTACTTCATTTTCACTTTAAAAGTAACAGTACTTCAGTCTCATTGTTACATGTAGGCCTACATGTCACCTACATGTATATGTACATGTACATGTTTTAGGCCAGTAGTGTCTTGAACAGTCCAGTCTAAAAATGCAATAATATACACACGTTTATAGCTCATATTGCATTTCAACATTGTCCTGTATGGCAGGGGGTCCTAAAGCTGCGCGGGTCCTAAAGCTACGCACCACTCATCGCGCATGCAGTTTTTAATGGCAAATGCGCACTTTGTGTGGAATTGTGACTGCAGAGTGACGAACGATTCCTATTCAATTTTTTCTACAGAGGCTGCAGTAAATCTCTAAATGCAGAGAACACCCCCAACTGTTTTGAATTTTTGAGCTATATTCTCTTTAATTTCATATTATCCTATAATAGTATGAACATATTTTAGAAATTGAGGCACAGGAAATTCTATTATTCTGCATGATAAATCGAGTGCGTAGCTTTACATGTACACTGTAGGACCCCTTCTAACATCGGGCGGCGAATTCAAGAAGTGTTCGGAAAACACGGCGGGATTTTCGTATTAGTGAGTTTTGTGATATTTTGTCTTGCTTAATGATCTTTAGAATATTTGCCACAAGTTAGCGACAGATAATTTGTTCAAATATTAAAATTGGCATCGTTTCTATCGTTTGTAAACAAAGTGCGTAGCTTTAGGTCCCCCCATCATACAGTACATGCCAGAATCAGTATGCAAGGTGCATATAATATACATTTGTATTGGTACGCACATAAAGCCCACAATAAATTCCTCCAACACATACTTTGCAAACTACAGTGTACTTGGCCTGCTGTACTGACAAAAGATTTCTAAATTGCACATCTATGGATAAGTACTTGAAGGAGAACACAAAAATGCCAAGTGAATTCTTCGTGGGAAATTGAATCAACATTTATCGAGATGTATGGTGAACTGGGGAGTGAGCAAGAGTGTGCGTACTGAGCGAGGGAGCCCTGCACATTGAAGCTCAATGAAACCAATCAGTGCTGAACGAGGAATCCAAATCTGTGTACAGTGTAACTTGTATCTTAATTCTGCTTGTCTATTTGTCAGCCCGCCGCAAGAAAACCATTTGATTGAAAAGGAGACGAAATCTTCAAATAATTGTCACTTTACGGTGCAGCGGGAGTCTAGAAGAATGGGATATTGACGAAAGGTGGAAGTTTCATGATATTTTGAATATATTTTTGGATACTTTGGTCTTCAAATACATGTACTTAAAAATATGTCCCTAAATCAAGGTGTGTTTTTTTCTCATAAAATAAAAATTCAGCCCAATATTGGGGTAACAGATACCCCTAGTTAAAGACAATGAATCAACTCCAAACACCCTTTTCCCTCAATTTCAGTCTCACATATGGTGTACAGTGCCCTCGTGTACATTTTATTTTACTCACTCTATAACACCTCAAAACATACATAGTGAATCACGTCTAAAGTTCTTAAACCTAAAAAAGGAACCCTTGTCAAAATGTTTTTGCTGGTCATGCCTGTTAACACCAATAATTAAACTGCTCACCCTCCCCTTATGCATTTAGTATTAATATGTATTTCTTTAGCAATGCTGAATAGGATAATTACATGTAGTTTAAATACATGTATATATAGTTCAAAATTTAACTTAATTATAGAATCCTATAATTTCAGATACTGAAGCACTGCAGTTGTAAGTTTTATCTACTAGAAGTTTCATGGTTATCCATTATTAAAGAATCATTTTCCTTTTACCTGTACATAATACCTCAGTCACATTTGCTCTACGGTGGCCGTACGGCGAGTCGAAATTCATTTTTATTCAAACCACCTGCACATGTACACGTTGGTATTACCATGGTCCAACTAGAGATACATGTAGGTCCATGGTATTACAAAACTTGTGAGCAACTGTGAATGAGGTATATAACTTTCAATAGATTTTTTTTGTCTGTTCAAGGAATGCAGCTCACCTTTGGAGATTCACACCCCCACCACCATACATCAAACAGGCTTTATGGTGACAGACTGACAGAGTGCCTAGGTAGTCTATAGCCGCAGACTCTGCAAAAATATGTGCATCCGTTACTATTAGTCCTGTTTCATAAAAACTTGTGAATTACATGTTTAAGTGCTTTTCCTTTTAAGTTTGCTATTATATCAAATCAAATTTGTTTTTCTTGTGTGATGGTTTTATGCAATTACAGTACAGGCCAAGGACTGTTTAGTAAACAACAGACAGTAGCGCTATCAGACCAACTATTTTTTATTACAATACGAACTGTAGATCGTCATAGAAGATATGGAGGTCCATTACATGCAAGCAAAGGGTAAAGGAGGCGACAATACATGTGCTTTGTACATGTATGATGTATGTAAGGATCATTCTAGCTTTTATTCCACGGACATAAAATATTCATCAAAAACATTGTACAAATGAAGTGTTGCCTTGTCCTGGATATGATATCATACTTTGCAGTCCTGATATTACATTGTAGATGGTGTATAGTCAAGTACTGTGTAGGGGGGGGGAAACAAATATATTGCTGTACACATGCGTGACCAAATTATTTCCAAACACCCCCTAAACAAGTTTTTCTGTGTATGCAAAATAACCCCCTGAACAAGTTTTTTTTTGCGGGCTTAATTTAATAAACATTTTGGCCCCTAAAAAAGTTGTCATCAGAATATTACCCCAGGGAAAAAACATACCCTTAACATGTTTGGCTAGTCTTAAAAAAAAGCTGTGGAAAAAAACATACCTTACATGTATACGTTTGACCCCATGACTGACCATTGATCAGTCTTTCAAAACCACCCTTAAAAAAAAACCAGTGTTTTGGATACCCTTAAGACAAGTGCACGCGTTGCCCGCATCAAAACTGAAAAAAAAACACCCCTTCAACTGCGTTTTTTTGGTCAAGCATGTGTACAGCAATATATTTGACTGCCCCCCCCCCCCCGTTTGTACACACTACACAATGCCTTTGTGTGTCCTACACCATCTTGTTTACTGACTAGTGTAAGACAAGGGTCTGTGCATTCAGAGTTCAGACTACACTTGACAAGCCCACCTTCACCTGTCTTGGTAATGTTGGCAATGATTACACATCAGATGAAGTGATAGACTTCCTAATTTCAGGAGGCATGCCATTTTCTGCAGCTGATCCGACCCATAAATCTTGCAAAGGATGCTCTGTACACTGACTGTGCTATGGGTGTGAAGAACTGGATACAACCACGAACCCAACATTTATAAGCAGCATCCTAATTTGACTTTGGTGTAGAAAGTCAATGAGAAAGATGGATATTTCTTGCCCAAATGACTGTGAAATTCTGCCAACCCCAGATCAGATGTGGCACAACAAGCCATGCAATGCTAAGGCAACATTTTATACATTGTAAGTCAAGCGACAACAATTGCGGTCATGCTAGGGTCATCATACAGCCAAAAGTGTGATGGTATGATGACCCTGGCAAACAAAACGTTTTCTTTTCAGAAATCGCAAATACAAATCACTCGCAAGAAGTTGAAAAGTTAGAAAAATCAATTTCTTTTGTTTTTATGCATTTGGCCTATCAACAAATTGTAATCTACATGTTATGTAAAACAAGCTCAGAATAACATCACAGACTTTCGGTCAAAGTTATCTGAACAAAAAAAGGGTAATTTTTTAAGTTTATTCACCTTGTATTCAGCACTTCAACAATTTTGATTTACAGATTAGCCATTAACAGTAGGCCCACATCATTACGCACTACATACATGTAGAATATCAATGCAATATTTGGTAGCAGTCCTCCCAGTGCATCAGTTGGCGGCCAGGGAAAGGTAAAGCAAACTTAATCTAGTCTGCTGTGCAAACCCTTTACTCGAGTTAAGGGTATGAATTTCAGCCTACTCATGCCTTTTGCACTGAAGGCCCTCTGAATTGCAACAAGTTTTGTGCAAGTCTTTGCATGGAGACACATTTGTTGATCAAAGTTTCAATCAGGGTCTGTGCCTGCAGACTAAATTTTATCACTGTAACCGGATGGTTCCTTCACCCAAACAAATTATTATAAAACGAAATGAAAAATAAGTATAACCTGAAAATTTCAACAAAATCTGACACTAATAAAGTAAAGGAAGTTATGACAATATCATATTCTGCCTTCTTTTGATACAAATATATAAGAGACTTGATCAATATTAATAAAATTCAAATACATGTATGAAATTCCTGGTACATTAGATTTTCATCAAATTAATTTTGTTTACGATACAGTACTACAATACATGTTTAAAGTGGTTTTATTTCTCACAGAAAATGAAAATTGAATATCACGACTTATTGCCTTTATCAAACCAGAGTCCTCTTTGACTTTTTCTCATCAACCATAAACGACAGTATTGGGTTTTGATATCCTTTATTTTGCATACTGACAAGAATTATTCATAAATTGCCTACATGTATGTATGTACATTTATGTTCTGCGAAAGATATACTGACAAAATTTCATTTAAAAACTTCAATTCAAATGTGAATTTTTAAATCAAATTCTCTGAGTTTTGCTCTTGTCTGATTTTATATAGCTCAAATCAACTTGACGTTGCACTTCTCTCATCCTACTTCTTAAGATGTGTGTTCATTGTACATGGGCCTACTGAGCTTAGTAATACGATTCTTGCACATGTACCTTAATACTCAAAACCTTTCTCTAGTCTACTGTAGCCCTCCTACTTCTTCCACTCATATAGCCCACAGATAATCAATTGATACCTGTGTTATGTAGACAGATACAGAGTTACACGACTACCAGTCAGCTACATGTATTTTTTAAACTCACTATTAGTATTACCAGTACCTGTAAAACCAGACAATAGATCCAGTGGACCAAATCTATTGTTTTCTGGTTTTACTTTAAGTGACTTGAGTTTAAAGATAGCTGACTGGTAGAGTACCCGGTAGGTAACACTACAAATTAGAAAAGCAACAAGTTTGCAAGGATAACCCAACTGGCAGTGGCTGTAAAAAAAATTGTAGGTCAACCTGTTTAAGTTTAGGCCTCATTGGTACAAGAATTAATGTTTGATTTGTTGACTTATAAGTATTATTTGTCTTACATGTATTAAAAATCTAAAATACATCTGTATCTCAAACTCAACTGTTAAAAATGTTATCATACTGTCACTGATCTGGTAGCCAACGTGGTTCAGCGGAACAACCAACTACAGAGACTGAATTTTTTGGTATAGAATTGAACTCTACTGAACAATACGCTATGCCTTTCAGAAAATGATTTCATATGCTTAGAACATGTACATGTAACATTAGGCCTATTGTTCCAAAGAAAATTTCAAAAGAAAGATAAAATGAAAAAAAATCATGTGTTTCATACATGCAGTAATGTAATTGTAAATCATCTTTCTAATATCTTTGTTTTCTTAACATTCAAAGTTAACTTAAACAGTTATAGTCAAACTAAATGAACCCCCCCCCCACAAAAAAAAAAGTAATGTCATAAAATTACACAAGTCGGTGTTTTAAAAGAAAAGAAAAGGAATATTAATTTCAAACTGGTACATTCACTAGAAAACTCAATGTTGAAGTTAAATGTTTTCACAACAGTAAGACTTGACTTTTCATTTAGGCAGCTCTGTATACAGCCACACGCGTGTGTCTTTACCATCCAGCCACACGCGTGTGGTTATATCCAGAACACCTATTTGTGGATACCGCCACACGCCGCCAGTAATAACAGTAAAACGCGTATGTAGGTCTGACCGTCTATATCACGATCAAAATAACCTCATTTCTTCATTAAATTCTTACATTCTAAACCACTCTGATTTCTTTAAATCGTTTCAATTTCATTCTCACCGTCTTCTTTCCTTGCTTTTCTTGTCGTTACAAAAGGCCGCCTGTTAAATAGCAAATTTCCACACTTTTTCTACTTGTGTCGATTCTCTACTGACTCTAGGCTATGTGCGTGTACGTGCGTACGTACGAAACTCGGGATTCGTGCATGCTTAACGCTTGGTACGAAAATTATTCGTACCAAACGTAAACGTAACCCAAACTGTATATGTCTACTGCGCTGCGCTAACGCTGTATGGGTCTGCCACCGTACCGTGAAGGAAGCCAGAATCGACACAAGTAGAAAAAGAGAATTTGCTGTTAAACAGACGACCGTTTGTAACAAGACAAGAAAAGCAAGGAGAGAAGACGGTGAGAATGAAATTGAAATGATCTAAGGATATCAAAGGGGTTTAGAATGTAAGAATTTAATGAAGAAATGAGGTTATTTTGATCGTGATATAGACGGTCAGACCTACACACGTGTTTTACTGTTATTACTGGCGGCGTGTGGCGGTATCCACAGATAGGTGTTCTGGATATAACCACACGCGTGTGGCTGGATGGTAAAGACACACGCGTGTGGCTGTATACACTGCCTTTCATTTAAGGCTAAGCTCTCTTCTCAGCTCAGCTCAGTTAGTAACTCACTTCATCAAATCAACGACAGTCGACAGATGATCAAAAAATGAAAAATAAAAAATGAAAAAATACCAACCTTGCTTTCGAACAGGCATATTCACTGGAAAATCCACCGTTGATGAGAAGAAATTTCACAAAAGTGAAAGAAAATCCAAAATTAATCCACAAATTCAGGCCAGATAGATGCTATGCTAACTGAGCTGTGGCTTGTAACAGTTTGCCAGTATTGATGTTCAACGAACTCTGATGAGATTTCCTGCCGAGTCCAGCGGGGTTGAAACAGTGACGACTGCCTACGCCTTTCGTGGGAGTGGCTTCACTTTCATGGGGATGATAGTCCGCCTTTAATATCCAGAAAATCAGCGTTAAAATCCAGAATATGGAAAGATATCCGTGCACATACGACAGCAGAATGTAATGGTGATAAATGAAATAGATTAAATAACAAAACTTTCACAAAAACTGCCGAGGCAATCGCTTGTTGTTATTTACACTCAGAACGTGAAATTGCTCAAATGACAATATGGCGACCTTGTAATTGAGCGATCACGTGACTCCCTTGACCTGGGGGAATTTCTGTATATTTTTGCTCTGTTCCTCCAGTAAGGAAACCAGTTTATAAATTCTGTTGAAGGTACTTGGTAAGTTATCGTTAATCCAATCAGAGTAAATACATAATTCACATTTGAATCCTGTATAAACCTTCGAATTTTTCCAGTTTTTACTGGCTGTGCATGCATTGCAGTCCCACGCATACAAAATTGTGTATTGTCGGGTAAGAGAAACTTAAGTTTTTTTTTAATTTCTAAAAAAGTATTAGAATAAGCTCTAGATCTACACTCAGGCTTAGATCTATTTTTATTAAATTGTATGTTTTAATTTAATGATTATCATTTGAAAGTAATAATCAATGTAACAGACCGCTGGCAGCCGTCTGTTTTGAGGAGTTTTTTTTTTTAATATTTCTCGTACTAGGCCTAGGGCCTAGTCGTACACAGACGGCTCGCTATCGTGCAGCCACCATTAGGGGACTTACAATGCAAAATCCCCCCATCGGGGCTCTCCAATTTTTGTCTTTAATGAATCAAACTTTTGAAAATTAACATGACCGAAATGCAAATTAATATTCCCTCTTTCTTGGCATTAATTGCCAAAAAACTGGAAAAAAATCAAGTTAAAAGGAACAAAAACAGAACAGTGACTTACCTCGGCTGTCATGCAACTTCACTTCCATGTTTTATCTGAACTTAGTACATAAACATGTGGCCATTGAGTCCCCTGTACAGATCGCGCTAGAACTTCGGTCTCTGTATTTGGTGAGTGAAGCCAACGGAGTTCAGCTGAACAACCAACATAACAGAGACCGAAGCTTTTGGTCTATAATCAGTGTTACTAATCAAGTTAAAACATCTTTTCTTGACCCTGCTCTCAGTCAAGTTTCATTTTATTGTGCTGATTATCGAACCGGGCGGGTTATTGAAGTCCAAAAAGACTGTCTTTCATGTTTCAATTCTACAAAAAATTATATGTGTTATCAATGAAGTAAGGAGACTTTTGGAGACTTTAGGAGACTTGGACGTACCAGCAGTGTATCAGATATGCGAAAGCAACTCCACTGGGCTACTCTTCAGGAAAGAAGGGCACAACAGCGAGCTAGCATGGTCTACTGCATCATCAACAAGCTTATTGACATCCCGGATGACCACTTTATTCCATCAACTGGACCATGTACACGTGGAAATCCTGATAAGTTCCAAATTCCATATGCCAGAACACAAATATATCAAAGGACATTCTTTCCTGATGCTATCAGAATATGGAACTCACTCCCAGCAAAGATAGTTCACAGCACCTCCCTCGCGTCTTTCAAGCAGGAGGTGCAGCAAAGGAGGCTTCGTTAAGGCCTCTTCTGTTTTTAGCCGCACATAGTTTTGTAGAGATTTTTACTCGCACTATTCATATGGGCACTTGACAAGCACAAGTACGATAATATGCCAACGGCAGTCTGTACTTTACAGGAAGAAGAAGTAGCAATGAATTTTAAAAATTCACATATCGCATTGATTTTATCATCAATAATCCAGTCATTGGTCACTAAAAAAAAAACACCTGAAAAGATGATGAATATCCATATGATTTCCTCCATCCCCTTCTTCTTCTCCATCTCTTCTCAAGCTTCACAAGTTTATCCTCCTTCTTGGACAGTCCCAACCTATGCACGTTACATCTAATAAACTATTCGTCCAAGAGCAGGATGTTCACCCTACGTACATGTATTGCACCTGCCGATCCCAGCAAAAATCTTTAGGCTAAGTCAATCTTGACGTTTAGTTGCCATAATAACCGATATAAGTATTGTGGGCATTAGCAGAAAGACGCGACAAAGACCAGGTACATGATTTAGGCCTACGTATGTGTGAGACTTTCTATGATTTGGCATGAGATCACAGCCATTGTTAACAAAATGTATGGGGATAGGAGGGAGTCTCGCACATTTTGTCTGAGACTTGGCATGTCTGTCTTTCTTTTCTCCCTCTTCTCCCACTTTGGTTCCTTCAGTTCTCTCCCTTCTTTTATTTAGTGTGATGGATGAAATTGGCCATCATGAAGATCTTTTTTTAAACTTTGATTTCTACCAGCTTCCACAACTTTTTAATCTTCTGTTATTTTTACTCCAAACTACGTTTCACATTTCATCACCTTTTCTTCCTTTCCTTTGTTATTTGCATTGTATAATTCAGGGTCGAAGACTAGCCTGTTATCGCTATGACAACCATTCCCCAGCAGCAGAAGGAATCTCAGGAGGTCATCTCTGTGACGGCAGCACTGAAGGAACAGTATGATGCCATCAGGGCGCTGGGAAGTCAGAAAGCGTAAGTTCTTGGGGATCATTGATGGGTCCAAAATTTTGGAAATGATGGGGGCACAGAAAGTGGGTCAATTTGTACGGAATTTTTAAAAAAGAACAAAACTGGTGAGTGAATGAGACAACATTTTCGGAGTCACAAGAATATGATTTTTTAAAAGGCTTGTTTGTGGTGACTTTAACCAAGTTCATAGAACCATTGATTTGGTTGGATGGTTTATTCTTTAGCAAGAAAATGCCACAGTTATAACAGCCAAACTGACTTCAAACTGACCACATCTACATGTATTACGTTATTTCCAGTGACGTAACCGCAATTACTTTGGAGTTGGCTTCGTTGGTGTGAATTTATCATATGGAAGTGAATGCTCCAAAAGTTAAAACTATAGCAGGGTCCTGGTTGGGTCAAGCTATTGTTGTTTTTTTAGATACTCTCATGTTCCAGTGTTGAAAAATAACTCATCTTTTACAACGTGTAACTTCATAAGTAATTTGTTGAATAGTTTGAGTTAGCATTGATGATTCTTTATGTTGCAAAAGTGATGCCTGCCAACTTTGTCTACCCCTGGGAGCAAACTTTGGAACAGCACTTTATCACCAGTCACATGAATGACATGATTAATTCCCATTGCTTAGAACACAATTTGTCAACAATCGATTGTGGGCTTTAAGGGCCTTTATAATACCCTTAATTTCATATAGGGAGTGCCCTTTTGGCATGATTCTTTTTGGTGACCTTTTACATTCTCCACTTTCCTCTTCAGATGGCCATTCTTGACCGGCAACCCTCTAGTGGCCTTCAACACTGGTCTTGTTGGCCTGGTGTCCAACTCCTTCTTCCGTCGGATGCTGATGGTCCGACGTGGTCTCTTCCTCTCCAGCTTGCCCATGGCCGCCATACCGGGCATCACCATGACACTCGTCTACCCTATGGTCATCAGTACCCCGATACTGGTAGGGGACATACAGTGCCCTCTCTGTGCTTCGCTACGGGCAGGAGCCTTGGGGCTGACATTGGGTAAATCTCTAGGAAACACTTGCTAAAGACATTTGGTGCATTGCATGTTCCAATCAATGGCATATGATGCTAAGAGCTTGGGACCCTCATAATGAAAGCATCCTTTAAAGTTTCAAACTTTAAAGGATGCTTCTCACTGGGAAACAATTGGTTGTGGCTGTTGTGGTGGTTTGATTTGCCAATTTTTCTGATGAGTTTTGCAAACACTGGCAAAAGTTTGTTTGCAACATCCAAAGGTATGCATGTGCAAACTGTTTCAAAGTGGACATAACTTTATGCATTTGATGCACTTTTCTCAGTGGGTCGATTTCATCAAGGACCCATGTTCTCATGTCGTTGCTAGCATTGCTGAGTAAAAAAGGAACATCAACAATACTGTCTTATTACCGTTTGCAAATTAAAAGCTTGAAAAAAAATTAACACTTGCACCTGTTAAATGTGGAAAAGTAGATTCCCAAGAGTTGAACATATTCAAAATTTCTTTGCGACAGCAAAACTAATTACCAACTTTTACAAACCTTTCAAAACCTTTTATGAATGCTAGCAAAATACAAAGATGAGCTATTTTCACAAATGATTGCCATGCAGCAAAATACCACCTTAATGGTTAATTCATTTTTTTTTGTTTTCTATTTCCAAACCAGGTTCTGTATTCCCTTTTCTCCTATCCATCCCCCTCAACTCGGCTCTCGCCATCAGTTACGGTACCATGGAAGTCCCCTTGTTCTCCAAGAAGACCAGCTTCAGTGAGGCCCTCAAGTTCTGGCAGAGGAAGATGCGCTACTTCAAAGGCCAGTTCATCAGCATAGCCATCTTCCAGACTCTGATGTTTGCGTTCGTGGCCGACAGGCAGTTCACGTTGGCGCACACAGAACTGGATGTGCAGTTTGTGAAGGCGTCAAGGTGATAAAGGCCTCTTCTTACCGAAGTTCTTACCGTATCTACAAATTCTGGAAGATCATCTTGGTAGAGATTGTGTTTTGGGAGCTACCTGTGTGTGAACTGCCTGATGACAAAAGCACTTGTTTCCAAGATGACTTGAATAAGGACCAGTGAATTTGACCAATCACTGAAAATTTACTTGCCCAACAGTGATTTTTGCTGGTCTCCGACCGACGGACTGGTGTCGATTGCCAGTGTCTATCTTGCATGATAGGTTTGGGCAATCCATTGATCACTGTCTTTAATGTATTGTGCACTTTTAGTACAAAGTTTGTAGATTTTTCTTTCCAGGTGAAAACTACTTGGTTTAAAATACTTTTCAATACCTGTTTGGTCCAGTCCCATTTCTTCTCAAGTCATCTTGTTTGATAACTATTTGGTCCATTTACAATATTGTTGAATTTCCACATGCTACATGAATGACCATTTCGTACAAAACCCATTCGGTCTATCAGAATTCACTACATATCTGGTTTTAAGATGAACAAGAAAGGGTTTTAGTGTTTGCTAGGGCAAGTTATAAGTAAATTACAATTAGACCACATTGATTATTATATATATATATATAGTAACAAAATATGCTGAAGATAAAAGGTAATGCTTTCAATGCCAATATAGTTTTTATTTACTCAAATTTTCGACGGACCTCCATCTTCTTCAGGAGAACCTTTTATCTTCAGCATATTTTGTTACTATTAGAGAAGCCAATACGTGAAACTTTAAGATATATATATATGTATATATATATATATATATACATACATACATACATACATACATATATAAATATATTGGATTTTATTACAATAAAAACTATCAAAGTACAATCACAAGCAGTCAAAGACTGAAATGAGTGAATGTTTACATGTACAAATAGAAACATAACAAAATATAAAGTAAATCAATATTAAATACAATACAAATTTATACAGATGAATTCAAATGAAATGTATCATAAGTAAATACCAAAGGCCATAACATAATTACTACAAAGTGTCACTAATGAAGAATAGGGGGAATGAAGGATTAAGAAGAAAGAGGAGAGGAAAAAGATAAGAAAAGGGAAAGAAATAGGGATAAGACAAAAGAGAAGGGAAAGCAAGAGGTGGAAATTGGAAAGAGAATAAGAGGCAACCTTAAGAATAAAAAACACATTATACAATACAAGACATTTAACAATGGTCACTAAGATGTAAATGAAGTAGTAATTGAATCGAATTATTAGACTTTAAAAAGAAATGACAAGTTTGTATTTGATTGAATGATGGTTATACCAAATTACAATGAGATCAAATTATTGACAGAATTTTTAGAAGATCTGAGAATATATAATAGAGCTGTACATGTAAAGGCGACCGCACTCCTTACGATTGGTCTGCGACCCGATTTCAGAATAAAATGTAGTAGAATTTGATGCTAACATTGAGACTTGGAATATCTTACTGTGTAATGTTCTAAATCATGGTACGAATACCTATGTTCAAATCTGTGACTATGCTATCATCTTTCGTAGAATAAAAGCAAATTTAATAGAGTCGTAATGACGTCATAACAGTTGTAAGGTTGGCTACGATTTGAAACTAATTTGGCCTTTACTCCGAAATAAAGGCTTGCAATTTTTCAAAATGGTTATATAATGTATTCTTTCAATTAATTTAAACCTCAAATAAAATGATATGTTCCATTCACATTTTTCAGAAAATGAGCAAAATGCGATTTGTTCCAAAATCGGATCGCGAACATTCGTAAGGTGTGCGGTGGCCTTAAGTTATGCATGATGACTAGAACATGTTCTGGGGTGCTAAATTAGATTCACAATCATATAACGGTAAAATCCAATCATTGTAGATTAAGAAATACTTGGTGTTCACAACCATTTTAACTTAAATTTTATTATTTGTCAAAAGATGATTAATATAGGAAATTCAGTCCCATTATTCCTGAAATAGCAGGGAGAAATCACGGTGTCTCATTTAGCACAATAACATGTTCCAGTCCCTTGCAAAGCCATTCATAACTTGTAGGAACTGCTTTGTGAGACACCCTCTTAGAACTATACCATCTAGTTGGGTTATCATAAAGCTGTTCTCAAGTTGCAAGCGACTTTATAAAACTGGTGATCCTTTCTGTTGGTAAATGATACACTGCATATTTTCATTGGTGTTGTCTTAGTTTCTTAGAAGGGATCACCAGTCGTTCATAATGTCATTCGTTATTTACAAACAGCTTTATGAAACACCCAACGGGTGAAAAACGAATAGCTCTAAACCGTGTGACAGTCGCACGAGGGTGTTGCAAGGGTCTATAACAATTGATTGCAAAAATATGAATTACAAGTTAAGAATTATTCATCTTTATCATATCAGTTTAAATATGATATTGCAAGGAGCTGATCACCAAGCAGTAGCAAATAATGATTGATTTAGGATTGGATTAGGGACACAAATTTACCAACAATTGCAATTTTAAATTCGTAGATTGATTCCAACAGTATAATTAATTTCTTTTGCAAGAAAGAAACCTAAAATCAAACGCAAAATTGAAATGACTCAATTGCAAGATGTAATCAGGATTGAACTTGGGGTCTAAAATTTACCCGTTTCATGTATTGATTGCTATTTTGCCTTTAAGGAGCGAAGGGTTTTCTACCTTCTTGCATTTTGTTGGATTCACAATACGGTGCGCCAGCTATCGTTTGCTGTGGACAGGATGAAATTCGCAATGCATTATGGGAAAATGTAGACATCTGTTGCGCATGCATGCAATATGCTTCACTGGCTGACGCGGTTCAGTCGGTTTGCATAAAATTATGCTATTTACCAGGGTACAGGAGGTTGGGGAGAAATTTGCCTTATATGTATTTGCGAAATGTAGACTGTTTTCGGTGAATTCTTCCTCCGCTTTTGCCATATGGTTTTTATTTTTGAAGCATCACAGGCACATCGCACTGTGCGCTGCCTGAACGTGATGTCGACCCCGAAGTTAGAAATTGGCTTGTCGGCTGCAACCGATGGTGCACCGTCAATCCATCAAATTCCCTGTAAAGTCTAAATTTATTGTTGTATTGTAGAACACTACTACATATAGATATGATCTACATGTATATTTTGTATGTTTACAGCTCAAAGAGCAAACAATGTCTACAAATACTTTGTATTTGAAATATGACTATTAAATCATATTGAATCAATATGCTTCTGTTTAAGTTGGTTTAGTTTAGTATGAGTGTGTGGTTACCCCTCTTCCCCTCCTTTTTGGTACATTTTTTTGCATTAATTCTGAAGTCATTTATGTTTGTAAATCGAAATGGGGAGAAACTTATCACTAAATGCTGGGAGAAAATAGATCAAAGAAAAATAGTGTTCTGGATGTTCAAAATTTTGTTATCTAATCCGCAAGCGCCCCCCCCCCCCCTGTCATATGATATCAATTCCATTACATTTTTTTAGAAACAAAATTAAATTTATTCAACTTGTGCATCTGACACAAGTTAAGTCACCATGAATCATTAAGGAAAAAGAATATGTGGAAATTGTATAGCATTTGTTGATAATTTTGTTTTTAACTTATAAAAGCTAAATCAAGACTATCATAGAGAGAGAGAAAAGTAAAAGTTAGGTTAATATAAGAAGAGAACATGAGAAGAAAACCTAAGCAGTGTTTAAACTAATAGAAGTATTAAAGGAAATTGAAAGAAATTAAAGGAATGATGCAGTTAAAGAGATGACCCCGAAAAAAACATGATTTGGGCGAATAGTATTATTCTTCAGTCTCATGCCGGACAAGTCATTAAAAAAAAATCGTATTTTAAACGCAAGATGGCGCTATTCCAACTTTTGCGACGGAAACACTGAAATTTTCAGTTCAGTGGACGGAAACAACAATATGACAAGTAAGAAAGGACATTTGAATTCGAGCGAACATGGATTCTGACGAGAGCTGCTTTTCGTATAATTTTCTTTGATTCTTGCTATTATGGTGTAACATATATACAAAGGCTACATATATAGGCTGCAGGTAAATAGAAGCCGTATAACTTGTTGGCATCCAAATCTGATCGTAGAAGATGAAAAGGGTCAATATTATCTGTATAAAAATCAAGACACTCAACACCAAAGCGTCTCGGAGAGTCGGACACTACAGCATGATCTGTTCACATTTGCTATTTCGATATATAAACCGATATAGACCTATAGGGTGACGCGCATAAGTATGCATACCCTCTTAATTGTGCAATGCTGCCATCTCTCGGTAGATATAGGTCCAATCAGTCTGAAACTGCTGTCAATCACTTCTAAGATTGCAGCCTACGTGATGTGAAATTTCGAGGAAATTTCGAGAACTTTTTATGGATTTACAGCTGTTTCTTTTGGACTATAACTTTGAGGTTCTTCTTGGAGGATTGGAATTTTCAGTGTCAACCTGTTGGATCATCAAAATGGCAAGAAACAAGGGGATAAATGCAACTGTTTCAGAAAGAAAGAGGGTAATTCAACACAAATATTGAACAGAAGTAAAAGATTTGTTACATCCACCTGGGCTAAGAAGGAATGGCCTCATCTCTCAGACAGGAAACGGAAGGCCAAGAAGAGCAAATTGACTGCCCAAGCAAAGAGGTTTATCACTTCTTTTGTTAAAAACAAGTGGTGTCGAGGGTACCGTAAAGCTACAAAGGCCTTAAATTCAAGTGGCTTATTACCTGGTGGAGAAACTGTTTCAGCTAGGACTATTACAGATAAATACAATTGTATATTATCTCATCTAGGTGTACTTTGAAAAAATTATGAAGTTTTGTTGAAAAATATTGAATTTATGAACACTTTTTTCAGGTTAATGCCATGAGGTATGCATACTTATGTGCGCCACCCTATACATCTTGTATGAAAGCCGTAAGTATAAATTCATTCATAGCTTATTGATTTTCTGATTCAGACTAATCCGCAAAATGTGAACTCGATATGAATTAAGAGGTGGTCACTTTTGAGTGTTTTAAGCCAGCGTATGCCGCGACTGACGTATGGCAAGCCATTCCACTTATTATCCTATTTCTTGGCGTCGAAGATTCAATTCTTTACGCCAAGAGTTGCCATTCAGTGAGAACAAAGTCAAAGAATGAATTCTTGAAGTAAAGAATTCCATGACACCAAATCAAGGATTAAATAATTAATATCGAGAATTAAAATATTAAAACGGTTTGTCATACAAACGTTGGCGTACGTCCACGTATTACAGACCAATTAAAGCCCTATATAACCAAAATTTTATATTTCTATTGCTTAATCTGTGGCAAATGCCATTTAATCTGTCAAAAATTGTCATTAATAATCCGTTTTACAGCTCAAACAATTCATAAAATTTACATTTTGGCTTTGTATTAATTGATTACTGAATTTTATTTCTATTGTACTGGCTTTTAGTTAATTATTACCTTCTATTGAAAAAATTATGGCAGATATCAATCTATTCACAATGTCATTATCAATGCAGACTTCAACAGAAACAATCTATAATTGATTACATAATCATTTTCAATTTATCAAATTTTAATCGCTATCTATTTATATGATTCTTATATCTCGAATAAACAATTGTATCATTTTTTTAAATACTGGTCATCTGTCTGAGACTGTCTCGCAAATTGGTCTGTTTATATTAACTTCAAACATGTTCTAGGTTAAAAAACATTGTCAGTTAATTGTTGTAATACTTTATAAATTAATTGCCCTCCGTCATTTCACTTTCAAATTATTACTCATATTATTTACGATTTGGTACAATCTTACCTGGGGCCCGTTGCAGAAAGAGTTGCAATCAATCGCAACTCTAAAAATCAAGCGCAACTTGATTTTCAACCAATCAACAGCGCGCATTTGGGACTTGCGATTGATTTTTTGACTTGCGTTTAAACGCAACTCTTTCTGCAACGGGCCCCTGCTCTATTCCATGTATTATTGTGAATCTATTTTCCTTTGTTTTTATTTTATAAAATATACATCTAAATCTTTTGTAAACCCATGCATTTCAATCACTGGCGACCGTATGTGTATTGTTTTTTTTCAAATAAATAAACCATATAAAAATATATCATTTTGTTAGTAGCCCATCAAGAAAGGAAGTTGTTGTTCTGACGATTGCACTATTAATATCTAATTGATTTTTGTTTCGCAATGTCATCGAAAATATCCACTTCAACTACTCTTTATGGTGCTAATAGCTCACTCTAAAAATATTGATATATAGGCTTACCTCTTGAAACCGTTTAAGATTATAAAGACAGAATGAAGTTGTGTCTGCTGTGTGTCAATCTGCATTGATACATGCAATGATGGTCGTGTTTATGGATAAAAAGTAGTGTTCATTTTGGGCTTATCTGATAGGGAAAATGTGTATTAATCTTCTGATAATCAGAGATTTTGACAAGTTGACATGAATTACATAGAAATACAATAAAATTGAATGGTACAGTAGGCCTATTTAGACTATTGAAATTAAGATGAATTTTAAATTGCCAGTTCCCTCATATCAGGGGCCGCGGAAGCGGGGGGGGGGAGGCTTCAGCCCCCCACTTTTTCCAAAACCGTGTACAAAAACGTAAAAATGACCATAGGATTGTGATTTTTTGCATGATCAGCCCCCCCCCCCCCCCACTTGGAAAACCTTTCCACGGCCCGTGCATATTGTGCATGATGCAAAAAACCGTAAGAAAATAAAGGACTCATTTGCGTTACATGATTAAATAATATTTCGGTTAATCAAAACGGGAACTAAGAATGTCAAAGTAAGGAAAAATGTAATTTTTAAAATATTGAGAATTCTTATTTCAATCCAAACATGAATGACTTTTTCTTCTAAACATGGTGAGAAATTTGACCATACAATGCCTTGACTTTTCAAAAGTATTGGCATTGGAGTAGTACACAAGGACCATCTGTCAGGGATGTATCTTTTCCTCTGTCCTATTCTCGTACTTATCCAGGAAGTTCACCTTTTTGTTTTCACTATGTAACAGGGAGTGCCTCTTTCAAGAGCTTGTCCCAACAGTCAACTTTCCGTTTTTCGATGGCATTACACTCATGGTGTTATCGAACATTTCTACTTCATCATCCTAGCTATCATTACTAATAGATACTCATTATTCATTCTTAGGTAATCCCGACGGAAACCTAGCTGGTACTCAAGACATGCACATTCCTCATTTTCTGTCCCCAGCGATAGGCCCAACGCTATGCTGTCATCGTTCACTTTTCCTCCTGCTCGTCCTCGGCATCAAGGCAGTATTAAAATGAAGCCAACAAAATTTAAAGGGGGGGGGAGGGTATAGATACGGTGCACTGTTTGGGAAAATTTGCGAGCGAGCCAAACGAGCGAGGTGATATAGAAAATTTTGAAAATAATGATTAATTTTGCAATATTGAAACAAATTTGACTAGTTGAAGGGTCAAGATCCAGGTAAATAATGAAAGGTTTAATGAAAATTACAGTAAAGTGATTAGAATGATTTTTTATTATAAAAGAGGGGGGGGGGGGGGTGGCAACAGCCTCGAAATACCCATTAACACGTCCGTGCTCTATGCTGAAGAGCAAGCTCAAATGTAAAATATTTCAGTTGCATATTCATGGCCAACATCTTGGAGAGTGTTACCGGGACCGGGACCCGTTGTATATCTGTCCATGGTCACTGGTTGAGGGAGAGCATGGTGAGTCCGATGGTCTCTTGAAGTAGAGGGCTTTGGGTCTAATTTGGATGTTTCGTGTCCACCGTGGTGACTGGCCGCAAGTTCGGCGGCGTTGAATTCGGAGAGCGGCCGATGAGGGCAGACTTGACAGTGAATACTCCTGACAACATGCAATATTTTAGAAAATATTGAGAAGTGGTTAAATCAGTTATCCTTTTATAAGTGTCTATGTTAATATGTTAATACTTTCTTTCCAACTACCCTACATATTGTGTTATCGAGAATAACGGATGAGAATCTTCGTCAACATGATCGTCGTCGTCATCAACTGCTCATCGTCAGCAACCTCTTGCGTGAAAAAATACAAGCCTACACACACACCCCCACACACACACCCACATGCACACCCACACATATATATAATTACTGGCCTATAATAAACAAAATAATCGAAGAAAGCTTCTTCGACTTTTCTTCTATTTTGTATATGACTCTGTGCGTGTGTGTATATATATATTAATTAAAAAAAATATTTATGTACACGTGATTGAATGATGACGATGTTAATTTTAGAAGCATTTCTCAAACTTCATGGATTGTTATTTTAAGAAATTCTATTGGCAATATTTGCAAATTTGTTTTTATTACATTTTAACTTACCGCCTCCATGTCCGTGCGATGACGAATGCGAGCACGAGAATAAGAGTGATTCCAATGAAAGAGCTGTAAATCACAATAGCTGTAAGAACGGAAGGGAATGAATGTCTGAAACAGAAGACGACAGAATAATACCACATTTCTCACAAAAGATTCAACCTGATAAAAACAAAATAATGAATGTCTGAATCGATCATACCAAATTGTCTCCCAATTAAAAAGAATGTGTGTCATAAAATCTGTCTCTCAACATGGACTTTCTCTCAATCACCTTGTAAAAATATCCATCAAATTGTGATTTTTATGCATGTTTAGCCCTGTCCCAACTTACAGCACCCCCATTACAAATCAATCCCGTCACTGCACATTCTATGCGTATCACATTTTATCTTGGCATGCCATGAAGGGGGGGGGGGGGTCACTAGTCACTACCCCCTGTATAAGCAACTAGCTATAACTCACCACGATCAGTTAATGTAGTATTTCTTGCATATTCGTCGTCACAGCTGCTGTTTGAATTCACATTCACTGTGGTAAAAGTAATTAAACAACGTGATATATTTTTTTAAAATAATGGTTTATTATAGGTATGAGATTTGCCTTTAAATAAAATACACGTAGTTGTGGAAAATTTTATAATGGCTCCCAATTTTTATAAATCATTTTCGCTAAACACTGCGCTGTCAATAGTAAGTGAAAGTAAAGCACCGATTTCTAGTTCTTGATTGGAACACATGATTAATTAAAGGTCAAGTACACCTCAGAAAAATGTTGATTTAAATTAATAGAGATAAATCCGACATGCAAGCATAATGCTGAAAATTTCATCAAAATCGGATGTAAAATAAGAAAGTTATGACATTTTGAAGTTTCGCTTTTTTCACAAATTAGTCCTTGCACAATTTAGTCACATAATCGATGATGTCCTTTACTTATTTCTTCTTTTTGTAATTTTTACAGATTTCAAAATAAAGACCAACTTGACTGATTCATAGAATGTTAAACAATTGTAGTTCCACATGTTCAGGGAGAAATAAAACTTTGTTTCACAGGACAATGAGGAGAAAATATGGATATTTCATAAAATAAAATACAGAATGAATAGCGAGTGGGTAATGTCATCAGTTCCCTCATTTGTATACCGATCGGGATGCGCATATAACTGTGTTGTGAAATAACTTTCTTATTTTAAATCCGATTTTGATGAAATTTTCAGAATTATGCTTATTGAATTTTTCTCTTTTTATTCAAATAAACTTCTTGTTGGGGTAGACTTGTCCTTTAATTCATGGGGTAAAATCTCAATTCCCGTGTTTTAGGTTGAAAGCCATCTTTCATGATTCAGGACGCTGACTGCTGAAGCTAAACAGTGGGCCCATACACTATATAATTATTTTATTATTTTATTATTTGTTTCTTCCTGTCATGACAATGTACATAGTGTGACCATCAAAAAATGGAATTCATTGGATTTTACATAATAATAATGTATAATTATGATAATTTGCATAACTGATTATACCAAGGTTGTAGACATGCAGTGGTATGACAAAATAAGCAGATGTTTGAGCTGTTGTCAGACTTTTGGATATATGAAATACATACATAAATATAAAAACGATACTAAAAAGTCAAAACTAATGATTACACAAAGAAGGGAAAGAAAAAAAACAAGAAAAACAAATTATTATGTGCCACAACTATTTACAAATATTTACAAGGAGTGTGTGAGGCGTAATAATAGTTGAAATTATATCAATCTTTAAGTTTAAAATGTACAGTACAACAAAATGTGTCTTGCTAAAAATTACATCTTTGAGACAAGTATGCGTTTTACCGCACTTTTGAAGAAACACTCTAAAAACTGTGGTGTTAAGACTGACACCAGTTGGTGTTAATAGAGGACCAAACCCTGAGGTGTTAAAATTACACGCTAGAGATTGAACATAACACCAAAGGGTGTAAATGTAACAACCAAAGGTGTTGTGATAACACCTATCGGTGTTCAACTAACACTGTCAATTTAACACCGGTGTAAAATAACTGGTGTGGTCCTCTATGTACACCGGTTAACATTACAGTTTTTGCTGTGAATGCACTGATGATCTCGATCATGCCATCATCCCTTCAAAGATCGACGAGATCCGAGATCTTGTCTTCGGATCATCTCTTCAAATTGATATAGAGATCTCGTCATCTCAACATCTTTGCCGTAGGATGTACATAGACATGACTAAAACCTTGGTCACGTTAATTTTAGCCGCGGCGGCCGTCCGGCGAGTGGAAAACATTCGTTTAAAAAAAATTGTACCAGCTATATATTAAAAGGTGGTATATGAATAAAAATGAATAAAACGGCTGTTTTCGACTCGCCGTACGGCCGCCGTAGAGCAAATGTGACCGAGGCATTATAGCTTTCCTTAGACGTAATAATAGTTACATCCCATATTTTATGTATTTCGAGCACAATTTCCAGGTAAATTTTCAAAAACATTTTGTCTTACCGGTCATATCATACACGCTGACTGTGTCGTAACCACCACAAAGCTTGACAGGGTCACCTCGGCAAGGAATGCCGCACCTATCGTCATCCACTTGTTCGAGATACGTCTGAAAGCTGCAGAAGCATGAACATTTTGTGCGGTTGTATACACCTGCTAATGGGAATCTATATACTTTACATACTGCTGTGCAGGTGTCGGGTGTTGTTTGGTTACCAGGTTCATCGACGACATCATAATCGAAGTGCAAGCATCTTTGAGCAAAGCAACCGATGTAATCACCATCTGTAAAAGAAACTTGGTTGTTACACTGATAGAAAATTTATCATTAAAATAAAAGAAATTCTTGCAGCTGAGTCTCGAGAACACCTGTAATCTTACCAGATTGCGTAATCTTACAGGAAATTGCTATTTGATGTATGGAACCTTACAAATTTCCTATTTAAGAAAACACCCCTTTCCCCTTTTTAAATAGACCTGTTCTGTTAAATTGCAGAAAAACTCCTGTTTTATGAATTTACAGAATGATGCTGTTCTTGTTTTCTGCAACATATTCAATTACTGTAAAATCAGGGTTTTTTAAAACAGTGTAGACGGAACAATATATGGTTTGACCCGGAACAAATTGCAACAAAGCTAGATTTTTCAGTTGTTTCTGGCAGTATTTGACCTCAAGAATAACATACTAAAAATCTACCCAAATCCGTATCCGGGAAAGTAGATATTTTCAAGATAGTGTCCAAGATGGCCTCCATTCACTGAAAATGGATGTAGCTCACTCATTATCCACCCTAAAATCCTATTTCGGTTCATATTCCATGATCCATGGAGGTAAAAGAATTCGTTGATAAAAGTTAGAGTGAATAGAAGCACTGCAGAGTACCTAGAAAATCCAAGATGTCGCCCAAAACGGCTGCCGTAGGCTAAAACTCAACAATTCATCTATTTCTTAAGTGGCCTTAATTTGGTTTCTATTCAATGGTTTTAAGCTGTTAAGGGTGAAGTATTACATCGGAACAAGTTACAAGGACAGCCAGTGGTCTGGTGTGTCCAAAAATCCAAGATGGCTTCCAAAATGGTATTTAAATGGCTGTTGATACTTAAAATAGACATAGCTCATTTCATATCCACCTGGGAGATATGATTTAAGTGTATATACTACGGTTAAATGGGTCAAATTATACATTGGGATACGTTACAAGGACTGTTGGTGGTCAAGTCTGTCCACAAATCCACGGTGGCTTAAAAAATGGAGTATAAAATATCCGATGTTATTTACAAATGGATAGTTTATGTAATATTCGTCAAGGGCACATGGTTTTGATGTCTAATCCAAGGTTTTAAAAGTCAGAAAATTAGTTACAAGGACATTTACTTGTTCAGTATGCCGTAAATGTCCAAGACGGCTTCCAAAAATTCAGAGTCTAAAATGTTACTTTAAAAATGGACATAATTCATTTAAAATCCACCAAGGAGATGATTTCGATGCCCAAACTATGGTTTCATGGTTAAAATAATAAGTTTGGATTGGTTACAATGATACGCAATATATGCCTAAAAATCTAAGAGGGTTTTCAAAATGGCATCTCAAACTTCCCATATAACTCAATAATGGTCAGGGTTTATACATTTTCAATCTGTGAGAAATATTTTTGGTGTTTACACTGTGGTATGAAGGGTAAAATAATACATTTGAACAAGTAACAAGGATGGTTAGGTTTCAATTTTGTCAAAAATTCTAAAATTGGATCAAAGTGGGTGCTTTCACCAACTCGTGAAACAATATGATAACTAATCCCCATGCATTCAAGTGTAGGCACTGCAATTATTTCTCACAGGTGGATATTGTATATACTATGTCCACTTTTAAGTAACAGCAGTCATTTAAGAACCCATTTTGGGAAGCCAACTTGGATTTCAAGGCAAATTGGATAACTGCTGCATATTATTGTAACCTGTCCCAAAGTATTGTTTGACCCTTGAAACCCTAGTGTAGACATCAAAATAATATCCCCACATGTATTTTTTT
Organism: Lytechinus variegatus; assembly: GCF_018143015.1. NCBI lineage: Eukaryota > Metazoa > Echinodermata > Echinoidea > Temnopleuroida > Toxopneustidae > Lytechinus > Lytechinus variegatus. The sequence goes on along the minus strand of NC_054755.1, from coordinate 8,978,426 downwards.
AATGTTCTGTATCCACTTTTGTGGAATAGCAGTCATTTAAGACCCAATTTTTTGGACATACACGACACTCGACTGTCCTTTCAACTGGGCCCAGTGTATTACTTGACCTTTAAACTCTAGTGTAGACACCAAAATCATATCCCAAGGTGTATTTCTGTCCACTTTAAGTAACAACAGTCAATAATAACTGCGACCCCATTTTGGAAGCCATCTTGGATTTTTAACATACCATACCACTGAATGTTCTTGTAACTTGTCTTAGTGCATTACTTGACCTTTTAAACCATGGTTTAGACACCAAACTCATATTCCCCAGACAGATACTCTGAACAAACTACATGTATGTCCATTTATAAGTACCGGCAGCCATTTTAGAATCAATTTTGGAAGCCATATTGCATTTTGGACATACCAGACCACTGACTGTCCTTATAACGTGTCCTAACGTATTATTTGACCCTTTAAACCAGTGGTTTATATACAAACATCACATCTCCCATGCCGATATGAAATGGGTTATGTCCGCTTTAACTATCAGCAGCCATTTTAAGATCAATCTTTGGAAGCCATCTCAAATTTGTGGACATTACTAGACCACTGAATATCCTTATAACTTATCCTAATATATGATCTCACCCTAAAAAAGCAGTAGGCAGTCAGAGGACCACTCCGAGAGACCTGGTAATGAGGATTAATGCCTTACCAAAGGGCACTAGTGCACCAAGTGGGAATCGAACCTAGGTCACCGGAATCCGAAACACCCTCTCTACCGACTGAGCTATATCTCGCCTCCTTACATTGGTATAGACACACAAATCATATTCCTGGATATTGAGCAATCTATGTCATGTTTTTTAAAAGTAGCATTATCAATTTTAGACGCCGTATTTTATGGAAGCCATCTTGGATCTTTGAACATAATAGACCACTGACTGTCTTTGTAACTTGCCCCAATGTATTATGACCATTTAACCCATGATCTAGACACCAAAATCATATCTCCAAGGCAGATATGAAATGTAACAGGGGACAGTGGCGTACCGTGTGTCACGGCATGGGGGGGGGCACCAGTAAAAATTTTGAGTCATTAAGTGGGCGCCCGAAGCGCGCTCAATTGAATTTTTGAAATTCAGACCTGAAGAGGTGCATTCTATGGTATGTTTATAGGAATTTACTATTTCACTAACCAAGTGATGAGAGCGCGAAGCGCGAGCTGAAAATTTGCTATATCCAGGCCAGAAAAGGGACATTTTAAGGACTGTCTTTAGGAATTCGTGTACTGCAAAAACGCCGGTGTTGATTTAACCCCAGCCCGGTATCTATATCGGTCCACACCAATGCGAACGTAAGCATAGACTGAAAATGTTTTCTGTTTAGGCCTTAAAAGGGGGCAATCACGTTAAGTATATAGTCATGAAAAAAGGCCATGTCAATACCTAAAACAAGAATAACTTGAAGTGCGAGGAGATATATTTTGTGCATAATCTATATTGACCTAAAATACAAGTCTATTTATCTCATTAGTCAGACAATGCGAGCACCAGGAATGATGAACACATATATATATATAGGTCCTAAGCAAATTATGTTTCATAAAGTTATGGAAAAAACATTTATGTACTATAGTATTTAATATAACATACCAGGCGCGTACGCAGGATTTTTGAAAGGGGGGGGGGGGGGTTTCGAGCTGATTCTTTTTTTTAAATCTCCCGCCCAGTCTCTAAAAAGTGATGAGCGGGGGGGGGGGGGGTGATGATTTTTTTTCTTTTTTTTTCAGCGCTGCAAATAAGACAATAACATTTAAGTGGGGATGGGGTATGTAACAGTGCGGTCATGACCCGCGAGCGAGCAGAAATGTTCTCGTTTTTGCGTTGAAAACATAACCTTTTTGTCAATAGTTTGTTGGTATCATAGTCGATGCTACATGTCCTTCGGATCGTAGCACTCATGATATGGCCTTGATCAGAACACTAGAAACTTGAGAAATGTCATGAATAATTACGAGCGAGCGGAGCGAAATGTTTGCGGTTTCCGTCAAAACATACAATTCTTCTCAATAGCTTGTTGGTAATGATTACATATTAGTTGATGATACATGTCCTTCTGCTCGTAAGTCTCATGATATGGCCTTGATCAAGAGACTAGAAACTTAAGAAATTTCATAAATGATTACGAGCGAGCGGAGTGAGCGAGCCGAAATTGTCGCGTTTTCCCGTCAAAACATACATTTCTTGTCAATAGTTTGTTAGTAAATTAAGTATTAGTCGATGCTACATTTCCTATTCGTAACACTCATAATACGGCCTTGAACAGGAGACTAGATACTTATGGAATTTCATAAATTATTACGAGCGAGCGGAGCGAGCTAACCGACATTTTAGCGTTTTCCGTCATTTTGGTTTTCATATTGGTAAAACATATTTGGTAAGAAAACGTATGTCTTTGTCTTGGTTCACTTGTATTCATAAGTATACATCATGATAATCATGTATGGCCTTGTTAATGGCGATACCGTGATCATGTCGGCGACATGCGGAAATAAAAGATATAATAAAATGGAGCGAGCGAAGCGAGCGGAAATTTTTTCTGTGTTTTTTTTCGGAAACATGAGATTCTGTTCATTATTGCTGTCATATACATTATTGGGTAGGGGAACTGTCCGTAACCAGACCAAGGAGTTATCAGGCGCTTGCCCGAAAACTCCTTGACCAGACCGACCTCTGGGGAGACAAGCAAAAAAAAAAAAAAAAAGGGAGGCATATCAAGTCCTTTTACGCCTTTTGGACCCCTTGCGCGCGCCAATGCTCAGCGGCGCACGCACAGTCGCACAAGCGCAGCCCAGCCGGCTGCGCGTTTCCGTTTTACACCCTGGCGAAGGCATTTTCCGGAAAAGCAGCCAAAAAGCGACTAGTGAAGAGTCTACACACGTCGCTGGTTGCATGCAGCGTGCGACACAGGCGAGTCCACCACCGCATGCAATTTGCACAGTTACTGATCAGAGCACAGAGTTCCTCGGCACTTCATGTACAGAGAGAGCGACAGTCAGTGAAATCAATATACATCTCTATGAGAGAAATCCGAACATGCTTTTGCAGTCGCGTTGTTTATGATAGTTTTTTTTTCTAAATATAAATTAAAATGAATAGAATGACAGACAAAATCAAAATAAACAGATACTTATAATGGAAAGACAAATTGAAGTTTGATGGATTGATACACTTAGAAGCTGCCGAAAGATAGATATAGAAGACTGATAAATAGATAGAGACAAGATAGACAGATAGATAGATAGAAATAGAGAGAGAGACAGAGAGAGGGAGAGAGGTGGATAGATAGATAGAAAGAAAGAGAAAGAGGGAGAAATGGAGATAGAGAATTTGAGAGATAAATAGATGTTAGATAGATAAAGAATGAGAGAAACAGAGAAGATAGACAAATTAACCGATACTGTAGTTTCATAGATAGATAGATAAATAGATAGAAGAAAGACAGACAGATGGATAGAGAGGGAGAGAGCTGGAGAATTTGAGAGATATGAGAGAGAAGAGCGACAAATTAACAGATAGATACTGTAGTTACATAGGAAGGTAGAGAGAGAGAAATAGAGAAAGACAGACAGATGGATGGATAGATAGAGAGAGATAGAGAATTTGAGATAGATAGATATTAGATAAAGAATGAGAGAGACAGAGAAGATTATTAGATAGATAGATACTGCAGTTACATAGATAGATAGAGATAGAATTTGAGAGATAGATATATAGACAGATAGAAAGACAGACATCAGCACTGATCGGCAAGGCAAATGATCAAGGCATAAGCTCAGCTGCATTTGCAAATACCGACGGTATGTTCTGCGGATAACTTCGGTGCGGACTCTGGATCGCGAGCCCAGCTGATAATGTAAACAAACGTAGACGTAGACTCTTCACTAGTCGCTTTTTGGCTACTTTTCCGGAAAATGCCTTCGCCAGGGTGTAAAACGGAAACGCGCCAGCCGGCTAGCGCTATACGCTAGGGCACGGCGGCCGTGGCTCCTGCCTGCTGCACTGCATATTAGGTACAGTACGCGCCCGGCCCGAATATGACAACTTTTGCCATTGGCTTGTGGTCTGACACATGTTTATTTAAAGCTAAAACGCGAACGCAAAGTTTGACCAATGAACATCATTCTTACATCATCGTAAAGCTTAGAAAAAACTGCACAATGACTCATGGGAACTAAGCTGTACGATACCATCAAGCGAAATTGGAAGAGTGGGAAATCGTTTGTGGTGACATAAAGTAGGATTTTACGTTGAGTTTCATCCTATTTTTGATATGAAAGGGATGTTTTTTACCCCAAAACGCGAATGTAATTAACATCTTTGCAAAAATTTCAATTATTTAATGGAAATAATATGATATCATCAGCATTATATCATTGGAACTAGGGATAAAAGTGGGAACTTTTTTCAGGAAAAGAAAAATGGCCGATCGAGACGGGGGTAGGAGAGAACTTTTCGTTTTTTGACAATCTCCTGCAACATGTACATATACGGTTGCTGGGTGATTATGAGTGAATTAGCACACATGGGCCCGTTGCATAAAACTTTTGCCATAACAAACTCTGGCAAATAAACAAAAACTCTGTCACAAACAAAATTATGCCATTGGAAATTGCACATTAAATTTTTTTAATGTTTAAAGAGTTTTTTACGGCAGAAGTTTTATGCAACTGGCCTATGATAGTTTTGTTATCTAAAAACAACCATACAAACTTATCGATGATACTCTCCACAATTTGATAAGGATATTGGATAGATCGACCTACATACCTTTGGCTGATCGCTCATCATAATCCATTCGCTCTGCGTTTTCATCACTTATAACATCATCTTCGCTCATGATCATAATCAAAATTGGTATCCAAACGGCAAGAGTGGATCGAATCATTCTGACTGCCATCATCTTTGCAATACCTTTCCTTGTCGACTAGCAGTTTATAGATGCAAAAATAATAAGAACATTCATCAAGTCATACATTTACAAAGCAGATGATATACCGACACTTAATGGGAAAGTTAACGGGGCAGTAGGCATGATAAATGCACGAAACAAAACATTCTACTTCAGATGGATTGGAGTTCTTCCATACATATAGGTATAAATCATAGCTCCATGTATTAATCATAGACTGTAATTCACTAGCGTACCTAGGGGGGGGGGGGCAGGGGCAGACTGCCCCCCTGACGAGTCACAACTGATTCATGACGAGCCGCACGTGCCCACCCCCTCCTTTGTACTTGAAGACCTTATTTTGTTTTATTTTTTGTCATTTTTTTTTCTGGTCCGAAATGTCCTTTATTTGCGGTTGAAGACCTTTTTTTGTCATTTTTTTGGCGGACGAATTTGCCCCCCCTCCTTTGGAAAATCGCCACTGCTGTAATTCCTTCTTTTTCTGAATCGAGGACTAAGCGCAGATGTCATGCTTGAGGTTAGGTTATAGACCTAGATAATACTTGCAAGTAATTGTACTTTCGAAAACGATGCAGTAAAACTGTCATTATAAAATGAATCTGAATATAAAAGCCCTGATTATGATATGCAATGTCACAGCTAAACAAAACGTCGCATAAACGCATATTGTTGCAGAGCATGACAATATGCGTTGACCACAGCAAATTTCTTACACATAACGTCGCATAAAAACCAAGGCATAGTATTGCAGCGGTATTCGTATACTTCTGTGTCTGTTTGTGGTAAGGGGGGTAACTCCCGTAGAAACTCGACAGGACAGTAAAATGTAGAGTCCTAGAGTCCTATGGACTCTACAGTACAGACTCTACAGATAGATAATATAGAATATCAACATTTTGTTCAAGAAAGTTTTTGTAGGAGTATTCTGTGTTTGGTCGTACTACTTCCCTCCTTTAATCGGGGCCATGTCTCTACCAACAATTTTGTTGTTTGTTCCAATTATTATGAGGCTTTCTTCTGTATAATTATAGAGACGAGTGACCCGTTTATAAAGCCTTATAATTATGATAACTAATGGCACTGGCGGATCCACGGTGGGGGGGGGAGCACAGACGGCTTTTGCCCCCCCTTTCAGAGACACAATTAACATTTTTAATTTAAAAATGCCGTTAAAACGAAACTGTGCCCCGGCCCCCCTTTTGAAAGTCAGGAGTTTTTTTTTTGGCTTGTAAAATTTTCCTCGGGAAAATGTGCCACTCCTTTTGGAAAATCCTGGATCCGCCCCTGCCTAATGGTAGGTCCATGATGGTACTAAGGAAACCTTCATTTAATTGGCCAACAAGTCACGTACGGTTACCGTTGTAAAACATTTTGTTGTTTTAAACTATAGATGGCGCTATGACTCTAAACCACAGAACTGAAAATATTTTTTTCAGTTCAGTGCTCTAAACATTACTTGGAGACAGAACCGAACTGATATAAAACTGAGATTTTATGCGAGAGTTTATGGTTTTTCAAAAGCATTATCAACAGCAACACAGGAAAAGTTAGTCAATTTATACATTTAGTATATCAAGCTGATTTGGTTCTTTTACGGAAATAAAACCGTTGGTAAAATAGAAACGGACCCCCCTCATTGAACTGGTATATAGAGTTCATCTGTTGGTGACAAACAGTTCAGTCAATCAATATAATGTTTCTAAATGGAGGTGGCGCTATACAACTGACCTAGCCAGTGCCCCATGAATCTGGCCATCCCAGAGGATCATAAAATCTGCCAGCTACGAATTTTACATAACTAACGATAGGAGGGAGAGTCTGTGAGCCTGTGACACAGAGTATGATAAAATATCTGCTAAAAGATCACAAACAATAATCAAATAAAAAGCTGACAATGAATCGTGAATCATAACTAAACAAAAACACAAAGTAGTTATATTGCTGAACTCCTTGACAATGAATAAAATGAAGAAAGAAATAGAATTACCATATATTGTGGTTTTGCCCCCAAAGTAAGCGAGAGTCAAGAAATACCAATTCGGAAATTCAAAATATAATTAGATTTGGGCGGGGCCTGGGGCAAGGACCGTTAGTCCCATCCCCTTAATCTACACCCCTACTCCCTCGAAAAAAAGGGAGGGGAGGGGCAGCAATATTGTGCATGAATGCTTAAATAGATCGTATCCAATTGTTTGTTTAACGTTAAAGAGAAATGCCAGTAGTTGCAATAAACACTGATTTCATGAGAAAGTTTTTAAACCAGGCTTAATTGTCAGTATATCATCGAGGATCTAGATCTGGTACAGTTACATAAACTGAACTTTGTGAAATCTTGAAATCTACGTTGAAAAATATTCACACTGAAGATCACCAACATAGATAGGCACACGTGGGACAGTGTATTATTATTGCTGGAATAAAGACCCGACGGAAGTGACCAAATCCGCGCTTATTTTGCTTATTTCTCAGCAATTACACAATTTCTTCCAAAATCCTTTGGCACATATTTTTTATTCATACAAATAGACACTTGGGTAGTCATATTAGATTCTGTAAAAAGTCATTTTGAGATCGTTACCAATACTGGAATTTATCTTTAAAACCCCAATGCATATGGCATAAATGACAAAATAAGAAAATCAATGGAAATACATGTATAAATGCATGAATAAAATAATGAATATGTTATGAATGTATAAAAAAATAAATGTGGAACCTGCCAACGCTAATAAAAACGTACAACATATATAAGCACATATTCAACGAGTATGTTTAATAGCTTAACCTTCATGAAGCGTCCGTTGAGATTATTACGTAAACAAAGTAATTAGCTTCAATATTCATATCGCTAAATGCTATCGATCGCCTCCAATCGATCACAAACGTGTAAAGACAAGATTTGCTCAAATTTGGAAATCGTTTTTTGAAGCCATCCGGCCAGGAGCGATCGATTGATTGGGCGAAATTGGCTTATATTGAAAAGTCGGAAAGAGATTGTGATTATGCAATGGGTGAAATGGGATAGGGCGATTCCACACTAGAACTTCAAAAATATCATAAATTTCAACATGCTTTCAATAAGTCATAAGTAGTGTAATATTTTACTATGATACCTAAATTTTATGAAAATTATGAGTTTTAACCAAAAGTGAAGACAGATATAGTTTTTTGGGGGGAGAACAATGGAATTTTAAATTTTCAATAATTTTGCTCATTGAATAGTCAAGTACAAATTCCACCTGAAACAATTATTTGCAAAGCAAGAGAAGATTGAAAATATTGCAGGTCAATAGAATAATATATCATTGATGGTTCCAAATAATATCTACAACATTTTCATGATCCATAATAGGGGCAGCCCTGATTTTTCCGAACCTATTTTTGGCAATGTCCCGTACGACACATGACAATGCAAAAGTTTTTCCTACAATTTTATTTTTGATGATGAGTTTCTCTTTGTTTGACCCATGGGTGATCGATTTATCCCATAAGGATCTAATTACTGCCCTTCATTTTTCAATTATTGTCCTATTAAAAAATGTCCCGTACGACACACGCTGTGTCGTACGGGACATGTCCCGTACGACACACAATATAATAATGCATCTAATTGCAGGATTTGGATTCAGAAACCATAAATAGTAGGCATATTTAAATTCATTTAATTGATTTAACATAAAGTGAACTGAAAAAGTACTTTGTTTATCTCCATAGAACATGAAATAGGTGATTCTAAACATTTTAATTGATTTCATGTAGGCTTATTCTTTTGTGAATCCCTTCAGCTAAACTGGTGATTTTCACTGATCAGAGCAGGTTAATTTCTTTTCATTGAGCATGAAAAGAAAACTTTTATATTTCAACCTAGCCTGGAAGATGACTTCCTCTTGCATGCTAATGTGGAATTATTATAAGATGTAAAAAAAAATCATATCAATCATCATGATCATCTATTTGGACTTCCCTTAATATTGAAATATTGAAAATTGAAACTCCTTACGTTTTTCAAGTTGTTAAAAAAAAATCTTGAAAATAAGACAAACCATATGGTTTCATGAAATGCAGATGGGTTTGAAAAAGTAGAACCGCATTTCTTTAGACAAAAAAATTGTGACCAAAAAAGGGAAAAAAGTGACAGTTGTGACATATATCATGTAGATATACATTTTATATAAAAAATCATAACATCATGATCATTTTAGCCCCATAATTTACACAAAGTTTCATTCATTTATTGTTTAAATAGTGTTTGGAAATCATCAATTAGTTCCCTAAAATATAACTTCACACAAAACCTGAAGTTTTTCAGCTCGTAAAAATGCTGTGAACACTTGTACATTTCCCATCATGAAAAAAATTATAACATATTGCTCCCAATTGTATATATTGAGGTTACTTAATTGTATTGTCCTGAATGACTGCTTATTAAAATATTATTCATAAATAAGCAAGAATTTAGGGGCAATGCTCCTTCTGATTGATAAAAAGTTCATGTTTATTTATTCAGGCTGCCCAGTACAACACGCAGTGCCTGTACAACACACAAGTGTCCCGTACGACACACAAGTGTCCCGTACGACACACAATTGTCCCGTACGACACATTATTTTGTTTATGATATATTGACAGAAATATTCACCTAATAGCGGTTTCTAACCTAATGAATGTCTTAGTTTGATGGGATTATCATTATCATCAGCCAAATAATGTGATTGAAGAAGTCAAAGTGACATAAAGTAAGAAAGTTTGGCTTCAATTTAGAGATGTCCCGTACGACACATTTTGAATGTCCCGTACGCCACAATGTTCTCGAAAATTATAATTTGCTTTATTTATTCATGAATGTTTATTTTGCTTTCTTTTGTAAATGTGTTTGTTCTTGGGTAATTGAGTGTCAATTTGAGTTCAGTTTCTATGAAATTTATCTGCCCAACTCACAGACTTTTGAGTACAAACTTGAGGTTTCTAAAAAAGCCACTTTTTCTGCGTCCGTACGACACATTACTATTTTTAATCTGTATTATACAGGATGTGAATTCAAATCATGTTAAGTCTTGGTTTTTCTTACACTCTGGTAGTAGTTGATGACCACCTATAGTTACTGGAATATTTTTTGTTTTTTCTTGTCAAAAACTGTCAAATGTTCTCTAAATGTCCCGTACGACACGTATGGAATCACCCGATGGTGTTTTGTGAATCGAGTTTTGAATGACTAATGTCATGTTCAATAATGTAACAAACGGATCAATAATCCCCCAAGACATTGTTACATGCTGTACCTCTATATGGCCTAATGAATGTTAAATAGCCACAAATGACATGTTGCCGCAAATGTTTGTTTGCTTGAAATTTATTTCTGCGTTCCACATGTTCAACATAATACAACATAATCAATTATTACATAGATTTTACATATATATATATATACATTTTAGACACACGTATCATTTACAATCTCTTTCTGAATATAAAAAAAAGTATATGAAAAATATTATTTAACTAAATTTCAGAACGCAGGAGACCGTCGTCATGAGCGACCTGCTTGATGTTGACGACGGCCTCAATGTCACGATGTATGCAGCAGTGCATATTTTTGCAAATTTTATCATAATTGCATATAAAATCAAAAGACTGAAAAGACAGAGAAATTTCTTGCACTACCAATTAGATCAAATGAATTAAAGTCACGAATCCAAAGAAAAGAAATCAAATCCTGTTTGTTTTCCAACGATTTATTCAATTTTGTGCATATTTTGAATTGCTTCTTGAATTGAATTATATGAGAGCGAGAAAAGGAGAGAGATAGATTGAAAGATATTAAGAGAGGAAAGAGGGGGGGGGGGGGCAAAGAGAGAGAGAGAGGGGGGAGAGAAGGAGAGACGGGAGGGGGAGAGAAGGAGAGACGGGAGGGGGGGGGGGAGATGGGAGATCGGGGAGAGAGAGAAAGATAGAGAGAAGGAAAGAGAAATGTATATAGGGGGAGATGAACTTAAATAGATAGTGTATAAAGAAGGGAACAAGAGGAGAGAGGGCAAAAGACAGAGCTAGAGGTTACTGGCATCCTAATTGATTCATAATTCAACGAAAATCGGAAAAGAAAGGAAAATAAATTATTGAAACGAATGAGTGATTCGGCATCTGTAGAAACGATCATAGTCTACACAGAACCCAGATTCAGAGCATCATTCGTAGAAAATACAGTTCAATTTCATCAAAAGCCCACTGTTCCAGAACATAATTTTTCGTCTTCAATTTATTTCTAGCGTAACTAATATTTCAACGAGATCCGTGGCTCCACGAGAAGTCAGAAAAGATTAAGAAGGGCGAACTAAGATAATTATTTTCTGTGTCTTAAGGTTAGGGTAATTAATAACGATCTTGACTATTTTAATATTACGAAGAATAAAGACCCACAGACAGGACACAATACAACGACGAAACTCTCCATTCCTTGGATTGAAAATAAATATGATTGCGGTGGGGGACAAGTCCACAATTTTTAGACTAAGAATAAGATTGAGTTTTAAATCTGCTAGATTGATGTTTTAAATATACGATATTGATGTTTTAAATCTACTAGATTGATATTTACAATCTAATTTTGGATTATTCCCTCGATCACAGCAATCTAAAGAATACAGAGAGAAAGAAACGCAATACATGCATAAATTACTGATGGCATGATAAGCAATATTGTGGGGATATTGTGGTGATGATAGCATGATGACCGCTGGCGTAGCCCAAAAAACTAAACGGGGTGGGGGGGGGGGTCATGTTAGCGAACAAAGTTTTGCTTAGTGATAGCTTAATCACACAGTATTGAGATTTTTTCGCGCATTAAAATGTGAACAATAAAATAAAGGATTTTAGTTATTAGAAGACTTGATTATGAACCAGGATGAACTTCTAAAAACCGCATCTCAGAAAAAAAATGCGGAGAGTATATAGCGACCGGGCGAGAAAACTTTCCACGTTTTCACCAGTGAAACTTAATCTTTTGAGAAAACTTTCCCAGTGAATCTTCATATTTTGAACTTACAAGGTATGGACCCCCCAATCGTTGCAGTGAATGTAGTAAACTAAATACGTACACGTACAATAACTCCAATTCCAAAAATCCTTTTAGAATTAAAGAATCAAAGAGATGGGGATGAGGGGGGGGGGGGTGGCGTTGGAGCCTCGCCAGATAGTTAGAAGAACAGTATTAAAGGTTTGATCAACAGTCTGAATAAGAAGAGTAAATGAAGAAAAGATGAATGTCTCATGAAAATGCCAGACAATACAATATATGTAATTTTGCCATGATCTGTTTAGGACCTACAGATGCACGAGACTTCAATCATAACATACATGCTCAATGGAGCAGAGACCTTCTAGCCTCTAGAGAGACAGGTGTCCCGTAATACTACTAGTAGGTTGAAGGTCCGGACGTACAACGTAATTAGCAGAAGGATATAAGTCAATTTTTATCAAAAGTGAAAGTGCAGAGGTATAAAGATAAAACTTTGCAGTGTTTTAAAAAAATATTCCAATCTATTGAGGAAAATATATGTTTTGTCCATAAATTATTTTTGTAGTAAAAATATAATCAACACAATTTGTACCTGATGTGATGACAAATATTTGAAACATTCATTTATCTTGGATCATTCAGTAATTATTTCTCCTTAGGCTATCTTTTAAGTTAAAATGATATTTTTTGTATTTTTCTATCATTATTCTTATTACAATTGTCATAAATATATTTTTCTGTTATCATTATTTTTTTTATTATCATCATTATTATTATTATTATAATTATCATTTATTATCATCTTTATTATTATTATTTACTATTATTATTATTATTATCATCATCGTTATTATTATCATTTTTTTTGGGGGGGGGGGTGGAGGGTGGGGCGTTATTTTAATATCCTTTCCCTTTTCGTCATAAGGACATAGTTACCTAAATGGTATTTTAACTTAGTTGCTGTGACATCAGTGGTTAAATCGTTAGCTTAATTTCATATCACCATTCCCCCAAAAGTGCATAAATTAAAGAACAGGTATGGGGGATCCCCGAAAATGTCTGGATCCAATTACAGGTCTGCGGGTATAAGCGATGAGAAAGTAACACCCCCGGGGGGTCTTATATTAATGCACCTTCCACGACTCGTCGTGACGGATAGCGCGTGAGAGTCATCAGCTACCAAAACAAACCTAAGAGGCAATATGTTCATGTTTGGCTAAAAAGTACACAGGGGGGGGGGGTACATTGGTTCAAACCCCCCTTGATTTTTTTGATACCCAACCACCCTAAGAATTGACCCCTCCCCCAATTTTCTAAAGACCTTTTTTATGGTTGTCAAATTTTTTTGACGTACGAAACGACCAAAAATTGGTGGTAAAGACCCTTTTTTGGGGGTGTCAACATTTCATTCAGCTTGAACCCCCTTTAAAAAGTCCTACGTACGACACTGATTATATGTTATCATTGTTTTGTTATATCGAAATCAATCACAAAAGACAATGCAGCAATAAGAAAAGGACAAGCATAGGAAGAATACGAAGGAGAAGATGAATGGGAAGAAAAAAGGCGAAGGAAAAAAAAGAAGAAAAGGGGGAGTAGGAGGAGGAGGAGAAGAACAAGAAGATGAAGAAGAAGAAGAAGGAGGAGGTGGAGAGGAAGAAGAAGAAGAAGAAGAAGAAGAAGAAGTAGAAGTAGAAGTAGAAGAAGAAGAGGAAGAAGGATGAGGTGGAGGTGGAGAAGAAGAAGAAGAACAAGAAGAAGAAGGATGATGAGGAGGAGAAGAAGAAGGAGGAGACGGAGTTGGAAGATTGTTACTCCGGGAAGTTGGATTCTTACTACCCCCTTCTTGATCAAAAACCCTGACTCCACTCTTGGTATCTAAATGGGTAGATCCATGGTGATTGGAGTGAAAATAGACTACCCATCTTCCCTTACAGTCAGAAGACAAATGAAGATGAATATGAAATGGATATGACTGGCAATGATTAAAAAGGGTGGTATGACGAGAGGAGGACCAATGCGAGTAAATCAATGGAAATGTATTGGAAAGGTTACATTTCAAACCCTTTTCTCCTATACTGGCAAAATCACAAAAGTTATATCATTCTAAATTTGTGCTTAATCTCACAAAACAGCTTATGTAAAACAAACATGGTCTATACAAAATACTAATAATGATAATGATAATGATAATAATAATGATAATAATAATAATAATAATAATAATGATGATGATGATGATGATGATGATAATAATAGAGAAATATTCTATTCCGAGGCGCGTTGTTATTATTATTACCCCGGCTTTAGCTCGAGCTGCCTTTCAGCGCTCAAAATCCTTTGGGTGATCCTCATGACCGTTTGATATATCCAAAAATAAAGAGGTCAAAGTTAGTGTTCGGAACAATTATGATGTTACTGATAATTGTTAATGTAATTGTTTGGAGCCGGGGTTAATGAGAGTTATCGTAGTAGGAGCGAACGTCACGGAACACCGAAGATCCGCCCCAAACTGCACCCTCCGCATCTTTAGCGCATCAATATGAAAAGCATGTGCGTTGGATTCACATAAAACAGTACTTGACCAAGAAGAAAACGATGCCCATAAAACAATATTCGATTTAATTACAACCAAAATGGTATAAGAATACCCAAGGAGCTTCCAAAATACCATATGCTGGATGATACTATTAGGAAAGGCATGGTTCCGGTTTTCTGTTCCTCGGTCGCACGGCGGCCACAGACCATCTGCTTACGGAGAAGTCTTGAAGGAGAACATTTGCTTTGTCTTGTTCGTTGTAGTCAGAACGCCAGAATAAAACTAATTCGATACAAAAAATGATATTACAATGTTATTCATTATTTTTGCAGATGTTATTGCTGCTTATTTTTAAAACCTTACTGGACAATATGCTTCCCGCGTTGGGTAAAATACTGCCCAAAATTGGTTGAACACATAATTACCCTTGTACTAGTTAAAATTTTACCCAATATTTTTTTTTTGCAGTGTAGTAAATCAGCGGTTTTACTTGTCTGTACCCTTAGGGGCGGAGCAATAATTCGGAATAAGAAAATAAGAAAATATATCCTTTGTTTTACTTGTCCCTACCCCTCCCCTCCCCACACGTACACTACACACTACAATAATCTTCAAAGGGCACTAATAAAAAATAAACGACCTGAATCCGCGCTCTATAGCATTTTGTTCGAATAATAATGCACTTCTTCTATATCCGCGCTCTATAGCATTTTGTTCTAATAATAATGCACTTCTTCTATATCCGCGCTCTATAGCATTTTGTTCGAATAATAATGCACTTCTTCTATATCCGCGCTCTATAGCATTTTGTTCGAATAATAATGCACTACTTCTAACTCAACCTTATCTTTTTGAAAATGATACTGTTCAAAAGAGGTCATTGCTAAGGAATAACCTGTTCTTATAGTTCAATTCCCCCAAGAAAAATGTTGATTTGAATAAATAGAGAAATATCAAATTAGCATAATGCTGAAAATTTTAAAATATCATATCTTTCTTATTTTACATTCGATTTTGATGACATTTTCAGTGTTATGCTTGTTGGATTTTTCTCTTTTTATTCAAATCAATTTTTTGTTGATGTGGACTTGTTTACAAAATGCTTTGCATTACATGATTTAGTTTGGTAAATTTTCATTTACAGACAAAAATAGGGGTGCTTAACGTTTGATATGGTATACATTAACTCCGTACCCAAAATAGGGAGATGAAAATTTTAACCCCCCTCCCACATTCCCTATGTTTACATAATGAATGGACAATGTGTTAGACCAAGTAGACTGCGTGATAAAAGCATTTGCCCTCACATCAAGTATGTCAACCGAGATAAAAAAAATGTACAACTATAATTTTGAGAGCAGCATGATTGGTTACCGAAGCAACATGAAGACGCATGGACGGAGTATATACACGCAGATTTTTTTTTCTAAGTGGGTATATTGTTATACAGAAATAATGTTAAAGGATAAGTACGCGAGAGAGCGAAGCGACCGCGATGTACATATCTTTTTCTTTTGCATTTCAAGGTTGAAAACGAAGGATTTGTTGCCGAATTTTTTTAGCTAGTTTGTAAATATTTTCAATAAAAAGTTTGTCATATTATCATCATTATCATCACCATCATCCTCATAATCACCATCATCGGTATCATCGTTGTCGTCGTCATCATCACCATCATCATCATCTTCATTATCATCACCATCATCATCATCATCACCATCATCACCATCATCATCATCATCATCATCATCATCATCATCATCATCATCATCCTTATCATTCTTCTTGTTATTAGTGTCGTCATAAATATTTTCCTTATTCACTTCCCGTCATTGTTTAATTAATTGATTAATTGTTGATTTACTTCATACTTTTTTTTATATAAATTCATATATTAATTTATTTACGTTTTCTTTGTTTTTTCCTTTAAGGGGGAGGGGCAAAAGCCTCCTGACCCCCGCTGCGTACGGCCATGGGAACATACGAATGTTTTTCATCGCAATGCCCCGACAAATAGTGATCTCGTTAACCCATAGACTTTACATGATATAGGTTCTATTTTGGTCATTAATGGCCCCGGCGTCGATGGGGTTAATTTCTCCCACGGTTTATGCATCGATGCACAAAACCACTTTCCAAATTGTTGAATCTGTTTTTCTTGTTCATCTCATTCTCTTTCTAATGCCATTTCTTCGATAAAACCCTAGCCTGGGGGCGTATGTTGGAGTCAGTTGTTTGTATAACGTCTATGAATGTCTCGATAGCCCGCTTTTGGCAAAAATAAAGAATAAAATCACCTTATAATCGGGCATGTAATTTTTTATCTCTTTTTTTATATTGTTATTAATCTATTTCATTGATCTTTTATTGATCAATTTATTTTTTCATGTTATTGTTCAATTATTCATTTATTTATTTACTTATCTTAATTTATTCCTTTATATATTTATATCTATTAATTCATTTCTTATCAATTTCTTCATTTTTCCCCAGGGGGAGTCACATAAGACCCATGTAATCTAATTTAAAGCCTTCCGCACGGAACACAGGATATTCAACAATGAACTGTTCAGCAACTCTTAAAGATATAAGATGGTCTCATTACCCTTATTTCAACCGTCGATTTTTATGATTATATCCACACGATTAACAGCGTGCATGGGAAAATAATTATAGGGATAATAAAGAATATCTACAGTGCGTATCAAAAAAAGTTTACACTTAGAAAAAATCATGTAAAATTATACATTTGTAATATCCTGAAGATTTTTGCACATTTTAACATTGGTACAGATCCATTTAAGCAAATGACGATGTAACTGTCGAAAAATATTTCTGCTTGAGTGAGCACCACTTACTTTTGAAAAGTTAGTGAAAAATGATTTGCGCAGAGCTTTGAAATAGTTATGCAAATAAAAGTAAACCTTAATCATGAAGAACACATGAAATTTAGCTAGTAAATTTGATTTGAAGATATCTCTTACCTTTTTTACTTGTTTCCTTCCCCAAAAACTTCGAAGAGTGACATTGCACCCCACCCCACTTCCCCACACACCGCGGCCATCGTGACGATATTTGCTTTACACTGAGCTGTGATTTACATGAAATGGCGGAGGCTTAATTTTCATTTTCTTAATCATTGTCAAGCTTGGGAAGTGTGGAAAAACAAGTATTAAATGAAAAATGAAATGAAAACCCACTTTAAATGACAAAAACTTAGTGAGAAAATGCTGAAAATTTCTGATATGAACGTTTGTTTAGATTCAGTTATGTCCTCAGATTCAGCTGGCACAAAAGGGTAAAGGTTGTGCATACGAAGTGTTAACATTTTAATCTGGGTGGCAAAATTGTTCCCAAATGCTTGAATGTATCCGTTTTATTTCAATAGACGGAAATGTACGAGAAATGTTTCGCGAGGTAAGTTTGATCGCGCCTTTTTCCCTTGACACAGCGTGAAAAAGAGCATTTCTGCGTAAACAGATTCCTGCGAGCTTTACAAAAAAAGTGGACAGTGCTCACTCAAACGTTACATTTTTTCAAAACTTTTACTTTCCTTGGACAGATGAGACCCAAACCCAAGAATATATATATGAAAAAAAATTATCCACATGTTATATATTGTTTAATTCCAAGGACTTTTTCAAAGTGTAAACTTTTTTTGATACGCACTGTATAAGGTGATTCTATGTGTAATGTTACAAATTTCTGTTACCCTTCCATGAAACCACAGAAGCATAGATACACCACCTTTATGCAGATAGCTTTGACATCAAGTAAATGTTATGTCTAATGCAGGGGCGGTGATCATGGGATGGCCGAGGGGGCACAGTGCCCCCACTTTTTGAAGCACTGAAAAAGTGCCAATTTTTACGCAAGAAAAAATCCCCCTCACGAACATGTACTAAGCCCTTTTCACACGAGGACCAGTTTTAGGTGTTACCAAGTGCCCTTTTCGTAAAAGGTGCCATTTTTACCCCAAACATGCCCTCTCGTGAACGTGTTCACTGCCCCTTTCACATAAGAAGGACCGGTTTTATGTGTTAGCAAGTGCTATTTCCCGAATCAGTGCCAATATTCAAACAAAAAAAATGCCCCTCACGAACGTGTTCTGTGCCCCTTTCACCCGATAAGGACTCGTTTTGTGTCGTTAGCAAGTGCCCCTTTGCCTTCGTAAAGGTATACCCTTTCTCGTATCAGTGTCCTTTATACCAAAGATAAGTACCCCCTTATGAACGTGTTCTGTGCCCCTTTCACCTAAGAAGAACCGTTTTATGTGATAAAGAGTGCCCCTTTGGAACAAGAAAACAATATTCTAAATGTTATATGTTATTTGTTATGGAGGAAAAAACATGTAAGAATAATCCTACGAGCCGAAAATTTCTTTCATGAGTCATTTGAGTGCGGTAGATAAGCAGTGGCGTACAGATGGAAGGGGGGGGGGGGGGGCTCTTAAAGACCAAGAAAAAAAAGAGAGAGTGAAGGGTGAAATATAATAGATTTTTTTATATATTACGTCAAAATCTATCACCGCATTGGATTTTCGTTTTAAAAACGTCAATTTTTTTGCTCGCTCGCTTCGCTCGAAGCTTCTTATAATTTTTAAGTGATGTGACATATCTATCCCCTCAAAACTGTTGGCCCATTACACCACTGTTAGTCATTTTCCCACTTTTTTCGAAAGAAAAGGTGTCTTTTTCTCCTGTGCCCCCTTTCAACTTCGCTCCGCCGCCCCTGGTCCAATGTTATTAGCTGCCCCATAGCTAGTTCCGTCCCTATTTTGTAACACATCCTCGAGCCTTTTCCTCTCAAAACAATCTTTCTTAGAGCCATTCTACTCACATAAGAATGCTAATTTGCAAATAACTGCAGCTTCAAACGCTACAGAGTTCATGGGTTTGTTTATCTCTGGCGTCAATGGTTGTATTTCACATTCATAGCCAATCGCAATCCTCCACACGGGGCGAGAGTCCCTTTATTTTTCCTCTTTTTTGAGAAGTGCCTACAATATTCTCTTGACGTAATAGTATTTGTTCTCGCTTGTCATAAATGCATTTATGAGATTGATTGCGTTCTTTTTTTAATGGATGGGGACGATCAGAACCGTTACCCCCTCCTTTTTTTAATTGTCAGAAAGTTCTGAAGTAAGCAAGCGAATTTCTGTGCGCTCTAATTTATCCGTTTGGAAATACCTGTATTATTAATTTCAATTTCCATGTTTCATCCCCTTTGCATGTTTTCAATGTAGCAATAAAACTTTCACAATATGCATTTTTTAGAATGACTACGTCCTTAATAAGCAATACAATAAAAGTGTCGCAATCACCGGTTTTGCCACGAATTTTTCAACTTTTAAATCACATATTATTTTATTCTTTAATGTGAAGCAGTGAAATAAAATTCCAACTTTGCCGATTTGAGGAATAGAATATGATAAAAAATTATTTCTATTCCCCATTTACATCTCTTTACCTCTCATTATATAATATTTCTACGAGTATCAACATCATTCTCGTTTCGATGGAATGTGCCTTGTCACACCGGCCATACAGACCCCAGACCGATCCAAGCTATTACGTTATTACCAATGACAGACGATCGGTCGGTTTGGAGTCGATTTCATAGGTGTGACTGTACCCTCTGTCAATTTTGCCTGCATGATTTTGCAAATTAGACACGCCATAGCACGGTTGATCTGCCGCTATGCCCTCGCGTCAAATCACAGTCGTGTCGACCTCATAATAATGCTCATTGGCGCCCAAGCAAAACATCTAATCATTGATCACAGAAAAGAGTTTCTAAAGACGCGAATTGATGGAAAAATATAAAAGGGCAAGGTAATTAAAATCTGGAGGGAAAACAGTTTGCTTTTGATTGGTAAATATTGTAAATATTTTGATTATCATGTAAGAAGAAAAATATTTTGTTAACTTATTTTCAGGGTAAGCGAAGAGTTCTAAAAAAATGGGGGGGGGGGTAAGTAGTAATTACTTTCGATGAAATTTGTTTCTTTGCGAGGAATTAGAGAAATTCTGTAGATTTTATACGTGAGCAAGCCAATCAAACAAAAGTGAGTAATGATATATCTGAAAAAGCGGGTAGACACAGTCTCCTAATATGGTAAGGGGTTTTATACCAAATTATTGTTATTTTCTATCATTATCATTGATACCATCTGCTCTGTCAAAATACATTCCCAGGATGGACTTTTGGGTTTCCTCATGTTTCTAAAACTAAATAGTAATACCATGGTAACATTTGCTCTACGGCGGCCGTACGGCGAGTCGACAACAGCCGTTTCAACATTTTCTTGTACCAACTACATATAGGTGGTTTGAATTGAAATCAATAAAACGGCTGTTGTTGACTCGCCGTACGGCCGCCGTAGATCAAATGTGACCAAGGTATAATAGGCATCTATATTGCGCTATCTATCTAGAAATAATATATTCCGAGGCACATTGTTGTAATTATAATTACTCCACCTTTATAGCACAAGCAGCCTTCTAGCGTTCAGTGCATTTCAAGGAATTAATCCTGCTGGGGACCCCTTCACCTCATCTCACCTGGGTTGAGTGCAGCACAAAGTGGGAAAAATTCTTGCTGAAGGAAAAACACGCCATGGCTAGGATTCGAACCCACGTCCTTCTGACCGAGAGAACAGAGTCCTAACCACTAGACCACGACGCCCCACAGATAAAATGATACGTAAGGTCGACAGGGGCAACAAGAATTTATTTTGAAAGGGGTAGGGGAAGGGAGTCGACCTAAACTAAATGTACAGGGGCGGGCTTATACACAACTTTCCTCTTCCTCTCCTTATAAACACTCCTTCCTCCTCCCTTTTGCTATTTTTTAAAGTTTAGTATTTGATAATTCATGGAGGGGGGGGGGGAACTAGCACCAGCCTCCCCCCCTCGTTGGCCCACCTCTGGGGAGCGTTTCATGAAAGGACTTGTCGGACGTTTTATCCGACAAGTCCCATTTTATCTGACAGTTACCATAGTAACAGTGCCTCTCAACCAATCAGAATCAAGGAAAGATGTCAGATCTGACAACTTGTCAGACAAAAATGTTGATGAAACGGTCCCCTGAATAAAAAATGTATACCTTCTATTTATAATTCTTCTTTATAGATGTATGCTGTTCAATTGTTGAAAAACTGAACGTCATTGCAAACGTCAGGGCAACATTTTATACGAATTTGTCTTTTCCATATAAGGCCTAGACCAAGGTGTTGTGTACAAAGAAAAAAAAATCATTGCATTTAGGTCTATTTTTGAACTGCCTAATGTGTATATTCCTTGGCAGTGTGATTGATGAGTATGCTGATGTCACGGCTTATGAGCTTGTCGCTTTGTGATGTCACAATGGCGTGATAGAGCAATGATTGATGTGCTTTTAATCGCTCTGTCCTGTAGGCGATGTCCTTTTATGAAGAGAGGGGAAGGGAGAGGAAGGGAGAGAGAGAAGGGAGGATGGGAGAAAGGGATGGGGTGGATGAGGATGGGAGGAGGAGGGAGGGAGGGGAGGAGGGGAAGGAGGAGGAGGAGGGGGGGGGGTATCTGTTTAAGTAAGGGGAAAAGGAGGAAAGAACATAATGAATCCATAGCAAAAAGAGTGACAGCCAATCACATGACTGTGGCCAATCAAAATCGTTGTTACATAGTGCATACGCATAAAAAATTATCACAATGATCCAATCAGATCGTTGTTTTCTTGTTTTAAATATTCACAAACATTTAATAGGATCCTGAGGGCTCGTGAAACAACGGTCGATTGATCGTACAGAAAAAGAAGAAAGAGGATGATAAGAAGAAGTCAGAAAAAGGAGTAGAAGAAGGAGGAAAAAAAGAAAAAGAAGGACGACGAGGAGGAGGAGGGGGAGGAGAAAAGAAGAAGAAAAAGAAGAAGAAAGAGGAGGATAAGAAGAAGTAGAAAAAGAAGGAGTAGAAGAAGAAGAAGAAGAAGGAGGAGAAGAAACAGAAGAAGCAGAAGAAGAAGAGGAAGGAGAAGAGAGGAAGACGAATGATAAGGAGGAAAAGGAGGTGGAGGAGAAGGAGGAGAAAACGGAGAAGGAAGAAAAATAGCAAGAAATAAAAAAAAAGAAGAAAAAGAAAGTAATAAAAAGTCGAAGAGTCGGAGTAACCAGAGTAATAGTTGCCTTCAGGTGTTATTGCTTGATATAAATCATAAACCAAGCTTGAACAATAAAAAGGTTTGCACTTAATATTAGCCCCGATGACAACATACTGTATTGACTAATAAAGATCAACATGGTTTCATGAGAATGGTTTAAATTTCAAGGCCACATTACGAGATCCATGAAACGGAATAGTCGAGTACTGACCCTTGAAATACGTTAACCTAAGTATAAAAATTTATAATGTTATCGTAACATTGATCGTGCAATCGACTATACTGGTCAACATAATGCAATCGATAAAAAAAAAGGAAAAGGAGAATATATATACAATTTCACTTTACCATTCAGTTACATCTAATTGTCAATTTTGATGAAGCCATTTGTCACCTGAGTACATAGTAGCATTATATAACCATGAAAAGTGTGAGACTGCCGCCAAGGAAATCAACTGCCCCAACGCGGATCCGCTGATAGACTCATATTCTGTAAACTATTCTCGGTACACATGAATTTCGATAATTTAGTTAATTAACATGATTAAGTCGTGACGGCCATTCGGTCTTTACCGGAAAATTTGAAAATGTTCAGAGGAAATCTGTGACTAATATAATATTCCTTAACAACAAAATAGGCAGTTGTAATGTTTTAAAAAGATAATTTGACAAAATATGCCAGGGTAAGGAGCTGGGAACTGTGCGAGCAGTTCAGGAGAGTGTTTCGTGAAGCATCGTGATTTTTACTGACTATTTTCATTTTAGTCAATCAGATGCAATAATTTATAACGGTTGTCAGTGAAAATCAAGGGCTATTTGTTTTTATTAAAAATGCCCCAGGACCCATGGCCGAACGAAATGGGGAGGGGGGGGGGGGGTTGCAGTGGGCAGTTGTCGGTCCCAAGAATTTTTATTTCGAAAAATTACATTTTAGTAGTTACATTTTTTTTGTACTGAAAACTTTTACATATAAGCCAAACGTGTGCACGAAATCTTTCAGTTTTGCTGATGAAAATGCACAAATACTCCCATGACAAGTTCAACTGCTTCCATGGGCGGAAATCCCAGGGGGATGCGTCCCCCTACCCAAAATAGTAGAAGGGCGGGGGGAGGACACAATAAAAATGTCCCCCTACTATTTTTGGTCTTTTATGATGGAAAGAAATATATCATTCAACATCGAAATAAAACATGTATTTTGGGCGAAATGGCCTTAGTGTTTGGGTGACATTTCGGGTGATAACCCTTTTCCCTTCCGATTGCTTTGTTCTCTCGCTTTTGCATTTCTTGTCTATCTTGATGTTTTCTTTACGTGTCTTGCCTCCCCTCCCCCATGACCCGAACTGGGCCCCGTTTCACAAAAGACTTGCAACTGTTGTAACTTTGCCATTATGGCAACTACCATGGAAACCCTGATTCTGATTGGCTGCTGAGCCCTGTTACCATGGTAGATGCCATTATGGCAAAGTTACAACAGTTGCAAGTCCTTTATGAAACGGGCCCCTGATGTTATTTCAATGCGGCTGTGGTATAATTGACTTTGACTGACATCTTATAAATAAAATTTTCATTCCTCACATTAACAACAGTAATAAATTACCCCTAACTATTCTTCGGTATTAGGCCAAGGCATATATTCATTATTTAGATTTCCGTTCGCCAGTCTTCAATCTCCGACCAATCTATCACCGATGCAAGGTCCTGTTAGTATTGGCCAGTCATGCTGCGCAGTGTGTATCATACCAAGCTCTATCTCCTTGAATTCGGAGCCGATATACACACACAGCGGTATATATACTGCCGATGTAAATGCAAAGCACAGGACATTGACCGTTCTTTTCCGAATGTTAAAATGCGGCAGCCTAACTCCAGTGACGTCGCAATGGTCATTGCTATCTTCGCTAGATGTGAAACGATTTTTCTTTTAAATTTCGATGATTTCCCTCAAACACCTTCAAATTGACACAAATTTATTAGCTCCATACAAACCACATTTTCTCCTTTTTTTTGGTTATATTGCACTGATCAAGAGATAATCGGTTCGGCCACTGGCCGAGTCATATAATCGATTTTCAATTAATGATGGATCGATTCAAACTAAATAAAGCAAATACTTTCTGTTGCACGAAACAGTCCAGAAATTAATCCTAATTCACCTCTCTGTGTATTGTTATCATTGTTATTAGACATTGTCTCCAAATTATATAATGTGTTTGTTCATTTCTTTATATTTCGATTTTCAGCTATATTACTGATTGTAATTATGTTCTGGTTTTGTATCATTTTTTTCTTTTGGAAATAAACTGTATTTGTATTGCAAATTAACAATGATTTGTGATTACGTACAGAAAATATGGATTTTTGTTTACTTGCCATTTTTACTTTAAGATTGTTTTTGCAAATATATACATACTTTTGTTAAGCTAGGATGTTTGTTAAGTAATATTTTGCCATGTACATTAGCATGGGGCCCCATGGGAGACCAATATATTGTTGAATGTGCTGCCTTGTTTTTAAGTAATTAGTAAGTAAATTAATGAATAGATTAATAAATAAATACATGATTGAAGACATAGAATAAATGAGTAAATAAATAGATAAATATATGAATAAATAAATAAATAAATAAATAAAAATGGACCTTCTATGACTTGCAGTCAAAAGCCAAATTCTTGTAACCAGTGACGATCGAGATCAACCATTGCATAATTATATTCCCTTCTCCAGAACCATTCCCCAACATCTTTCGACAAGGGCATGCAATTGGCTATCTGAATTCCAGAAGCAATCAATTTGATCTAAAAACGTGTTGGGAAACAGTCCGCCTCTGCCAAGATAAATCTGATACGAAGAAGAGAAGAAAAGGGTGGGGTGAGTGGGAGGGGTGGGGAGGAAGGGGGGGGGGGGTTACTTGGTCATGGAATAGGGTTCACTGAACATGCTGAATGCTAGTCGTACCCATACCATACTATATGACATTCAGTCTAATTACACTCGTCTCACTCCAATGATAATCACGACTCGACATGTCTTCGAGGAGCCTTAAAATTACCTAGGAAGGCGACGACAAAATTTTAAAGCCAGTACAAACCAACAGCCTTATTTTGCACTACTCCAAGTCCTCAACTACTCAAATCTCGCCCGGATCCCAACCCATAATGCAACGTTTTGAGTAACGTAGTCTTATAATACGAGCCCTATTAATTTTCAAAACAGTTTCTGTGATTAAAAATGAGATGTTTTGCTCGGACGCAGGTGAGGTCGACCGTGATTTGACGTGAGGGTAAAACGGCAGATCAACCGTGCGAGCGTGTCCACCAGGCCTAATACACCAGTTCACAACTCAGTGCGTTCATACCAAACCGCACTTATCACGGTAATTATGTTAAGAAGTAGCGAAACAAGTACCCTTCCCCTCAAAACATTTTAGTTTCCCTTTACAAATGAAATTTATACAGGCCCTACATGAGATTGTGGAGCGTTGTGGCCGGCCCAGTGGATTAGTCTTCCGAATTTGAAACAGGGGGTCGTGGGTTCGAATCCCAGCCATGGCGTAATTTCCTTCAGAAAGAAATTTATCCACATTGTGCTGCACTCAACCCAGGTGAAGTGAATGGGTACCCGGTAGGAAGAAATTCCTTGAACGCTTTGAGCGCCTGGGCAGCCCAGCTAAAGCCGGGGTAATAATGATAGCAGGGCCCACTGGGAGAATAGTTTTCAGAACTGAAGTGGCTTCCCTGAGTAAATATACCAATATTATCATTATTCTTATTATAAACTTTTCAAGAAAAAGTGGGCCCGCTTAAAATCAGACACCTATGTCGTCCCTTTCCACTCCAAACTATATAAACCTGTTCGATTAAAGTGTGCATTTTCCTTAAAAAAACACAAGAAAAAGAAGATCTATTTTTATTAATCTATTTCGCACTAATTCTTCACTCGGTAAGCGATTCATGTGAGGTTTTGCCAGGGGGATTCATTGCCTAATTTGCTCTCAGCCATTCCGGTCCAAAGATTTTTAGTAGCTTATAACACCTACCAGGGCCTTGTTGCATAAACGTTACTATTATCATGATTATGCTAACTTTTCCATCCAATGGTATCTTTCATGGTGCTTGATTTTGATTGGCTGATGAGCACTGTTACCATGTTAGTTATCATTGGATGGTAGAGGTACCATAATAATAACTGTTATGCAACGGGACCCATGTCAAATCTCTTAACTTTTTTTTCGTGAAACACCCCCCTAGGAAGACGACGTCCCTTTAAAACTTGCATTTTGTCTTGCAAGCACAATGCTCATTATCACAGACATTCAGTCTAATGACAAGCCATTCCCTTCGCCTGCCACTCGCGACCTTACGCGACTTCCAGGTCAATAGTAATTTAACAATAAAGATCGAGATCACTTGAAACAAGTCCACGATGTTAGCCTTAAGCTATAACATGCTGCTTATTACTGTGTGCCATTCGGACTAATTTAGAGGACTAATCATTTGGGAAATTGATCTTATTAATGTCGATTTAATGCCCGCAAGCTGTCCGGTCTTCTGCGCATAATGATGACCTGTCACTGTAAGCCATAGCCATAGCACGCTACAATATTTGCACTCTTGAAGATGAGAAGTCTAGTTTTGAGGCACTTTTTTGTCGATTATTAACAAATATTTAGATCGGGAATAATTTGATTTTGGTGACAAAATATAGATGGCAAAATAAATGGGAGTTCAGAATAATCAACAATGATGGACAAATGAGCTGAGCTTAGATTCAAGTTGCTCAAAAACTAATTTCATCTCTGCCTGATTTGCTGATATCGCTGAACATAGCAGTACATTCTCATTATGTGCATGCATGGTATGGTATCGTCAAAAACAGAAGAACAAATTAACATTAGTGATACTTACAAAAATAGTTTTTCGGAGCCTCATATCAAAATGATAAAAAAAACCAGCTACAAAAACGGCCTTGATGAACTAGGATTATGATTAAAAAGCATAACCTCATACAAAATTGTTTTACATACGTTAAAAATGTACATTGTTGCCAAAATATCAAAGTTTACGTCGCTCAGAAGTAGAGCAAGTGCATTCAACGTTATGGTGATGTAATAGAGGCATAATCTAGCAGAACCGCTGTTTGCTGTATATATGGTAATGCACGCTCGTTAAAAGAGCATCATTTTCAAATGGTTAAACCAGATTTGGAGACTGAATATATTTTATAAAGCAGACAGCCCATTCAGTGTAAATATACATATTGAATCTGATCGTTATGAGGTTAGGGTTAGGGTTGACACTGTGAATACATAGTGTGACACTGTGAATACACTTTATGACACTGTGAATGCATTATGTGACACTGTGAATGATTTATGTGATAAATTGAATACACTATGTGACACTATTAACACACTATGTCATACTGTGGATATACTGTGTGACACTGTGAATACACTATGCCACACTGTGGATATACTGTGTGACACTGTGAATACACTATGTGACACTGAGAATACACTGTGTCACACTGTGAATACAACGTGTGACACTGAATACACTGTGTGACATGTCGAATATACCGCATGACACAGTGAATACCCTATGTGACACTGTGAACACACTATGTCACATTGTGGATATACTGTGTGACCCTGTGAATACACTAGGTGACACTGGGAATACAGTATATGACACTGGGAATACACTATATGACACTGGGAATACACTATTTGACACTGTGAATACACTATGTAACATTGTGGATACAATGTGTGACACTGTGAATACACTGCATGACACTGTGAATGCACTGCGTGACATTGTGAATACACTGTGTGACACTGTGAATGAACTGTGTTGCACTAAATATACCTTTACTTTGTGACACTGTTTATGCACCATGTGACACTGTGAATGCACCGTGTGACACTGTGAGTACACTACGTAACACCGTGAATACACTATGTCACACTTTGAATACACTATGTAACACTGTGAATGCACTATGTCACACTGTGAATACACTATGTCACACTTTGAATACACTATGTGACATTGATGTTACTGTGTGAGACTGCGAATGCAGTTTGTGACACTGTGAATACACTGTGTGACACTGTGAATACACTATATGACACTGTGAATACACTATATGACACTGGGAATACAATATGTGACACTGGGAATACACTATGTCACACTGTGGATACAATGTGTGACACTGTGAATACACTGTGTGACACTGTGAATGTGACACTGTGTTCCTTTCAGTTGGGGGTACGTCACAAACATTGCGCCCTCAGTGAACTTGTACACTCACATCCACGTCTAAAGATTCTACTGATTTATCAAGTTTATACGTCAGCATTGGTCCTTTTTCATTTTCGTAAAGCTATGAGTTTACATGACATCACGAATGAGTTGAGTATGACAAGCCAAAAGCTTTTTCTAAAATATCATTTAAGGCAGTAAGCATGAGTTTAAGAAAATTACGGAGATCGACAGATAGAGGTAAAGACAGTCAATGAGTGATCATATACCCCGCCCATTGCGTGCCTTTTTTTGCCATATTGATTCTAATTATAGAGTTTATCATACGCACTACATGAAAAATGACAGCAACGACCGTTTGTGGGGTTAATTTTATCAATGTACAAGCCTACGCAAAACGATGCCAGTCATACCAACGAAACCGACTCCAAACCGACCGATTGTATGCCATTGGTTTAAACATATTAAGTTTGATCGTTCTGCAGTTGGCTTACCCGGTGTGACTGAAGCACTATAACCGAGAAAGCAAACATTATCGATCCAATTTTAGTTTAATGGCTCGTATAATTCCATCAAGTCCCCCGACGCCTCTCCGTATAGTCTGAAACGAACATGAATGTTTTACGTGACTCTATTCCTAAGCTGGTTATCTCTTTACCGTAAGATCGACTGAAACATGACGTGTATACTAATCATGAATTTAAGATATATATATATATATATACATATATATTTATGGTTACAAACAATATGTGGCTTTTGTTTATTTTATGAAGAAATTTAATAATTCCCGAATAGCTTTGAATTTTTGGCCTGGGAAAATCGTAGTGCAATAGTACCTTCAAACTGCACTTAACAGGTAGCATAGAATCAGGGATAGAAGACTAACTTGAGCGTGAAAATAGAAAGGGTGAAGAGGGGGGGGGGGGGGGGTACGATGAAGAAATGAGAAAGATACCTGTCGTTCGTGGCTCACACCCGCCATGTTGATATAGAGGAGAGGTTAGTTCAGGCGCGCCAGGACACTCAAATCCTTTCGATCACGTGCATAGCAAAAACGTTTCGTCTGCATGCATTTCATTTTGTGGCGAGCGTTTGGCGCGTGAACTGGGAGATGAGTGCAGCTCTGTGCCAAGTTTGCTTCACGCAGTGCAGGCCAATTGAGTGTCGTTAGAAATACCTCTGTTTTGCCTCGCCTCCCCTGTGCCGAAGCACAGTTCCAGGTTGGCCGACCGGGCGCATTTAATTAAACAAATGAGGAGGAAGTTTCGATCGGTGTTCCCGTAAAAGAGTGGAAGATATTGACAGAAACAACTGCGGATTTCATCAATAGTCTTTTTGGATTTGGTTCGGCTGCTCGAGTCGCCTCTACAGTGCCCGAGTCTCCCGACTCACGCATAAGAGACATACGATGCACTTTAAGGTGATACTGATAGGAACACCATCGCTGGGAAATTAATCAAGATCATTATCCCCCACTTGTGCCTAAATTGAGCTCGGAAATGGAAGCTAAACAGATTTTAATGCGGCTATTCGAGGTTTCATGGCTCGTCATCCTAGCGCTGACACCCCGGCTCGACTTGACGAGGGCCTTCACCCAGGTTGGCCGGGCACCTATCATCAGCGTTACCGGCGGGGACCTGGAGGGCCGCCGAATGGTTTTAACCCCTTCCCATCTTGTGCCAGTCTACCAGTATCTTGGTGTCCCCTACGCCACACCTCCCGTAGGACCCCGACGGTTCAGACCCCCACACACCCCCATCCCGAGTTGGGAAGGGATCAAGAACGCAACAGAACTGGGACCGGCTTGCCCGCAGAAGATCGAAAGACCCGCCGAAGGTGTCCCATATCATAAGACATATAATTTCAATCAGAAACATCCTTTTCTGAAGAATATGAGTGAGGATTGCCTTTATCTCAATATATACGTTCCAGAAAGAGGTAAGTTACAAAAACATTTCAATAGATATTTGATGCACGTTCATGCCTCTTAAACAGTGATAATATTATGTTATAATGTTATGTTATATCTGACTTTGTTTGATAAAGAGTACTGAAAAGTACGACTCCATCAACGAAGCTGAACCGAGGGAAAATAATGGGGACAAGGGTCTCAAGCAGAAGCTAAGAACATTTGTTTGAATTATACTATCAGAAATAATCTTAAGACTGATTTCGGGATGTCATCTTTCATGTAAATGTGTTCAGAAATTCGCGCGGCATTAGCCAAACATTTAGCTTAACGATACTGACAAAAAAATTCAAAACAAGTATATATTGTTATAGCAAACATGGAATTAATGTTACAGTAAAATTCATTAAACACATATCACAAGGTATAAGATCAATGACATAAATTGTTGGTAAAATATCATGATCACTCAACTATAATTTTATCTTTATTTTTCTTAAATGACTGTACCATAAGAATTTGTAAGCGGAGTGAATGATCTCTCATCCATTCATTACCATTTGTATTAATCAAGTGTATTGGTTTCCTGCAAATACCACACGTGCAGAAAGTACTAACGGAACAACGCATCCTGCCTTGTTACGAACCTATTCGGCAACGACACTGCCCCTTTATAGCCCTAATATGTATATATATATATATATATATATATATATATATATATATAAACAGATAATCTATAGCATATCAAAGAAACGCACACTGTCATGGGGAGGAGAAAGAGGGGGTATGGCTTCATTACCTCAAAAGAGGTACAGTACTTTAGTACTCCATACTTTCATGAGTGCTGTTACATCATCATTGACTTTCTTGGTATCTTGTATTTATTTGAAAGATCAAAACTCCGTAGTATCCCTTTGTAAATTTTGGACGTTCTCCATACGATCCGTAAAATATTTCTTAAAATTGAGCAGATGACGCAGCTGTAATTGTAGCTTACGTGATTTCGGTCAAAGGTTTTCTAGTTATTTAGTGGAGAGGTCTTAAATTAGATTCCTAATCAACCTGATCGATAAAGTAAACAATGTATAATAATAATTGATGCCTGAGCCCCGTCCTATAAAAACCTCTGTACAAATAGTGTGAAAACCTGTGTATATACTGGACGTACATCAAAATGATGGTCCTTAGAAGCAGGTAGTTTTTAAGAACAGATGGTTGCCAAAGCAAGGGTGATGATATACCCTCAAAAGGGATTGACAAAAAATACCCATTCTGTATTTACCAATGCTTTGGTAAAAATGTATCATATCAGTTGATTTATAGCTTGTATTCTTCCCCAATGACGTATGCAACGATTGATTTGACCAGTCCTTATTAGGAGTGTAACCCCGCTACTTGAATAATATTTACTTAATCGCGTCACAAAAGGTGAAGAATTAAAAGATAAACACTGGACATGTTGGACAAACGTTACTCAGAAAGGAACGCTGTCACGGAGAGCACTTAGTATGAATGCCCTTAGCTTAAAATAATTGTTTGATCGATTTGGAAGAACAGACCTTGAAACTTCGATGTTTCAGTTCGATTTTGATTTGGCCACTTAAGGTTTAGGTATAGTGCGTGACCGAGATCGAAAGAGCAAAAATCAACCCGGAAACAGAGTGCCGAAAATTTATGATTGAGATAAACGCTGCCAAAACAGCATTGCATGCATAAATAGTATCGATTTTCAATGCATCAGAAAAACAAGACAAAAACGAACAATAAATAAATTAAAAAACAGGCGAACTTTTCAAAGCTGCATCATTGAGTTGGTAGAGTTCGATCGATTTTACTTTTTGACTTTTTGGTCTAAAAGAAACTGTTGTTTTAGCAAATAAACACCTAGAAATTTATGTAAATGTATCAAAAGAAAAAAAAACATTCTTTAGGTTTCACTATGCAATGATACAGAAATAATGATTTACAATCATTGAAAAAAAAAGAATTTTAGATTCTGAGAACGATTCAGATACCGACAGAAAATACGCATATAACAGTCGAGAAGAGCAATATATCAACTAGAATTCACAATAACAAAAGCCCCCATATTTTTTGAGATAGAGGTAGAACCAGGACGTGCTGGCAATAACTAAATTTTGTAAACGCCTGGGGAGAGTTCTCTATCACTGAGCAGTTTACGATGTGTCTTCCGTGTGCAGTGATAGCACTCACATTCATCAGCCATTTGAAATATGAGATGCAAGTAGTACTACAACCCTTGATTCCGCACTTCGTATTTCGTTCTCGAAAATCACTCAAACTGCTGAGGATGAAATTCTTATGTATGTTACCGAAATATGGTAAGGAATTTCCTATTTTGGGGGGTAAATTAAATTTCATTACCAATGTCATGGCAACAATAATAATGATAAGAATAATAATAACCATGATTGTAATAAAAATAACAATAATAATTATAATACATAAGATTTACAAAGCGTCTTTTCGACATTGATGAAATACTTAAGGTGCTTAGAAAAGAGCAAAAACAAAAAAAGTAAAAGAAGTACAAGAAAAGGCACATTACAAATGAGGAAAAAATCTCTTTCAATTTGCATGCTCTTCAAAAGCGCTGATGTTTAAAGGATAACAAGGAATCACCAAAGCTTTGGGACAAAAAATTCATGCTTCTGGTTAAATTTGAATGTGTTTTAGTTACATGTAGTGTCTGCATGTGTTAGATAAAGATCTATCGTTTCGAGACCCCAAGACGAATTAAAACTGAGAAAAGTTCTTGAAACGTGCTAAATCATTCGGATAGTACCAGTTCCTAAGCCAGCATTAGAAATATGATGATTTCTGTATGTTTGTCGTTCGCAAATACCAAAAAGTCACGTACATGTGTTTTGTTTTATAAGGACCCTAAGATATATCTAAATACCTATGGCTTTCACGCGTCTCCGAGGGAATTATGCATGGGATTCAATCCAGGAATTTCCCACTGAAGAGACAAGTGCTCTTTGCAATTAATACCATTTTATTTGAATACTTTACTTTCTTCCTAGGAATACAAGGTAAAGATGTAACTTCTTTTTTTTAAATATGCATTTATATTTATTCATTTATTTATTTGTTAGAACATATTTAATCAGGTACAAAAGATCAGTATAAAACTGTTTTTCATCAATGACCTGATGAAAACATAAAGAACAACATAAATCATCACATCATACATGAAAATAAAGTCAAAATCTAAATCAATACTTAGTAACATAAATAAACAAATATTGTTACTTAAATGATAATATGAATCAAACTAAAATATCTTAAATTATTAAAAGGGAACAGTAACTAATTTTAAAACTACTAATTGTATAATTTATTCGCTGATAAAAACAATGAAATATTTCTCGCACAATAGAAAATCGAGTGAAAAAATGGCAATCAGTTATAAATGTGTGTCTAACGATAAGATATCAAAGGGTTAAGATCATTACAAATAAAAGCAATGTAACATCAATATCAAAGAGGAATATGGGAATTGTATGTTACAACAAATGAAATATAAGTAAGGGTTATTATGGACAAAATCATTGGATTACTAATACTATCTGAAAAGAGTTTAAAAAGCATAGGAATATTTATATGTACATGGAAATGATAAACAAGTACTATTCCATAATAACAAGTTAACCTATCCATTCGTGAATTCCGACATGAAATTAAAGATTTATCCGCCTTCTTATTTACATTTTGAAGACCTGTCTAAGCCCGTAAGCCTATCGCAATGCATACAAAGTGGATTTATACGACGTAGAAGATGAACATGTTATATATCGAGCTATCGCCCGTGGCAGAGGGAGTTAGTAGAAAATATATCATGGAGTGAAACAGATCACGGCGGTCTCGGTATTGGTATGACGTCTTTTCTAGCTGATAGTTTAATTGGGTTTTGTCACGATTGATTGATGGTTTATTTATTGTGAAAGAATTTAGTAAAGGAAAGATAAAGGTATAGGGATGTACAAGCAGTAACCAATTATTCATTACAAAAAATAATCTACACAAACTTAGAATCGTGATTTCACAATTGAGTCAGTTTTTGCTTATCAACTGTATCTAAGAAAGCTGTAAAACAACTATAACAATAATATTACGAGTACAACAACATCAACTACTACTACTTCTACTACTACTACTACTACTACTACTTCTACTACTATTACTACTACGTTATACTACTATTGCACCTACTATATTTACTACTACTGCTACTACTACTACTGTTACTCATCCTCCTACTACTTCGTCTACTACTACTATTACTTTTATTACTACTACAACAACAGCAACTACTACTACTACTACTTTGACTACTACTAATTCTAATTCTACTGCTTCCACGGCTACTACTACTATCACAACCCCCACCACTACTTATACTCTCACAAGCTCTTCCTCCTACGGCAACCTACTACAATTGGTAAGAGAGGAACAGTGTCTGGAAATTGTAGAGGAGAAAAAGAGAGCGAAAGGAGTTGAGAAGAGGAGGAAGGGAGATAGACTTTAACAAGAATTGGATGTAAACCCTGCTAGAATTACCAAACAAGGATACGTATATCGGATAGGGTTGCAAGTACTAGGGATGAACCGTCGTTTGTCTTTGATTTCCAAGCAGACCTACTTTGCATCTTTCACTCGATCCTCCAGAATCGTTTGTTGAATATCGGATTTTTTTTGGTTTTTCATTAGGTATGCATATACTGTTTTCGGATTGCAGTGGATTTCTTCGGATCCGGGTACGGATCCGGTTTTCTAGCCGGTATAAATCCCATCACTCGGTAATAACATTATAGGGGATCATCCCAGATAATATCTGTACCGAGATGTAAGCCTGTGACACAGTTCTTCCTAATCCTCCGTGCATGGAGTTGGACATACAGTGGCTATCTACTGTAGATATGAAACTAGTCATTCCTATGATACTACCACCATTACTACCACTTCTACTACTACTACTACTACTACTTCTTCTACCACTACTACCACTGCTACTACTACTACTGCAACTACTAATATTACTATATTACTGCTACTACTACTACTGCTACGACTACTCTACTACTACTACTACTACTACTACTACTACTACTACTAATAATAATAATAAAGATAATGACAATAATGATAATTAATCATATTACTACGTATAATGGCTATCTAATGTAGATATGATACTAGTCATTCTTATACAACTACTGCTACTACTACTACTACTACTACCACTATTACTTCTATTACTACTACTACTACTACTACTACTACTACAAGTAGTACTACTTCTATTACTTCTGTTACTACTTCTGTTAATTATATTACTATTACTACTAGTACTACTAGTACTACTACTATACCACTACTACTACTACTACTACTACTACTGCTACTACTAGTACTACAACTATTACTTCTGTTACTACTGTTATTAATTATATTATTATTACTATAACTACTACTTCTACTACTACTACTACTACTACTACTACTACTACTACTACTACTATTACTACTATTACTACTACTACTGTACTACTACTACTACTACTGCTATTGCTACTACTACAAAACTACAAAGGTGTGTATATATATATATATAGAGAGAGAGAGAGAGAGAGAGAGAGAGAGAGAAAGAAAGAAATGAAAAAAAAACGAACAGAATAAAACAGAGCTAAAGAGATGAAGATTGAAAAACAAAAACAGAGAGGGAGAGAGAGAGAGAATTACGAAAAGAGTGAAAATAAAAGGATAAATAGGAAAGATATAATTATATATCCTAAAATACCCCCCCAAAACATCTTGAAATAAAAAAATATAAAAAAATATATAACCACAAAAGTATTAGGATTATTATAAAAGTAAAACCCACCTAATTTGTTAGAGACAGACTGCAACGAAGTAAAGAGAAGGATGCCACTTTATCGAAAATTTTCAGGAATCTTTCCCTCCTTCACAAGAAAATTAAACTCTCTTCTCGTGTCATAAAATTCATGTGCCACTCAAACAAACTTCCGCGCCAGGCGGACGTTGGAGAGTCGCTTGCACTAAACGTTGTTTTATTCATGTTATAAAACGATTATCTTTATTAGGTTCACAAGCCACGCTAGCCTTTGGGTAATGTTGTGGATAAAAGCGTGAGTAAATGAAAGAGAAAGAGGGAGAGTGGGATTGAAATGAAGAGGAGAGAGAGGGGGTATGAGGAAGAGAGAGGAGGACTAAGAGAGAAAGAGAGAAATAGAGGAGAGAGGGGAAAAAGAAAGAGATGCAGAGAAAGGGACAAAGGGGAGAGGGAGAAAGAAAGAAAGTAAACGTACTTTCTTGGCTTTTATACGCCACTGCGTCGAGGGCTTGAAAATGTCACTTGTTCGATATTTTGAGAGCATTACGATAGGGAGCTTGTCATATTTTTCTTCCAAAGAGAGGGAGAGAGAGAGAGAGAGAGAGAGAGACCACTGGACTTAGTTTTTATGTTGAAGACAATTTCATTTGCCGTTGTATATGATGATTTTTGTTTGACTCAATTGCAGACTCGAGAATAATTTTCAGAGTATTCCGAGTGCATTATATTTCTGATGTATTCAAATTGTGTTTTCGAATCTATAACGCAGAATTTGCAGAAATGGAAATCTCACATTTGAGACTATATACGAATAGATTTGAACTTGAGATTACTTATGATAATGAATCATAAAAGCTGGTTTGGAGACTACAAACATAAAGACAGGCATTGTTACCATTCATGATCAGGGTGACAGGTGAATCCCTCTAAAAAAGGCCGACTGTGTATCTGAACATCTCTCTATCTATCCTTGAATCAATATTTTGGAGAATGGAATATTTCAAAAGTAATCACGCGGCAGCTACTTAATAGTTTATACGGAACCACCCTTTACAATGTTTCATAATGCACCAACTATAGTAGTACAAAATGAATATTGTTGCCTCGTTAGAAGTCAATAATTCTACTCGAAACTAGACCGGAGTGGTCATTATATACATTTTTGATGGCGATGAATAGTTTTTCATATTTATTAGTCGATAGAATTCGAAGTCAAAGTTAATATATTTGATCTTTTTATCCAGCAGTACGGATCATGGTTCAGATGGGCTGATAGGTAATATTCTATGTACATGTACATTCTAAGAAATACGCTATAGAAAGTTGTCATTCAAAGGCCTTTTGTATAATGCTGCATATGATAAACGTATTGATCAGAGCTTAATGAACTTGCATGAATCAGACGGATGGCTTTCTATGAAAGTGATAGAAATTACATGTTTGTTATCTTGCCGTTATGAACAATTTCTTTAAAAATATCAATTTTTGCAGGGGGGGGGGGAGGTGACAATATAATTCATTTTAGACGGTATGCAGTGATAATGATTTACAAAATTAAATAAACACAGTTAAGTAAGAACAATGCCAACAAAACGAAATAATAAAACCTTTAGTAATCTGAAATAATTAAACCCCTATTCATATTCAATAAATAATGTACACCACGTGAAATCATGAGTCCATGGACCCCAATAGTAAATTGGCCCTATTCATACCGAGTTTATGCGAGTGATAATTGTAATTGTACAAGATCACAATCATTCATTTTTAAGCCATGGATTAGGAAGCGTATATACTTTAATCCCGCTTGATTATGATTATACAGGTGGGTTCGAAACACGACGTATGTATGCCTTGAACTTTAAAGTATGCTCTGCACAGAGCTAATCACTAATGACTCAATAATTTTGATAATTACGTATCATCGTAAAGTTTAATATCTGTACATTTTTGTAAAAAAAAAACGCAAAAAAAGAAATCCGTGCACTAGCCAGTTTGTACTTGTGCTGTTGATTTCCCTTCCGTTTCGAGCTTCTGCACCTTACAACATTGAACGTGCAAAAATTATTTGCAACCATAACTTAATCTTTTACCTTGGAGTTTTATTGACTTTGGAGGGGGAGGGGGGTTACGCCTGCGCCCCTTAATCGTTTTATGAATACTACTACATACTTCTACTAATCCCTCAAAAGGTTTATCATATCCTTTCAAGAGGAGATACTTTAAATGTCGAGAAATAGAGTGAGAGAGAGGAGGGGGGGGGGGAGAAGTCAAACAGGATATCTAAAGTAGATATGAAACAATTGATAATAATAAAACTGCTTTAATCCTACTACTTCTCACTACTACTACTACTGCTTTAATCCTACTACTTCACACTACTACTACTACAACAACTATTACTACTGTACTGCTACTACTTCTCCATACTACTACTACTATTATTACTACACATACTACTTCTACTACTACTACTACCACCACCACCACTAATATTAGTACTAGTGCTATAAGTACTACTACTTCTGCTACTACTACTACTACTACTACTACTACTACTTCTACTACTACTACTACTACTACTACTACTACTACTACTACTACTACTACTAATATTACTACTACTACTACTTCCACTAGTACTAGTACTACTAAAACTTCTACTACTACTACTACTACTATACTATTACTACTACTACTACTACTACTACTACTTCTACTATTACTATACTATTACTACTACTTCATACTACTACTACTACTACTACTACTACTTCTACTACTACTTCCACTAGTACTAGTACTACTACTAAAACTACTACTACTACAACTATACTATTACTACTACTACTACAGTAACTACTACTACTACTACTACTAAAACTACTACTACTTCTACTGTACTGCTAATACTTCTTCATACTACTACTATTATTACTACTTCTACTACTACTACCACCACAAATAATATTACTACTTCTGCTGCTACTACTACTACCATGACTACTATTGCTACTACTACTACTATTACTACTACTACTTCTGTACTGCTACTACTTCTTAATACTACTACTATTATTACTACACATACTACTACTACTACTACTACTACTACTACTACTACTACTACTATTAAAGCTACTATAATTACTACTACTGCTATATACTATTCTTACCGCCACCAGGATGTTATTACTACTTTCTTAACAATATATTGTACAGAAAGAGAAGTAGCTATAGAAGGAAATGAAGAGAGGAAAGATAAGAAGAATTGATGACGACAATCATGATGTGAACGGCACCTCAAAGATCTATATACATGACGTATACATATATGCCCATATTCCTCGATAATTGAATTCGAGCAATATACCTGATACGTATCTCTATCGAATGCATATTACACATGAAGGTCATCTAAACTGATCGTTATTTCTCTATATTTGCCGCTGCTTGCATGGTTATATTTTACGTGCGTCTTTGCCTTGTCGGTGCTCGGCATTAAAGCGACGGTATAGAGTTCGAAATGAAAAAAAATATGGCATTATGAATAATATACACACTTTAAAATAATACTATAGGCTGGTTATAATAAATTTATCAAAATATCATAACTCTTTGTGATCATTGTAAGATTAAACTAGGTAAATTAGCCCCCTCCCCCCAAAAAATGAACGTCTTAAAATCGCACCTTAAAATCGTCGTGAATAAATGTACGATTTAAAGATTTTGAATATTAGCATATCATGTTTTACAGCGCTGTTGTAGGGCAATCATTGAAGTCCAAGCCTAAAAAAAAATGATGATCAACAGATCTACAATCATCAGATTTACAATGAACTAATAATAAAACCTCATGGAAAGTCCACAACGGGATACTTAAGCTACAGTACATTGCCAGAAACAAGCCTACCGCTATTAATTTTTGGCTAAATGGCTGTGAAATTATATCTGGATCTATGAAAATCAATAAAGTGAAATAAAGATAATCCTTCTAAAACTGCCTTTAGAATGTCTCTAAGTGGCGTAGTATAGAAACGGATCGGATGTCGTATTGTAATTTGGCACTTATCATTGTTATGCATCTTTTTTTTGCAATTGGCGATCATGGAATGATTGCCTTGCTTTCAAGCATAGTTTAATTAAAAATAGTATTTTTTTATTCACAAGATTGTTGGCGATTCTCGGTCGCGTGAGAAGTACTTCTGATGGTGGAACAACGCCCCTTCGATAGGTTTGATTTTTCTCACTTCCCGAATAATAATGAATATGAATAGAGAGGTATTGTTCTAAAATGCGGCAATTGTTAAATCACACATTTTATTTGTGTGAATGAGAAAGGGAAATTAGTTATTAGAATGATTACGAGGGGGTGGGGCATAGAGTTAGAAATAGAGGGAATAGAAAGAGACAAAGAGAAAGAACTATATGTAATGGTAGAATAATAAGAAAACTAATGATGATAATGATAGTATTAGAAGATGAATAATAATAATGATAATAATAATGATAACAATAATAGTAGTAATAACAATAATAATAATAAAATAATAATAATAAGAAGAAGAAGAAGAAGAAGGAGGAGGAGGAGGAAAAGGGGAAGAAAAAGGCGAGGACGATGGGAAAAGGCAAGAAAAGGAAACGCGTTGTTATGGTAATGTAGTAAAGCGTTGAAGAGGACAAGGTTGAATTAGGAAGGATAAGGTAAATATTAGCCACCTAAGTATTGATTATTCACCGAATCGCGTCTAAATAATCAGCGTATAGAAGAGTGTGTGTGTATAGTGTGATTGGGTGAAACTATGTGTATATGGGTGCACATGCAAGGCAGTCCAGAATTTCAATGAACGCGAATTGTGTTTAATCTCAGAGAATTAATTGGCGAGTATTTTGAATGAAAAGGCATTCTGTGAATGTCGTGCTTATCAAATCAATATTGAGCTGAACACCCTTTCCAATATACGACAATAAGAAAACTTTTGGAGTTGGCAATTTATGATGATTTATTACGGGGGAAGGCGGGGGGGGGGGGGTTTACGCATTAACTCCTGCACTCTAAAAAAATTAGCACTTCATTTTTTAGAGTGTGTGTATTACCTACCAATAATACACAATACTGATATTTAATATGCATAAAATCCGTTCCATAAATGATGATTAGACCTAACCTGTTTCGTTTCATCCATTTGTAGCTTCTCCTTTCACTTCACAATGAAAAAAATATAGATATCATTTATTGTGGAAAACATTTAAGAAATCAGATAAATCATTTTTACACACCTGATGCAAAAAATGCAATCGTTATGCATTTCAGGCTTTATTCAGCGGTGTTTACACACACACATACACACACCCTCACACATGCACACACACAGAGCACCTCTTCTCTATTTTTGTGGACAAGTACCTTGTCATCCACGAGTTTACCAAATAACGCCTTTTTTGGGACACCCTGTATAGCTAGCTACTCATCGTCTAACTCACCTGGCAACAGCGCGCGGGAGAAAAATCAATTTTTATTTATTATAACTGGTTGGGGAAATGGCATTCATACGGCTATTCTCTCCCCGGAGGATGAAGGGAAAAACAATAAGTGCAAAGCTGGTCT
This sequence comes from Lytechinus variegatus, assembly GCF_018143015.1. Taxonomy (NCBI): domain Eukaryota; kingdom Metazoa; phylum Echinodermata; class Echinoidea; order Temnopleuroida; family Toxopneustidae; genus Lytechinus; species Lytechinus variegatus. Next base: position 8,936,104 of record NC_054755.1, on the reverse strand, counting down.
AGTTAAAGGAAGCCTACTTCTGTGATAACCGCGCATGGTTGGTTCCAATTGCATACAACGTTAAAGGGAAATATCAATCTATTCGCCATTGCCAAATTGACACAAAATTTGAGGTAGGTTCATATTGAAATAGCCAATGCAATAACATTGCATGTCATTTCCTGCATGCTGTCTCCAAAATGTGGACAGCTTAAAGTACCAAAGGAACTTAACATCCCGCGACCATTGTTATTTTTACCAAATTTGTTTAGGAAAGAGGATTGATCGAAAGAAGAGAAAAGAAATTTATTTTGTTGATAGCGTAAAAATACTTTCTCTTTTAGATATATGCTAAAGATCAAAATAACACATTAACACACTCGTTAGCCATCAAGTCCTTACATGATCTTTACGAACTTAGTTGATCTTTTCTCCTGTACACACTTAAAACGTTGGGCAACATACTGTCCACTGTGTTGGGTAATTTATGTTGGGGAAAATATACATTTGCTGGGCAATTATCAAATTGAGCCAATTTATATCCCGATTATTAGTTTTTATTACCCAATTTGGGCAGGGTTTAACCGATATAGTTGTGTGGACAGTATGTTGCCCAGGGTTGGTTAAATCGGGCATTATTACCCAACTATTTTCAGAGTATATACTAGTAAGCCTCCCAGTTAAGTCCTTGTGTGATCTTTTCACCTAAACACTTTACAAAGGTTTCCCCTATATATTTTCACTGATACAATGCATGTGATCTTTTCTACACATCAGCTTCCCTTTTAAGTTCTTGTGTGATTTTTTTTAATATGCTATAATGTATATCAGCCCACAGTCCCTTACGTGATCTCTTCACCTGTAACACTGCACGAAAGTTTCCCCCAGATTTTTTTCACCGATATGACCCATGTGATCTTTTCACCTATGAATTACACATTAACTTCCCTATTTAGTTCTAGTGTGACTTATACGCTACATACTTCCCCGGTAAATATTTACGTTATCCACAGCAAAAACTGTGGTGTTAACCGATGTACATAGAGGACCACACCAGTTATTTTATACCGGTGTTAAATTGGTGGTGTTAGTTTTACGCCTATAGGTGTTATTACAACACCTTTTGTTGTTACATTTACACTCTTTGGTGTTACGATTAATCTCTAGGGTGTAATTTTAACACTTCAGGGTGTGGTCCTCTATTAACACCGCAGTTTTTACAGTGTCTTTTCACCAATGCATTACACATCAGTTTCCCCGCTGAGTACTTCTAAGTACTTATGTTTTATTGTCACATTTGCATTACACTGAAGCTTTCCCATTAAATGTGTATGTGGTATGTGATATCTTTACATTTCACATCAGCTTCCCTGTTTATTCCTTACGTGATAATTTCACTTATACACTCCACATGCGTGACATAAGCTTCCCCGTGCATAATGTGATATCTTCACCTCTACGCTCCACATAAGCTTCACATTTAAATTTTGTGACCTTTCACCTATGCAATATAGATCAGCGTCTCCGTTAAGTCCCTATGCGATCTTTTCACCTATACGATACACATAAGTTTTCCAGTTAAGACCTTATGTGATCTTATCACCTATATTCACTACATATTTGCTTTCCCGTTAAGCCGTTATGTGATCTTTTCACCCATACGGTAACTTCAAAATAAGACACATGTTCATCTTCAAGGTAAATCTATAGGAAAACACATATCAAGAACATTGTGCTATAATTTGATTATTTTCTCCCGGCAGCCAGACCCAACGTATTATGGTACATCGCCGGGGAGTTAATTCGATTTAATGTAATTCAATGGCTCACTCATTAGTGTGATGGACGTGCGTATCTAACCACTTGGAATATACTAAAAAATATACCCCAAAAAATGTAGCTCAAGTATGATACTAGTTTATGTTCATTTAATCTATACAATCCAAATTAAACTCTTATGCTCTGTGTAATATCATTCATGTATGTTGTGTTTACTCTATATTCAGTATACTATTATGTTCACATTATGTTTTTATATCTTTTGTAAATATGTTTCTATGTTTGTACTCTCCTACCCCGAGAGGAGGTCGATAGAGTCAATAAATCTTATCTTACTTAAAGAGGAAATAATGTTCAGGGAAAATTTGTCATATCATGAATATACTTGATTTTTTTAACATTCATTGTTATATTTTAAAAAATCATCAAAATGTACACTTTTCAATTGGTTTTATTGAGTTTTTGTTGGATGTAATAACCGTTCAGACACAATCAACTGTTAAGCTGCAAAATTATGTACCAATATATTATTATGAATACAAGATGAATTTCTTTCGAGAATTTGGAGAATCCTTTCGTCCGTAATATAGGTTCTAGACTCCTGGGTAAAGTAAATGTAGGTGAAAATGACAACAGCTTGGAAACAAAATCTATTTCTAAAAATATGAAACTCCATCCAATCTTAAACATGTTAGATATCTCAAATTGATTTTACAACTATATATTAAAATTGTCAAGAATTGAGAAGTGGAATCGACTTCGAGCTAGAAATCAAATTCTTCAAATCTTATACAAGTATGACAACCTTAAGTGCTCCTACTTTGAAAGCTCGAGTCGCAATAAGGTGCAATTGGACATTTGACATTCAAATTCTTATAGGTTTAATCCCAATAAGACTATTCATCTATCTTGGTTGCAGACAGTCGAATCTGATTTTATCCGCTTTCGAAATATATATAGGAATTTAAGAATTGAGAGAAATATAGAAAGAAAGAGAGAGGGAGTGAGTGAGAGGGGGGGGGGGGGGAGGGAGAAAGAGGGGAAGAGAGAAAAGGGAAAGGGGTAAGAGGATGTACTGCAAAAACGCCGGTGTTATTTTAACACCAGCCTGGAATCTTTATATGTCCATACCAAGGAAGTGTTAAGCAGCATCAGTTTGGTTTGGGTCTGGTCTGGTCTAACACCGGATATTCGTTTATACAATACCAGTGACGGTAGTATCAAAAATGCATTGGTTTGATTCCAAACTGGTGTTGTTTCAATACTTCTCTGGTGTAGATATAATATACACTGTAAAAATGAAGTGCTAATTTAGCACTTGTAGTATAGTGACTGCATTACGAGTATATTGATATTCTAGTATAAATTTGAACTAGAAAATCAGCACTAGTAGTGCAGTCCCTGCACTGTCAGTGCTAAATTAGCACTTCTTTTTTTACAGTGTAGATTCCGGGTTGGTGTTAGATTAACACCGGCGTATTTGCAGTGTGAGAGAAAGGTGTGTGGGGATGTGAAGCGAGATATGTTTGCATGAGGACACGTGAAAAAAGGTTATGAATGACCTTAATGACATTAATGACATAAAGAACTATAGCCATGTGTAAAGGGGGGGGGGGGAGTGCCACCGCCATTTGCTCAAAGGAACATCATTTTCCATTAATATCATTGTTATTATAATATTACTATCATTGTAACTGTTTTTTTTTGAAGGGGGAAGGTGGGGATATGCCTTAACTGGCTTCATATTTTGTTATCCCTCCCTGTTTTGGTAAGTTAATAATTCCCCCCCCGAATGGATATAAAAACGAAAAATAGGTGGTTGAAAATAAAATGTCACAAACCTCATCATGAGATACCTGAAATGTGATACCAGTTCAAAGCAATTTTCAATCGTAATGATTATTGAAAGAAAGTCATCTTCAGCAGTGGTACAAGCCTTGTTACAAGTACAAGAGGACACACGTCCCGACATATAATATTGTCTGTAGTGCCGCGAGCAGTGTTTGTGTACGTCTCGCTCCTAACCCGTATTCATATATGCATGCGAAGGTAACGTTATATCGGCGCTTTGCTCTCTCTCTCTCTCCTCCTCTCTCTCAACAAGAAAGGACAATCCCAGCGATTTTTTTTTACAGTTTTCCGGTGTATGCTTTTCCTCAAAACACTATTATCAAATGTTTTTATGGCTATACGAAGTGGTTTGGATGATGCTGTATATAAACAAATCAGATGCACCCGGTATGGAATAAAGCGCTTTGAAGTTTCCCCTCCTTTACGAATTGTGTTGAGATGCCATGTTCCATTAATTTTGTTTATCGTGTTACTCTACAAGCCTTTGAACATAAAAACTTTGTGTCGTATCATTTGGAAAAGTTTCCTTTGTGCTAAATCATTGTGTCACTTAAGTCGGTTCCCTTTGACTATTAAGCTAGGGTTACACCAAAACCGAATTCTCCCGAATAAATTTCGGACCGCTTCCGCCCGAATACGCCTGATTCGGATGGTTTCGGTGGATTCGAATGTTCCTCCGGAACAGAATGCTCCCGAAGCCACCCGAATGCGTGTATTCGGATGACTTTGCAGCTGATTCGGTTCCGATGTATTCCTAGCCTTAACAGCTACATGTATATGTTTTAGATCTTGATATTGTTTGTCGTATTTCTTCGTCTTGGGGTCTAGGCGATAATACTTTGGGCAAAAGACGATTCGCGGCTCCTGCTTTAAAAACACCTGTATAGGTAGCAAAATTGTGTCGTAAATTTATACACTGCAAATAACAGGTGTTAAAATAACACCATCAGTGTTGAGGGAGGATCACAACAAGCATATTTACACCGAGTTTGCACCAGTGTCAAATCCTTTGTGTTAGAACACCGTATGTTCTAACAGGCATTGGATTCAGTACAAATGTAACTTGAAAGTAACGGCTAACAACAGACTAACACTAGATTGGTATTAAAACATCAATTCGGTCATATCGGTTTAATTTCAATCTAGTGTTGTTTAACCACTAATTCCAGGTGTTTTTGCCGCTAGAAAACTCTTTTTCAAGTTCCCAGGCCACAATATCATCATGGTACCCAATTTCAAGATGGCCAAATTCTGTTTTCCAATAAAAATGTAAATAAACAGATTACATATCTATAATTTCCATACTTTTACCCAGTTCCATCAAAATGGCTTGGGGTAGGGATTTCTTTGGATGAGCGGCTTATGAATTTTTCTTTCATATTCTTAAAAAAAAAATACCCGTCTCGTCTCCATCGTATTATAGATTATGTGCACTCACCTTAAAAGTGATAACTTTGATCATTTTTATTACATGCCATGTTTGCCAATGATTCTAATAAGGCTTCTTATCTCAGTACCAGATAAACTCCAGAAATCCGTGGCAAGATATTTCTTCTTCAGTCTGAAAATCATGAAAATATAATCCAGAAGAATTTGTAGATTTAGTTGACGCATGCTAGCGAACATATTTATAAAAAAAATCAATGTTGAAAATGCTAAGTTTTATAAGATTATATCTATGACGGAGAAAAAGAGGATGGATGATAGTTTAGTTGGTAGAACGATGGTCTGGCAATCAGGGTGTCCCGGGTTCAACACACAGCCAGTCCTTTAGCAAGGTTTTAACATCGTTACGATGTTTTTCGGAAAGGACCTTATTAAAAGTCACCGGTCATCTAGTTTATTACTAACAAGCATGCATGATTTTTTTGTTCTTCGTAATCGGGTGAAATGACGCAATCCTGACTATAATCATCACTATTCATTTGTCTTAATTTAAACTTAGTTTTACATGTTTTTACAGGTTTTTACATGCCATGTATCCGCATGTGTGCCAGCATATTCAGTCATCTGCTGCAAACTTATCTGTGCTACACGGAAATCTTTCTCTATAATTTAGATGCTATACGGTAAACACAGGTTCCATATTACTTTGTATACAGGAATAAAACGCGGCGGTACCATTAGCCTATACACACATACCTTTCTTACACGAGAAAGGAAGCCTTATTATTACCATTTACATTGAATTTCTTTTCCCCGCGAGGGAGTACCCGAAAGCGTAGTGAGATGAACTAAATTTGATTTAACTCACTCAGAATGTCAATGTTTGTGTCTATGGGGAGATCGGGGTAAAAGCTAAGCAGGAAGGAACGAGAGAGGGAAGGAGAGGCTTTTGAAGAGAATGAGAGCATGGAAGAGATGCATATAACATGTACAAAGAGGAATGAAAATTGTAACTGAGATAACAGTATGAAGAACAAGAATAAGAAGATGAAATAAGAGAGAGAAAACAATCATAGTCATATTTTGAAAACAAGGACAGATATGGCATTGAGTTCTCGAAATAGATACATTTACAAAGCCGTTTTGCAATTGTTCCGAATAAATCAATGGGTTATAAATAAACCAAATACGTATAAAATACAAATATAGCAACAAGATAGAGTATGATTATTTATTCCAAAAATTTATTGTACAATCATCAATTAGGCCTATTTGATTTTGTTGGCCTTGAGATAATTTATTATGAAATAATTCATCATGTGATAAAATGATATTTATTGGGTATCTTACTTTTTGATTTTATTTCAGACGAATGTGATTGAAAAAAAAATGCAATCGTAATTTAGGCTACAAATTAGAAAAATGTAAGATTTACCAGTATTCGGAACAAATCTTTGAATACAGAGTTCAGATTTTTATTTTGAATTATGTAGATATTTCTCATACATCTATCTCGTTTATCTGTTTAAGAGTAGATATATGAAAAAACCTATAAAAACATGTATGAATGTAAGTAGATATATGAAAATACCTATAACAACATGTATGAATGTAAGTGGATATATGAAAAGACCTATAACAACATGTATGAATGTAAGTGGATATATGAAAAGACCTATAAGAACATGTATGAATGTAAGTAGATATATGAAAATACCTATAACAACATGTATGAATGTTAGTGGATATATGTAAAGACCTATAAGAACATGTATGAATGTAAGTGGATATGTGAAAAGACCTATAAGAACATGTATGAATGTAAGTGGATATATGAAAAGACCTATAAGAACATGTATGAATGTAAGTGGATATGTGAAAAGACTTATAAGAACATGTATGATACAGCAGAAGCGGATCTAGGGGGGGGGGGGGGGGTGGGGGTTGGGGGTTGCAACCCCCCCCCCAAAAAAAAAAAAATCCGGGGACCATTTTTTTAAATCTTATCTTTTTTTTAAACTTGTAATTTTATTTTATTCTATTTCTATGTATTTATTTCATTTATTTTCACACACACATTTTCAAAAATTTTCCCTACTGTGGGAGGGGGGACACCCCCCTCCCCCCTCCACACCCTCCTCCCACACCCTCCCCCCTCGCTCGCTCCGACTCGGTCGCTACGCCCCCTCGCATACCACCCCAAACCCCCCTTTATTAAAAGCTGGATCCGCCTCTGATGTAAGTAGATATATGAAAAGACCTATAAGAACATGTATGAATGTAAGTGGATATATGAAAAGTCCTCTAAGAACATGTATGAATGTAAGTGGATATATGAAAAGACCTATAAGAACATGTATGAATGTAAGTAGATATATGAAAAGACCTATAAGAACATGTATGAATGTAAGTGGATATATGAAAAGACCTATAAGAACATGTATGAATGGAAGTGTGTGTGGGGTGTGTGTACGCACGTGAGAGTGAGGGTGAGAGAGGGTCTGTATAAGAAGAGGAAAAATGCAAGAACGGAGAGAGAAAGAGAGAGAGAGAGTGAGAGAGGGGAGAGAGATGAGAATGAGTAACATCTGAAAAAAAATAGATGTAGCAAAAGCAATTTTTTCAGTATTTCTCACGGCGCAATTTCACTGATCATATTTTGTCGATTTGACACTCACCGATATCTGTGGGTACCGAATGAAATTATGTGGAATAAATTGACGTTAATTTCGAGAATAGGGTGTAGAAGTGATATTCATGGATATCGATGCGTACAAATTATTTGATAGACACACTCAATAAATGTTATTATGAGAAAAATGAAAGGGTGTCTTCATCGTGAAAGAAGATTTTGATAGAATTACTGGGAACGTGAGAGATGATGAAAAGGTAAGACCAAGGAGAATTGGGTGAGAGGATGTAGAGGATAATTCAATACTTTCTTAAAAATGCACTTTGGGTCTTTTCACACGTGAATCTTAAAATCATCATCATAATCATGATTACTATTGTAATCTTGACTGTGATTAGCCTTCGTAGTTCTAATCATGTCTAGTTTGGTTTCACACGTGCTAAGTTCAGCATAAGCCTTATTTTTTCATTCAATTTACAATTTTTTTACCGTGTGAAAGGGCGGTCTGCTGAATGTACACTGTCATTTGTTTTCAGCCATGCTTGCCCTCTACTCGCATCGCCCCAAAATAACAATGCCTTTTCTCTTCTGTAACTACCAAGGTACGTGGATATGTGTGCAATATAAATACCCTATAATATTAAATCAATGTTCTTTATTGTACATGCTTAATATTAAAACGTGATTCTTTTTCACTTAAAAAAAAATAAATCATTATTGTTTACTCCGTTTTCCTTTCCTTTTTTTTTTTTGGGGGGGGTAAATCCCCATGAAATTAAATGTTGTTCAATAATATCCATGAGACGTACCTTTTCCCGTTATTTCATCGAGCAATATATGCACATTCCCTTTTATTTCAATATTGGGTAAATTTTGGATCAAACCCTTTTATAGGGTTCGGATTCGTCTTTCAATCTTCTCACAATTTACCTCTTTCCAAATAATCACCCCTCCTCTCTATCTGTTCCCCCTCCTCCTGCACGCTTTTCCCCCTTTCCATCGACGCTTCCAACTATCTATCAATTTTATGAAGCCAGTAATAATCGGTTCAATAAACCGACCTAATCAGCTTAACTACATGGATGTTAGTTGCTCCGCTTCGATTCATATAACGTCGTTCCTCGTCCGAGCTTTGCGGGGTCAGTCACATCAAAATCATCAACTGTAGACCGAGCACCAATTACATTCTCCCTATGAATGGGAGTCGGTAGGATTAGTGTCGGGCGGATTGCAATGTGACTGAGGTGTATATGCGCACATATAAGGTCTGTTTGAATGGAATAAGAACATGCATCAACAGAAGATATAGAACAAGATTCATGGAGAAGAAGAATTGAAGAATGGAAATCACGGTTGCGTAGGCAAATTATTTACAGCGTCCATCAGACTTGCTGAAATCCAGGGAAACTTCCCCCATGTGGTTCACCGAAACATGCTTCTGTTCGCATGAAAATATTTGAGCTCCATTCGTCACAAACTTGGACGTAATTGATGTAATATCAATATTTAGATAGATAACGCGAAGCCTGTTTCTTTTAAGCCCTGATTTTAAGTTTAAGTCTTGAATTAAATCCACATTATGCCTCATACTGCAACAATCTACTCCCATTCATCTTCTATCTCCCCGCAGTGTACATACAGATATATTGTTTTTGAAAGTTTGATACACATGCACCCAGGTCCAAATTGGATTCAAGATTCATGTTAAATTTCAACTAAAGCAAAAGAAGGCATATAAAACTTGTGTTGTGCAAGGTCAATTATATTCAAATTACTTTATAGAATTTACGTATAAAGAGTGAGAAAATCTATAATCTTATAATCTTAATTGGCAATAATATCAATCCAAATAAATGGCGTGAAAGTTACGCATTAGAAATTTACTCAATTTCACATAGATAAAGCCGCCAAGAAATTTCGCTGACCACATGGACTCATGGTGATAGCGTTGGCGAGCATGGACAGCGAACAACCTATACCGGAAATGTGTATAATCGAAACCATGGAGCTGACATAGGGACATCGTGGATTAGGCAGGTGTATAAATCAATCGGCAGATCCCTACACACTTGAGACGCCAATTTCCGGGGACTAATTCGCCTGTGGACTAGGTTTACATCTAATCTAGATATCTCCCAAATCCATGTTATTTTTTCGGGAATCGGCCAATCTTCTTGCGGCGAACAGGCTTCTTCAGCATGCAGTCAGGGTACATCCTTGGACGAGGGTGAAATGGACTTGTAGGGGATAAAGAGGGAGGGTTATTTACTTTAAATTGCCCTTGAAAGTGATTTGAAACGGATTGTGAATCGAGCTGGTATTTTTAGACTATTTTTAAGAGCATGATTGTGGGAGGGAGAGAATCTTTATCTCACTGTTTGAAGGATAATTGATCTATGATTATGTGAAGGGAAATAGTTAATTACTCCTTTATACAAATTTTCTTTCCTTATAATATAAAAAGAACGAATTGTGAAATTTGGTTCAAGAAAAGTTCAGTTAAAAAGGACTATAGTCAAAATGAAATAGCCCCAAAATACATATTAACAAACAGGAAATTATATACTAACATAAAACGAAAAATTCACTACTAGTTTATCAAAAGATTAAAGAGGAAACGAGGGGGAGGGGACAATGAGGAGGATTAATGAAAGAGATGGAACAGGAGGAGGAGGAGGAGGAATAGAAGGAAGAGGAGGATGTTAAATAGGCAAATTTAATGGAGGTAAAATCGATAATACTTTCTAGAACTAATAATTCTTTTAAAAGTAACAACGCCATGACAGTATGAACGAAATTTGGAAGATAGAATGAACCAAATAAAAAAGAGGAAGGAAAAAATTCAATGGTAGAGTTGAAAGAAGAAGAAGAGAGAAGAACCCAACATCACCAAGTCCTCATCCATATTTATTAAACACAACATGGTGTAAGTAAAGACAGTTCAAGTGTTTTTCGAGGTGCTGGTTTAGGTTATGGTGTCGAATTCGTTTCCCGCTTACCTCTCGACTCCCAATACAAATGCCTTCGAGCAAAATAAATTTATGATGCATTCCCATGTATGATTGTTAGACCATGCCGACTTCGCCGCCAAGAACTCGAAGTGACCATGCAATATGTATGGACGTGGCGACGGATCTAGCATGTTGTGGTATCAAGTTTTGCAGAATTGTTTAAGGTTTGGATACACGGCCTCGGGTTACAATTTAAACAAGTCGTGAAGATTAAGATTAATTCGAGAGAGGGATAGGTTAAATGGTGGTTTAAATTAGCTTGAGTGTCTCCAATCACACAATGAAAATTTATAAACATAAAAAGACGCAAATATGAATAAGTCACTTTCCGATTATGCCATGGGCTATACAATAACTTTAACCGCAGTTTTTATATGAATGTAATTATATACGGATAGGTCTATTTATATGTTGGTGAAAAATCGATCTGTTTCATAAGATCTTTTCCAATTATTTTTGACAAGCTGCCCTCCCTCGAAGCAGTGATATAAATATGGAGACTTAAAGGATCCGTTAACTGCCGCTCCAAATAAGGATTTAAGATTTAAAAACCTATATCAATATTAAATGATATTATTAAAGCTTGCCAAAGACATGGTCACCCTTCCTAAATTATTATTTTGGTCAACGTTGGGAAGAAATTTACGGATAGATAGGAAAGAACAAAGCAAAGTGACCATGAGGTGGTCAGAAATAACTGTTTGGGTTGATTTTCTACAAAATGTTGGGAAGCCGTTTGCAAATATATCCTTTACAGTTAATCAAAGTGATTACAGCACTTTTAAAGACGTTATCACCGATTTACCTCTCCCCACCCTGGTCAATTTAGTCTATGATGACTTCATTTTATTTTTACCGTCTTCACTCCGGAAGCCCCTATCAACCAAAAATGGATACCGATACATGAAATTCAGTTTGCACTTGCCGTGCGTTGCTTTGTCATATAAACCTTGAACTAGCTTCCATGTTTTCCCGAGTAACCTTTGTTTAAACGAGCACAAATGAGATATGCATACGTTACAAAACAAGTCAATCGAAAGAGTTTGGGTGTGACCACATGGCTTTAGCCATTACCAGATTATAAACTAAGTCTTTTTCCAATTTAAAACCATAATCTAGATTGGTTGATTATCAATCATTCCGGCAATCACCCACTATAAGAAGTGTCCTGTCACAATTCTATGATTTCCGATTTAAGGAACAAACCACTCTCTAAATTGTTCATATAATGATAGAGTCACACCAACGAAAACGACTCTGGTATGCCACCATGGCCACACTGGAAATAACGCGTTAGATCTGGTCAGTCTGAAGTCAATTCTGCCGATGTGACTTGGGCATTATAGACAGACCAAATTATCCAAAAGCCTGGCAGAGCGATTATCATTGTCTGATAAACTAACACCAAGAGTTTGTAAACCTCAACACCTTCATCATACGAATGAATTATTCATTGTCAATAATCTTCGAATCTATTATTGTCAGTCTCACGTTTATATGCAGTGTCTTTTAGAGTATAGAATTTCGAAAACGCTTTAGTATGCATTAAATCCATATATCTATTACCCCGATTACCGTAGACCACACAACCGCAGAATTGTAGAAAATGAAGAATTTAAAAAATAGCTAGCGAGCTACATATAGAGAGAGAAAAAGAGAGAAAGAGAGAGGGGGGGGGGTAGCAGTGGGTAGATGAAAGGACCAGAGAAAAAAAATAAAACGATATACATTTGAGGTCTTCTTTTAACCTCCCTCAAATTGGCAACGCGGACAGTATTTTGATTTGAATTTCAAATGTGAAAACCGCCACGTCCACCGACGCCTTGTATTGTGGTAATAAAGATTGTGTATACATGACGCAGGCTTTGGATGGCGTGAATAATATATATTCCAATATCGCTCCCGTTTTAATTCACATGCGTTTTTTTTATTCCTTTTAAAATCCCATTAAGCAGTTGGCGCTCTGTCAATTTAAGATTTGAATTTAAAGTGCCTCATGTTTTCAGTTAAAAGTTTAAAAGTAAAATGATATCAAAGTTGCAACAGTCAAAATGCAAATATGTAGTTATAAAAACATAACTGAGAGACTTGTTTTAATTCATATTATTCATTGAAATGAATGGTGAGGAAATAGGAAGAGGGGCGATGAGCGAATTAGAAGGTAGGGACAGAAAGAAAGAAAACAATATAACCATGGTAACACGGGGTAGTAAAACTTAGTGTGGTCTTATACACTCTAATAAAAATAAGTAAAATTGCATTTTTAAAAGTAAGAGTGATGAAGAAAAACAGGTGTGCTGATCAGGGATCCGGGTGCCCGAAATCCGGGTTCGAAGCAATTATGATGCGACAGAGTGGCATTTCATATGCATTACTTCTCATTATTATGTCTTGCGGAGAGGACGTTAAGCAGTAAGCCATCTTGGACCAATTTACTACTACGCCAGTTGTGAATGACCAAATTTGTAGTCAGATGGATGCAACTGACGATGTCCAGTCATATTTACTATTTATTACCGAACTAGAAATGCTCGTACATTCGACAAAATATTCAAATGTGATTAAAATTACGGTCGCCGTCACATTTAATAGTAAAAATATGATTAAAAAAAAACATCACAGCACAGCTGAAGTAATGTTGTAATATCTATACATTGTTGGCAATGCTCTATCTTTATTTCATTTTTTTACGACAGCTGTCTATTACAATCTCAATATTTTCTGTAACAGTTCCGATATCTTGGAACATGACGAAAAAAAAATCTGTCTGAGGTTACTTTCATCAAATCTTTCAACCACGACAAAAGTAAAAACCCATTTTCTTTGAACTACCCTTTACGATATTTCCTAGACACATTATACTACACCCAACCTTGAATTTGGATAATGGAATTGCTTTTTAGGAAGGGAAAGGCTAAAAGATGCCCTAACAGATTCGTTTTTCACTATAATGGGTCGTCTCGGGGAAAGCATAAAATGATAAAGAATCATACATGCACGGAAGCATGTATGTTAAGGATAGGAAATAACCAGCACTCCTGTGAATATATGGGACTAAGTGTTGAAGTTAGATTCTCTGCGTAATACCAGTCATTTATATCCCTGCTTTGATGATTCTCCAGATTTTTGTTGTAGGGATAGAGGGGTATACATTCATAAAGAGCTCATTCATGTCAGTATGAAAAATATCCTCATAACTAAAATAATAACATTCACAAGATAAAAACGTATTTACATATTATTGTGCCGATCTGGGAAATTCAACTATTAACATAAGCTAAGCATTGATTTTCATGGTAATTTGATCAAGTCGAATATTGGATGTATTGAAATTTTTAGCAGATTCAGTCTATTTTTTAAAATAAATATGAATGCTTTTCGAATGGAAACGGAGTCATATGAGCGTTAGCGCCTTGTTAAATAGTTTCACCCACATGTCTTCAATAAAAGTTTGAAAAGTAAAAGAAGTATCCAATTCTGCCAAAAATTAAGCTGCAATTGGATCACAGATCTTTATAAACCACATTCAAAGAAATCCGAAAAAATGGTCATATTATCCAGAATAACAACACCATTTTCAATAATGGCGATGCAGGATAGATGGGAAAAATGACAAGTGCTTATCAAAATTCACACACCATTTTACTAAGCTTACTAAAAATAAGATTTCCCCTTAAACAATATTGAAGATGATGGGTTGCTAGTCGGGCGAGATAATGTTACATTTTTGTGCTAATAGGTCTGACATTTCGAGCAGACGGCTTCAAACTCGAAGAAGAAGTTTCCAGTTGACTGGTGCCAGGCCCAATTCAAATCAAGTTAAAAAAAACGTTGTTGTTTATCGATCGTATATTATTTGAAACTCATCACCTCCTCCCCAATGATAAAAGGGGTGCAATCTTGCACCCTTCAAATGCGAGGATCTCCTTGTGGGGTGTAACATTGCAACCTTTTTCACCTACACTGTAAAAACTGTGGTGTTAAAACTGACACCAATTTGTGTTAATAGAGGACCACACCCTGAGGTGTAAAAATAACACCGTAGAGATTGAACATAACACCAAAGAGTGTAAATGTAACAGTGTTGTAATAGCAAAACTAACACCACCAATTTAACACCGGTGTAAAATAACAGGTGTGGTCCTCTATGTACACCGGTTAACACCACAATTTTTGTTGTATAAATTAGAAGGGGATGAAGTTTTAATAGGGAATGTGCAAGGTTGCAACTTTGATTTAAAAAATAATATACATCCTAAGATGCAAAATGTAATCTTTTATAATTCAAACCGGTATTTCCCTATAAATAAAATGCATTTTGCACCCTATTCACCAAGAGTTTAAGATTACAGTCAAAGGGTATACCACCAGCGTTGCATTAGAGCATGAAGCCAATCTTTTCCTTCTTGGGGTGTAGCTATATGCCACAATGAATACGTTATAAAGTTCATATATACTGTATCCTTTGTCATATGACTGAATTATAAAAATGACCACAGCAGACAAAAAAATGAGATAATGCAAAGTACATCTGTACAAAAAAATCAAGTACGTCATGAAAAACTGTAATATTCCTCGATTCAAAATGAAAATGTTAGCAGCTTTTATATTCCGTGGAAGTTGTAGAGTAGAGAAAGGCGATGTGATTAATTAAAATCTCTGACCCCCCCAAATCATTATTGGCTTCTATAGAGGGGGTTGTACACCAAGCCAGCCGGCATACTCCAAAAAAGAAAGTATTACACACTTATAAAATGGCGTATTGCTCACTTTACTTGGCCACAATGATTAAGTTAAGGAAACAATGGAAAACATTAATAATACACAGATAGCCTCAGGTAGCTCGGAAGATTAAAATGGCTAGAATTGGTTTTCTAAGGGGACTGTAGCCGCAATGAGCCATTGACGTGTGTTGCGTCTGAGTCGATGACATTCATTCATCAATCTTTCATTCCAATTCATGCATCGGGGCATCCATTTCACACTACTTATTTTAATCAAATAAGCTATTGCTTCTGTGGTTCATGTATCGTTTGACAATGGTTTGATAAATGGTCGTTCATTATGAATGAAGTGATGGAAACAGAGAGCGTTTTTCCCTCATAAGTAATTCACGACAAGTTTTTAACCGCACTTTTCTGTCTACATAAAAAAGGTGTGCAAAATGACCTGCCACAGAAATAAAAAATGCTAGTGTGCTTTTATCAAAAGCAAATTCAAGCCTATTTCAACAACATAGTATAATATATATTATTTTCCGTTAAGTGTTCTTTCGTTGCAAAGTGTATTTTTTTCCCTTGTTCACTTGAGCAGTTATTTTCCTTCAAAGATTCCACTTTACAAAAGAATGAAAATAAAACAAAATAAATAAATGAAATTATAACATAACATAACTCTTCACTTAAAAAAAATCTTTGAGAAAATGGATTCCAATGCTCCAACTGTGATTGTAGGTCTTTAAAAAATTGATCTAGATACATTTAATTTTGCAGCTAGGATATACCAAACAAATGAGTTTAGTTTAATTACAAAGTATCACACTGACTATAATGGTCATAATTAACAATAAAAATATTGAATGATGGTATAATTTCTAATAATATTTTCCTGTTGTAGGATTAACTTTATTCTTATTCCCCAATAATCTTCTGTTCTTGATTCACAAAAAAGATGAATCTGCTCGGGGCATATAGATACATGGAAAGATGTTTGTTTACTATTCGAATCACTTCATCATTTCATATGCATGGCAGGTGAATTATTGATACGACTTGGGACGTATCATACCTATATAGGGAATGCCGAAATATATAGCTTTTGTTTGAATTAGTATGCCAGCCATGCACCATACAGTCCCTGCATATGGAATCAGATACGGCAAGGGATTGGGGTGGGGTGCCCTCATAAGAAGCGTGGTATTATTTTGAACAGACATATTAGTTGTTTCAAATACGAACGCATCTCATGCTTGTTAAAAAAAGCTGATTTCTTGCAAAATTATTTAAGGACTTTTTAAAACAAAAGTTGGTGGCTTCATATTTTATTTAACTTTGGGGTTTGTAAATAAAGTTTGTAAGAGTTTATAATATTATGAACAATATTAGTTCAATCCCATATTCCTCATGGCAGATAATACCTTTCAATTACCCTAGTATAAACTACATGGTATTTCTTGAATGTCGATGAATTAAGCTCTATTGATGTTCGATGCAATCGTTTGAAGAGCTTAGATTATTATCTAGAATATTGTCAATCCAAGTTCTGGCTTAGTTTGAGCTTGATTGAATGCCAATGTTGTTCGTGATAATACTTCAAAATGATGCGGATTCTAAAATAAAGTCCCCGTCTTGGGATTCGTAGTCCGTCCTCACAACAACATGTCAAAGAAATGGACTAAATAGATTTCACACAACCTCAAGGCCAATTCGACCAACATACAGTCCCACCTATACATAATGCGGTAAGCAACCTGAAGAGGTTCGTATACAAACCACGTACGGATAAAGATAGTGGCAAGATTTACTTGTCCACCATACATCATGGAGATGGATTCATCCGCATACACACGACCCACAAACGAGTTATATTGATTGAAAGCTGCGAGGAGGGAAGCTCAAATCAAGAGAAATCGCTCAACAGTCGCAGAGAGTAAGGAGGATGGCGAACTTAAAGCGAAATTCAAGTATCCCGGCGAAATGAACAATGCTATTTTCGAGAGAAAGTGCTTTAAACCAAGGTAAAAGTGTACCATGTCACTGTAATCATCTTTAAGGAAGGCTATATTGTGTAAGAATGAACATTTTTTCCAGAAAACCATGCCAGACACATGCAGAGAAGCGCTGTAACCCCCACCAAGGAGCTTGGAGCTCCTTGCCCCCCACCCTCCAAGAAATGAAATAAATACCAAGCACGAATAAACCCACATGGGTGGGTGCAGTGGTGCAATGAATCCAAAATCTTGAGGGGCACAGAATGGCTTATGATGCAGACATTTCTAATGAATAAAATTAGTAGTGTGCAAGCGAAAATATTTGCCCTTCTTAACAATGGAAATCGAATTCCGTGATAAATATTATGAAAATGACATATACTACTTCGCCCCTTTCAATTTCTTTGTCTTTTCTTTTCTCCTTTTTTTGTTGTTGGTCGTGGTAGTTTTGGGAGTCCAGTGCACCAGTGAGCACGGGTTACATTATACCTTTGCATAGGATCCATCTAACAGCACACGGTCTTGCTTACGATCTTGCTTATTTTGCTAAATACTATGTGCATACCTTTATTCATTTACAAGATCTTTTGGACAAAAAATACTGATTTATACATATAATTCTTTCATCAATGTGGTCTGAATTTCTTTCGAATCTGTTGCGTGATCGTCACCGCGACTAGAATTCAGATTTAAACGAAAGAGACAAAAAATAACCAAGAATAGAAGATTTGATAGATGCTATCCTGGGTGAACCAGAAAGAGATATCTATCGTTCGTTTACGAAACGTGACAGTTTTCAGCGAGTCTGTTGGGTAACAACTCCCCGGGGTTGTGCAGCAGCTACCGGGGAAGGGTGGGGGTTGGTGATCTTGAGAAAGGAAATATAGGTTAAAAAGAAGAAGGGGAGTCAGACACATGTATAATGGATGTATGGAGTTGTAGGAAGGGACAAAAAAATAGCAGGAGCGAAGGAGGAGGTAGAGACGGATGGATGGAGGAAGGGAAGAGAAAAGGAGAGGGGGAGAGAAGGAGAGCACACTCTTAAAAATATTGGGCAACAAACTATCCACACAACAATTGGCGATAACTTAATACAATTCTGGGTAGTTTCTATCCAATAATGTGTTCTTTGGGTGAAAACAACACAGTATTGGTTGAATACTACCCGGAGGTGGATAAATTTTTGACCAATTATTGTGTAGACAGTATGTTGCCCAACATATTAAGAGTACACGCTTGTATGAATTATGTGAGTGTGTTGACAGAGGAGACACCAGAAAAATTGATGGGGGTGGGGCAAGACGACTCAAAGCAGAAGTATTCTCTTCTTTTCTTAATATTGAGTAGGGGAATATTTTTTTTTCCACGACTCAAACGTTTCCCTCTTTTTTTTTAAATATACTTTTCTTCCTTCAAAAACTCACGCTGGTGGAAAGGGACCGGGGGAGGGGGGGGGGGGTGGGTCCGCCCCTACCTCCTGTTTATGGGTATATTCGAGATAAATTGTGCATGAGAAAACCAGAGCAAGGTCCCTACCATATTCTTTGATATTGACTGATAGTCGGGTAGACGTCATCGTACATTCGATTATGTTTCTGAGTAGATAAAGATTAATCGAATATTCTATATTAATCTACTGTAATTGGATTAAATTCGAAGTTACACCTGGAATCTCTATGGGAGGTATGAAGAAAATAAATTGAAAACAAAAAAAGAGGAAAGGATTTACGGATTGGCAAACGAAGAGGGCAGGATAAAAAGGGTGTGTGGATTAGTAGTACGGATATACACGTGGGGATTAAGAGATCATAGTGAGAGGGGTTGAACAAACGAGGCTGCTACCGACAAGAACATCAGTGAGCTCTCACACAACCGTGCAAAACGAATTCTAGAACACAGAAAATGTATTGAAAATGACGAAGAACAGCTTGGAGGTATTTGTCGAAAATTGGTGAAACGGAAGCGCAGTTCGTACCCAGTTTTGGAGCTTAGGAAAAATTCGGAATATGTTGTTTGACCAGTGAGAGTCCAGGATGAGAATGCTGTTTTGACTCGCCAATTCTGGACAAAGGCTGTCCTATTGGCTGCTCTTTATCTTGAAGGATATTTGAAAATTTACAATAATAAGAAGTCTTTGTCGAAAATTGGTGAATGAAAGCAGCAGTTTTTTTTCTTGGACTCTGAACAAACAACATATTTCCAATTTTCGTCAGATCCGAACCTTAGTACGAAACTGCTGTTCTGGTTCACTACTTTTCGAGAAAGACCTCCCCAGCTGTTCTTTGGCACTTGACGGGCATTTTCAATACATTTCATGTGTTCTTAAACACGTTCCCGTTTCCATTGCGAAAACTCACAAATAAAAGGGGTTGAACAAATGAGGCTGCAGACACGAACACTAACAGATGGGCCTGCATTATTTATTGACGGCTCAAACATCCTATCTATATCCAAGAAGCACCATGAAATCGTTTGCGAGTAACTCCGAATGAAGATTTACATTATCATCAGTACTTGACTCTATAGCTTAGCCGTACAGCTGTTACCTGTATACATGCATACGATGAAAGCAAGAAAGAACAGCATTCGGAAGAGGGCGGTTCCGTAATTAAAACAAAACCGCCAGGCGTTTGGGAGTAACCTGATAACATTGATTAAAACTCCAACCCATAGTGTACTCCCAATAAACCAAAGCAGAACATTGTGTACTTTTGAATTAAAGTTTGACAGTTCGTGTTTAAAAGGAATTGCAGAAAACCATCGCGGAAGAAAATATACCAAACTCTCAACAATTAAAGAGATGCGAAAGGACTGTGTTTAAAAATGATAATAAAAAGTATCCAAATAAAGAGTTTGGGCCGTAACCTATGTCGTCGGAATTATAATGTTCACTAGTTTATTAAGACACTGGGCTACTTAAAAGTTGCGAGTTGACAATATACGTATTTGGTAAAGATAGTAATTACCACGTCCTTATGCAAAGGAAAATGGAATATATGAAACCCGTCGCGATGCAAAAGCTATTATACAAACGAAATGAATAAGGTTAATATACAGATCATTCCTAACCTCTATCCCCCTCAGCGGGTTGATAGCACTTTGAACATGATGAAGTGACTGAGAGGGTCAGGGGGGGGGGGGGTGGGGTTGATGCACTTAAGAACATCAAAACACCCTTCGGGCCGTCATCATAACGCTAAAATGTTGCCAACTTCCATACGGCTATATATAGCCATGCAAATGTGACTGCATAATTTTCGCAGGCGTAAATGGCCAGCATGCTATCGATCGGGTATCGATCAGCTTGTTTGTGCCGCGGGAAGGTTGGCGCGAACTGGACGCGGGAGGTGATGGGTGCTGGCGACGAGTCAGTGAAGAGTTATCGACGGCCGGTCTCTTTTCTTACACCCTACAGGGAAGTTGCCCGAGTAGTACAATCATCATCATTATACTATCCATCTGTCCTATTTGTCAGTATTGGATGTTTGATTTATATAGTAATCATGAACCCACATTGACACACTTCCAGTGTAACCTTTTGCCCTTCGTACTTGTTATAAATTGAATTTTGCTATCCACCATCTTTTACTAGGTCACAAAAGAGTCACTATGATAACTAGAAAGTGTACCTAATGAAATCATGTCAGTCAGATTAAGAGGTAACAAATATTGATCCATTCCTGCTATTCAGATCCGTTTAAATCAAAGTTTATAGACCAGTTTATAATCGAAGTTCAATAACAGAAGATAGCACCAACATGTTTTTTAAGCACGTCGAAGGTAAAATTAAAACTTGTACACTTTTGTTGCACCCTTTTGTTAATCGAAACACGTCCATAATTTACCTCAGCAACTACATTTTATGTAGACCAGTAAACTAGCCAATGGTGATTACTGAATTCGAATAGGGCATATAGGCCTAATTGATAAATAGGACACATTATATGTTGGTCTCCCAAAGTCCTGAGGTAGCGGTGTCTACCATTTCTTTGCTGAGGGGCACAAGGAGATCCCGCAACGCAGCTGCCTCTTGTGGATCTTTTTTTTCAAGTAAGGACGTGCTTGTCATACATTGTAGACATTTTCTTCCGCGACGTATGGAGGGTTCAAGAATATAGAAAATCATGTATTGAAAATGCCCGTCAAATGACAAAGATCATCTTGGAGGTCTTTGTCGAAAGTTGGTAAACGGGAACAGCAGTATCGCCCGAAGTCTCGAAGCGGAAGAAAAACTGCAAATATGTCGTTTGTCAAGACAAAAAACTGCTGTTTCGATTAATCATTTTTTGACAAAGAATTATTGGTTGTTCTTTGTTATGAAGAGCTTTTAATAATACATTTCCTCTGTTCTTGAACAGAGCGAAAATCCCCAATACAACAAAACAACCTGGGGCCCGTTGCATTTAACTTTTTACCTGAGAAAACTCTGGTAAAAACTGGAAACTAAGGTTGGTCTGATTTCTGCCATTGACTTTAACACAGGGAAAAAACTCCGGTAAAAACAACCTGAGTTTTCTCAGGTAAAAAGTTTTATGCAACGGGCCCCTGGCCGGGTTTTGACGAAGGGTTAAGTCAAGTTTTTTAATCGAGTATCTCATTAATCAAGATTAAGTGCAGCAAGGAATATTTGTCTACATAATACTGATTATGAACTACTAACAAGATTTTTTTTGAAGTACATTTAATGATCAGCTCGATCTGCTATTGGAACACCCCCGGATTCGGTCCCTGTCATAGGACCTGTTTCCCACCAGACATGCCGCAATAGAAACTCTTGAGGCCAATTTCCTTTCGTGTGACACACTTCGTTTGCTTTGGTTAGTGGCGCTCGCTGTGACAGTACCCCTTTTACGCACTTAGCGCCTAAATTTGCTTACCATGTCGCTTACTGAAATATTAGACAAAGTGACATTGTCATATAGCCTAATCACAGTACATGCTGAAAGGCCAGACCGATGCCACTGGAGGTCATCCCTTGTATCCGGTGGGCGGGTTTAGGAGCTACCCTGCTTGCGCTGCTCTAGGCTCTGGAATTAGGAGTTTGACGCCTGTAATTGTCAAGTTTACTCTTTCCAGTAGTTTTGACGAGTTTCACTAGATGTAATTGTTCCCAGGTCCTTACAGTGGGAAAAGTAATAACCCACCATTGAATTAAAATAGATCGCGATGGCATTATTTTATCATTGTCAAAGGTCAACCTGTAAATGATGTATAGGATTATCAGTCAGGGTTTTTATTGCTTAAAATTGGGTATCACACAGCAAAAGCATGATAACTTATATACCGGTCGCTATGGGAATTAAAACTGTACTATGAAATGCAATTGGGCCCAATCTCTTAAATTCTGGCCAAAATGTAGAGTTAAGCCTAAACAGTCATTAAGAATCTATACTTTCTACCTAGTGTTAGGATCTATTCTGGTGATTCTGGTAACGTTACATAATTGGTTTATATCTTCAATAGACAAACTTTCCTGTGAATTGCAAATTGGTCCAGGTATTTACCTTATGATACAGTGTCACACAGAATCTACACGATTTACACCGTATCATAACCTAATCCATGGATTCCTGTTGATTCTTACAGCTAGGTTCATATCTTCCGTAGATAAACATTCATCAAGCGATTCCAAATGGTCCAGCTACCTGGCTTCGGGTAGAATGCTTGTGAATTAAAAAACACACACGAGGATATACCACCATCGACGTAACACGTAATATATGAACTTCTGTAAATAGCTTGTGAATCTACACTACCTGCAAAGCTTTTGTACACATATTTTGTACTATATTATATTTTAAATCCTAACTTGTTTCGGGAATGTATAGAATAAGTTCCTAAGCAGTATGTCTCACATGAACTTTTCTGTGAAATGTCAATTGGCTCATTTACCTAATGGTAGAGGATGAGTCAATCCTAGGTAGATACTCGAATCCTTCTGTGGTTTCTTTCTTTCATTTCATTTAGGTAGAATTTCTTGTAAAATATTTTTCTGGTGATCCTGAGAAGACCATCAGAGGTACATATTGATATTAGAATAATATACTCTCCGGTAACTTAGGATCACCTAGCTATCTCCCGGTACTGCACGTACCTTACAGGACCAAATTATTTCAACGACCATCCCAAACATTTTTTGAAGAAAGGAAAGGAAGCGAAATTCCTCAGTAATTACCTATTAATTTACACTTCAATAAGGATATATTATAAAAGAGAAGCATTATGAAACATTTGGTATATCTTGGGAATAACACGTAGCCTGCTACGAAATTATCAGTGAGTCTTTTCCAACTTTGTATTAATTGGT
Organism: Lytechinus variegatus; assembly: GCF_018143015.1. Classification (NCBI taxonomy): domain Eukaryota; kingdom Metazoa; phylum Echinodermata; class Echinoidea; order Temnopleuroida; family Toxopneustidae; genus Lytechinus; species Lytechinus variegatus. The sequence continues at coordinate 8,912,450 of NC_054755.1, read as the reverse complement.
CAACGCCCTTTTACCTCAGTAATTGATATAATTGTTAACGTAGACAAGATAACTCCATTTTCATTTACCATGTTAATAGTACTTTGTGACACACACACCCACCCTCACACACTCAAGAATAATGCACTTTGACTACAGTAATTGAGGCCAAGTTACTATAATACCTTTGGTGTAAATTGGCCATTTTACTGCAGCAAAACTAAAGTACTCGAGTACTTTTTTTCAAAAGTATACAAAAAATTGACATTTTTCATCACACACTTACTCACCCCACACACTCAACTCACGCACACCCTCGAGCACACATCTTTACAAACGCTCTCCCACCCACGCTACCACTGAAAGGCCACCTATCATGCCATTTGATGAATAGCTCGTCGGGATGATACGAATTCGGCACGCGTCTCCATTGTGGGAGAATTATTGATTACAAAAAAGGCGTCAATATAATTAGGAAACAGGGCTCGAATTATCAATCATCATAGGGCATGTAAGCGCATGTAACAGAATTCCTTTTCCTGTGCTTTATTGTCCGCAGTTTGTTTATGAATTTTTGTGACAGAAATTGGAGAAACGCGGTTTAAAAGCCCTTGTAAAAGGGAACGCGTTCTACCATAGTTTCTGTAATTGAGTTTAGGTGACATGCAGCGGAGAATAGAGAAATATTGTTATCATCATAGCGATCGTTTATCATGATAGCAATCGTTATCAATACATGGTTTCAGCTGAAAGGTTGGTGAATTTAAGGGACTGATGATAAACGAAATTTCATGAGTATATTTCGTAGGCTTGCATTGAATATTGAGCTTACGCCACTTTAGGTGTTGATATCAACTGAAGTGATTTGAATTCAGTTAAATCATATAGCTCCATGGTTAAACCATTATTGATGTTGGCACTTCTAGCCTTAGCAATAAGTGACAAAGGTATATCATTACAATTCATAATAGTAAGTTCTGCTCTTTTGACAAAAATGTTTAGAACTTAATCAGAATCCAGGTGTTCACTCGTTAAAAAAATTCTTGAAAACATGAATAATATCGTCATAGTTACGATCCTGGAAAATAATATTTATTTTATTATCAAGTCACCATCATCATCACCACCACCATCACCACACCTGCCACTATTACACCATCGCCCCCCACCATCATCATTAACACCGTCCTACAACCCTATCATATCCCCATCCTCGTCACCATCATCGTCGTCGTCATCATCATCATGATCACCACCACAACCACCACCACCACTATCATCATCGACACCTTCCTCATCACCATCAACACCACCGCATAATCTTTCTCACCACTGTCAAGACCTTCATCATCATTATCATCATCATCATCATCACCACCACCACCACTTTCAGCATGGACACCTCCCTCATCACCATCAACACCACCGCATAATCTCTCTCACCACTGTCAATACCTTCATCATCATCATCATCATCATCATCATCGTCATCATCATCATCACCATCATCAACAACATCATCATTATATCACCAACACCACAATAACTACAATCACTACTTCCACCACCACCACTTTCACTACCACCATCACTACCACCAGCATCATCATCATCACCATCGTAATCATCCACACCATCAACATCACCGGCGTCCGGCGTCATCATTGATTATAATGACCTTTACACCAACACCGCTTCCTCAAAAACCATCGTCATTAATACCACAAAATTATTATCACCACCACCGTCATCATAAACTAAACCATTATAATAATATTTAGCGTCATCATTACAATCACCATTATTATCATGATCATGATCATCATGATCATCATGAAGATTCGAACATTATTGATTCATAACGATCAATAAATCACTAGCAATTGATTCGTCTTAAAATACCTACTATTCATAATTTTACACCAGCAATGGTCACCCATTGTACATTATTTGCAGTCAACGGCACACTTCACTTGCGTCATCAATATCTTTATGCCAACTGGCGTTGCCCGGCAATGGCCTGTTTTTCATCTAGCAAACACTTTCTTTAACATAAAATGATTGGTTATTATTTCCATCCTCTGTCCCTGGATTGCACTATGGTGGATGGGAAGGGTTTCGTGAGCAAGCACATTAACAGGCAAAAATGTCATTTTTAAAAAAGTCAAAAGGCTAATTTTAGGAGAGGTTTGGGATGCAGAATCACTGGCGGTGGAAGCCAAAAAATTTAGGAGGGGTCCACCTTAAATGTTGGGATGGACATGGAAAAAAATTGACAAAAAAAAGGTTATCAACAAAAAATTTAGGGGGGGGGGGAGAAGGTCCCCCGTCCCCCCACTTCCGCCGCCTATGTGCAGAATTCTGACAAATACTATGTGGGTGTAAACTTGAGTCAATATAATCGTTAACTAATTTTTGCGAATTCCTTTAAAAAATGTGGAACTATTTAGGATTCACTAAGCGCAGTTGGAAAACGTCCATCTGGTTTTCAATTTTGAAATGTAAGAATTGATTTGATTTTTACAAATCTATGCAGGCGTGGATTTCTCAGATGTATCTTCATATTTACAAACGTAAGAATTTTCTACATTGTCAGGGTTGTACTCTTACTGCATTCGATCCTATATGTAGGAAAATGGTGGCAATATATAGAGTATAACGTTGATGCAATGTATGCAATTATCTGTATACCTTTGAACCTTATGCCGTAGTTGCTAATTCAATTACAAATGGCATGAGATAAGGTCAATGAATCGATGCAGATCTCCAAATGTAAGGACGTAGTTGGCATTCATTCTTTATACCCTAAGTTCATAAATGTAAGCTAGTAACCTTTTCCTCCCTCACAACCACTAATAGGGGTATTGCTAGCATGGTTAGGGAGAGGGTCAGGACTATTAGGAGGGACTGATCCAGGGTTTTACAATTAGGAAGAGGCACACAAATTCATCGAGGAGGAGGGGGGGGGGGGCACATTGCCTATGTGCCCGTAGATCCGCGTCATGACGATGAAAAGAAACTACTAGGTGCCGTAACGCAAAGGTTAGCGTTTAATCGCTAAATGAAATGACCAATCAAGGTCCTCGTTGCATGCGCATTTTGCTGACTATGAACCAATCAGAACTATTCTTTGAAATTAGCGATCAATCGCTAGCCTTTCTATTACGGGACTCTGGAAGGCAATTTCAAACAAATGTATTTCAAGAGCAATTTTGAAGCAATCATACCACACTCTTTTTGATGGGAATAGGGGGCATCTACATGAGAAAAGATCCATTGAAGTTACCACCACATAACGACCAAGATTAAGATTTGGGAGGGGCACTCCATGCACCCCTAGGATACCCCATCGCAAAAGATATAAACAAGCCCTGACCTTCTGAACGCATCCTCATGCCATTGCTTCACCTCTCAGGGGGGATAAGATCCCTTTGTTTGCATTGTCATCCATTATGGACTGTCAAGGAACGCAGCGCATCATCCATCCTTAATAAGCATACCTTCCATCGGACGGTCTTAAGACACCTGGGTCGCGTAACACAAAGGTTAGCGATTGATCGTAGAACAACTTTCTACGATTGATTCCATTGACTACAATGTACAATCAATCGTGAAAATCAAGTCCTCGAATTTCGTTTTTTTTTTACCTTAGAGAGAGGGGCGTCTAGCACCCGAAAAGGACGAAAAGTGTCATGAAATCGCCGCGTATGTGGTAAATACCGAACCCCATTCGCCGCTGAGCCCCGATACCACTAAAGATTCCATATTGATGAAATCATCACAATTGTGTACGGTTTTATTTTTCGGGCCCGTGTTCGATGAAAATAAACTTGGTTTGGGATTGTTTTTCTTTGTGTCGAAGTGAAGTGATTGGCAAGCACCACGACTCCAGTAAAAAATGCAAATATAATTTGTTTGTTGAATGAATTATAAAAAAATATAATCATGGGATGTAGTCTACGACCTCTGTCTAAACTTTCAAATATCTTCTAAATTTGTTTATATTCAACTCTTAGCTCTTTATGCGCCAATTGAGCACTCTACAGAGTGGATTTGGCGCTTTATAAGTCACATCATTATTATCATTATTATTACATCAGACATTGTAGACCAGTAGATGTAATGATTAACCTTTCGGAGTATAAATATTGATCGATAGAAATTTTCAATGGCTCAAAGAATCTTCCATTAAAAACTTTGCATAGAGTATAAGAAACACGGTTTCATGAATTTATTGCTAGCTGTGTATGTTTTTTTTTTTTTTTTTTTTGGGGGGAATGACATGAAGTTGTACGCAAATGATACACTGGATAGTAATGTTAACGTGAAAATAAACAGTGTGAATGTCTATCACTCTTATTGTTGAATTTTTCACCGGAACCGTGGCTTACTTCCAATAGTCGAGGCAAGATAGTTGAGCATCAAAGACATCCTACTTCAGAGTAATGCCATACGTTTTGAGCACCACTCAGACAAGTATTCAGACTCTGAATAGCCCACTCTAAACTTCATTTAAACGGCCAATCTCAATTTCCCTTAGCCTCCCTTTCAGTAACTTTCTACTGACGCCACCGAAAGGTGCGCAAAGGTGTACGCAATAATTGTGCATTGGTGTTTTGATACTTGCGTCAGTTGCGTACGACTGTGCAGCGGTCGTTCCCAGTCGTTTTTGTCACAGATAAGTGCGCCCTCTTCAGTTTGTGGCGCAACTCCTGACAAAAATGGAAAATAAATCATATTTTATATTCCCAATGGAATCAAGAGAATTGTTAACAAAAGAAATTGTCAAATGCCATTATAAACAAGCTTGCATGTATCAACATTAAAAAGTAACATTCTTCATAATCTTGAAAGGAGACTAGATACCAAAGAAACTGAATTGAAATGTACTTCAGAAATGGATATACCCATTTTAGGCAGTACTTGGTATTGCATGGCCACTTGACTCAGCTATGCAATACACATCGTATATGAGCACTCTGGCATTTTACGGTCAAAATAAAACTGATACCTTTTATCTTATCGTCCTGAGTGATGTAGTCTCCTAAGCACGAATTACGATTTATTTGTTTTGTTTAATAAGACGTAACTGCATGGTTTTGGAATTTTAGCTTCCAGTCGTGGTGATCGTATAGACTATCATCCTTTATAAGAACAGTGTCACAAGGAAGTTATAATTATTCTTATTCCATCCGCACCCTTTGATAAACTTAAATACCCACGAAAGGAAAACACTGAAATTCTGGAGGCAAGCCTACGTTAGCCGTCTTCACTGGGAGTCAAGACAACAATTTGGTGTATTAGATCAGACCATTCAATTTACTCTTCTTAATTTCATTTCCTCCGGGGGTGTACATAATATTTTGAGATCGCTATATTCTTACAAAATCTCCTTCGACTGGAGCCCTATTTTCCCCCATCTGCTGCATGCATGCAAAGGGCATGAGGGAAGAGAATTCTTTCTGACAAGCGCTGGGTTCGAACAATTTGTGCTTTTAAATTTTCTCAGATATCTAAAAGGGAGAGAGAGAGGGGGGGAGAGAATACAATGTGGTTTCTCGGAATCATGCAACTCTTCTGACATTAGGGAATTATTTCGCATAGCCGAAAGGAATACATGATGATAGAGATAATTTATCACGGTAATCATGGTAATGGGGTAAATGAGCTCGGTGAATGGATTTAATCATTACACATCGAGTATTGTTATATAAATGGTTATATGACATAATTCTCTAAATGGAAGTGTTGTTATACATTTTGTCATTAACTTAATGAAACCCATATCGACGGAGTGTGTGAGAGGGGTGACGGAGCTGACGCCCCTAAAATATTTGAATACTATTGAAGTAGGCCTATAAGCAATATCTATAAGTGCTTCTGTAAGGGCTATAATGTATGTAGATAAGGACGTTTCGATAACATTCGTCTGAATAATGTCAAAGTGTATGCCAATCAACACAAACTTGCACTACCACAAGCCTGGCCAGGCACTGGAAAAACGAACTTTAAAATCTTTAAACCCAGCACACACCAGCAAAATTGTTAACATGATATGCGCTTCCCTATCACGTACACTTTACCAAATTTACCCAGATTGAAGCTTGTTCTTATCATAGAGTGGCCAGGACCCCGTCACACGTACCTTTGCGATTGATCGAACGATTGATTTTCGCGACTTATTATGCATTGTACCAAATGCAATCAATCGTAAAATTCGTCCTACCATCGATCGCTACACTTTGTGAGACGGAACCCAGGACTCCTTTAAAGCATGCACTGCCAGGATATCCGGAGATGGAAAACTGTACAAAACAAAGGGATACTTGAAAACATGTCGCCTTTGATGGTCCGCCATAGAAGCAATAGAAAATACAACATTCTCGTTGAGCGGAAATATGGCGTCATTAGTTACAGTTACAGTGAATTCTGATTCATCTATATTCATTTTCGGGTTTTGAGTTGCTGTTTTGGTGATGCTAGTGCACATTACAGAAAAAATAGTACTGTGATTATGTATTCGTACTGTACCTAGAACAAATTTCATGCATCCATAACTTAGAACTACGGCTGCAGGCCGACTTAACTAGCAGAATGACGCTTACCAAGGGTTTTGCTGGCATAGCAACCATTTGTAGATTGATTCCAAAGAATCTTGACATATCTAAAGGCGACCGAAAACCTTACGATTGGTTTGCGACCCGATTTCAGAATAAAATGTAGAATTTGATGCTAATATTGAGACTTGGAATATCTTACTGTGTAATGTTCTAAATCATCGTACGGAATACCTATTTTCAATTCTGTGACTATGCTATCATCCTTCTAAGAATAAAAGCGAATTTAATATCTAGTCGTAATGACGTCATAGTTGTAGTGCGATTTTCTACGATTTGAAACTAATTTGGACTTTACTGCAAAATAAAGGCTTGCAATCTTTCAAAATGGTTACATTAGTATTATTTCAAATAATTTTAACCTCAATAAATGAAATTATATGTTCCATTCAAATTTTCAGAAAATAAGCAAAATGAAATTTGTTCCAAAATCGGATCGCGAACAGTCGTAAAGTGTGCGGTGGCCTTAAAATAAAATAGGACTGTTTATAGTAAAGTTTCTTCGTTTGAATAAGAGCATTAACCATCATCTAGGTTGAAGGAACAGTTGTGATGAAAGTTCTTGTAAATAAATGATAATATGCATACACACATAATACTGTATATACGTATTTGTATTATACAACCTCTAACTCTTTTTCAAAAATACACAATCATTACTGTACTTGCTGCATTCATTTAAATTAGTTGGTCATAAAATAGAAAGCATCAATTGCTTTTTGTTGCAGATGCATGTAGATATTTTAATACAGGGCAATTTACCTGAGCAAAATGAATCAAACGAACTCTATTTTCAATAGCCTATTCATCGTGAATAGAGCCAAAGGAAATAAGAGGAGAAGTGGCAACGCTATGGGCAGTCAACCTTGTAAATAGTAATGATTGCTGTCATTAATATTTTATTTCCCAAAAGCAAAACAAGAGGGGATGGAACGTAAGAATGAGATGGGCTGTGCTTTTTAGTGATGGAGGTTGGTATGGAAAGATTGAGAGAGAGAGAGAGATAGGCCTACCAGAGCGGCAGTTTAAAGACCATCATGGGTGTGCGAGTGGGTGTGTGTGTGTGTGTGGGTGTGCGTGCATAGATGTGCTATACTTGTTTAGGGTATTTTTGGTATGTGTGTGTGAAAGAGAGAAAGAGAGAGAGACAGATTTATAGGAATACCAGAGCGGCGGTTTTTAAAGACCATCATGGATGTGCGAGTGGGTGCCTGTGTGAGTTTGCGTGCGTGCATAGATGTGGTGTATGTATTTGTTTAAGGTATTTTTAGTACGTGTGTGTTGATGTATATGCGTGTGTGGGTGAGAGAGAGAGAAAGATATAGGAATACCAGAGCGGCGGTTTTTAAAACTATCATGGGTGTATGAGTGGATGGGTGTGTGGGTGTGCGTGCATAGACGTGGTGTATGTATTTGTTTAGGGTATTTTTGGTGTGTGTGTGTGTGTGTGAAATAGAAAGAGAGAGACAGATACATAGGAATACCAGAGCGGCGGTTTAAAGACAATCATGCATGGGTGTATGAGTGGGTGCGTGTGTGGGTGTGCGTGTGTGTTGATGTGTATATATTTGCTTCAGTTCTTGGTAAATATATATGTACTTTTTTGCATATCCTTGTTGATATGAAATGAAGATTTGTCTTTTTTTCATTTATCTGCAGTTTATGTAATTCATATGAATGAAATCCTTAATAAAAAACATGTTAAAAAAAGGATGCGCACGCGTGTGTGTGTGTGAGTGTGTGTGAGTGTGAGAGAGAGTGGTGAAGAGAGGGGAGAGAGGTATATAGAAAGATACAGGGTGTGTGTGTGAGTGTGAGGGAGAGAGAGGGAGAGATAAGGGGAGATAGCAGAGCAAAAGATGAGCCTGGGGGAGAGTGACTACTATTTCACACCTAATTTGTCAATGCTGGTTCCATAGTGGTTCATAATTGATAACATGGCAGGTGCTTATTTAATATAACCTATCAGTGATTTAACGAATGCAAACTATTCCATTATTAAAGATTAAGGGATAAACTGCTCACCCTGTGGGCATGCGCAGTTACGGTGGCGATTTTTGAGGAAAGAATGTCTTAAAGGTCAAGATTACCAAATATTTCATTAAGTAATAAGAGAACATTTCGTATTGAGCATGATGAGTTAAATCATTGATCATGTGATTACATGTTCGGTTTGGGTCATGATTCGAATGTCAGGGCATCTGAAGAATAGTCATTGCAGTGGGATATATTTTTTTATATAGTGCGTCAATGTAATTTGTGCTAAAACAAGGAATATTATTATTATTATTGTTCCTAAATATCGTCTAAGAATCTCAAAAACCGTCCCAAATGATTGTTTTCCCATTCCCCTTAAGCAAGCCCCTGACATATCCCAGATTGAGTAATAATATTCCGTGCAGAGTCCCCAATCACGACATTGGTAATATCATATCTTCGGGGATGTGTACTGTTATATAGTTTGAGCTATCCCACTTTTACTATACCACGTTCAGTCATTATTGCCTGCTATTGTAAACGCTGTATTCATAATGAGGTGATGTTGTGAAAACGTGCAATCACGCTAATTTGCCTGATTTCATTGAACCATCTGCCGCTGTTCTTCCCCGTACGATCGCATTGATTTTCCATCTGCTCTTTATCAATGCATGCTAGCTTGCTTTTCAACTCGGACCAGAGTATTTCTAGCCCAATGCAAACAACATATGCAACGGTGTGCACTCTTAAAACCAATTGCTTGTTTCATTTGTCAACCGGTCAAGTGGCTTTGACTATCATTTTCATAATTTCCATTTGATTTTGAAGTCGTATTTGGCCGATTTCTGCCAATTAACAATTGACATGCCTATGGCGATGCCGTCATTATCCATGGTAGACCCGTATTACGGTCATAAAGGTGGCAGTCATCCAATTTTTAGCAATTAATTTTAGCACTTTGTGTTTGCATCAGCTGCTCCCCGTCTATGGAACAATCTTCCAACTAAGCTAAAAGACGGTAGATCAGTAGAACATTTCAATGCCAGTTTGAAAACTTCTCGAATGGCCAAATTGTAAGTTTACCTGTAGTGAGTTCAGTTTATTGTAAGCGCCTTGAGCACCCCTAATAGGGTAGATATGTTTTGTGCATTATAAATGTCTTATATTATAATTATCATTAATAATAATAAATAATGGGAGCCTGAGAAGAAAAGTAGTGACGTTACTTTATTGTTACACATGCACTCATAAACGTGTAGATATACAGATATCAAGTGCTAATGCCTAAAGGGCATGCGCGGGAACGGCTGTAACAAATACGGCCAATGAATCTGTCTACACTATACTATACAAATTGCTTCAGATCTGCTCATTACGCATTCCATAGTTCCATATTCTTGATGAAAGGAGATCAGTGATTTATTAAGTTCATCGATCTGTAAGTCAACAAGGTATAAACTTTCATGCTAAACATGTCCCCGACGGCATAATGTGTTTTGTGTGCATGCCTTATCTAAAATAGAATCATATCTAGTCCGCTGAATATAATATACATGACCACTTTAGACTCGGCTGGTTGAGTGGTTGTAACATGAGACAGGCATTGATCTATTTAGTATATCGATCTGATGGGCAATATAGAAAGATAACCCATGCTGAATTTGCCCTTGTGTCAAATGATTTCACAGGAAGACCAAAAATATGGTTTAGGTTATGAAAGAGAACAGTTAATCAGTGACCTGTGAATGTCCCCGGGACTTGATAAATTTGTCGTTGGTATAATGTTTCCTGACAGAAAATCGCTCTATAAAAACAAATACGGTGCCGAATATTAAATATGTTTCAAGGATGCGTCGGTTACGAAACACATCGTACCTGTCTGTGTGTCTCTCACTCCATGCTCTCTCCATTTCGTGCTCTTTCTTTCTCCTTTTCTCTCCCTCTCTCTTTAATCTGCATGAAACTCTGTTTCAAATACTATACTACTTCGCCAAGACAATGTTCTGAAGGAAATGCCAGTGTCGGTGCGTGCTTTTCACTCCTTTTCATCCCATACATTCTAAGTTAACTCCCGTCCCTAACACTCCCGTCCCCAGTAAATATCGAGCGCTCTTGAACATAAATTAGAAGAAAGAGATAAAAATTACCATCTTTGCACTAAATATTCAATCAACAGAGGTTTTAAAAAAGAAAACAATATTTTTCAGAAATATGATATTTTTTGTGTGTGCATTTTTAGCTCAATCACAGATGAAAAATGTAGGTCTCCGATTTGCTGCAGTGGGGACAATAGTTAGATAAGTGAAACGTCAAAAGTACAGATGCAGAAATGTTATTCCTTTGTTCCTCCTAAGACATGATGAAGTTTAGCATCATCATTATTTATCCCCGTCCATATTAAAGTTAAATGGGCATGTAGTCTGACGTTTACGTCAATATACCATCTGGTTCAGTTTTTGTGCTTTCAGTATTTTTGCCTTTAATAGTTTGAAAAGAATCACTGTATTTTTCCATCGAGAATATTTACAATGACAAATGTCACTACCACTTCCCTAAAAATCATGGGAACATCAACCAAACCTGCCATAAACCAATTACTAAACCATTATTATAACCAGTATTACCACTAACACCACTACCGCTATCACCACCACCACCACCACCACCACCACCATCACCGCCATCACCACCACCACCATTCCCCAGTAAGTACTACAACAATCTCTTCCAGCTTTTAAAGCCAACCATATTTCAACGCACAGTGCCACCTGCGTCACCCTAAACATCATCGCAAATCCGCCCTGGGCACCCTAGCAACATTTACAGGCAACAAATCATAACCGTCAGTATAAATATACCAAAACCCACATCCATGACCATACAGAACCAGCATTACCTCAATAGGCACCCCAACAAACTTTACCAGCAAGTAACCACCGTCATTATTAGTACCACCAGTTTAAAAACTACCACCACCACCATCACTACACCAGCACCACTACCCTCACAACTACCATCACCACCACCAACACCACCACTACCTGCACGACAACGACCACTACTGTCATTAGTATCATCACACCACTATTACCACCACTACCACCACCACCACCACCAACAACAACAACACTATCACAACCACTGTCGACAGCTAGCTACATTTTCATTATATTCCTCACTATAACTTTTGGGCCAGTGAACCACTTGTTCAACACGTTCAATTTTGAATAGAAGTCAACTCGGTCATTTTCCATCTCCACATTCGTAATATTCATTATCAATATCTGCTTATTACCGCCATTTACTATGGAAAACATTAAATTACATGACAGTGCGTCCCAGAAAAAAAGGAAAACGGGATTCTCATGTCTTTTTGATTCAAAAACAAATAAAAAAATGATTATTCCATTTACTTAATCATATATATAATTCAATTGTTCTTCTTTATTTTGATACCTGATATGAGACGAACACTTCAAGCATTAATGAGCAAGACCAGTTTGAAATTTTAATGTCAAAAAATTAGGTTGCGCGGAAAAATTTGAACAAGATTGGTTCGTGATTCGACAACCGTGCTTAATGGACGATTGACTCATCAGCATTTCTTTTGTATTCTTTGTTAAGATTCTCTTACTGATCCCTAAAATGAGAGTGGATTTAGATTCACACACATAACTTTCTGCGCAAATCGTTTCTGATATGCCTCAATATTTATTGTTTGTAATCTGCCATGTGTGAACGATTTGCTAAGCTGTTGGTTTCAAATGAGAGATGAGATTTAATTCTTGCCATGATTATCAAATATACCGTAAAAATCATATCAAATAGTAGTCTATTTTATAATCGGGTTTCCTTTTTTGAGGGACGCACGGTTTACACTATTAAAATCCACTAATTACTGTTTTGTTCAATGTTAATGTGTGACGAATTTTAATACATCATTCGGATGCAAAAACAGGTAAATGTGGAGAAGTTAATGGGGGTGGGGGAGGTGAATTGGGGTGGGGCGGGTTTGCTTGTAAATCAATTACTCATCTCACTTTCATACATTCCACCTCCCACGATATATCAAAACATCCTCAAATTGGCAACCTCATATTCGCCGTGTGATCCGTCCGTCGATCATGATTGAATGAAAGCATTTCTCGGTGTTTATCAAAGGAAATTCCCATCGATGGTATCTCCAATGTCTCAAGCATCGAGAGAGAAAAAAAAAACCCGTCACGGATTCTCACCACTGACGTCATCAACTGGTCTTCAGGTGTGTGCATACATGGTATATACACGCGTCTGATTTTCCTCCATAAGTGGTATTTATTAAGGTGCGGGTATAGTTTCATGTATATTCTAACAGATTCGAGTTGAAGGCGCAAATTGGTAGACGGCCCGATTGGGCCATGTCCCTCAACGTTTCAGATGAATGTAATTGATTGTCCCCAGGCAGTAACATTTCGATATATAATTTTCCTTGCCCGGGATTTGGCCGGGAACATACCGTTTCTAGTCCTACCGGTGAGTGTGTATCATCATTCAAATGTTGATGCTTTTAACGAAGTCAATGGTGTCTTTAAACAAAGGAAACAGATTAGATAGATAGATAAATGGTTTATTTGATAGAACTCATACACCATGGCGGCCAAGCCGAATTGTGATGCATTTACATATAAATTAAAATAAATCAATACATTAAAAATGAAATACATATCATTGAAATGGAATACATATCATTGAAATGAATTGTGTCATTACCACGTCATTTCTGTTTCCATTGTGAGATTCTATGGCGCGGCGGCAATTTCACCCCACTTCGACTCGCAAACAAACAAAATCGCATCACAAAACAATGCCATTATTTGGGGTTTTACTCGTTTCCATGAAGGTTCATTTCAAAATAAATTTAATCATACTATAGATCCATGGAAAGAGAGATGTGTTCAGTGCTTTAGTGATACATATAATGAAAACCCACACCGTAATTCTTTGTAAGGAACAAGAGATACTGCACTCTGCGGCCATGTTATATATCCTTATCGAATCATTCGGATAATGATGCGCCTGCTATATTGCTTGATCAATCTAAATTTCATTTTCCCCAATGCACTCACGGAGTTCCTGAATGCCAACATTCAAACGCGAAAAATCTGTTACCTTTGACTTTTGAATATCCATGATGATTTCAATCCTCGCTCCTACATTCATCCCATGGCTCGAAACTAAACCAAAAGAACAAAAAGATATGGGTTCAGGGGAAGGGATGTCAGGAGTTATTCTCTCTGATATATCCTAATTGCAGCGGTGAGGTTTGCCATAGAGATGTCTCCGGTTCAATCTTGATCACTGACAGTCGATTGGAACTGATCGTAATTTCTGGCATTCGACTGATGACGAATAATTGGGAATAAAATCATGGCTACCACATGACTGTTAAGGGGTCGCGACATACCCCTATGAAGTCAACCTTCATGAACAACAACATGCGCAATTTTGGGGACTCTGCGATATTCGATAATCTAAAAAACAACAACAACGCCTAGTTGAAGCATTTTGCTCATTTTACAGCAAGTCTCAAAATGAATTATTCTTGACGCCGATGCTGCAGTTTGATTGCGTTTTCAGGAACATTCTTTAGGAAAGAAATGAAATTGAAAAAAGTTGCTCTGTCATTCTGATCGCCATTGGAGGACATCTTTGAAAGCGTGACTGCAGAGCCTACCCGTTGCTCTGGGTCCCGTGACCCAAGACTTTGAAACATCGTATATTTTGTAACTTGCTTTAAATGTTCAAGAAAAACACATTTTACTCATTCAATGTATTTTTAGTACGTATATCTATCATCAGTATTATTAATCATCTATCTCTTTGCCTATAACCTAATTTCTGGTCTTTATATACGGATTGTAGTCTTTTATTTAGAGTTATTCTCGCGTTCCCGTATTTGCGTATATTAGAAAAATTATTGACAACGCGAAAAGCAATGTATAAATGGAATAAACAGGGAAGAAAACCCACAGAGAATCAACGTCTTAATATTCCAAGAGCTATATGATAATCGAGAAAATCACAGACATGCATATCAATATTGTCTTTATCATTATGTAATAAAGAGGAAAGAAATTCATGTACGCACAAGGTACCGGGGATGTTGGAGCATCGTGTACAAATAGCAGAATAGCGGATGGATAATTGAATACCACCCATCTCCTTTTTCTCTCACCCGTTACTGATAAATTAATCCAACTTCAACTCCCTCTAACAACCTCGTCAATCCGGTCCCGGCCCATTTCATCCAGAAGCTGTGAAAATAATTGATATACCATCCCCCTCGTTACCCCCGATCTTTCACAAAACTATACACATCCGCCGCTTCATTTTTGCCCCCTCATTTCACATTTTCTTGTTTCCTGGCTTCGTCCAACTTCTGTCTTCGTTATGTTTCGGCGATTCCATTGAACATTTTGAATATTTCGGAACACCCATCCCATTATTCTTCACGTATCAGGGCGTCTGACACGCCTCGATAGGAACAAACGAGAAACCAATTTAATTATCACAGGCCGCGAGATCTTTCCGCGACTGCAATTTTGTATATTTTCATCCCCATAGAGCCTTTCGTTCTTGACTTTTTTTTTGCATATTTTCATGAAGAATGTAATTGGTATTGGGCCTGTATTTGTTCAAAATTGACAATATTCAAACTCATCCTTCAATAGAATTAAGCAATACATGAAATTCAAAGAATTCACCTGCATCAAGAAATAAATAATAGATATATCAGTTTTATCCAACTTTCAAGCCGAATTCATAACGATTGAACTACCCCCTTCCTAGAAACGCCTTTCCAACCTTTCTTAGTATTGTTTATCCTCAATGACATTTTCAATAACATTCTATTACATTTTCATTTTACGAATGTAGTATTTAACACGATAAATGTCAAACGTCACATTACATAGACGTTAACAAAACAAAGTTGAAATTCGAGTGTCTTAACAAGAAATCTCAAACAGTTCGACATTTTCGACCGCCACCCTCTCAGTGAATATTGATTTTAAAAAGATTTATATGCAGTATCTTGTGATCTTGTTCCGATAAGTTACTTTATACTGATACCAAGGAAATGAATTGAAATGTGAATTAAAGTCTTTCTTGACAGAGATCTGTGGGCCGTTTCATAAAGCTGTTCGTAAGTTAAGAGCGACTTTAAGAACGACTGGTGATCCTTTCTTACGCGCTAAGCCATCGCCAATTCAATATACCACTTACCGCAAGAAGGGATCACCAGTCGTTCTTAAAATCGCTCTTAATTTACGAACAGCTTTATGAAACACCCACCTGGGCCCGTCTTACAAAGAGATACGATTGATCCTATCAATCGTAACTCTATGGAAATCCAACATTGTCATAACTTTCTACAGGAAATTTGCAAAATGTCCTTTGTAAACAAAGGAGAACACAGCAAATTGTCAAGAAATCAATGAATTCATATAAGTATACATCATATCTAGATTTAAAAAAAAAACCAAACATGCACTTTATGTTGACGTTGCTGGCCATCCATAGTTGCGATTGATCGGATCAATTCTGTTTCTGTTTGTGGTAACTCCCGTAGGAACTCGGCAGGACAGCATTTTTTGCTGGTAAACGCCAAGCTGGCATATAACCAATTACCTATTAAATGTTAAACGTTTTACGTCTAGGTTAATCAGTCATAGTGGCTGACGTTATAGACGACAGATATCACTCTCGGGCCTTTTTGTCAAAGTGGAGACAATGGCAGAGTTGGGATTCGAACTCACAACCTTGCGATTATGAGTCCGATGCTCTAACCACTGGACCACACGACCCGATTGCAATTGCAACTCTCTGTAAGACGGGCCCCTGGATAAGAACGGCGCCTCTCACAAGTGTGCCGAGTCGTATTTTGTTTTGCATAATAAACATGGACCTGGGAAGCGGGATGAGATTTTCGGGGGAGGGGGGGGGGGGGGGTGGTGCTGCGTGACTTGCGTGTGTTATTATCCAAAGGCAGCATCCCTTGGAAATCTAGTAGGTGTGACAAAATGGAGAAATGTAACAAACATGACCTACATTTTGTAGTGAAATCCTCTTTTTCCTTGCTTGTCAAATTTACATCAGCACTCCTTGTAAAACAATTGTTCCAGTACCGTGCATAAAACGCTTTGAAGTAGGGAGACTGTACGCAGCACTTCAAACTGCTGTGTTTAGGGGAAAAATTGCTAGGCTTGACCAGTATATATTAATCATAATAAACCTCGAAATCAAGGTATGCTCTACGAGTTTGGTATTCACGGAAAAAACATCAGAACTTAAGTCAACTAGACTGAAAGTCATAATTATGCATTGCACAAAGAAATCGATAAAAGGGACTAAACATACAATGATGTTCAGCAAAATATTTCAGTTGGTTGGGTTCCAAGGCTTGATTGCAAGTTTATCTGCGAATCATTTTATTAAAATATTGTTTTTAAATACAGTGATAAGAACCTGGGAATAAAAAAGGCTTTCAACTTTCCCACAGGTATCATCACGTTTTAAGTGAAAAGCAATTATTTGATTTATCCTATACCGAAATGAAAATCATCGATTGCCATTGTCAAAGCAATATCAAAGCTATTCACATGTGAAACAGAACATAGATGCAAGAAAGGGGAGCTGATATTGCGATAAAAAAACACGACACAATCGCAACATGGGAAGATATGATCAAGAATCAAGACCGTAGAACGGTTATGAACCTTTTAAAATGAAATCAAAACACAATTTCAATATCTGAAGCACTCATCCATCTTCCAGTCTTAGGAAGGGAACGAAGACTCGACAGCAAATGACAAAATTAATAGCATCACTCGAAAATCATCCAAGCAGACTTTTACGGTCAAAAACCATGACCGTGACCTTTTTGGTAGATGCCTTCTCGGCTCGATAATTTAGTTTGACATCGTAACCATCCCATTTTTGTTTTCGGGAAAGAGTTATGTATCCGTATCTAATTACATAACGGTTCGGGAAAAAAATATGAAGCGTCGTCCAAATTTGAGCGTTGTTGCGAGAAAAATGATCATCTGTTTTTATAGGGAAACAAGCCTCGAGGGATATTATGAATGGTGTGGATATATACAAAATGGTGGCGAGGGGGGGGGGTTGGAATAGTACAGATGGAGTATAAATCGTTGAAAATGCATTTTTTGACACTTGGATGAGAAAGAGAATGGGGTGATATATGTTTTGATAGAGATATTGAAAGGGAACCCAAAAGAGTGGATTGATTGGTGTGCGTGTGTGTAGATGGGGGCGTTGTGATCTCGTGCACAGCAAAAACTGTGGTGTTAACTGGTGTACATAGAGGACCACACCGGTTATTTTACACCGGTGTTAAATTGGTGGTGTTAGTTTTACACCTGTAGGTGTTATTACAACACCTTTTGTTGTTACATTTACACTCTTTGGTGTTATGTTTAATCTCCAGGGTGTAATTTTAACACCTCAGGGTGTGGTCCTCTGTTAACACCAACTGGTGTCAGTTTTAACACCGCATTTTTTATAGTGTGGTCACGAATCTCGTCTTTCAATCAGAGGGACGTGGGTCCGAATCCCAGCCAAGGGATGTTTTACTTCACCAAGATATTTACCCACATTTTGCTGCACTCAACACAGGTGAGGTGAATGGGGACCTAGAAAAATTAATTCCTTGAACGCGCTTAGCGCTGGAAGGCAGCTCGAGCTAACGCTGGGGTAAAGTAGTAATAATAACAATGCGCCTCGGAATAGATTATTTCTAGATAGATGGCGTCTTTCGGATGGTGACGTTAAAGGTCGGTCCCAGACGTAAATAATCACATCTGATTGATACACGTCTGACAAAACTCAAATACACACACACACACACGCGCGCGCTTCATAAATGCCTATTACTATTACTATTTATATTATTATTATTTTATTATTATTATAATTATGATAATTTTTATTATTATTATTACTATCATTGTTATTATCAATATTGATACTATTATTATTAGGTCCTATATATATATTGTGATAATTGTAGTAATGGGCAGGCAAAGAGAGAGAGAAAGATGTGAATAAGAAATTCATTACACAATGTGTTATCTACAACTCTAAATTCTTAACTTGATGACGTCGTAAGCATCATCAATAAAAAAAATGATGCATACATACATCTTACCATCTCCCCATGTGTTAGCATCAAACATATTGATTTACTATATCTACAGATATTGTTTGCAGATTGAAATGCATGACTCAGTAATGTAAACCAAAGGAAAAATGGCATGTGAAAAAAAGCACCAGAACAGAAAATAAACAAGAAAAATCACGCGATTCGATCTTTCGAAAAATAAACAATACTCTGACACGCTATAGGTCCAGTGAGTCACAGAATGAGAATCCATGGACAAAATTAGATATCTCTTGGATAATGTAACTATACTAAACCAAAGGAATAAATAAATAATAGCTGAAACAAAAAGGGATGATCTATCAATCATATTCATCTTCATGTTCGTTATGATAGAAAGAGAGTGAAAGAGAACAAGAGAATGCCTAAAAGAGAGATAATTCAAAGAGAGAGAAGGGGGGGGGGGGTCTATACAGTATACATTTACATTTTATGAACTTAAGAGCATGGTTGTGTATGTGTATATGTATGTGCGTGTGCTCACGTGAGTGTGTGTGTTTCTACTATTGTGGTTGAGGTAAAGGTAAAAATAAAAGGGGGATGAAATATCAATGTCAAGAAAGTGGAAGGAACATTAAAGGACAAGTCCACCCCAACAAAGAGTGACTTGAATAAAAGGAGAAAAATCCAACTAGTATAACACTGAAAATTCCATCAAAATCGATTGTAAAACAAGAAAGTTATGACATTTTGAAGTTTCACTTCATTTCACAAAACAGTTATATGCACATCCTGTTCGGTATGCAAATGAGGGGACTGATGACATCACTCACTCACTATTTGTTTTGTATTTTATTATGTGAAATATGATTTATTCCCATTTTCTCCTCATTGTCCTTGAAACAAAGTTTCATTCCTCCCAGAATACGTGAAATTACCATCGCCTTAACATATTATGGTTCAGTCAAATTGGCCCTTATTGTCAAGTCTCTAAAAATTGAAATATTATATATTTCAAACAATAAAATACAAAAGAAATAGTGAATGAGGGACATCATCGACTCTCTCATTTGCATGTCAGTTAGTTGTGCATATGATTGTTTTGTAAAAAATAAGCGAAACTTTAGAATGCCATAACTTTTTATTTTACATCCGATTTTGATGAAATTTTAAGTGTTATGCTGTCTGATTTTTCTCTTTTGATTAAAATCAACATTTTTATGAGGTGGACTTGACCTTTAAGAGTGAGAGAAAAAGAAAGACACGGCAGTACATACAAGATCGTGAGGCTAGTGGTCGATGGAGAGAGAGGGAGTGAGATAAAGAGAGAGAGACAGAGAAGGGGGGGGGGGGATAAATGTGAAGAGAGATGCGTCAAACAAGCTGCAGAGGCAATCTCGACATTTGACAAATACCTTGAATGCGAAGACGACTCGCAGGTAGGTCTACAATTGAGTAGGGCCAAGGCGAGAGAAATGAAGCACACGAAATGGAGCTCCGACTCTCGCGCTTCGGGCAAATTACACACCGAATACGTAACGACCGTTTCAGCTACATGTTCATTTACGAAGTGGGGACGTGTAGCTTGTCTGTTCTCATTAGAAGGAAGCACTCACAGATGAAATTTATATTACAGAGCCAGGCAACCATGTCTGTGGATAAGATTTGTATTAAGCAAGTGCGATGTCGTTCAAAATGATTTTTCTTTGTCGTAATGGAAAACATCCTCATTTCAATTCAAGGGTGAAATCAAACTTTTTCAGAGGCATGTTTCATTTATTTTCCAATTTGAATCTGAATCAACATCGATCGCATGACCTTTCGATCAAAGAATAGTCAAACATTTGTAGTTATTTTTTATCGAAATAACATACTTTACAAGCATGGCCACTCGTCATCTAATTAAAGAAACAATCTTTTGATTAAATTGAGAAAATTAAATAAACTTTCCAAACACACAATACAGTTTCAATTTCATGCTTGATTGAAGAAATAAAGGGGGCAAAAACATAACATTTTAACCTGTATTCTAAATTGTTTCGCTTTCAACTATTTGAAATCGTCAAAATGACCATTGTTTTTGTTTTTAATTAGTTTAACATTCGAAATGGATTTCCCTCGATTCCTTTAAAACTTTTAACATCGTTTTATACCTTTTTAAATATTTTTTTTTATTTACAACGGATAACTGTCAAAGTCTTTTCATCAAACACGAATTTCAACATCAGTGTACTATTTACATAAAGATGAAAAAATACTATACATGTATATACTGTATACATGCATACATACATACACGCCCGCACACACACGCTCACACAAACACGTGGATATATGTCAGATGTGGAACGCATTTATGCATCCACGAATCATTAATATTTAGTGTTTTCCAAGTGACCAAAAGCTCTATAGAAGAGTGGCCTACAGATCTAAGAAATTGAAAACAAAATATTAAAATTGAGGAGACCATTCGATGAATCATGTGAGGTTAATTATGTTTTTTTTTATTTTGCTAGGTATGATGTAACTGGTACAAGAAATAAGATGAACTGTATCAACATTCCTAAACAGAAAAAACCCATGACAGATGACATGGATTATTTCCAAGGGGTCCCTTGACGTTTATTCTTGAACTTGGTGGAATATTTTTTTCTCGAGATATTCTTAAACTCTCTTCGGTCGGCGAATTCATAAGTTTGTTTCTACAATGGTAGATTACCTTCTTGCGTCCGTCGCCTTGGCCATGTTGGCCAATGTGTCACGTTTCAAAGAAGATGTAAATCTCCACTCGGTTGTGGTCCTGACTTAAGACCCTGGAGAGGAGGCTTACTGGATTACAACGTGGTGTCGAGGTTTTAAGTTGAGTTTCAAGGTGGATTTAGCCATGGGGGGTCTGTTTGACAAGCAGGAGTGACAAATTGCATGGTGCACGTGGAAAATGTGTTAAAGAAACACCGAGTTTTGCATAAGTTGAAATGAACATATTTGCATACCTATGTTCATTTCTTTGGCAGTTTGGTTGGAATTCAGTGAGGAGAATTGTGGCGGTTTAACTTAAAAACTTACAAATAAAAGGAGTGATGTTGCTCGACAGCAAAACTTTTGTGTTGTTTTGAAATGGAATTACGTGGTAGGGGACTTCTAAAATTTACCTAAAATGTGTTGAAATATGCTACGGTGGTTCATTATTAAATCTGAATTAGATGATGATGATGATAATGACATTGATGATAACATTACTACTCAATTGACCTGGCTACGGAGGATTATCTATTGTTACTGGGAGTGCTGTGACAAAGGTCAGAACCTTTAGTAACAATAGCATAATCCTTCGTGGACAGGGGTCTGTACTACTACTACTACTACTACTACTACTACTACTACTACTACTACTACTACTACTACTACTACTACTACTACTACTACTACTACTACTACTACTATTACTACTACTGCTACTACTTCTACTACTACTACTACTACTACTACTACTACTACTACTTTGTTCTATTAATACCTATTCTAGTTATAAATAATATATGATAATTTGTAACAATAACAATGATATTGCTCCTGGTATACTATATACTAGATATACTCCTACTATACTATTATATAAGAAGAAGAACCTGAAGAAATTCTGAGATATATTTGGATGTTGTGGCACTCTTTCAAATTCTCACTTATTGCAACAAACCAAACAAATACATCAATGAGAAATGATTACCAGTTTCGTTCACTGTAAATGTATAACGCCATGTGAGAATTGAATAATCTCACTTATTTTAGTAGGATTGAAAACATTCAAAGATTTCTTCTTTAAAGATTTGCGATGGTGCCTTAAAGGATCATACCTTTAAAGGAGATTTATATCCGAGGCTGCATTACTCCTGGAATAGAATTGTTTGTCCTTGCCAGGGAATTGTAAACTCAACGCTGAGGCATACTAAGGATAGAGTCGTGATTGGAGAAGAAAGGATAGATAAGTCTAATCTAGAAGAATTTACTTCGAAGTCTGTGATTACACCACTGAAGAGTTACTAGTTTTTGTTTGTTTCAACAGAGAGTTGAACTTGTTTTCGAAATGAAAGATTGGCATCCAAAGAACATGATGAAATGGGGAATTAAGGATAACATAAACAAACGTAGAAACCATCAAGCAAATCGACAACATGAAAGCAAATTATTCACAATTACATTCAACATTCATTTTCAGTTATGATCAGGGATGCAATAATTTCGTTTATACTTAGAATATCAGCTATTTCTCTTACAAGAAAAAGACCGATGGGATATTCACAAATTTCCAACACGGAATCTCATAATAGCAAGTGAACCTTCAATTTTCAGCCCCAAAGTTTGTAACTTGACAATGTCGTATGTGGCCACCTGCTTATGTATAGGATTACAGTGTAAGTTACCAATAACTTGGATTTATAACATTTCTATATAACGTATTAAAATAAGAGCTGCTGTTTAGAAAGTGAAATTTTCCTCAAAATGGCAAATGTCACACAAACATCAAATACAGAACCCAGCGAGAGTCCTTACTCCATTATTCTTTCTGTCATCGTATAACGGAGATTATCGAAGATAGCATTGCTCTTTATATCTATTTTTGAAGAAAAATGGCACGTCATAAAAAATGATGAAAAAATAAAACAAAGATCGCCCCATAAGATGATAACTTCAATCATCTCCCCTAAAAAAACGGATTTAAAGAGGAGAAAAACAACTGGTAATAAAACAAAGAGGTTCGGGCTCTCCCCCAAAATAATACAAATAAAGAAGTATATTACTCCTTTGGTCATGAAAACATAAATGGACTTTTAAAAAACTTAATTCACATTTTTTGTTTCTTATCTAGAATTATTCCTGTTACTATGTCTGGTATAGGAATATTAATAGAAATTTTTACATGCCAATCAACACAACAGGAAATATAATTATAAAGGATATATTCGAGATAATGTTTACTGAGCTCTGAATTTTTAAAACAAGAAAATATAAAGTGATCAATAATTAAGAGATACATGTGGGCGATAAAGGAGATAAATAAATATTTTTTTCCTTCGAATTTACAGTCAACCACTTCAAAGTATGTTAGAAAAAATAAAAAGCGGATATTTAAAAAAATACTTGATGGTATAAGAGCAACAGAATGATAGTGGATAAATAAAAGACGAATTGCCGATTTGGGCAAAATAAAGGTTTAACAAAATATGCTTAAAATACGCATAAAAGGATAATTAAGAGATGGATCAGAAGAAAGGCGAAGGAGATATATACCGGACAAATAATAAGTGATACATGTCGAATCAAGGATCTAGCAGGATCCATGATCGAAGTAATGAAAAGAATGCAAGAGGGATTTGTAAGGTACTGCATATTTTTTCCACATCAATCCCGTGTGGATATGAGTTCAGCATGTCAGGTTCTGCAACTCTTGGCATGATCTTGGCCATATTTAATCGCTCCTACATTCTTTAACATTTCCCTCGTTTCATGAGCTAGGGGAGAGATGTATTTACCATGCGTGTTGTTGGATGGCGAAACGTCTGCATTTCGATCCCCCAGCTGGCTTGCTCGATCGGTTAAATGTCATCGCGGAATGTGAGAGATGGGGTCCAAAATGATTCCCGCCAAAACGGGAGTGACTTAATCCTTACCGTCAATATTGTTTGGTGGAGTGTCTGGTTTTATGACTTATATTTAATCTGTAACTCAGGCCTAAGAAGTTCTTTTGAGGGTCATCCTTCAATATGAGGGTCCTCATTTCATATATAGGAAAAACACATTGTAGACTGCGATAATATTGTACTAGTACGGGTTGCTAATTGATTATCACATCAGATATGTTTTTGTGATGCAGTTTCCTGGTCAAAATAAATATCATGTAAGCTTTCATCTTCTTTCCATGATATCTAAGAAAAATATTATTGTGAAAAGGTCCGCACAGATGATTGCTTTTAGGTGTCTTATATTCAAGCTATGTCCCAAATAGCATACATGCACTATGATCTTTGAGTTGACATGTGGTGCAACATTTTTAAATTTCTTTGGGAAGGTTTATGACCAATACTGAATGAAACAACTGACGTGACATAACGCACATACCAATTTTCGCGCGCACTCATCCGGAACACGCACATCCACAAAAAACTGACGTCATTACTCCCACACACGTATATCCTCATATGCATGTACACATCACACGCACCTGTCACACACACACCCTCATACACCAAACACACACACACACACGCACATCCTCACAGAAACATCCTCCCATTCAAAGACATAATCATGATACACACAGGCAAGCCTGCACACACAAATGGCTATTTATACATGAACATGATAGACTAATACATTCACATCTACCAGAGATACAACATCTAACACGTTACAATGCTACATGTAACAATAGCAACCTGCATTTGAAGAAATGCACTGTCTGTGACCTCTCCTCTCTAAGAATCATGCACAAGTTCAGCGACGACTCCAGTGTATTTTGTAGGATGCGAAGGCATGAAAAGGCGGCTGTAAAATTACTTGTTATTTTATGAACTGTATAACAGGGATATAAGAGTTAAATGTAAAAAAAAGATGCAATTCCTTTCCCCCCTTTTCTTCAAACATAGTGCTGACAACCAATAGCCCCTTATAGCACACCATGGTTCTCTAAACATTGATCGTCGTAGCAAATAAAGGAGCCACGGTATCTATACTTTGGTTGGTTTTAGGAAGTTTTTAATCAGTACTTTCACATCTAATGTAGATGAACAAGATAAAAGCCAATAGCATTAAATACATATCTTTGGCAAACAACCATCTCTCCAAAAAATGAAATGGGTTGAACGCTTCTTGGAGCGACTTAAGATTTATGCTGAAATGGTTTGAAACTTAATGTTATAGTAATTGTATTTGATTTTGTTTTGCATAATAAGTAATGAATTCGTATGTAAACTAGACTGTAATGATATCGTTTTATTATTTATCTTTTGATGGCTACACTCTAAAAAGAGAAATGTTAACTCAACATTTGAAAGGTTGGAGGAGTGATAACATTTTCTAAATGTTGCATTTACTCTCCAAAAATTTGGAATATTGATAAGCCTACCAGTGATATTTTCGTGTTTTAAACCAAATATTCTAATTATAGACATATAATTTCATACATGATTCACCCCTCATGTCTGGGATTAAAAGTGCGAGGCTACACACGAATGTCGTGGATTTGTAATTATGCATAGCCCCCTCCAAGATATGATGTGTTTACCTTCTCCAATTGTAATGTACAATCCTTGCTCCGTAAGACGCACTGACGTGCGGGAGACACATTGCACTCATCATTAGCCGAGACGCGGGAACGCGGCAGCCCGCATCGAAAAGATTGTCAATTGACGAGGATGCGTCACTCCGTGACACGATACCAAGCGATCAATGTCAAAAACTTGTATGGTCTTTACAGGGATGTATGTTACATGATGACATCATAGATGGTGATACACAAAACAGAATCGTGCATTTCCAAATAACCAGTGGCAATCAATTATGTGAGTTAATTTTGACGGGAGTTAATCAACAGGAATCCGACATTATTTTATTCTAGCCCTTAACGGTAACATGATAATAACACAGACAATGGAGGTAAACCAATAATGTCAAGTCCTACACTAACTAAATTCAATGACGTAAGTGATGAATTAGACGAAGCGTATTCATTTAAAACTGCTTTAAAATACAGGTTTGAAAGGAAACACACACAAAATAGATATTGGTGGTATATCAGGCAATGAACAATATCCGTACATTGAAGTCCAATCTATTATGCTTCATAGTAATTTCAGAAACTTTTTTTTCTTTTGCAATAATCGGATCGTTGTTTCATTTTTATCTGTCAATTCATATATCATTCTTCTGAAGACATATTAATGAAGTATAAAATTCTTTCCACCTTGTTAAAATATTTATTCATTAAAAAACGGTTTGTAGTGGCAAAGACAAATACAGTTAAGAAATCAAGACAATAAAAGTTACCCCAAATGACATATCCTATATCATTGTATAATCTCAGTCAGGCATGTATTCAATATTCTGAAGTTCGAGAATTTTTTTTTATTTCTTTAAGCTTAAAAATAATCATATTTAATAGATAACTGTATGGCAGTCTGGACTTCTATGCCCTGAATCTAAATTCTAAAACTTCCCTTTCCCCATCTCATGTGGTTAAACGTTCCTCTGGACTAATGGCGGAATCAACTATCGAATAGGCAGGTGGTTTTCGGTGTGCAATGAGCAATGCAAAAACCAGATACCATAAAAACGCCAGATGGCCACATAAGCATACATCGGCACGCAAGGGTTATGTAAAGGATACTCCGGGCATACCACCAGGGGGGGGGGGGTGGTTGCGGATCAACTCCGCTGGGTTTATTGCGCGCCTGTACGTTACATACTCTAAAATATATACAAACTGAACGTATTCTACAAACACAGACCTGATTGTGACAATAGTATCTGTTGGGAGAATGTGACGTCACCTTCACCTTCCAGAAGCACGTACTGGCATCGCTAAAGTACAATCAGCAAGGCCTACTATATATAGCATATGGCCTGTTGAGTTCATCGACAATCGTAATAGCTTTATTGATTTTTATTCATTTTAGGCTATAGTAGAATTAAAAGGTCTGTTGTTGGAAACTAGTATGTGGTCA